>NC_135885.1:25072084-25718363 GCF_964194155.1 Cetorhinus maximus | reverse complement strand
CACTGTTCCTTCACTCTTGCTCGGTCAAAACCCTGGAGCTCCCTTCCTGAAGCATTGAGAGTGTATCTACACCACATGGAATGCAGCGGTTCAAGAAGGTGGATTACCATCACCTGCTCAAGGGTAATTAGGGATGGGCAATTAAATGCTGGCCTTGCTAGCGATGCCCACACCCTGTGAACAAATAAAACAAATTACTGTGCTGGAAATCTGTTTAAATGCTGATTGAGGGATGTGCTGGGCTCTGTGTGCTCCAGTTGAATGCTGCGATTGGTTCTAGAGTTGAAAAGTAGCTCCTCCCCCACATAGGCCCAGATCCCCTGATCAGCATTAAAATATAAAGTCGGCTGGAGGATCCATGTTTTACTGTCCACACTTGTTCATGCAGCCCTTAAAGTGAGCAGCAAAATGCAGTCCCCAGTGGGGGAAAAAAATGCATATTTTAGAGCGGGGCTGAATGTATCTCGTAAGGTAAAGTTAGTGGTGGTTGTGAATCAGTGCAGACTAATTTCAGCTGGTTGCTTGCTTGCCTTTAATAATTGAATCTCTTTGCAGAACAAAGCTTGGGGGATGATGTTCTGCTAATCAAATTGCTCCAATTGCAAGGAGCTGGTTATAAAACATCTTTGCCTTGATGCAGACAATAACTAGTGTGAGCATTGCTATGTCTATATATTGATGATCCACCTGCTGATATACCTCTTCTCTCAGCTGCTGCTCCTATCACAGGGTCACGTAATCCTCTACTTGGGGTCATATGTGGTGTACTGAGTGAGAAATAGAATTACAAGGAGAAGAAATAACATGGTACAAAAATAGATGCACTCACTTTAAACACAAAGTCGATGATCTAGAGCTTAATTTCTTATATTTGCTTTCATCATCTTTGTCCAAAACCTTAAAGTGCTGTATATAATGAATAAAATAGGAATATTGGAATTCTCTACCCCAGAGGGCTGTGGAAGCTCAATCACTGAGCATGTTCAAGGCAGAAATTGATAGATTTCTGGATACTAATGATATCAAGGGATATGGGATTAGTGGGGAAAAATAACGTGGGGGTAGATGATCAGCCATGATCTGTTTGAATAGCGGAGCAGGCTTAACGGACTGAATGGCCTACTCCTGCTTCCATGTTCCTATGCTTATTTCTCCACCATGTTACTTTGGCAAGGCATTAATGTTCATAATAAGACCATAAGACATAGGAGCGGAGCAGAAGTAGGCCATTTGGCCCATTGAGTCTGCTCTGCCATTCAATGAGATCATGGCTGATCTGATGATCCTCAACTCCACTTTCCTGCCTTTTCCCGATACCTCTGGATTTCCTTACCGATTAAAAATCTGTCTATCTCTGCCTTGAATATACTTGATGACCCAGCTTCTACAGCCCTCTGCGGTAAAGAATTCCACAGATTAACTACCGTCTGAGAGAAGAAATTCCTCCTCGTTTCTGTGTTAAACGGGCGATCCCTTACTCTGAGATTATGCCCTCTGGTCCTAGACTCTCCCACAAGGGGAAACAGCCTCTTAGCATCTGCCCTGTCAAGCCCCCTAAGAATCTTATATGTTTCAATAATATTATGTAGTTATATCACATAACATGAGATGTTATAATAAACCACATTTACTAAGCATTGCTTGTGAATAATGCTGTATCAAACAGAAATAAGGAAAGTTGGTTGCTTCAATAAGCAAAGCTCTTTTTGGTCAGTGACTGTGCACCATTGTAGCTAATGCCAGGAATTTTTCACTAGCGCAAACTGTTAAAGGTCCTCCTCCAATTCCAGTGAATCATGTAGGTTATAGATGAAGGAAATTCTTAGTTTTATTTGGCACGCATGCTCTTGTTCTTTAGGAAATCCAGTTGCTGCATAAAATTTCTGTGTTTTTAAGCATCATTGATGCGTCATTTTGGAAAGCCTTCATACAAGGTTGTGCCACATTGTACAGATAATGCCTCAATGATGCAGCAAGATGAGAAGGCAACAAAATAGATCATTTTGATTTATTTAAGCGAGGACGGAAGTGCATACAGCTTGCAAGATAATAAAACAGCGTGCGGAAACCTTTACATTTACCCAAGGCCAATGAATTAAAAGGAAAATGATTATTGTGTCGGAAGAATGCATTTTGAAGCATTCATTCATCCTAGTATACAAGTTATCACTGCAGTCAAGCAATGCCAGGAGCTCAGTAGAACCCTCTGCCAAAACATTCAGCAAGCCTTTGCTTCAATCCACGGTGGAAAACTGGTGAGATCCGCAGAAACAACCTTGATCTCAAAACGATCAACAGCCGTGGTTTCTTAGAGAGCTGAAGGTCTTTAGGAAGAGAGCAAGGTGACGATCCTCTCCGACTTACAAGTCCATCAACCTGAATAAATTCTTCTAAAGGTATCTCCTTTTCCACCCTTAGATCTACACCTCTCTTTCTGAACCAACAATGACTGCGTCTGTCCCAGTTAAAGATATTTCGTGACATGGCAGGAAAACAGACAGACATTTATGCTCAGTTTGTAGGCCCACTCTGAGTAAGTCTCAGCAGAGATCTCTACCTGCTACCTTGTTCCTCTGGAGCTTCCAAAATCAATCATCCTTGTGCAGTTCCTCAGCTTACCTGCAAACTGATATTGAAATATTGTTCCTCCTCCTAGGGGTTGGTAGGCCCTGTCAGCTCTTCTAATACGTGCTGTAACTTGAAAATAATTATAGTCACTGATGCTTTGTGGAGCTATATAAAGGAGCCTTGGAGCAGTTTGTTTACTTTTCAGCCTGTTGTGGAAATTTAGCCCAATTATGCAGCAATTGCTGGTTGATTTTGAAAAAAAATCCAATCTGTATAATGCAGACCTGGAAGATACAATAACTGCTTAGAAACAGGGATACAGCAATTGATCGAGCAATCATTAAGTCAGTATAAACATATTCTGTACTAATTCCCTATAAGCTTTTCGAAATTTCTGATTCATTCTTTGAGGAATTTATAACTACAACAGAAGTTGCACTCTATAATGTGGCTGGGCGTGGTTTAGATTCCTTCCAATTGGGTTGGATTTACATAGGGAAGAAAAACTATTTGGAAATTGACTTCAGAAGTGACCCATGGCATAAACATGCTGCTTTTTCATGCATTTTGTTGCATTTCCATTATGCCTCAGAACACAAACATAGTTGTACTGGGGTAAAAATGGATGTTAAAAAAATGTTAGAAGTTCTAGCATTGACAACTTCTTTGCAAGCCTAAAGGTTCCTGTTCATTTAAGGCCATTGATGCTTGCTTGCGGATCAAGGAAAGCAGTTATGATAGCAAACAGAGTAAGTCTGTTATAATTTCGCAAGATACTGAATGAGGAATAGATGATGGAATTTTCCTGAAATGAGCCAGCTATTCTTAAGGCAAATGAAAATTCTGTTGGTTTTAGAATTGCAGCAGATGCCTCCATTTTTGGTCTTATGAATAACCTGACTCTGCTGGTCTGGGAGCTTGACAACAGTTTGAAATAACAGCCGCTATTTTTGTTTCTTTGCCTTCTAATAATACATTGCTATCAGGAGTTTGGAAAAGGCAGAAGAAAATATTTTGAGAGCATTGCCAAAAAGCAATGCCCTTACTGATGGAATGGATGAAAACAGTATACACAGCTTACTGGGAAAAGGGGCAGTGGCAGCTTAAAATTACAAGTGAAAACTTTCTGACTTAAAGACCACACATACACCATTTGGATTTCCCATGACATTACAAGGCCAATCGTAACTTGTGCACTGATTACACGTTATGAGAATGTATGCTAGATGAACAAAGACTAAAGGCCGGATTTTCACTAACAAAGCGGGTAGTTTGAATTGGGAAATTTTCCTACTTGCTAGGTCAGTTTACAACGTAGATATGTGCACCCCAATATGTGTAATTTTCACTCTTGGGTGCAGGGCGGGACAGAATGTGGCCGCCAACCCCAGGAGCAGAGCGTAGTCGGCCCCGAGGGCGGGCAGTTGCTGAGGCGTGCTGGTTACAAGGCTTGCATCAGTTCTCTGGGACTTTGCCCCAGTTGTTTTACAAGCTATTGGGCCCTCTAGCCCTTACCGCTCACCACCCCCCCCCACCCCCCCACCCCCACTCCACCAACCACCCCCTCCCTGCCCCTTTGTAGCTCCGATGCCAACTTACTGCCAGCCCATGGCCCCCACCTAAGTCCCATGCCCACTCATACCACCATGCTACCTCCATAGCCTCACCTGGTATCCACCATGGGAAGATCTCAGAAGCCATGTGAAGATGAAAAAATAAACTTGTAACAATCTTATACAGCTCTCATTTGTACATTCTTGATAGTGAAAAAAATCTGATTCATCAAATCTATTTAAAGCTTTTAAATCTCATCAAGTGATTAATCTTTTATAAAAACAAGTAAACTTCTATTCAGACACCACATTAAACATAGCTAATCCTTTAATAGTCTCTTTAAACTATCAATCAAACTGAACTGAGAGCCCCTGCTGGGATAATTGTAGCTTTCAAAACTCATAGCAACATAATAGTAGCCCTTGGGGAAATGTCAACAAAGACTTCTATTAAAACCGCACAAACAAGTGCCAATGTCTTTTTCTAACCTGCACCAGATGGCCTGTCAATCAAAGAAGTCCAGCAGAGGGTTTTTGAACTCTCACTGACAGTTGCAGCCTTTTTTAATGTTTAATGTTTAAACTTAAGGGGCTGAATTTTCTCCCCATCGGGGGCGTTGTGTTGGGGCGGGTGGGAGCGAGCGCAAACCCGATTGGGGCTCCCGATCAGGTGCGCGCCGCAATTTACGTGGGCGGGCCAATTAAAGCCCGCCCAGCATGACACACAGCCGGAAGCGCTGTGCGTTCCCTGTGCGGGTGGGGGCACGGAGGTGCCTCAGGGAGATTAGTTTAAGTTATGAAATATTTAATAAAGGAAAAAAAAATTTTTAAGGACGTGTCCCCTCATGTGAAACTGTCACATGTGCTGGGACATGTCCATTAATTTTTTCAAAATTTTTCATAAGGCCCGTGGATGAGGTTTCATGAAAAATGCGAAGGCCGCCTGGGCTCTTCACCTGCCCGCCAACCTTAAAGTTGGACGGGCAGCATTCTTAATAGCTTTAATTACTTTCTTAATGGCCTTAATAGGCCTTTGACAGTTTGGTGGGTGTGTAGCCGATGCGGCTGCGCGCTCGTGAACTGACAATCTAAATGATGCGCAGTGACGTCGGGACGCCTGCCCCACGTCATCGCATGTCATTTTATGTGTCAGCAAGCGGTCCCCGCCCCCACTCGCCGACCAGAAAATTCTTCCCAAGATCATCGCACTTAAACAGACCATATTTACCCTTTGAGAGCATTCATGTCTACTCCATCAATTTGTGACTCCCACACTGGGGCTAAGGGCCTTGCAACAGCCAAAGTGAAGTCCGTTTGAACTCAGCACTAAGTTTAGATGGCCCTGCTGAGTTCGTGTTTCCCTCCTTCACACCCTGCCCCCTCTCCCCGCTGTTAAAAATTGGATCTGTTGGAAATGGGGTGGAGGGGCGGGACTTTCGCATCTGGATCCTTCCTCATATTTTTAAAGGTCTTCAGAGTTTTCCTGACTCTGTGACAATCTGGTCTTAACACTCACCTAGTTTGCCTTCTGCCATTCTGGTAGTCATGTGATGCAGTGGACATGGGACATTATTCACTGTGCACTATTTTAAACAAATTGCCTGATTATGTTGTCTTATGAATTTTCTCTTGAACGTAGTAAAATGAGTAAGACATTCAGCCCCTCAAACCTGTTGTACCATTCAGCTAGATCATGGCTGATCTATATCTTAACTCCATCTACCTGCTTTTTTTTCCATAATCCTTGCCTAATAAAAATCCACTAATCTGAGTTTTGAAATTTTCAATTGGCCTAATCTCAACAGCTTTTTCAAGGAAGGAGTCCTGGATTTCTACAACCCATGGTCTTAAGGAGTGAATGACACCTGAATGACCTAGCTTTAATTTTAAGATTATGCAGTCTTATTCTGGACTCCCCCACTAGAACAAATAATTTCTCTCTATCTACCCTTTCAATTCTTTTAATCGTCTTATACATTGTTGAAAACAGAGACATGTTGCTGAAGCTTTTTGTCTTGCACTCAAGAAAAATTCAATAATGCCAAATTTCAAATGATCACAACAGCTTATGCTATGAAGATGTTGATTGGCTGAGGCATTGCCATGGGGAACTATAAGCTACCAGGTAATTCAAAGAAGGTGCAAGGCTTGGACATGTTCCTTTGGTTTGTCAAGAATGGATCCCTGCTTATGAATGTATGTTGCTTCTATCAAGTGTAAATGAGCCATGTTACGAGTTCCACTGATTTTATTAAATTGGTTGTTAGTGTAGTTAATTAGTGAACTCAGGATTGTTCAGCATGTACTGCCTGGACCTATTTTTATCGTTAGTTCTGATGTGGACCACAGCAACTGGACCCTCTCCCTCCCACTCCAAGTTTGTCTCCTGCCATGAGGAAATGTCCTTAACCCTGATACCGGGCAGGCAATACAACCTTCGGAGCTACCAGTTGCAGCTGCAGAAAACAGTAGTTATATCCCTATCACTATCACATTCCCTTTCTTGAATGGCGCTCTGCATCATGGTGCCGTGGTTAGCTTGCTCATCCACTCTGCAGTTTGCTAATCTACCTCATCCACAGAAGTAGAAAGCACGTTGCACCTGTTGGTCAAAGTCAAGGGCTAAGGCTCCTCCATCACTACAGCTGGATTCCTATACCAGTCTGACTCGCAATCATAGCTCCCTGTCCCTGGCCATCGACCAACTCTAAAGTTCTACCTAATCTAGGGGTGTGACCGCCTCCCAGAACAAGGTGTCCAGGTAATCTTCTCCCTCCCTGAATAAATGTTGTATAATTGAAGGAGATGGGCGGGGGGATGGGGGTAGCGGGCAGGGCAGCACAGCACGGGAGGGGAGCATAAATCTCTCTATGCTCCTAGGTCAAAATTTGTGAAATCACTACCCTTGGTTTGTCACAGGGAGATCTTGCAAAGAATAATCTTAGAGTTTAAAAGGAAACTAGAGGGGGAAGTGGTGATTAAAAAAATGAAAATCTTTCCTGGTACTGTCAAATATTAATTGTATATAATTTGTGTTTAATTATGAGCAGGTGGAAGGCATTAAATGAAATTTCACTTGAGCACATAACGAGACACTTAATGAAACTGGTGTGGTTGAGTTAGGAGGGGTATGCTCGCAACGTTTAACTCTGTAAATAAATATAAAATTGAGTAAAGTTTGCTCTAGTCCTATCCTTTACCAACTGCATTTCCGGAATGGAACAAAACGTTGTCTTGCTGACCATAAACTGGCCAATTTTTGTGGATTACTCCCATTTGTAAGGAAGTATCCTACAGGCCCTGACTCATCTACTGTTCCCATGTATTGATTTATAGATGGAGTGTAGTAGCAGAACAGGGTGTGTTCACACTCTGATGTACATTGCCTTGTGCTGTGCAAAGTTGGGCTACATTTGCTTCTCATAGCTTGACCGCTCTCTCTTGGCTGATCCACGCTGACACTGGGAATGCGCCAAAGCGCTGACTCAGCTCTTGCTGATGTAAGGGAAAGCTGTGGATATAATTATACTGTGGGAATGCTGCACAATAACATAACTGTACCATTATCTTTCTGAAGATCTGACTTCCAAAGTGAGGAGTCCCAAAAAAGGTAATGGGGCTCCTACTGTACTGGGCTGAGCAGAGGACTGAAGTAAACACAACATGAGGGTAAAATACAACATAAGGAACTTTGGTCTAATAAATGGGCAATGGAGCTGAAACACTTTGTTAGGAAATGGGTAACGTGAGAGAATTTTTAAGAACAATCCAAGTAGTTTAACAAAAATGGACAGCGTCTCATAAAAATGGTCTTAATAATGGTAACCACCTAATTAAACACCTCATTAATCTATTTCCCAATAGTTTTCCTGAACAGCTCTTAATAGTGAAGAACAGATAAAGGAGCAGAGAGATTACCATGGAGATGAGTATTTTTGTGAATGGGCACTGTAATCAGTGCCATCTAAGGCACCTTTTCTTATGTTGACAAGCCAAATCATCCATGTCAAAGTGTTTGTGATCACTATCTTTGCCAAATTCCATCCTTTGGCAGTGAGAAAGGAATACATGCTTAGTTTCAGTCATAAAGGTCATTTAGGTGGATTAGGACCAGCAATCAGCATTGGCCTGGTAACTCTGATGTTTTGACCTGAATCATGTATTTCTATAAAATGATAGCAGCTCAGTGACATGGAATGTGTGTCCTGTAGTATGTGGGAAGCTGTGGACACTACTAGTGACCTAGATGACCACATCTGCAGGAAGTGTCTCTAGCTGCAGAAACTTGAGCTCCGGGTTTTGGAGCTTGAACGGTGGCTAGAGTCACTGTGGTGCATCCACGAGGCTAAGAACTATGTGGATAGCATGTTCAGAGAGGTGGTCACACTGCAGACTAGGAGCATGGAGGTAGAAAGGGAATAGGTGACCACCACGCAGTCCAAGAGAACCAGGCAGGTAGAGCGGAGTCCCCTGAGCTCCCACACACTAATAGGTTCTGTGGTTTAGATACTGGTGAGGGCATTGGTTCTTCGGAGGAGTGCAGTCAGAGCCAAGTTTGTGGCACCACGGGCAGCACAGCTGTAGAGGAGAGGAAGAGGAAGAGGGGAAGTGCAAAGGTGCAGAGAGGCGTTTCTGTGGCTGCAGATGTGATTCCAGGATGGTAGGTTGCCTCCCTGGTGCCAGGCTCAGGACTGTAGGACATTCTTCAGGGGGAGCGTGAACAGCCAGAGATTGTGGTCCACATCGGCACCAACGACTTAGATAGGAAAGGGATGAGGTCCTGAAAGCAGGTTTCAGGGAGCTAGGAAGGAGATTGAAAAGCAGGACCTCTAAAGCAGTAATCTCAGGATTACTTCCAGTCCCATGTGCATAGAAATAGGAGAATTGAGCGATTGATCACGTGGCTGGAGAACTGGTGTAGAAGGGAGGGGGTCAGATTTTTTGAGGCATTGGGACTGGTTCTGGGGCCAGTAGGACTTGTACAAGATGGACAGGCTGCATCTACGCAGGACTGGGATTAACATCCTCACAGCAAATTTGCTAGTGCTGTTGGGGAGGGTTTAAACCAGATTGACAGGGAAATGGGAACCTGAGAGGGAGCTCAGATTCAAGGGAATCAAAACTGGTAAAAGGAAGTAGAACTGCAGAAAGCAAAAATAGGAGACAGGTGAAGCATAGGTAAGCATTAAATAGGATCAGAATAGAGAAGTATGTTATAAAAGCAGAGTTAATCACTCAATCTGAATGCACGTAGCATTTGCGAAAAGGTTGATGATTTGAATGCCCTAATTGAGGTAAATGGGTATGATTTAATTGTCATTACGGCAACGTGGCTACAGGGTGACCAAGATTGGAAACTGAATATCCAAGGATATTTAGCATTAGGAGGGATAGGCAAAAAGGATAAGGAGCTGGGGTATCACTCTTAATAAAGGACAAGACCAAAACATTAATAACAGAGGATCTTAGATCGAAGGATCAGGATGAAGAATCAGTTTGGTGGAGCTAAGAAACAGCAAGGTGCAGCAAACATTGGTCAGAGTTGTTTATAGGCCACCAAACTGTAGTGGTGATGTTGGGCACCGTATAAATCAGGAAACTAGAGATGCATGTAACATGGCTAATGCAGTAATAGTGAACAACTTCAACTTCAACACATAGACTGGGTTAACCAAATCAGCACTAATGCTCCGGAGGAGGAATTCCTGGAGTGTGTATGAGATGGATTTCTGGAGCAGTACGTTGAGAAGCCAATTAGGGATGGCTATTTTGGATTTAGTGTTGTGCATTGAGAAAGGGCTAATTGATAACCTTGATGTAAAGGAGCCTTTGGGAAATATTGACCATAATATAATAGAATTTTGGGTTAAGTTTGAATGTGATATAGTTCATTCTGAAACTAGGGTCTTAAATCTGAAGAAAGGAAATTATGAATAAATGAGGAGCAAGTTGGCTATGGTGGATTGGGAAAATACACGATAAGATTTGATGGTAGACAGGCAATGGCTAGTATTTAAAGAAACGCTACATGGCCTACAACAGAAATACATTCCTCTAAGGCACAAACACCCAAAGAAAAAGGTAAATCAGCCGTGGTTAATGAAAGGAAGTAATGCAAGCCTGAGGATTGAGAGCAATTTAGAATCCAGCAAAGGAGGACCAAGAAACTGATTAAGAAGAGGAAAAGAGAATATGATTTCAAACAAGCGAGGAACATAAAGGCGAACTGTAAAAGCTTCTTTAGGTATGCGGGAAAAAAAAGATTAACTAGGACAAATGTGAGCCTATTACAGGTGGGGACAAGAGAATTTAGAGTGGAGAACAGGGAAATGTCGGAGAAACTAAACAGGTACTTTGGGCAGAATTGTCCCAGTTTTGCACTAAGTGTGGTAGCGGGCAGGAAAAAGGACGTTTACCCACTGGCTGCAATGGCAGCTTTTCGCATCGCATCGTCCAGTCCTGCCTCATTAATTATGCAGCCACAGGAAACACGCTGTCTTGCTGGTGGGCGGCCTCTGAATCGTCTGCCACACCATTAACTCACCGTTTCTTCACTCCGGGTGCCATATCTAAACTGCAGCTGAGCACACAGTTCTTAATGCTTGCAGCCCTTGACTGCTCCAGTGAAGACATGGCCCTGAAAGACAAGAAGAGTTCAGTGACCCCAATCACTGGAATGCCTTTTGGAGGCCCGCCGTAATGTCCTCCACCCGTTCCGGCCGCAGGAGATCCAGCAATCTCACCACTCCAGCTTGAGAGGCGGTGGCAGTGCTGGTCAGTGCCAATACTGCACAGAGGTTGGCCATCCAGTGCAGAAAGAGGATGAATGATCTCATCTGTGCTGCCAGGGTTAGTCAACCATCTCATCACTCTAAACTCAGACACTCACAAGCCCAACACATGTTCACTAGCACAAAAACAAAAATTGCTGGAAAACTCAGCAGATCTGACAGCATCTTTGGAGAGAAAAACAGATTTGACATTTCGAGTCTGTATGACTCTTCTTCAGAACTAAAGAGAAGTAGAAATGTGGTGAAATATATACTGTTTAAGGGGGGTGGGACAGGTGAAGCTGGATAGAAGGCCAGTGATAGGTGGAGGCAAAGGAGAGATTGCAAAAGATGTCATAAACAAAAGGTCGAAGGGGTGTTGATGGTGGTGATAAAGGAGGTGCTAATGGTGACATTAAGAGTAAAAAGCAGGATGAGCAAGTGACAGATGGCCCTAGTGGGGGTGGGGTGGGGGGAGGGGATGATGTGGGAAAAAAGATCGAAATAGGCTAAAAGGTGGGGATAAAACAATGAATAGAAATACGTTTAAAAAATAATATTAGAAATAGGTGGGAAAAATTAGCACCTCCTTTAGCCAGTATCACCACCATCAACACTCCTTCGACCTTTTGTCTATGGCATCTTTTGCAGTCTCTTCTTTGCCTCCACCTATCACTGGCCTTCTTTCCAGCTTCACCTGTCCCACCCCCCCTTAAACAGTATATATTTCACCATATTTCTACTTCTCTCTAGTTCTGAAGAAGGGTCATACTGACTCGAAACATTAACTCTGTCTTTCTCTCCACAGATGCTGTCAGACCTGCTGAGTTTTTCCAGCAATTTTTGATTTTGTTTCATATTTCCAGCATCCGCAGTATTTTGCTTTTACATATTCACTGGCATCTCATTCACTGCCAGCTCAAGGGACACCACCACTCACTCTCTCACACACACCCTCACATCACCATTTGGCCTCATCTCCTCTGCAGACTGTCTCCTCAGCCCTCACCACGTTGAGGCCACTTGCACAGATCAGCAGGTGCCCCCACACACACACACCCTGGGATATCCCCTTACCCAGTACAACTCCCGCCCTGCAGCCTCTTCCCTTGCCTGAGGCCACTTCTTCCCCCTTCCCCAAGCAAGCCCTAGCCCTGCAGCTGTTGAAAAGCCACCCCCCCCCCACCTAATTATGGCTGGTCTGGTAGGTAGAAACCTGTCTGTGAGCCCCCATAATAGTGATGTGCTATGACCACGAGTGCTGCCCGAAACCAGGTAGGCAAACAAACCTCGAAGCTCTGAGCCAAGTGCAGCTTGCCAGGTGCATGTCACTTATGTACAGTTGTGAAACACGTTGGTGTGCAGTCACGCCAGGGTGCTTGGATGATCCAGCGTGGGGGGTGGGGAGGATGATTCTGGCGAGCTGGGCTTGTTATGATATGCACATGTATTACAACGAAGTTCCCAACATGCGGTGGCAGGAAACTGGGCCCACCATCGACGGGCGGAGCAGACAATTGCAAGCTGGTTTCACGACTTGGGAAACCAATTTTTGGCCTTGCCGCCATATTGCCCGCTCACGCCCACCATGACACCCGACACCACCAGGCACGGAAAATTCTGCCCTTTGTGTCTGTCTCCTTGGAAGAAGACACAGAAAACCTCCCAGAAATACTAGGCAATCGAAGGGACTTGTGAGCCTGAGGAACTAAAAGAAATTAGTACTGGTAAAGAGGTAGCACTTGAAAAGTTAACTAGATTGAAGGTTGATAAATCCCCTGGACCAGATGAGCTTCATCCCAGAGTGTTGAAAGAGGTGGCCGGAGAGATAGTGGTTGCATTGGTGTTTGTCTTTCAAAATTCTATAGATTCTGGAAAGGTTCCTGTGGACTCGAAAGTGGCAAATGTAACCCCACTATTTAAGAAGGGAGGAAGAGGGAGGATGAAGAACTACAGACCTGCTATTTTGACGTCAGTAATAGGGAAAATGTTCAAATTTATTACAAAGGATGTGATAACTGGACATTTAGAAAAGAATGGTAAAAGTGGGCAGAGTCAACGTGGATTTATGAAAGGAAAATCATGTTTGACAAACTTTTGGAGTTTTTTGAGGATATTCCTTGTAGCATTGACAAAGGAGAACTAGCGCATGTAGTGCATTTGGATTTTCAGAAGGCTTTTGATAAGGTTTCACACAGCAGGCTAGTAAATAAAATTAGAGCATGGGAAATATACTGCTATGGATTGAGAGTTGGTTAACAGACAGAAAACAGAGAGTAGGAATAAACAGATCATTCTCAGGATGGCAGGCTGTTACTAGTGGGGTACCGCGAGGATCAGTGCTAGGTCCACAGTTGTTCACAATCTATGTAAATGGTTTTGATGTGGGGACCAATTGTAATATTTCCAAATTTGATGATATCACCAAACTGGGTGGGAACGTAAATTGTGAGAAGGATGCAAGGAGGCTTCAAGACAACTTCAATAGGCCAAGAGAATGGGCTAGAACATGGCAGATAGAATATAATGTGAATAAGTGTGATGTTATTCACTTTGATAGAAAAAACAGAAAGGCAGAATATTTCTTAAGTGGTAAGAGGTTGGGAAGTGCAGATGTCCAAAGGTACTTGGGTGTCCTTGTTCATAAGTCACTGAATGTTAGCATGTAGGTGCAGCAAGCAATTAGGAAGGCAAGTGGTATGTTGGCCTTCATCACAAGGGGATTTGAGTACAGGAGTAAAAATGTCTTGCTGCAGTTGTATGGAGCCTTGGTGAGACCTCATCTGGAGTATTATGTACAGTTTTGGTCCCCTTATCTAAGGAGGGATATACTTGCCATAGAGGGGGTGCAACGGAGGTTCACTAGATTAATCCCTGGGGTGGCGGGATTGCTTATGAGGAGAGATTGGGGAGACTTGGTGTGTATTCCCTAGAGTTTCAAGGAATTGAAACTTACAATATTCTTGCAGGGCATGACAGGGTAGATATAGATAAGATGTTTTCTCTGGCTGGTGCGTCTAAAACCAGGGGACATAATTTCAGGATAAGGGGTAGGACATTTAAGACTGAGATGAGGAGGAATTTCTTCACTCTGAGGGCAGTGAACCGTTGAATTTCCCTGGAAGCTCAATCATTGAGCATGTTCTAGACAGAAATCGATAGATTTCTGGTGACTAATGACACCGGGATATGGAGATAGCTTGGGAAAGTGGTGTTGACGTAGATGATTAGCCATGATCTAATTGAATGGCAGAGCAGACTTGATGAGCTGAATGGCCAACTCATGTTCATATGCCAGAGGTTATCTAATACACTATTCGAGTTACTGGTATGATGCAGGTCCATATTCACAATTTTGCCGAAAAGAGAGACATGTTGCTGACGCTTATTGTAAGGCACTCATCAGGACAAACGCAAGAATGCCAAATTTCAGAGCCAACTTCCCAACCAATCTGCATCCTTTTCTCCTGTAGTATAAATCATTTGAAATTTGGCATTCTCGTGTTTGTCCTGATGAGCGCAAGAGGAAAAGCTTCAGCAACATGTCTCTCTTTTCAGGAATATTCACGTTCTGTACTAACAAGAGAATATTCAGAATTCCTCTCCCCCTGCCATCCCTTTCACTTGCTTAAAACCTATTACATTTCTAACTTTTCCCAGCTCTGACGAGAGGTCATCGGCCTGAAACATTAACTTTGTTTCTCTCTCGACACATGCTGCCTGACCTGCTGATTCCTTTTTTCATTTTCTGTTTTCATTTCATTTTTCTAGCATCTGCAGTATTTTGGTTTTATTAAATGTAAATCCTGTCTACAGGCTAGGCTATGAAGCTGATGTTGCAATGTAATAGTAAAATACCGAAAATAGCGAGCATGTTTGTCTCAGTAAAAGAAAAAATGACTCAGTGGCCCAACATTTGTACTTCCAAGTGACAATTTGATGCAAATCATCTTCAAATTTACTGCAGGCTATGATGATCTGGCATTTCCTGAAAGGGTGTTGGACGCCGATTCAATAGTGACTTGCAAGAGGGAATTGAATAAATACTTGAACAGCAAACTTTTGCAGGGCTGTGGCGAGAGAGCAGGAGAGTTGGACAAATGCTCTTTCAAAGAGCTGATACAGACATGATGGGCTGAATGGCTTCTATCCATGTTCAAAGAATAACAAACAGAGCTGAGCTGAATAGTAAATCACAGTAATGTTGAATTGCGGTTGGTTTGGAAATCACTTCACAGTTTAGCTTTTGCTGCTCTCATATTGTGCTTGGTGCTAGATTAGTGCCGCAACCATTTTGCATAGCTGGCAGCAACACAACCGTAAACTTTCCTGATTGGTGGCTGATATTGAGGTCAAATGGCTGTAAAATTTCCAGGATTTTCTGTCCTTGCAAGATGGATGGTGGATTGCTCCAAACGACCTTCTAATGCTGCACTGAAACCCATAGAACAGCAGGTAACTCTGACTCCAGTTTTCTCTCTGTCATCTAGTATCTTTTTTTATTATTCGTTCATGAGACATGGGTGTCGCTGGCTAGGCCAGCATTTATTGCCTATTCCTAATTGCCCTTGTTCAGAGGGCACTTAAGAGTCATCTGCGTTGCTGTGGGTCTGCAGTTACAGACCAGGTAAGGACAGCAGATTTCCTTCTCTAAAGGACATTAGTGAAGCAGGTGGGTTTTTATCAACAACCGACAATAGTTTCATGGTCATCATTAGACTTTTAATTCCAGCAGTTGTTCATAGTCTAGCTGTTATTTTGGAGCCTGTGTCTTCACAGTGCACCAGCACTCTGCAGTTCTGTATCATCTGGTGTAAGGACAGATTTGACATGGATAATGCAGTTTAATATTGTCCAAGATATAAATTGTGTGGGAAAATAGTTAATACAGTTTAATACCACCCAGTGCATGGAACAATGTTGTTATTGATGATGATATTTAAAAGTGCCCAATGTATATGACAGATTTGGTGGTGAAGTTTTATATCGCCCAACATATGGATAAATTTAGGCAGTAATGGTGGGGTTTAATATCAGTCTATAGACAGATTTAATTGTGCAATTTAATCTTGCCCACATATTAACTGATTAGGTAAGTGGTAACTATAGTTTAAAACTACCCAGTGTATGATTAGGCTTGGGCATTGATGGCAAAGTTTGAGGTGCCCAGTGTATGAGGAATGATTGGTTTGGATAGAGCAGGTTTGGATGTCTGTGCAGTTTAATATATGGACAATTTGGGTCATAGGTGGTGACATTTAATATGCTCCTGGCCTCGGGTTGTAGCATGTGTAGAAAGCTAAAAAAGAAAATGCAGTAATGCAGCCTTATTCTTCACTCTGGACATGTACAGGAAGCTACTGACCTTGTCAAAATGTTTACAAACAATAGATTTACTTTGGTGAATTGCAAGGTCACAACTAATTGGGAATTGAACTCATTGTCTCATTTGTCAGGCAAGCCCAATGCTTAACATAATGGGGAAGATCTTTAGTGAACGGAGTAATCCTCGCCCTCCATTGCCTTCAGGGGAAGACTTTTGAAGCTGCTGAAAATGGTATCTGCTCTTGATTCAGTTTTGCAAACTGCAGTCTGACTGTGACATATTGGGTCAGATGTATTGTTACATCCAGGTCTTTTAAAACAAATAAACCTGAAAGCAGTGGCAGGCTTACTGTTAGTGGGGCCCTGTGCTTAGCTTCATTTTTGGGTCGTGCCTCCCGCCGCCCCAACCTAGACACAACCCAAAACTGCGAGGTATTGGTTATTTCACCGGCTTTTTCACAATCACGTTACTACTTCTGCACATTATCATATAACGTCTGTTCTCACCACTCAATCGAGAAAAACTTGATGATGCAACTGAAAATGTGTATGCAAATGAGCACTGCTTTGCTGTCATTGGTTATCACGTGACACTTCAATGGCAGGATTGAGGTATGTGTAGTGCACCTAGAGGAACTTCTGTTGTGCAGCTCATGTTGTGAATAACATGTGCTTTCGACTGGCTGTGGAACGGGGCACGGTGCAATCTCCAGCAAGAAAATCGTTTAATTGGAAGGGACCAATTTCTGTAGATTGAGAACGGATCTGTTTCTGGTTAAATGTTTCAAGTAGCAACATAAAGTACTGGTTAGGTGCAGTCACTGTTGCACACAGGAAGTTCCCACAAACAACAGGTGACCTTTACCGGGTAACCTGCTTTTGTGACTCTGGTTGATGGATAGCAGGACGGCGGAGAAAATTCCCCTGCTCTTCCAGAAAACAGTGCCAGTCCAGGCCCCTGTTAACACACACGACAAAAAGGACTGAAGCTTCAAGAAAACATCAAAACCACCCCGTTTCCCGCCCGGTTCCCTCTGAATGAATAGCACCGCAATGGAACGGCACCCGCATTGCCTCTTGCTCCGTCCCCCGCTATTCTCCCAGCCATTGTTCAGTTCAACTCAGATCCCCAATCGGTTTTTTGCAATATTCAGGCTTTCTTTTCCTGCTGCCATACTGCCCTCAAAGGGAAGGGTTATTATGCAGTAAAATGAATGTGCTGTGCATCCAGGTCGTTTCTCTCTCACCCCCCCCCCTCCCCCCACCCCTCTCGTTTTATAACCTATGTTGAAAACTAACTGCCCAGCAATGCAATCTGGTGCCTCGGAAAGCTGGAACCGTGTCACCATTCCTCTACCTGGAACCCTGTTGCATTCAGTGCAATCAGACGGAAACCTGCAGCACTTTGGTGAAAGCGGCCCTCACACTATAACCCGGCAAGCACAGAAGGGTGAACCTAAAAGCCGCAAGAGGTGGCTTTATTATAGGGACATCACTGGAGAGTGTCTCCCGTCTCTCAGATCTCAGCCATCCATCCACATTGCCTGGAGCAGGCTGAGGCTGCTTATCCTGAATCCTCCTTCCCCACCGCCACTCTTCCTCTTCTCTCCAGTCGCATCAAGCTCGCAAATCGCATAAGGATTTGTTTTAGAGTCTTGAGAGGGGGAAAACTGCCAAATTTTTCATATACAGCTGTACAGGCAGATCAACAAATCAGCTGAAAGACAGCACTTCCAGCAGTCCAGCACTCACTCCTCATTTTGTGGCCCCCCTGTCATTTGGGGACCCCCTGCCACGGCACGGTGTATTTCATTGTAAATCCGCCCCTGTCTGAAAGTGCTGGCTCTTTATACCTTGTTACATGCCTGTCACAATTTGTGGAATACTGTCTGAGCAGGTCAACAAAGAGAACTGCTCACATTTTAAAGGCTGCAATTGTACAGGGCCTTGGTGAGACCACACCTGGAATATTGTGTGCAGTTTTGGTCTCCTTATCTGAGGAAGGATGTACTTGCTATAGAGGGAGTGCAGCGAAGGTTTACCCGACTGATTCCTGGGATGGCAGGACTGACATAAGAGGAGAGATTGAGTCGATTAGGATTATTTTCACTGGAGTTTAGAAGAGGGGGGGATCTCATAGAAACCTATAAAATTCTAACAGGACTAAACAGGGTGGATGCAGGAAGGATGTTCCCGATTGTGGGGGAGTCCAGAACCAGGGGTCATAGTCTGAGGATATGGGGTAGACCATTTAGGACTGAGATGAGGAGAAATTTCTTCACCCAGAGAGTGGTGAGCCTGTGGAATTCATTACTACAGAAAGTAGTTGAGACCAAAACATTGTATGTTTTCAGGAAGGAGTTAGATATAGCTCTTGGAGCGAAAGGGATCAAAGGGTATGGGGAGAAAGCGGGAGCAGGCTATTGAGTTGGGTGATCAGCCATGATCATGGTGGAGCAGGCTTGATGGCCGAATGGCCTACTCCTGCTCCTAGTTTTTATGTTTAATATTTGCCCTGTTTCAGTGTACCAAGATGCTAACACAAACGAGGCTAAAATAAGAGCACACACAGGTGTTGAGACAGGATAATGGCACTTTGGTTCAGTAGCGTCAAATTGTGAGCATGTCTGAAATTATAGGTCAGATTTAAGATGTCAGGGCTGACGGAGCTGAAAGAAAGGCTCCGGGTGACCAGAACATTGATGATTGAAACAGCAGTTTTCAATGATGGCTTCAATTTTTAAAAAAAATATTCAAAATGAAATAGTCAACAGACGGGGATAATCCTCAACCAACGTCATAAAAAAACAGATTACCTGGTCATTGTCTCTTGTAAAAAAATGTCACAGCACTATTATGGAGAATGGCAGGAGTGTAGTTCTTAGTCCTGGCCAACATCTATCTCTCAACCCACACCACCAAAGCAGCTCACCTGGTCATTTGTTGCGTTGCTGTCTGTGGAATCTTGCTTTGCGCAAATTGGCTGCAATGTTTCCTGCATTCTAACAGTGACGACACTTGAAGAAGTGTCTGTAAAGCTATAAAGCGCTTTGGGCTGCACCGAGGTTGTGAAAGGTGCGATAGAAATGCAATTCTTTCTTTGGAATTCTCATTTTAAAGCTGCTTGGACAGTATTCCACAAACTGTGGCAGGCATGTAATAGGGTCTGCGATCCAACAGTTTCAGACTTATTTGTTTTAAAGGTCCTAGATGTAACAATTTAAAGCTGACTGTGTTGTTTTGGTTGTCCTGTTAGTATAATTTATTGTTTAACAATGGGGAAAATAACAGAGATTTATAGCTTTTTGCTATGAGAATTGGGAATGGGAAAAGAAACAGTAACACTGCTGCACCATAGAAGTTATAGTGTGGTAGGAAGTCATTCAGCTCATTGTGCCTGTGCCACTCCATCTAATTATTTCCATAATAGGGAAGTTCTTTAGTGTAACAAGATAGTCCTCCTCTCCCTCCATTGCCTTCAGGGCAAGTCTTCTGAAGCTGCTGAAAATGGTTGAGTTTTGCAAACTGCAATGCGGTAGTGCCATGTCAGGTCAGATGCATTGTTACATCCAGGACCTTTAAAATAAATAAGTCTGAAACAGTTTGACTGTAGACTTTATTACATGCCTGCCATAGCTTGTGGAATACTGTCCAAGCAGGTCAACAGTTCAACCGATCAGAAATCAGTCGGGCCATTGTTCTTGTGCCAATGCCCTTCTCTCTCTCTCTCTCTCTCTCTCTCTCTCCCCAAAACCCTATATCTTGTCTTGCTTCAAATATTTATTGATTCACCCCCTGAAGAGATGCTGCCCTCTCTCCCTCATTCACTCCCTGTGGCAAAGTTCTCTGCATAAAGAAATTTCCCCTAACCTCTCTCCTCATTCCCTTAGTGACAGTTTTTTAACTGATGATCTTAATCACTGACTCCCCAACCATAGTTCTCCCTGTTCTCCCTAAGAGAACGCAACGTAACTATAAAAAGCTCCATTAAGCCTTTCTCTAATGGATGCCCAAAAGATAGTTTTGCAGAAATCCATCATTGCCTAGTTACAACCCTAATTATGTAACCCAAAATGCTATTGTGAGGAGGTTACAAAGCATCTACAGAGGGATATAGACAGGTTGAATGATTGGGCAAAAATTTGGCAGATGGAGTACAATGTGGGAAAATTTGCGGCTCCCATTTTGGCAGGAAGAATAAAAAAGCCAAATATTATTTAAGTGGGGGAGAGAATGCTGTGGTACAGGAGGGATCTGTGTGTTCTTGTACGTGAATCACAGAAAGCCAGTATGCAGGTATATCAAGTAAATTAGGAAGGCAAATGGAATGTTGTCCTTTATTTTATTGCAAGAGGGTTGGAGTATAAAAATAGTCTTGCTACAATTGTACAGGGCATTGGTGAGACCGCACCTAGAGTACTGTGTGCAGTTTTGGCCTCCTTGCTTAAGGAGGGATATATTTGCATTAGAAGCAATTCATAGAATGTTCACTAGGATGATCCCTGGGATGAAGGAGTTGAAGGAAAGGTTGAGTAAGTTGGGTTTATGCCCATCGGAGTTTGGAAGAATGAGAGGTGACCTTATTGAAACATCTAAGATTCTGAGGGGGCTTGACAGGGCAGATGCTGAGAGGGTATTTCCCCTCATGGGGCAATCTAGAACTAGGGGGCACAGTTTAAAAATAAGGAGTCTCCCACTTAAGACAGAGCTGAGGAAGAATTTCTTTTCCCAAGGGGGGTTGTTAGACTTTTGAATTCCCTTCTGGAAGGAAGTGTGGAGGCTGGGTCATTGAGTATATTCATGGCTGAGTTAGATTTTTGATCTACAAGGGAACAAAGAGTTATGGGAAAAGTGGAGTTAAGGTCACAATCAGATCACCCATGATCTTATTGAATGGTGGAGCAGGCTCGAAGGGCCGAATAGATTACTCCTGCTCTTATTTCTTATGATATTATTGGCCTTTTTTGTTGCTTTATCTGCACTCGTGATGTATTTTCACCTCCGTGTCTCTGTTCCTTCTCGTCCTTCAGCACAGCACCCCTCCTTTAAGGTTATAATCTCAGTCCTTAGCAGATATTGAAATGTGCAATGCTTTAAAAGTGTGCTAGAGCCATCTAATGTCAGTTGCTGGGCTTGCCCCAATTTTTCTTCAGTTCGTCAACGCTCTTTAATTTTCCATCATTTTTCTCCACTTCCTCTGCTGCTGTAACACACAATCCTTGTGGCCAGGAAGATAGATGACCCACTCCCAAGTCTCTGCAAGTGTTGCCCTGATCTGGCTGCAAAGATTCCCTGAATGTTCTGCACCCCCCTGCCCCCCTTTATCTCTCTCTCTCTCTCTCTCTCTCTCTCTCTCGATCTTGCTCTCTGCCTTATACTCTCACAATCTCCTATTGTAATTTTGCTCCTTATGAGCTTGGCTCTCCCTGCAGTGACGCCTGACATAATGGGGATTGGGGATGCAAAGCTGCATGAACTTTGGATACAGCACCAATATTCTAAAATCAGAGGTTTGTACTGTAAGAGCAGTGATTAAGCATTGGCCAAACAATGGCTGTGATTTCTGATTGTACTAACATTAACAATTTACAAGTGTTCTGAGATTGCATTTGGTGTCACAATGTCTTTATTTACTCGTTGATAAGATGAACAAGCTGTGGTTATGGGAAAGATGACAAGAATGTGGGAATTTGATTTTAAATGGGACAAATGTTGGGTGTCAAAATTTTGATCTTTAGCAGACATTCTCGTTCCTTTGCTTTCATAAATTTGATTAAAACACAAGGAAACATAAACTAATTTATATTATTCCTCCTGGGATCCACAAAACACTCTAGCCCTTACACCAGCCGAGCAAGGCCTTAGTATCATTCTTCTCCAGGGCCACCTGGGTATGGTCAAGAGGCAGTCAGTCAGAACAGTTCCCCCCCCTCCCCTCGTCTGGGCTGTGTCCATCTGGCTACAGCAGACCCACAACAAACTTGTTCTCAACCACAACATTTTTTGCTTTACACTGAGTGGGAATGGCTGGTAATGGGATGTTAGTTGCCCCACAATAACAGACACAGCACCTTTGCGGGTGGTACTGTTCATTTTGAGGGCACTCAAGGGCGTCCGACATTCAGCCAATCTGGAGTGACCTTGTAAGAGTCCCCACTAGCTGACTAATGCTGGTTGACCTAGCTGCATCCATTCCTTTCATAGGAAATGCTGCAGCCTGACCCCTTTGTCACCAAATGGTGGGCTGTCCCACCCCAGCAGCCGCACCCGCATACTTATCCATTTGATAACCCCTTAGGGAACCCAGGTGTGCGGCTCTCACCTTGGCAGAACAGAGTAGGTCGCTCATGCACTTCTAGCACTGCAACCAGGTTCTGCAGATGACCCCACTGACCACTTCCACCACCTACGTCCAGGCATGCTTGGTTAGGTAGGGAGATCCCCTCCTTCTCCCCCTGCCTTGTCCAAGTAGCCTGGAGGAGAACATGCAGGGAGTCGTCACTGAACTGTGGGGCCGCCCGGGGTCTTCTTTCTGTCATGCCGATAAGCGTCTTGTTCTTCAGGCTTTCACAATGCCTGCTTTGCTGACCTCTTGGCCTTCTCCCATGGCAGGCCTGGACTCTTGGGTGGATCTTGCATTGGAGAATGCTTGCATCAGGGAGACTGGGAAGGCTCCAGTCAGGTGAGGAGAAGGCTCCAGTCAGGGATGAGTACAGATCCAACAACACTCAAGAAGCTTCACACCACCCAGGACCAAGCAGCCCACTTGATTGGCACCCCTTCCCCAAACATACACTCCCTCCACCACCGACGCACAATAGCAGCAGTGTGTATCATCTACAAGATGCACTGCAGAAACTCACCAAGGCTCCTTAGGCAGCACCTTACAAACCCACAACCACTACCATCTAGAAGGGCAAGGGCAGCAGATACGTGGGAACACCACCACCTGCAAGTTCCCATCCAAGCCACTCACCATCCTGACTTGGAAATATATTGCCATTCCTTCACTGTCGCTGGGTCAAAGTCCAGGAACTCCCTCCCTAACAGCACTGTGGGTGTACCTACACCACATGGACTACAGCGGTTCAAGAAGGCAGCTGATCACCGCCTTCTCAAGGGCAATTAGAGATGGGCAATAAAGCTCACCCAGCCAGTGACGCCCACATCCCGTAAATTAATTTAAAAAAAAATTCTTAAGCTACGGGATGACCACCTCTATAAACATACTATCCACTAAGTTGTCAACTTCACAGACATGCCACAGTGATGCCAGCTTCTGCTCAAGTTCTGATACCCGGACCTCAGGCTGTTGCATCTAGTGACATTTCCTGCACAAATGGTTATCCAGGCTACAGAAAGTGTCCTGGAGTTTCCACATAGCACAGGTTGTGCACTGTAGATGTTGGAGTAGTCCTGCCATTTCTCTGTTAGTTAATAACTAACTGTTACTTCTAATACATCTTACTACTACAAATAAACCTTTATCAATAAACCTTACTACTATTTATAAACCTTACCAATACTTATAAACCTTACTAATACTGATAAAGCCTAGTTAATACATCTTACTTGTAGTAAAAAGCCTTATTTTTAAAAAAGAAAGATAAGATTCAGCAATTTGGATAAAATAAATTGGAAATATATGCCAGCCAATCAGATACCTGCTTTCTTGTGACGTGACACCATGATTTTTCTTTCCGAATGCAGGTCCTGACTAGAAACTGGCGGCAGATACCCCAGTGCTCCTTTTGGACCCTCTCACTATTAATGACACTGCTGTTCCTCTGGACTGTCTCACTGTTTGTGACCCCAAAGCTTCTCTTACACTCCCTCACTGTTAAAGGCCCTGGAGCTCCTCCCAGACTCTCTCACTGTTAATGGCCCCGGATCTCCTCTCAGACTCTCTCCCTGTTAATGGTCCTAAAGCTCCTCTCAAACTCTCTCACTGTTAATGATCCCAAAGCTCCTCTTGTACTTTCTCACTGTTAATGTCCCCACCCCAATGAGGCTGGACGTTTCCAAGATTGATTACCTTTGGAACTGTAGGTAAAGTAATTTGACAAGGAGGAGGACCAACTTATATTTTTGAGTGTTTGATAAAAAAAGGTCACTTCATTTCAAATCTCAGTGATATGTTAAAAACTCATCTAGAAGTTTCATTTAGAACATTGATATCTATTGTTTACTGTATAACCGATACTGGGTTTCTTTTATCTGCAGTGAGTCCTGTAATTGTAGAATAGAATCATTGAATGGTCGCAGCACAGAAGGAGGCTATTAGACCCATCGTGACTGTGGAAGCTCTTTACAAGAGCAATTTATCTAGTGCTACTCCCCCACCTTTCCCCGTAGCCCTTCAAATTATTTCTTCTTCAGATAATGACCCAGTTCCCTTTTGAAAGCCACAGTTGAATTGGTCTCCATCACACTCTCAGGCAGTGTATTCCAGATCCTAACGTGAACTCTTCAGGAGGCAGCACATGGCATTCACTGTTGTATTTTATAGTGTAACATTATAACCCCTTGTGAACAATAAGAGCCTTTTAATGATGTTGTTCTGTGATTGGGCTCGATGAGTCAGTGTTGGGCATGTGGAGGAGATCATGTTTGCAGGTGTTGCCTGTTGATGAAAGACAAGCACATTGTGAAGGCAATAGAGAAAACTCAATACTCTCCAAAACGAAGAAATCGAATTCAAAAGTTCCTTGCCAGTCCTTTGTTCTGTGTTTCCACTGGTGCCATCTGCTGGCTTTCTACAGAATCAGAGCCTGTGTGTTCATCAAGGAGGGCCCCGTTTGTACAGCTTTTCTTCCGTGACTGTGTGATCCCTTTTAAAAGGCTCTGAATGATTTCCTTAATCGCATGATCAGCTTGGAAAAAAGGAGAGTTGTGTTGTTCGATTGCATTCCACGTCCTAGCAGTAGGAATGTGTCCATAAATGGACGTTGGAGGATTTTTTTTGGCATTGCATGAGAGTGCTCTTGAGTGACAAGGTGTGCATTAGCTGGTAATTACTGAACTTTAGGCCTCTGGATGAATCACCAAGGACTGTGTACTTTTCAACTGTGATGTGCTCGAGAACTTGTCTATTTCTGTGCTATCCAGCTGGAGCTGTACACTGCTAACTGTTTCCAGCCCATGACAGTACTCAAAATAAGATTTTAATGAACAGTGTGGAATTCAGATTTAGACTTTCCCACTGCCTCATTTTCAAGTTAAATTTGGACAATTCAAACAGCCCTGGTCATGACATCAGTTCCTAGTTTAAGGGATGTTCTTTCTTGAGGTAATTACCCCAAAATTGCACTTTTTTTAAAAAAAAAGCAAGTAAAAATGAATTTTCAGCCCAAAAAACCTAGCTTCAAAATCCTTCCCAGACAGGTAAAAGCTCTTAATCAATGTTTCATTCCCCCTGGAATTATTTTGGGTCCTCTCAGTCTCCATTTGAGGTCCTTTTAGTTTTTGCTTGGTGTCCTCTCCTGTCATTGCTAGACATTGTTTTGGGTTCTATCTACAGTCATTTGAGGTGGTCTTTGGTCTCTATTTTGGTTTCTTTCTGCTTATTACTTAGGGTCCTAAATGCAGATCTAACTTCTAGAGCATAGTTTCATGTCAGGTGTTTATGTATTGTGGTGTATAAGACTTATTAAAATTGGCAATAAGATAGACTGAATAGAAAAATCCTGGTACACACAGTTGTCCCCTCCTATGGTTGGCAATCGATTTTTGTTTACTGTTGGACTGAGGTGAGGAAAGATTTCTTCACTCAGAGGGTGGTCAACCAGTGGAATTCTCTACCACAGAAGACTGTGGAGGTCGGGTCATTGAGCGTATTCAAAGAAGAAATTGATAATTTTTTGGATATTAGGGGCATCAAGGGGAATGGAGAGAAAGCGGGAATATGAAGTTGAGATAGAGGCTCAGCCATGATCACATTGAATGGCGGAGCAGGTTCGCAGGGCCGAGTGGCCTACTCCTGCTCCTAGTTTCTATGTTTCTATGTATCTAACTGGTGAAGGTTGAACTTGTGATATCACTTTATGAAGCAGATAGGGAAAAGCAAGACAAGTTTTTGATCCTGCCCTCTCCACCTCCCAAACAATACCGTATAAAAATGTTGCTGCAGTCCTGCTTTGCTCAGGAGAGAAATATTGAAAGAAAAGGAATTGAACAACATCTGTTCCAGGAACATAGGAACAGGAGTAGGCCATTCAGCCTATTTCGCCATTCAGTTAGACCATGGCTGACCTGTGTTTTTACTCCATCCACCGCCTTGGTCCCTTAACCCTTAATATATTTGCCTAACAAAAATCTATCAGTCTCAGTTGTTGAAATTTTCAATTCACCAGCATCAGCAACTTTTGGGTGAAAAAAGTCCAGATCTCCATTATCTATCCTTTCTGTTAAAAAGTATTACCTGATATCACCCCTGAATGGCTTAGGTTTAGTTTTAAGGTTATGCTCCTGTGTTTTGAACTACCTCCGCGCCATCCCTCACCAGAGGAAATAGTTTCTATCTACCCTATAAACCCCTTTAATTTTATGTAAAACTTCAACTAGATCATTCATTGATTTTCTGTACTCAAGGAAATACAAGCCCTCTACATAATCTGTTCTCATAATTTAACCCTTTTAGCCCCAGTATCATTCAAGTGAAAACTCCCTCGAAGGCCAGCATAAGCACTCTGAAGTGTGGTGCCCAGAACTGAACACAGTTACTCCAGATACAGTCTAACTAGAGCTTTGTGTAACTGCAGCGTGACCTCCAGCCTTTGTATTCCAGTCCCTTGAAGGTGAAGGATAACATTCCATTTGTCCTTTTAATTAATTTTTGCATCTGATTTCTGTACATGGACTAAATCTCTCTGCTGCCCCCCAGTTTATAGTCCAATATCCAAAATCTGGCACCTCTCAGTAGCTGTTTTAACCAAACAGTCCTGTGTGTGCACAATTCTCACGGATTCCATCCTCTGGGATCAGCCTGAGAGTAGTCTCTTCATTCCTGTGCTTACTCTGTCCCAGGAGTGGCACCCAGATCTCCCAAGAGAAAAATGCCTGGTTTTTGGACAATTCCATTTGTTTGGACAGTCAGATTTTGGACATTGTACCTGTATTCTGATCTGCCGTTCTTGGTTCCAAAGTGGATGACCTCACACTTCCCCACATTGAACTCCATCCGCCATAGTCATGCCCTCTCACTTAATCCATCAATGTCCCTTTGCAACTTTCTGCTTCCATCTACATTACTTATTGTGCCACCTAAGTGCCCAAGTTCTAGAAACAATTAACCCATAACAGTAGGTTAGAAATCCATGGCATTAGTGTAGACAGCACTTGCCAGGCTCCACAGGTGGCCATGGACCTGATTGGAACTGGCTGTCCGTTGTTTTAGTAGAGTACTTCTGTCTTACAGTCTGCCTTCTCAAATACTAACTCTATTTCAAAGAGTTCTATGCATACAAAAGCTGGACACTTGGGGCCCACGAGTTAGGTAACGTACCATTGCAACAGAATAATTTCCCAACACTGAGTTTCCTCACTTCCTTGAGCAATTAAGGAAAAATCTGGCAAACAAGCCAAATATTTCTGCCAATAAACAACATTCTTATTTTATTTAGTGACCTTTTTAATTTCAAGGCAAGTATATAGCAAATAACTGCTTTCACTGGCAGGGTAATTTTAACAATAATGATTGCAGTTATGAACATTCCAGAGGAGGAGGAACATTTCTACATCTGCATATGTGAGTAAAAACATATTAATGGAATCATAAAATGATATTAGCACAGAAGGAGGCTATTCAGCCCTTCATTCCTGTGCTGGCTTTTTGGTAGAGCTATCCCATTAATTAATCCCATTCCCCTGCTCTTTCCCTATAGCGCTGCAAGTATTTATCCAGTTCTCTTTTGAATGTTATTATTGAACCTGCTTCCAAGCTGTGCGTTCCAGATCACAACAACTTGCTGTGTGAAAAAAGTGATCCCTCATGTCACCTTTGGATTTTTTGCCAACCTCCTTTACCCTGCGACTTCTGATTACCAACACTTCTGCCACTATAATCAGTTTCTCCTTGGGTTGAATAATACATTGGGAGGGGCGAAGGTGTGGGCAGACGGCTTACCATCCTCCACCCCCCCCCCGAAGCTGGTGCAGAGCTCACCCGCTCCGAGTTGGCCTGCCCCGCAGCCATAACGTGCTGCGGTCGGGCTAAACAAGGGCCAAGTGGGACTTGCACCCCTCACTGGGGAGGAAGTCCCGCCCCCTGTAGCTGCCAACCGATCGGATTGGATGGCAGCTCCATCAATCCCAACAGCCAAGCCAAGCGTGCGCTAGTGCAACAAGAGGAGGGAGAAGGTCCATGGTTCCCAGAAGCCGGTAAATCCAGGGTGTTGGGCAGGGAGGATTTCTGAAAGTCAGTGGTGGGGGGAGGTGATTTAAGGCTGCGGGGTGTTAGGAAGAAAAGGGGGAGTTCCATTCTAGGTGGGCTTCCCCCCGATCTGCAGCCCCCAAAGATCAAATCCTCCATTCCTTCCCACCCTTTGATGAATGTAGTTAAAAAATTCGGGCTGTTCGCTTCTGCCAAACTGCCCATGCCAAACATTTTATGGCGTGGCCAGCAAATTATCAGGGCCAATTGGCTTGGTAACAAGCCTAATTGACCCTTGATTATCTTTCTAAATATGGCTGACGGGCTGCCGATTTCGCTGGCTGCCCACCCCCACCGTATTATGGGGCTGATCTTGGGTGTTAGTGAGTAGGTGGTAGAATGGGCGCCCGCCCTATTTTACGTGCCCCCCCCCACCCCTGCTGAAAACACACTCGGCATGGGCACATAAAATGCCCCTTATTTACTCTACTAAAATTATTCATGATTTTGAGCACCTCTATAAAAATCTCCTCTGAACTTTCTCTGCTTTAAGAAGAACAGTCCCAGCTTTTCCAGCCTCTCCGCATGGACCCCATCTCTAGTGCCTCTCCAAGGCCTAGGCATCCTTCCTGAAGTGCGGTGCCCAGAACTGAACACAATACACCTGCTGAGACATAACTAGTACTTTATAAAGATTTAACATAGCTCCTTTGCATCGTTATGGGCAGAATCTTCTGGACTTAGTCCCTGCAGACTGACAGGGCCAATTGCAGGTTGGGAACCTGATTTCCTAATGGGAGGCCTTTGTGGATGTTCTTTCACAAAGCAATGGGATTAACATCCTGCCCAGTCATAGAGAGCAGGTGGGATAGCCATGTTCTGTCAAAGGGCAGATTTCTAATTAAAGGGACCATGACGTGGGTCACAAGGGTTCACCAGCACTTGGACTTTTGAGGCTGCAGCAAAACAGAAAAGGAGGGGGCTTCACTACTCCCCCAGTCACTCACTTTTACCTGAAGGTCCTACTGCAGGATCTGAGGATCTGCAGGGTGGTGAGCTCTTCCAAGGACAAGTGGAAGAGAACATCCTCTCCAACCAAACAGGCATGGATGGAAGTGGCTGAGGAAATGAGTAACAGAAGTATGATCCCTTGAATCTGGATACAGTGCACCGAGAAGATCCAAGACGGGCAAAAAGTTTTCAGGTGCCAAGCCCCACACTCTGTCTCGCCTAGCATTCTCTGCATAGCTCCCCTCAGGGCAAAACAGCTTGCATGAGCTCCACTCATTCCTCTCTCTGCTCACCTCTCATCCCATCTGAGCTCACACTCACCCAGTTGCTCTCTCAAACCCATGCCTCACTGTTGCCCTCCACAAATGGTGTCCTTCCCTGCTCTCCATACAAGCTATTGCAAAAACGAATTTCTCGGCATTCTCTCCTTGCAGGGGAAGAGAGCACACAACTTCATGAGAAGCAGAGACAAGGGAAGGGGAAATTTATGGCAGGCCCTCCAGTAACAAGCGCACTATCAGCCCCTGGCCATGCCTTCCCACTTGCTTGACTGGGAAAGAGGTCTTGTTCCAAGGAGCAATGCAAAAATCAGCAATGACCTGCCATGAGAACCTGAGTCTTACGAGACACTGATGCATGTCAGTAGAGCCGATCCTCTGCCTGTAGACCCTGTGTTGGAGGTCCTGCCTCTTTCCAGCTGGATTTTGATGTTTTTGTATTCCTTCGTGGGATGAGCCAGCATTTGTTGCCGATTCCTAATTGTCCTTGAGAATGTGGTGGTGAACCGTTGTAGAGGAGCATGTGATTGAGGAGAAGGCAGGATGCTGCTGGGGCTGCATATGGCGGTGGTGCGGCTTCTGCTTTCTCCCCTCTTCAAAAGGTACATGGTAGAGCTACACAAGCTGCTGCCATATCCTGATAAAGGCAGGCAGCAGGAAAATTCAGCCAAGGAGGGAATGAAATGCTGGACAGGTGTAGTGCCTTGAAAGAAGTTGGCAATCACCTCTCGAGTAATGATAGTATTCTCTGAGAGAAGAAGTCCTTTGAACAGCAGTCACTCAATGGCCATGGCTGGAGCTCTTCAGTGTAACTAATCAAAGCCTTTCCAGCTTGTCAGTTTCACTGAGGAAGCTCTTCCTGCTGTACAGACACCTCAGTGATGCTGGTGAGCTGCTGACGGATCAGAAAACAGGTTTCCTGGCTGGAAAATCCAAAAAAATGAGGGTTAAAACAGTGCTTAATTGGCTTTTCAACTACAGTTACTTACTGGGCAGATCCAAGGGAGTTCCTTACTTGCCTTCAATCCTGTCCAGGGGCGAGCTGGAAGAGGGCAGGATTTAACTCCCTTCACGCACACAAGCCTGCCTTCACTTGACTGGGAAAATTCCCCTTTTGCCTCTATTATTAAAGCTGAGGATCCCATACAGTTTTTAACAGCCTTCTCAATCTGTCCTCCCACCATCAAACATTTGTGTACAAGCACCCCCCAGGTCTCTGTGTCCCTGCATCTCCTTTAATATTGTACCATGTCATTCATATTGTTGCTCCTCATCCTGCCTGCCAAAACGTGTTTTTCTACACTTCTCTGAATTAAATTTCACTTGTCTTGTGCGTCTGCCCATTTAATCAGTCCATGTCCTCCTGAAGCCTGTCACGACATTGCCAAATCTCATATCATCTGCCACCTTTGAAATGATGCCCTTTCAACCCAGGTCCAGATCGTTAATATAGTGCTTAACTTGAATTTGTAGACAGAAGTGAACTCAAGTTTTAAAAATAAAGCTGGCTACATATCAATTGCTAAAGCTCCTTGTTGCTTGGAGGCCGATGTGGCTCACAGTAAGTGCTCTCCCCCAGACTGACTTCCAAATTGGGAAATGCTCTCAGCCTTCCAGGGACATTCTGTTCAGCCGGGGTGTTTATATTAGTGTCAGGAAATGTGGCGTAACAGGGATATTTTGGGAAAAGGGAAAATTCTGCCATTTTACTTTAAGGCCTACTCTTTGTCTGCTTTGTGCTTCAGTAGAGAGATTGTAATTTTGTTTGTATGTGGTTGTGCAGCGCTATAAAAATAGATTGATGTATTTCAATGGAGTGGTTAGTAACGCTCAGTATAATGTTTAATTACTGTGCTCCATTAATTTTCCTCTCAAGTAAATATTTTATTTCACGTTCAAATCTCGGTGTGGGTTATGTAGTAAATATTCTTCATACATTTACACACCAGTGTGTTAGCGTGCTTGGCTGCCAGCTAGGGGAAGTTGCCAGACGCTAAGTATTAAAAGCAGAAGAAAGGTCAGTGATGAAAACAGGCCATTCGACCCATCAAAGTCCGCCCCTCTAATTCATCAAGTCTTTTGATCAGGCCTGCTTTACCTGGAAGTGAGCTTCACTGGTAAGTTATGGAATGATTGACAAGTCCTACTATTATTAAAACTGTAATCTCCATCAAGCGCTCAGCAAGTTGAGTGTGTTGTCAAGTGTGGAATTTAGTCACAGAAACTTGTGGAGGCCCAAGTTTTTATTTCTGAACTGTTCTGATTGAGTTGATCTCAGCTGGGGCAAATGCTCATTTGGCGAGCCGGTGCAGACATGATGGGCCGAATGGCCCCCTTCTGTGCCGTTAAAATTCTGTGATACTGTTGATCAAAGCACCATTGGGCGATGGCAGGAAAGAAATAATGAGAAGGGTTCCTGTCCTGATCATTATCAAGTAATTCCTGCTGAAAAAATGCATCTGTGCAAATGTCAAGTAGGAACAGGATCAGGCTCATGACGTGATGCCCCAGATCTGGAGTGCGGAGTCTATTGAGCTGTGGCATCTCTGTAGACATCAGCATCTGAAAAAGACAGGATACAGGAAGGGGGAGAGAAAATTGTTGGTATTGTGGGTGGGGGAATGTATGTCTTAATTTTAATAATTGAGATAGCTTTTGTTTTTATTTTAAAAATATGCAAGTGTTTCAAGATGGGCTGTTGAATAAATGGGATAGACTTGGATAAATTGTCTTAATATCTGCTTCTTGGGTGTCCTTTCCTCTCACCACGGAACAAGTAACTGTGTTACAGTAGCGAGTTGGGAAGGAGAGGGGAAGATTTTGGATTGGACACCAGGCCAAAGTTGTATGGAACAGAGTCTGAAGTAGATTGCCTGTTAGATAGCAGGTCTGCTTCACTCCCGCTTCCAAAAACGGATGTTTGCAATTCTCCAGGGAGGAGCACAGTAAACAAATGTTCTAAAACTAAACTACAGAAATGTAGCAGGGGCCAACGAGGAACTCGGAAGTAGGGACGATGACAGGATTTCGACTGATTGCTTGAATTAGTGACAAAATAAATACAGCGGGAAGGTTATAAGTTTTGAGCTTGTTAATATTTCAGGTAAATGTCCTCACAAATGTAAAACCCCCGTTGAAAAAAAAAGTTTTTTCAATTGTTTCTATCTGTTCCCTCTGCTTTGAGGAGAAGCAACTAGCTCATTAACTGACCTCGGGTTGTCTTTGTTTAGTATAATTAGACCATATAGAGCCAAAGTGATATAAGTCTACCTTAGCAGCGGAATAAGATACATTGGGTGTCACGTTGTAACGTGTCTGCTGCTGATAAACTGGGGTCGCGAAGTTCCTTTGCAGCGGTGCTATAAAGGCTTATCTGATGTTTTCTTGCGCGCAAAGCACCCCTCGCTGCTTCTCAGCGCAGCCCGCAAGGTGTTATAGCACTGGAGCTGCTCATGTAGGTGCTTCCCCCGCAACACCCGAAAATGTTGAACGAGCAAGATCATGACCTCGTTGACAGGGAACGGGGTTGACGAAAGGCTCGGACACCAAAATTGCCCGACAAATGTGCAGGCAGCATTTCCCTTCTTCGCTCCTGAGACAAGAAGCATTCTGAAGCACGATGAGCCCAGTTCTGGGATTATTTAAAGGGCCATTCCACAAGTTACAGCTGAGGTGCTTTTGACTTACACCGAGGCAAAGTTTGTGGAAGCAGTTTGCAGTGAGTTGCTGGAACAATTTGGAGGTTTTTGCTGACCACGTGAAGGTAGAACATAACATTGCTTTACAAAGGTATGGGGGAAAGTAATTGCAGGACCACTTAATCTACACCATGAGCAGGGCATGCAGAGGGGGGAAGTGCTTGCCAGGAGGGAGGAGAAGGAGGATTTTCCTTAGGAGGCCCTACCCACAAAGGGTCTTCCAGGAGTACCAGTCCTATATTGCAGTGAGCCAGCAGCAGTACCTCAGGAGGCTTCAAAGGAGGTAGCGATGGAGCTGTGTCACCTCCTTCACTAAGGCCTGGAGATGTGAAGCAGGATAGCGTCTGCCCTCCCAGTGGTTGGGAAGATCGCTGTCGCCCTTGAATTCTACTCCACTCCATTCCCAAGCGGTAGCAAGTGACATCAGAAATGTGTCACGGTTTGCCCTCCACAAGAGCATCAGGGAGGTCACAGAGGCTCTGTACAGAAGGAGAGGTGACTTCATCTTCTTCTTCCTGAAGGGGGAAGATCATGTGGATTTGCCAGGATAGAGGGTTTCCTGATGGTGCAGAGCGCCATCGACTGCACAACACATGGCCCCGTGAGCCCCCATGTGAACGGGGAGTGACACTGCAAAGGTTACGACTCAGTCAGCGTGCAGCTGGTATGCAACCACACCAAAAAGTTCATGTTGGCGAAAACCCGTTATCCTGGCAACACTCATGGTGCTTTCACGCTGCTACCGTCTGCAGTACTGGCCATTTTTAAGCCTCCAGGACAAAGTGCAGGATAGTTGCTCAGCAAAAAGGGCTACCTCCACAACACATGGCAAAGTTCATTTGGCCAACATCACTCAATAAAGGCCAACAAAAACCTTCACTCAACAACTTTATCCAGCGATGCACCAATATAAAAAAGGGAACAAAAAACCAGAACTAATCACCATTGTGCGTCGCCTTTATGCCTATCTTGCGGATGTCCTAATTCTCCTATGCCCCAGTGGCTGCAGCATGGCTGTTCCGATGGCTCGGCGTCATATTTTGTTTTATAATGCTCCTGTGAAACGCCTTGGGATGTTTCATTCCATTAAAGGTGCTATTTAAACATAACTTGTTGTTGTTGTGTTGGAAGGCTGCTGACTTTTTCAGTGGGGGAGACTGCAGGTGGCCTTGCAGGATTATCTTGAGCACCTCTGGGCCTTGAGGGCCCAGTTTCAGACTGCGCCGTAGGCGGCAGCAACCTGGGCCGGCTGGCTGAAGAGCAGCGGCAAGGGCACTGGCGGAGTGACAGTGGGGTCATTTGAGAGAGGACAGCAGGTTCGTGCTCCTCACTGGTACTGCCACTTCCCTGGGGCGACACCCCAGCAATCCTAGGAATCTACTAGAACACAGATTGCGGGAGCCTGCATACCCTGCCGAGTACAGAGATCTGCAGCCATAATGGCAGTTGTCTCTGCCTGGCCTGGATGATGGCAGACAGGGATCTCGTGACTTCTGTTTGACCTGCCACCATAGCACGGGTACATCGACAGGGCATTGCCTGTGCCACAGCGGAAGCTGAGACGACGACCAGCAGACACGCCATCCCAGTCTGGCAGTGCTGCCATGGTGGAGCCCACCAACTCCACGCTGGAAGGAATGGGCTACAAACACTATGCCGTGTGCCATGGTAGAACCAGGCTCCTTTAGGCTCCCAGCCAGTGACTAGAGGTTATCTGGCAGGCCTGCTAATGCATCAAGCATTTTGATGTGCACGTTCGTTTGGGTTCTCCCATAGTCCATCCCAACAAAGTCCTGACCTGATTTCCCTGCAGCAGAACTGGTTCCTTCTAGGATGTTCACACATGAGCTAAACAATACCCCGTCCTGGCTGCAGTCCACTTGTGCCGGTGACTGAGTGCACATCCCGACTTGACACTAGCCCCTAAGGTATGTGCTGTGACCGTATCTGAGTAAGGTCAAGTGATGATTCTTCTTCCTCAATGATCTGCTCCTGCTTTCTCTCTTCCTGCTGAGGCTGCAGTGGCTGACCAGGCCACAATTCTTGAATCTCTGAAAGCACAAAAGCATAAGAAAATGGCAGTAGTGAGGGAATGGTGGGTGGGGAGGAAATCAGGAAGCCCACAGTCACTCAATTGGTAGTTTCCATTTCCTGGCACCGTTCAGGTTGAGGGTGAGGTGAGGATGGAGAAGGTGCATTAGGCAGGAACTTGTCATCATCCTCGATGGCCTCTACACTGCTGGGTGCCACTGGTTCTGGGACATTGGTGCTAACAATCCTATGCACCAACTTCTCCAAGACACTGAGGGTGTGCAGGCGTGCTGGTCCTCCACTGGTCCTCTGCGTCTCCCTCCTATTGCAGTCCACCTTCTCATGCAAGAGAGAGAGCAGAATGTCAGTGGCTGTGGATGGTATTTAATGGAGATTACGCAGGTCTCGCTCACCAGCTGGAGAGCCAAAGAGAGCCTCACGTTGCCTCTTTTGGGGAAGGCTCAGTGAATTAAGTGCCACTCAGGCATTTAACTGGGAAGTGATGGAATCTTCCCTGGGATCAAGGACCCTGAGGGAGGAAGACCCGTCTGCCGAGAGCTGCCGGCCAGTCAAGAGGCTAGCAGATCCGTTGAATGGCAGTACCAGGCGGGGAGACGGTGGCTGCTGCCATTATAAACCCTCCCGAGGCCTAGTATTGTTTAAACTGATGTCTTTCAAGGTGATGCTAGACGCAGTAAGTCCTAGTTTGACTTGCTCAGGGTGCCTACCAACCCTGGATGCTCATTTTGAACAGGTGAGAAAATGAAACCAATAGATGAGATGGAAATTATAAAAGAATAGCTGTATCCTGGACAGATGTAAAAGTTGGCTCAAATCCAATGTTGAGCTTCACTGCCCGTCTGAATGGCTATAACTTGAGGGAGGGGAATGTGCAACGAGACCTGGGTGTCCTTGTCACCAGTTGCTGAAGGTAAGCATGCAGGTGCGGCAGGCGGTAAAGAAGGCAAATGGTATGTTGGCCTTCATAGCCAGAGGATTCGAGTACAGGAAACAGGGATGTCTTGCTGCAATTGTACAGGGCCTTGGTGAGACCACACCTGGAATATTGTGTGCAGTTTTGATCTCCTTATCTGAGGAAGGATGTACTTGCTATAGAGGGAGTGCAGCAAAGGTTTACCAGACTGATTCCTGGGATGGCGGGACTGACATATGAGGAGAGATTGAGTCAATTAGGATTATATTCGCTGGAGTTCAGAAGAATGAGGGGGGATCCCATAGAAACCTATATAATTCTAACAGGACTAGACAGGGTAGATGCAGGAAGGATGTTCCCGATAGTGGGGGAGTCCAGAATCAGGGGTCACAGTCTGAGAATATGGGGTAGGCCATTTAGGACTGAGATGAGGAGAAATTTCTTCACCCAGAGAGTGGTGAGCCTGTGGAATTCGTTACCACAGAAAGTAGTTGGGACCAAAACATTGTATGTTTTCAAGAAGGAGTTAGATATAGCTCTTGGGGCGAAAAAGATCAAAGGATATGGGAAGAAAGCAGGAGTAGGCTATTGAATTGGACGATCAGCCATGATCATAATGAATGGCGGAGCAGGCTCGAAGGGCCGAATGGCCTACTCCTGCTCCTATTTGCTATGTTTCTATGAATTTCTGATCAAGTTTGATGTATACAATACGCACTTCAATGACTAAACTCATGACTAAAAATAATCATTTGACTCAACTACCGAGGGTGGTTGACACCCAGAAAATAGTTAGTGCTTTTAGTAAAGCAAACATTTGTTCAGAACAATGAAATATAACCAACTTGCGTTTCTACAGTGCCTATAACAGTGCCATGTTCTTCTGTTCCCTGTGGAGACTCATTCTTGATGGCGTCCTGCTCCCACAGCAGAAACGTGGCCTCATTCCTGGCCTCCCACCTGTCTGACCTCCAGGGCGGTCTCACTAAAGTGGGGAGGACTTTCCCATGCATGGTGTGCCACCCTGCTTCTCTTTCAGTGCCCCAATGTGAATACCCAGCAGCTTGCAGTGCATTGCTGCAACTTTCCTTTTACAGGGACTGCTCCTTTAAAAAGGGAAGGCTTCCTGGAGTGCCTGGTTTCTGAACAGCGCTGCTCAGGCCCCTGCAGTGCACGGTTGGTGCCCGCTGTGCAGTGGAGACCAGTGCTGCACGGGAGTCACTCGTGGCCACACTACAACAGGGAAATTAGGCACATTTTACTCCCTGCCTACCTTGTTTCCAATGTGACCTGCCCGGGTAAAGACATTTGAACACTTCTGTTAAATCACCCAGCAACCAAAAGAAAAAATTAAAATGACGAGGGGTCTGCTGGACAGATTAGATAGACAGAAATCGTGGAAATTGGTGGAAAGGTTGAAAACCAGGCAACACCGGCATAAGATGATAAGCAAAAGCACCAAAGGCGGCATGAGGAAAAACATTTTTGTGCAGCGAGTGGTTAGGATCTGGAAATGCACTGCCTGAGATTGTGGTGGAGGCAAATTCAATCGTGGCTTTCAAAACGAACATTGAGTAATTACCTGAGGAGGAGTTACATTGCAGGGCCACAGGAAAATGCAGGGGAGTGAGACTAGGTGAGATGCCCCTGCAGTGAGCCAGCACAGACACGACAGGCAGAATGGCCGCCTTCTACGCTGTAACTATTTTATGATTCTTTGAATTTCTAGCCCAGTACCATGACCAGCCCAGTACCATGACCAGTGCCACGGGAGATCATAGGCTGAATTTTATGCGTGCCCGACCTGATTGCATCCCGACATCTTCCCGCGCTGGTATGATATTTTGGTCGGCGGGCGCGCTTCTGACTTTTGTGCGCGCCCGTCGACAATTAAGAGGACAAATTAAGCCCATTAACGGCGCAGTTGTCTGCCATTTTACGTAGCCCGCCCCAACCTTACAGTTGGCGGATGGGCAAATCGGCCAGGCACCCTTTGCATTTTTCAAACAAACCTCATCCATGGGTGGGATGAGATTTCCGTGATGAAACAAAACATAAATAAATTTCTGTGGACAGCATTTACAAGACCTAAATTTTCAGGTGACTGATTATGATGCATGGACGCTTTTTTTCAGCTTTTTGAAACCTTTATTTTTTTGGCTGTTTCTGATCTTCAGCTCCCCAAGGCAGCTCTCTGCCTTCAGGGAGCTTCCTGTCAGCGCTGGCCTGCGCCCGTGCTGACATCATTGCCCGCCCCCTCCCTGGCAGCACTGAGCTTGTCAGCACACATTGCACTCCGGCTGGCCATTAATTGGCCAGTCAGCGTGAAATCGTGGTCGGTGGGGGGGGGTTGACCGCGGTCAGCGGTCCGTTTCCCGGCCGATCCTGGGCTCACCGATCGCGCCCGCCCGCCGAGCTGAAAATTCAGGCCCGTGTATTCCAGTCAAAATCCGTGAAAGGACAAAAAAGCTTTAAAAATAGGCTTGAATATACTGCGGCTATCTGTCTCGTGCAGTGGCTGTCGACAGCCCTTATGTGTTAACATGCTGCGAATCCCTGTCACACTGAGAAATCAGAGGACGAGGTCCCGGCCCCGGAAGTTTTGGCAGAAGGTGCGATGTTGTCAGCTGCCTGCCGCTTATGATTTGTTTTCAGGTTTTTGCTTGGGGATGGGGGTGCGTGGGAGAGTGAACAGCAGAAGTTGGCAATAGAAGAATCATCTGTTACTTCCCCTACTGAGATTGAGATGCATGGTAAATGCTTGCTGGAGAATTTGTGTCCACATTGCGTTCTGAGCCAAAGCTCTCGAGTCGAGTTGAAAGCACTGTTCCCGAAGTCTTGTTGGAGAGTTGGGGGCTAAACGCAGTAATGAGCCATTTGTCAATCTTTTGTTCATCCAGCAACTTTACACGGGGTTATTGGCGGAACCTGCTTACCCAGCCACCCTGTTGAGTGCCTTGGTTTGCTCTGTGTAGGCCGGCAGTCAAGCCTGGGTTGGACCTGGGCCACAAGCCTCATTAGGTGTCATGTGATGAACCACAGCAATCGGAAGGCTGCGGCGGCACCCTCACTCACTACCTTTGTGGTTCCGTTTATCGTGTACAAATTGCCATGCGCCATCGTTACAAATTGCTGCCGCATTTCCTCTGCAACAGACATATTTCCTGGTCCTTCCCGCTAAAATTTACGCAAATGCCAGAAAGAATGAAAAACTACCCACAGACAAAATCAATTAAAGAGGAAGCCTGTGTGTGAGAAAAGGATCTCACAGTAAATATGCTCAAGCTGTGTACGTTTACATTGAGGTATAAAAACACGATGTTCTGTATTCCCACAGACTTTGGCATAGACACAATGGGCTGAATTGCGCCTCTCTCCATGTTTTCATTTCTGTGATTCAACGACAATTTATTACACATAACAACCGTCAGTGCTTCATTCTGACAGCCACATTGTGTGGCCTTGGTCTGCACCTTTATTTGCTGGCAAAGCTCGGCATGTGACCGGACTCTTCTCCATTCATAAAATTGTGCCATTTAGCCCATCGTGCCTGTGCCAGCTCGTTGGAAGAACTACCCAATTGTCTCTCTCCTCTGCTCTTTCCCTATAGCCCTGCATTTTTTTTTTCCTTCAAATTTACTTTCAGAATTACTGGCAAATCTGCTTCCATCACTTTTTCAGAAGTGCATTCCCGATCACAACAACTCACAGTGTTAAAAAAGAACCCCTTCATCTCCCCACTGGTGCTTTTGCCATTTACGTTAAATCTGTGACCTCTAGTTGCCAACCCTCCGACAAATGGGAACGGTTTCTCCCTGTTTGCGTTATCAAAATCCCTAATTTTGAATGCCTCTATGAAATCGCCTCTTAACTTTAACTCATTGATGCTACTCTAAGAGGCCTAATGGAAGAGATTCCAGTCACTGCATATTCCCCGGAGAACAGGAGTAGGTACTTAGGATAGCACAATTCCTCCATTAAGTGCATGCAGTAGGACGTCAGTAAGATTCTGAGGGAAGAGGGATGAGAGAAAGGCAATGAAGAGAGAGGGCAATTCGGAGAATGGTTGGGAATGAGCGGGAGAACATAGGAGCATACGTACGAACATACGAAATAGGAGTAGGAGTAGGCCATTCGGTCCCGCGAGCCTGTTCCGCCATTCATTAAGATCATGGCTGATCTGTTTGTGTTTCGAGTTCCACATTCCCATCTACCCCCGATAACCTTTGATTCCCTTGCCTAACAAGAACCTATCTACCTCCGCCTTAAAAATATTCAGTGATCCTGCTTCCACCACCTTCTGGGGCAGAGAGTTACAACCCTGTGAGGGAAAAGATTTCTCCTCATCTCTGTCCTAAAAGGGCGACCCCTAATGTTAAAACAGTGAGGGTCAGGACAGATGATGGACCCACCTTTGGATGGGAAAGGGGTGTAATGTTTGAACACAGCATTGATTTTTCAATAGACAGAAAATACCTGCGGTTCTGTATAATCGATAATTAAACAAGAAAGGAAAGAGATGGCACTCGGACAGGAACAGGATGAGAGGGTTATGGCACGGTGAGTAGCTGGTTTCCCTGCATTTTGCATAGATTATACAGTTATTCTGTTGTGTGTTGGGGGAAATATGGGGATTACTGTTGGCTTCAGAAATATTATCAAAGAAAGAAAATGTGAAGTGTTACACTTTAAACAAAACAACAGGGAGATAACCACCCAACCACCTCTTCCCCATAGCACTTTCCGGAATCAAATGTTTATCATGTATAAACATACAAGCACTAAGCAAGAGATCAAGTACATGTGTTTTTTAAAATTCTTTTATGGTTCATGGGCCACTACTGGCAAGGCAAGCATTTGGCCCATGAAGGATATTAGTGAACCAGATGTTCAATCAATGATAATTTCATAGTCACCATTATTGTGGCTGGCTTTCAATTCTAGACTTTTAAAAAATTCATTGATTGTCTTCACATTCCACCAGCAGCCGTGATGGGATTTGAAACCATGTCCCTCAGGATGTTAGCTGGGCTGCTGGATTAGTAGCTCAGCAACATTACCACTACACCACCATCTCCCCAGGGCTGACAAGTAATTTTTTATTGTAATGAGTCGATCTGCAGCCCAGGGTTAGTTGGTGAAACAAGACAAAAGTGCTTGGCTCCAGTTTAATTAGTGTTGAATGGTCCCTGCTGTATCTCCGTCATGTGAGAAATGTGGCAAAATCATTAAAAGCCAGCCAAATGAATAAACTGAATATCAGAATTCTGATGGGGCATCCTTCCCTTGTGGCTGTGTCTTTCATGTTTAATGACAGTTACCACAGTGCTCAGTGTTATAGTACCTTATTTACTTCTAGATTTTAGTAAATCATATCAGGCATAGTGCAGAATGCTTTATACAGTTATTATTTTTCATATTTGACCATCCATATTGCCTTTTCTTTTGCAACAATCCAAAGATCACTGTGTGTGTGTGTGTGTGTGTGTGTGTGTGGGGAGGGTGGGGGAGGGGAGGGTTGTACAGTTTTAAAAATATCTCGTGCTAAATTTATAAAATTTCAATTTCATAATTTATATTTTAATATATTTTTTAGGGGTTTAGTGAGTAACAACTCTTCTTTCATTGACTGTGCCTTCGTTCTAATTCCCCCTCACACCAAATGTCTCCTTCTTCTTTCCTGTTTAGTGTCCACCCTTTCCTCCTTGTTAAAGTGCGCTGAAGTATTTTGTATTATGTGGGGAGCACTACTGAGCTGTAAGTACTGTAGTCGTTGTGCTCTTGAGAAAAATTGACAGCTATGGATGCACTCTCAGAGGAAGCACATAATCTCTGATGCAGTGCAAATGCTAATTTGTGATAATCTTGCTCAAGTATAGTCCAGTAAGAGAATTCAGGACTGAGGGGTTGCCACCTCTTTTAGAAATAAAAAATCAATAGACAGTATTAGAGTTAATCAAGGTTCTTTAGAATGGTTTCACTCAAGTTCTGCTGAGTGTAAGCTTCTCAGATGGTTTGGAATGTGATATTTGCACATCAGTAGTTCAGCTCTGGATTGACAGGATGACAGATTTTGATTTACAGTAACTTTTTGTTACTCATTTTTGCATGACTTAATTTTTGCTTGTTAAATTGATAAAATTTAAAGTTGGGCACTGGAAGACCCTTCTACTTGTAATCACTCAATGCAAGCATCCAGCATCTTACAATAAATAAAAATAGCTCATCAATGACTGGGGCCCTACTCTGTTATCCTACCCAAAATCAGGTGGAATCACACACTGGAAAATGGCAAAAAAATACTGGCACTGATGCCTACTCTTCCTTTACCCTGTGTTCCTGCCAGGTCAGCCATTGACTTTTCCTTACCCATCGTCCACATGGAAATGGTGGTTGTTGGCAGGGCCTGGGCATGAAGGTTTTTATTCCTGTCTTTTTTAAAATGTATTTGTTTATGGGATGCGAGGGTCCCTAGTTGCCCTTGAGAAGATGGTGGTGATCTGCCTTTTTGAACCGCTCCAGTCCATGTGGTGTACGTACACCCACAAGGTGCTGGTGCTCCCATGTATCTGCTGGCCTTGTCCTTATAGATGGTGGAGGTCCTGGGTTTGGAAGGTGCTGTGGAAGGAGCCTTGGTAAGTTGCTGCATTGCATCTTGTAGATGGGGAAACACTGCTGCCGCTGTGTGTTGGTGGTGGAGGGAGTGGAAGTTGAAGGTGGTGGATGGGGTGCCATTCAAGCAGGCTGCTTTGCCCTGGTTGGTGTCGAGCTTCTTCAGTGTTGTTGGAGCTGCAGTCATCTAGGTGAGTGGAGACTATTCCATCACATTCCTGATTTGTGCCTTGTAGATGGTGGACAGGCTTTGGGGAGTCAGGAGGTGAGTTACTCACCACAGGGTTCCTAGCCTCTGACCTGCTCTTGTAGCCACAGTATTTATATGGCTAGTCCAGTTCAGTTTCTGGTCAGTGGTAACCTTCTGGATGTCGATAATGGGGGATTCAGTGATGGTAATGCCATTGAACATCAAAATTATTCCTGTCTGCCCAATCAACCACTGCTTTCTGCGGCAGACATGGGGACGTTTCCTAAGAAACAGAGGTAAAGGTTTTGAAATCCTCTCTGTGAAGTGGGGGGCCTTGTAGTGGCCTCTTCCTTTGCAATAGCTTCAAATACTTTTGCTAATGCTTGTGAAGGCATCTTTCTCGTTCTGGTGGGCTTCCTTTTGACAGCAGGAATGCTTTATCCATTTGTGCTGAAGGAAACCAATAAAAATTGGGGCAAATTTGGGGGGGTCTGTTGGAAGAGGGGAATCCTGACCAGCATATCCCCGCACCACTCTCCTGTCATGACCCAGTAGAGTGGTCATGCTGTATTTGGGTGACAAGATGGCTGAAATGTGGAAGCACACTGAGGCCCTTGAAAAGTCGCCAACTCTCCAGGATTGCCCTGGAGTCTCCAGGAATTGAAACTCAAATCTCCTCCCGCAAAAAACCCGAGTGAAAAATCATAAGGACCTTACAAAGAAAGTTATTTTTTAAAAAGGTTTCTTCGGACATTTACATCGGTTGTAAAAACGTTGGCGGGGAGGGGGAGTTGCTTTGCTGTACGGGGCGGTAGGAAGTGGGTGAAAAGGTCCAGGGATTGTCCAAGCAGAGTTGGTAACCCATATTTGGGCCTTCTCTTTGTGCTTGACACTGCTTTGCATCCATGAGATTCATTCAGAGTCCACTGGTCCTGCTTGCTGATCTGAGAAGCTTAACCCAGTGGAGAGAATATGCAGCGGAGGGCTGTACTATCAGTGGCACGCGCTGGAAGGTTGATGAATTTTTTTGGTCCTGTAACTTGTTAGATTTTATAAGTGTTTTACATTTATTTGGTCCGGATTGCATCGCTGAACAGATGATCAAATTGGACGTGGGACAAGTATTTTCAAATTGGCTTTCTATAAATCTGTAGCTTATAAAAAAATGGTGATTCAAACTTTATAAATGACTTGGCATACCAGTTCTGCGTGTGTTCATCTGAAGTTTTTAGTGGCTTCGAAATGCAAGGACTTAAGAAAAAATGCACTTGTACTTCCAAGTGGATTTTTCTTTTCTGCAGTGTTCCTTTGACACAGGCTTGTTCGCTCTCGGTTCGAAATTAAAACTCAAGGATAAAGTTCACCTCCTCTCCTGAACGTGCTAACTCTAGCTGCGTTGCACGACTCAGCAGGCAACCGCGTCCCTCCAATATCTCCTCGTACTTCACATGCGAGCTTTACACAGTGAAGGTACACAGGTGACGGTTGAATTTAATGGCCGTGAGGGTGACCCCATCCACCTGCTGAAAGGCTGGGGGCAACCCCATAGCGGCCATTTTTGGAAACCCCGATGGCGGTTAACTATATGACGTCAGAGCTTCTGCCCCTTTACGGACAAAAAAAAAAATACCGCCTCCAAGAGCTGCTGGCCTATAGGAGGGCCAGCGGCTCCTCAGTCCCAGCAGCACCGCCGGACGTGTTGGCCATGGCTGACCCCACAGACGCCCTGGGTTGAAGCGAACACGGTGGAGGCCTCGGGATGGCGGTACGCTTTTTGGGCTCGCCGCAGCCAGTCAGATGGGGTCCTTGTTGAGGGACGGTGGGTGTGGTGTGGGGCGGTGGGTGTGATGTGGCGGGCTTTCTGAGGGGATAGCCCCTGATGCTGGAGTGGGGGAGACCCGCAGGGAAGGGAAGCCACCAGCTTTCACTGGGCAGTCTTTCCTGGTGGCCTTGGGCCCCTGGAACTTGGTAAAATACCAATGGCGGTGGGATCAGGCCCTTAAGTGGTCATTAATTGGTCTCCAGGTGGGAAGGTCGTCCTCGACTTCCCCTGCCCCTGACTGAATCGGAGGGAGTTGAGAAGGTGGCGGGTACTCCAATCCACCCTAATTTCCCTCCGGATTCTACGCTTGCCGCGGCCTCCCAGAATTAAATTCCGCCCCGATTGTTAAAAGGCTGTTTGACCATTGAGTGTCAGAGTTAATCCCAATGTCACCATACACTTTTAACCTGCTGTTGCTAGACAGAAGTCAGAGGCAGGAATGCTGAGTAATTCACCGTCCTCCCTCTCCTGGGATGCTGAAGCCAAATGTGGCACCTTAACAGTTGCCTCAACTGAGATCAATTAATTCAACGCAAACTGGGAAGCCGATCTGGGATTTTCTGGTCCCTACAGCTAAACGAGGCTATGGGCGGAATCCAATTAAGTGCGGCAGTGGTGGGGGAAAACAACGTTTTACTCGCCAGCCGCAATAGCGGCTTCTCACGCAGTACCATCCCAAACCCGCTGCCTTCATTATGCATTCCCAGGAAACGCGCTGTTTGGATGGCGGGCGGGCTCTCATTCGCCCATCATGCCATCACCTCGCTGCTTCATCACGCCAGGCACCCCATTTAAAGTGCAGCCGCGCGCACACATCTCAGTGCTTCCAGCCAGACTGCTGCACAGAAGAAAGGATGGCCCCGAAAGGCAAAAAGACTGCAGCCCCTCGAGCACCTTTTGGATGCCATGGAGGCAGCCAAGGAGCAGCGGCATCACCAGTCAAGCATGGGAGGTGGTGGCCATGGTGGTCAGCGTCAATGCCATGTAAAAGAGGACCGTCATCCAGTGCCGCTACAGGATAAATGGTCTCATCCATTCTGCCAGGGTAACTCACTCTTCTCATCACTCTCAACTCGCACACTCACAAACGCATCACACATCCACAGGGATCTCACACCTCAAGGGATAACACCACTAACTCTCACACACATCCTCACATCTCCAACAGGCTTGTACCCTCTTGAGCTTGCGTCCTCCTCCCATCCATGTCTCCGCTCAACAGACAAACATTCCATGCAGTGCCGTGTGTCCTGCTCACACGCTCTCCATCTGTTTCCATGCAGGAGAAGCCTGCTCTCATCAGCAGGGAGAGGTCCCGGATCTGGGGTGGAGTGGCCCTCACTCACTTTGTGGAGGGTGTTATTGTGCTGACTGGTGGGGACATGGGCCATGCCTGCGGTGACGGTGAGGTTGGTGGCGAACACTCACCTGAGGATCCTGCACCACATCATCCCCCGCTCAACGCAACTGTGAGTGCTCTCTCCCCTGCTTTTGGCTCTCCTGCCATGCACTAATTATCTCTACTTTAGTTCACATAGAAACTAGGAGCAGGAGTAGGCCATTTGGCCCTTCGAGCCTGCTCCGCCATTCATTATGAACATGGCTGATCATCCAACTCAATAGCCTGCTCCCGCTTTCTCCCCATACCCTTTGATCCCTTTCGCCCAAGAGCCATATCTAACTCCTTCTTGAAGTTGGCCTCAACTACTTTCTGTGGCAGCGAATTCCACAGGCTCACCATTCTCTGGGTGAAGAAATTTCTCCTCATCTCAGTCCTAAATGGTCTACCCCATATCCTCAGACTGTGAGCCCTGGTTCTGGACTCCCCACCATCGGGAACATCCTTCCTGCAGCTACCCTGTCTAGTCCTATTAGAATTTTATGGGTTTCTATGAGATCCCCCCCCCGCCTCATTCTTCTGAACCCCAGCGAATATAATCCTAACTGACTCAATCTCTCCTCATATGTCAGTACTGCAATCCCAGGAATCAGTCGGGTAAACCTTCGCTGCAGTCCCTCTATAGCAAGTACATCCTTCCTCAGATAAGGAGACCAAAACTGCACACAATATTCCAGGTGTGGTCTCACCAAGGCTCTGTACAATTGCAGCAAGACATCCCTGCTCCTGTACTCAAATCCTCTGGCTATGAAGGCCAACATACCATTTGCCTTCTTTACCGCCTGCTGCACCTGTATGCTTACCTTCAGCGACAGGTGTACAAGGACACCCAGGTCTCGTTGCACATTCCCCTCTCTCAATTTATAGCCATTCAGATAATAATCTTCCTTCCTGTTTTTGCTACCAAAGTGGATAACCTCACATTTATCGACATTATACTGCATCTGCCATGCATTTGCCCACTCACTCAGCTTGTCCAAATCACAATGAAGCATCTCTGCATCCTCCTCACAGCTCACCCTCCCACCCAGCTTTGTGTCATCTGCAAATTTGGAGATATTACATTTAGTTCCCTCATCTAAATCATTAATATATATTGTGAATAACTGGGGTCCCGGCACCGATTCCTGCAGTACCCCACTAGTCACTGCCTGCCAAAGACCCGTTTATTCCTGCTCTTTGTTTCCTGTTTGCCAACCAGTTTTCTATCCATCTCAATATACTACCACCAATCCCTTTAAATTTACACGCTAACCTCTTATGTGGGACTTTGTCAAAAGCCTTCCGAAAGTCCAAATAAACCACATCCACTGCTCCCCTCTTCAACTCTACTAGTTACATCCTCGAAAAATTCCAGTAGATTTGTCAAGCATGATTTCCCTTTCGTAAATCTATGCTGACTCTGTCCGATTCTGCCCCTGTTTTCCAGGTACTCAGCTATTAAATCTTTTATAATGGACTCTAGAATTTTCCCCACTACCAATGTCAGGCTGACTGGTCTATAATTCTCTGTTTTCCCTCTACATCCCTTTTTAAATAGTGGGATTACATTAGCTACCCTCCAATCTGTAGGAACCGTTCCAGAGTCTATAGAATCTCGGAAGATGACCACCAATGCATCCACTATTTCTAGGGCCACTCCCTTAAGTACCCTGGGATGTAGATTATCAGGCCCTGGGGATTTATCGGCCTTCAATCCCATCAATTTCTCCAACACCATTTCCCTACTAATACTGATTTCTTTCAGTTCCTCCCTCTCACTAAACCCTGTGTTCCCCAACATTTCTGGTATGTTATTAGTGTCCTCCTTTGTGAAGACAGAACCAAAGTATGTATTTAGTTGGTCAGCCATTTCTTTGTTCCTCATTATAAATTTACCTGTTTCTGACTATAAGGGACCTACATTTGTCTTCACCAACCTTTTTCTCTTCACATACCTATAGAAACTTTTACAGTCAGTTTTTACGTTCCCCGCAAGCTTACTCTCATACTCTATTTTCCCCTTCTTAATCAATCGCTTGGTCCTCCTTTGCTGAATTTTAAAGCGTCCCCAATCCTCAGGACTGTTGTTTTTTTCTGGCCAATTTGTATGCCTCTTCCTTGGATCTAATACTATCTCTAGTATTAGATTTCCCTTGTAAGCCATGGTTTGGCCACCTTTCCTATTTTACTTGTGTGCCAGACAGGAATAAACAATTGTTGCAGTTCACCCTTGCTGGCTGAAGGATCATGCGCGCTGCAAGGCATGACCACCGATCTTGAGAGTAACGGTGTCCGAGTTAGCCTACGCATCAGCAGTGAGAAGACCAAGAGACCGGAGTTGGGGAATGCAGAGCTCTTGGAGGATTGTACAGCTATATGGAGCTGGGATGGGTGAGACCTATAGGGATTTGAAGATGATGGCCTCAAAGGGACTCATGCCAACTCTCAGCTGGTGTGAGTCACCCTTCTGGAGTTATATTCTAAAAAGTGGGATTATCAGGGAAGATGAAGAACTCTCTGTGGCACATCCCTTGACAACGCAGATCTGGTGAAAGATTCGGCCATGCCGCCACTCCCCACCACCCAGCCATTAGAAGGGCTGGTCTAAGGGAGCTGGAATTCATGTGTAACCGGATTCTGCTCTATGTTCTGGGGCTCCTCGAGGTAGGAATTAGGCTTCCCGTCCTCTCCAGTCGAAGGAGACCCCTATTTAAATTGCCAGGCATCTTGTAAATTAACCAGAAATCCACTCACACTAGAATTTTATTAAAAAAAAGCTTTTTACACATTCATCTGTCCAGACCGTAATCTCTGGCATTCTCTCCTAAACCCCTTTGTCCTCCTTTAAAATGCTCCTTAAAACCTCTGACCATGCTTTTGGTCACATGTCTTAATATTTCCTGTGGGACTTGGTTTAAAAATTTGTCTGACAACATTCTTAGTGCTGTTTTACTACGTGAAAGGTGATATATAAAGACATATTTTTTGCCGTCATCGGGGTGATGGATGTCAGTGCTGAGGAATGTACCAATTCTCGTTTGGAGGAGTCAACTTCAGCATCAAGTCAGATACAAAGCTGTTAGCTGTCGAGAAAGGTTCCCTCCACTGCAGCCCTAACTCCAGTGTCACTTTTTCCATTTGCTGTGGTCTCTGTGAATGAGATAGCCAAGTTGGTGCCAAAATTGGAGTCATTTTATGCTGGGAGCTGATGATCACGAAGAAATGGATTGAGCCTAAACTCATTTTGCGGCCAAAAAAAACAGAGGAGGTCTTCATCCGAGCATCCTGGGTGGAATGAGATGAAAAAATGATGCAGGGGCGCTGGAGAAATTTCAGAAAAGATTTACATAAGTGAAACCATAATTGAAAAAGCAAAACCATCGGGAAAGACTGAACAAGCTGAGGCTCATTTCTCTAGAAAATAGACAGCTAGGAGACCTTTAAAATTGTGAAGCGGTTTGAGAGGGTAGATGTAGAGAAGATGTCCCCACTTGTGGGGAGTCTAGACCTATGGGCCACAAATATATGATAGTCAGTAATAAATCCAAATTCAGGAGAGACTTCTTTACTAAAAGACTGTTGGGAGTGCGGGACCTCACCAATGTATGGAGTATTGTAACAGGCCATTAGACCCAACTGCTCTATGCCAGCATTTATTTTCTACATGGAGCCTCATCCTGCTCTACTCCATCTAATCCTATCCTCATATCCTTCTATTCGATTCTCCCTCAGGTGCTTATCTAGTTTCCCCCTAAATACACCTATTCTATTTGCCTCAACTACTCCTTGTAATATCACAGGACCATGAAACCATTGCCGATTGTTGTAAAACCCACCTGGTTCACTAATTTCCTTTAGGGAAGGAAATCTGCCGCCCTTACCTGGCCTGGCCTAGCTGACATGTGACCTCAGACCCACCAGCAATGTGGTCGACTCTTAAATGCCCCCTGAACAAGGGCAATTAGGGATGGGCAATAAATGCTGGCGTAGCCAGCAACACCCACATCCCATGAATGAATTTAAAAAAAACATTCTTACCAGTCTTTTGGTAAAGAAGTTTCTCCTAAATTCTCTGTTGGATTTATTAGTGACTATCTGATATTTATGATGTCTAGTTTTGGATTCAGCCACAATTGGAAAACTTTTCTGTACATCTATCCTAATAAACCCTTTCATTAACTTAAAGACCTACCTGAGACCTGGGGTATATGTGCACAATTCATTGAAGGTGGCAGGCCAGGTTGAGAAAGTGTTTACAAAAGACATAAGGGACCCTGAGCTTTGTAAGTAGAGCCTTAGAGCCAGGTTTCTTTCTCAAAATTAAATTTCACTTTTAAATATTTCACATTACATTGGCTTCGCTTAATTGATGTATGCATCATCGTTATTTGTTGAGACTAGCGTAGTCAGAGAGCTAAATATGCAGGTACACCTAACGGTTGGCACGCATTGATGGCTACAGGGGAGTTAGGGACAAACAATGTTGTGTTTTTGCATTCACTCTTCACTGAATGCTCACGCTAGCATCCAGTGTTGTACTCATCACTCTGCGGGACAAGGTTGACCTTCTAGGCTCAGCTGGCCCTTCCTTCTCTGCATGGTAAAGGAAATTGTCCGAGAGCAATCTCAGCGGGGGTAATTGAAACGTTGTAGGTGAATTCAAAGCTCTGCAAGGACTCTGCCAGCCAACAGCCTGAGGTGAATCCACATTTGGACAGTATACTGACAACACCCTATTGGGTCCTCAGTTTTTTTATCTTGATTGACTCCCCCACCGCACCCAGCAGGCCAGGCCCATTCCGCTTCACCTTGTGCCATAGATTTAAACAACGAAAACCGTTGACCTCAGACACAACTCCATCAGCTGACTGGAGCACACCATCTTTAAACAAACGTGCGCCGGGTGCCATGAGATCCTTGTGTGCCCCTGACTTTATCTGGAAGGTGGGGATTTGTTGAAAAAAGGTTTTACACTAATGAGTATTCCAGGCATGCAAATGTTTTGCAAGTACAAACCTGCCACAGGGCAGCAAGAGGCCTGACACACCACAAACATGCCGCTGACTTAATCTCTGCATCTCAACCCGCCGTCCTCGCATCGAAAATTTGCATCCCACCAATCAAGTCCCCGTAAGCCACACCTCCTGCTCTCCTAGACTCCACAAAATCCCCCCGCTAGTGGGAGGAGGCTATTGTGGAGCATAGGCCCAGTGGCCTGTTTCTGTACAGTAAATTCTGTGTAATAAAAGCAAAGATCGAACACACTGCAGTATTCAGTTTCCAACTCTCTATAATCATTATAGAATCACAAACAGGGATAATTTTGCTGGGGTCACTGCCCTATAATGGCTGGATGAAATTTAAGCAGATCAGCAATAGGAGAACTGCTTCACTGACCTTTGACAGCTGGATGTGATTGTTTCAGTTGTACTGGCAGAAATCATAAGTCCCAATGCTTTGATTTATGTTGTTAAAAAAGGCACCACTTTTTGGTGAAGGGAAAGGTCACAGTGAAGGTGATCACCAAGGGTGAAAGGAGTCAAAAAGGAAAGATTTGAAATTAGTGATTAGATATTGGTTACTTCCTCTGGTGCCATTGGTACCATCTTGGTTACATTTACTGGCTTCCCACCATCGTCAGGAGTATCTTGGGCAACAACTTAACAGTGCCAGGTCCCAAAGTTAAAAATCCCCATTCTCTGCCCAACCTCAGGGTCTAAGGCAAACAAGTACAGGCACTCTCAGCCCAGTGAGCACAAGATTGTAACACAGAGATGCATCTAATTTGCCATTTTTTGGTCTACCTTTTATAAATAGGAGATGCTGGGTTTCTCCAGTGTCATCAAACAAAAAAAAACTAACAGAAGTGCCCCCTTTTGAGGGAACTAAAACAAAGGAAAATTATAAAGTTAGATACACATATTACATTTAGTACCCTGTACACATTCCAGCCCTTTTGATACCCATTGGTCACTGAAGACCCCAAACATACCAGTGGATGCCGGTTTTTCTTCTCCAGGGCTGCTTAAGGGCGGACAAGGAGCTTCTTTGAGATTGAGGTGAAAATTGCATTATTGGGGCTAAGAAGTGAGAGCTATGATTTGTATGTGGCTTGTTTTATACCTAAGCTGGGAAGGCTAAATGGAACAGTGAAATTGGAGCTTGCTATGATTCCAATTCATGCTCTAACTAAGCTGGAACTGCTTGATGCTGATAAGTGGAAGAAATTTCATTACTTAGGAATGGCACCGCTCAAATTGATTCCCAATTACCCCTCAAAATAAAAATTAATTGTTCCAGACAATTAATGGTGCTAATAAATTCTCACCTGTGTTTAGTAGCAATTTGTGCAATATTCTGATGTGTGGCTTGCATTACAGACAAAGGACATCTGTGTGAGACCTAGGAGATTTATGTTAAATGTTTGATTACTATAGCATCTCAGGGATATCTAATAACTTTAAAGGGATTCTGTCTTCCACTCATCAAACATTTTCTGATGGAGATTGTGCCATGCCTACCACTTTTGTTCAGTCTAAAACCAAGATTGGGGTGGTGGGTGAAATCATTCATGACTTGAGATACATAAGTTCTAAGGTTTGCTTTGCTTTGGTCAAAAGAATGACTGACATTACGAGACAGAGAAGCAAGAGATAAATGTCAACATTTATGGGAATTTGAGCAGGACAGAATATCAGTACCTGAATTTTGACAAGTTGTGCATTTCTTTAACTAAGTTTATCTAAAATGTGGGAAATGGTGGGAAATTATCCAAAATTTAATTGTATCTGGAACCATTTTGGCTTCGTTTATTTGAGATTTTAATCCAAGATTTTCTTGTCATTACAGCATTTGCTGTTCAGGTTCACAGATAAATAATGGTCACTTGGGCAGGATACTTGGTGAAAAGTATCCCAACAATTAGTTTGGGCTTGGAGGACCAGAGGGGAGGCAGAAAGGGATCATCATGCAACATGTAGACTAGGGAGCCAAGGATAGATCCTTGGTGGAATGTACAGGGAAGGGAAGTAGCTGCATTTGAAAAGGTATGAATGAACTGTGCAAGCCCAGTCCAATAGAGTTGAACAATGGAGACAGGGTGTTGAAAGAGGATAACATGGTTAACTTATCAAATGCTTCAAAAATGTCGAAGGGCACAAGACAGCATAGTGATACTTGACGTACATTAAGCCAGTTGTGCATTAAGTATGCTTCACTTTGTATTCCTCTGATTAGAGACAGCAGAGAAAGAGGCTGTACTGGGGAGCAACAGGAGTGCGAAACAGAGGTTGACTCAATGGGAACAAGGGCATTGAAAGCTGAACAGAAGGAACAATTAAACAGGACAACTTGAGACCAACGAGAGTTTATTCACATATGAGAAATTGAACCATAACCCAGTAAGGCAGCCCTCATCATAAAGGGAGAAGAAAATTGGAGGGGAAAAACACAGCTTTTGTTATCCAGTCTACAATTCAGAAACTCCTGGATAATGTACTAAAAAACTGAACTGGTTCAAAAAAAATCACCAGCTGGCAGCCTTCCACAGCTCTGAAATGCAGTGAAAGTTATAGTTAGATTCCATGGCCTGCAAGGGAACGTTGGAGTCACGGGGCGGAATTTTAGGGTCCCTCCAGCTGGTGGGATCTTCCAGCCCTGCCGAAGTCAATGAAGTTTTGAACGACTCGCCGCATTTTCTGGCCCCGTCCCAACTGTGACGGGGCAGTAAAATTCCACCCACAGTAAATGAATACAAAACAAAACTACTAGTGTGAAGACATGCTGCTTCTGCCGTATTGCTGGGAAATGTTAACTTAGTTGGAGGAGACTGAGCCATGTAATGTGAGAAGCGAGGCTTGTCATTCTCCGTCATGGAATGGTGAAGGAGGGGCCAGCTACTCGCAGTCAGGGAATGAGAAAAGAATGAGCTATAATTCTCCGCGGTGCGAAAAGCTCATTGTTACTGTTGTTTTTCAATGAGAGTAGTGCTTCAGGCCATTGCTGTCATAATTCAATATGGTAATTGTATATTATCTCTTGTGAAATCATCAGGCTGTACATTTTGTAGGCTTAGAAGTAATTATGGACTATGCTGTGTGATCACAACAAATTCCAATTTAATCGCTGTGCACAGAATTTATATATAGGCAAGGAAAAATTCCTCCAGGACAGAATAAACTCTCTTTAGGCTCCACTCAAGTCTATTTTTGTGCAGTAATAATTTAGTAAATTAACAACTACAGGAAATGGCTCAGCTGTACAAAGTCACAGTGCCTGTAAAAATAAAAAAAGTCCAGTCGCCCACCTAACTACAAAAGAACAGTCAATGGAAAAGAAATTCAGGCATGTGGAAAAGGGGAGGATTATTTATTATGGTCTGTGAGAAAAGTTAAAATAACCACCAGGGTAATTCCATTGGTAGAAAGCTTTTTGGTCCCTCTCTGCCTCCCCTCTGGTCCTCCAAGCCTGAACTAATTGTTGGGATACTTCTCACCAAGTATCTTGCCCAAGTGACCATTATTTACCTGTGAACTTGAATAGCAAGTGCTGTAATGAAAAGAAAACCTTGGTTTAAAATCTCAAGCGAACGAAGACAAAATGGTTCCAGATACAATTAAATTTTGGATAATTTCTCACCATTTCCCACATTTAAGATCAACTTAGTTAAAGAAATGCGCAAATAGATATTTGCCTCTTGAGTCAGAAGATTGTGGCTTCAAGCCCCACTATAGGACTTGAGCAGATACTCTTGCCACTCCAGTGCAGTACTGAGTGAGTGCTGCACTGTTAGAGGTGCAGCCCTTCAAGATGAGATGTTAAACCACAACCCTGCCTGCATCTCATGAGCATTAAAAGACCACATGGCACTCAACAAGGAAGCAAAGATGAATTATCCCATTATCCTGGCCAATATTTATCTCTCAACCAAATCTGTCATTCATCTCATTGATGTATGTGAGACCTTAATGTTTGCATCATGATGATTTGTTTGTCTACATAACATTTGGAAACTAATTCATTGGCTATGATGTACTTTAAGCCATCCTGAGGATGCGAATGGTGCTGCAGAAGTGCAGATTTCTCCTCTCTATATACAGTTATGAAACACAAAAACCTGTACGCATGTAATTGTATGTATGCCAAAACTCCCAGTTCACTATCTGATCTATGTTGAGTTAACAGGTTGCAACCAGGACAGGAATGGGTGAGCTAAAGTTGGCCTTGTTTTGGAGAAGGAAATTGTCAACAGGGATTCTCACTTTGATAATCCCGCTGGAAAGATGAAAATATATTCCCTGTCCAGTATCTGCAAACTGTCTTTTAGCTGCTTTCTATCTTTGTGCATGCTAAGTATCGAATACTATTCATATTAACGAAAATGTAAATGGACAAAACAATGATACATGTCATTTAATATGGATGCAAGTGTTGCACATAGGAAGAACAAATATGAGGCTAAACTACTTCATGATTGATGTTGCAATAGCGAAGTATAATGTTGAAAGAGATCAAGGGCTTTTGGTAGATTTGGCCTTCAACAAGTGCAGTCACTGCAGTGTAGCGATTAACCAAGCCGGAAGACAGCTGAACTATATTGCCAAAGCAGTAAACAAGTTGGAGAATATCATGTTTTACAGTACTTTGATCGGACTGCACTGTGAATGTTGTATCCAGCTCTGGTCATCAAGATGTGATAAAGGCATTTAAGCTGTGGAGGAGATTCAGCAAATGGCCTAGTGAATAGAGAGAAGAAAGATAGTGAAACTTGGGCTTTTCGGCCTTGAGAGGCAACTGAGAGGTTTTGCAGGCCAGAAGTGTGCCACTCAGCCCATTAAGCCTGTGCCCACTCTTTAAAAGAGCTGTCCATTTGATCCCATTCCCCTGTCCTTTTTTCCATATCTGTTCTTAACCTTTTCTAAATCCTTAACCATTTCCCTTTTAAAAGCTATGATGGAGCCTGCTTCCACCACAGTTTTCAGTAGGGCACTCCATGCCCTAACCTCTCTATACAACATGTTTCTTAACCTCTTCTTTCATTTTACTGGGGAAGCTCTTCAAGCTATGTGCTCTCTTTACTGATCCTCACTGAAGATTAGGACAGATCACTTAATCCTTCTCACAAGGCTGGATGGTATGAACCATTATAGCGTTATACTAAGTTCTGCATTTATGATAAATTCTGTCACAATATACATGTCTATACAAATTAATTGCACCGTCCCCTTGCTTATTAAAGTGTTTCTCAGTTGCCATTGCTGGTAACTGATATTCCGAACACAACTAACAATCGACCAAATAAATGTATAAAATTGTTGCAAGTTTGAAATAAAATTTCAAGCAGAGTTTCCAGCCTGGGCGGACCAAGCAGCTAAACATTCCCACCTCCCAGCACCCTGTACCACTTAACAGGCTACCCATGGAATGGTACCAGACATACTGATTTCATCTGTCATTCCACTCAGCTGTAGAAAGTGGTTCCGTGTGGGTTAAAAGCATGTTAGATTCAGCACTAACAGAAGCTAATTGAAAAAGCATTGCTGCTACTTTGTTACTCTACTTTGTTGTGTTCTGTTACGGTGAGCATAGTGTGTGTGACTTGATTCACCACCCTAGTCGTTTTGTTTAAAAGGTCCTGGAGGCAGGTGGTGATCACTGACACAGAGGACAGAATATTGAGCTCATCGTGCGGGCAGGATGAGGTTTCCTAAAGCAAATAAAAATAAAAATGTCACACTTGAATTTAAAACATGTCCCTGCTCATGTGACAGAGCCACATGAGGGGACGTTTTATGACATTCTTATTCTTTTCACTTTTTTTAAAACAGCGCTTTATCTCCCTGAGGCAGCTCCGTGCCTTAGGGAGATTGAAGTGCTCCTCCGCATGCATGCGCAAAGATCGTGCTAGGCCCACTCGCCGTCCTCCCCCTCGCCCGCACAGGCAGTGCACCACCCCTGCCGAGGGCAAAATTCTGCCTAGAATGAATGCAGCATTTAGCACAATCTGCTTGCAGCATCTTGGGCTGAATGGGCTTATTAAACAGGAAGAGGAGAGCCAGATAGGCATGGAAGGCAGAGAAGGGGAATGAGCAGTTTGAGCAGAGGGAGAGACATACAGGGAGACCGAGCATTGAGGGACATTGTCATCTCTCGTGCCTTTCAGAATATTTTGTCATAACAAATCACTAGCCCTAAGTGTCTGTCGGATTAGATGAGGCCTTGACGTATTCTTGTTGTAGAGTTCAAAATTTCCATTTCCCCAAATTTCTTTTGCAATGATTTATGCCCTTTTTAAAAATAAAACTATTATGGATTCCTGCAATCATTGCTTTTGGTAGGGCATTACTTATCCTAATAAGCCCCTGCATAAAAATGTTACTTCTGATTCCTCCTTTCGTTCTTTCAGTGATTATCTTAAATTTATGCCCTGTGGTACTGATTCACTGCCTGGTGGAAACAGTTTTTCCCAATTTATCTTGCCAAAACCCTTCATAATTTTGAACAGCTTCATCAGATCTCTTGAGTGCCTCGGTTGTAAATAGCTTGTTCCTCCAATCTCTTCTCATAATTGACGCTTTCCAAGGAAGAATTCACCTTTATGCCACATTTTCTCTGGAGCTGATGAAACCGAAGAAAGGAAGAAATAATAAAAAAAAGTAAAAGAGCATTTTTTTTAAATAAATGTGACAGCCAGAGTGGACGAGAGTGGAATTTTCAGCCACGCTCAGGTTAGTTTTAAGGGGCTGGATTTTCCTCTTCGAGGTGAGTAGTGGCAATGGGGAAATTTCCCAGCATAGCCTGCCCACCTCGGAAGAAAGTACCGGCCAAGACTGGATTTTTAGCCTGGGGTGGGGAGGTGGGTGCTAACTGGAGTCAGGTCCACCGGAGGCAGCCACAGGGTCTGCCGGGTGTCAACGTGGGCTATTTAAATGGCCTGGTTTGGTGCCCTGGTAATAATGACAGCAAAACAAAGAACAGCCTCTAGCCCTCACTGCTCATGCCATCTCACCTTCCAATGCCCCATCCATGCCGCTGCATGCTCCACCCCTCCTCCCGCCATCCCCCATAGTCCCTCATACCTTCCATGCCAGGCTATACCATTCCCCCCTTAGCCCCTCATATTCTCCATGTCAAGCTATGGACCTACACCCACTTCCCCATGGCCCCTCATTTCCTGCATGCCAAGCTATGGTACTTCCATGCCCACTATACACACTGTATAGAACCAATGAACCCTATGGTGACAATAGGTTGTGTTAAAAAAGCTTTAAGAAAAAAGTAATTCATTCAAATCTTCCAACTTTCTTAAAAAAATCCTTCTACGGCCCAATAAAAGTATCAACCATCCAGACCTTTTAAAGTATCAATAGCAGAAGCTGCAAGCACTTGAAATCTCTTCATCTTGTGTAAATAAACATTGTGCAATTGACAGAATAGATCAGAGAGCCAGAGCTGTCAATTAAGCAATGTTTTCCCTGGGGCATAGCTGCTTCAACGCTCTTAATTGATGCCTGGGTGCTCAAATTTATTGAGCTGTAGTGAAGACTTGGTGGGGGGCATAGGTTGGCATGGGGTGGGGTGGAGGCGTGTGATAAGACCTTTTGAACTTACCTGTCAAAAGGTTCCCTCATCCAGAGTATACTTCATGACACCTTTGAGGGGCCATGAACCATGAGTCCTTTAAAAGCTGCCCCACCTCCATGAAAATTGCAGAGGAATAGGGGAGGCCTATCCCCGCAATGGAGCCGGCCAGTTCAGGAGTGAAAGGTGCAGGCTCGTGATCCGCAGCAGCCTGCATCCTTAACCCATTACTGGTGAAAATCGGAAACCCTGGGAATGGGGTTGGGAATCCCGGAATTGGGTCCCGGCCGTATTTTCCCACATCCACGGAGTGTAAAAATAATAGGGGAGGCGATTGCACAGTGGTACTGTGGCTGGACTAGTAATCTAGAGACCCAGGGTAATGCTCTGGGGACCTGGGTTTGAATACCTCCATGGCAGATGGTGGAACTTGAATTCAATAAAAACCTGGAATTAAAAGTCTAATGATGACCATGAAACCATTGTTATAAAACCATGTTATAAAAACCCATCTGGTCCTTTAGGAAAGAAAATCTGCTGTCCTTAACTGGTCTGGCTGACATGTGACTCCAGACCCACAGCAATGTGGTTGACAGTTAAATGCCCTCTGAACAAGGGCAATTAGGGATGGGCAATAAATGCTGGCCTAGACACATCCCATGAATGAATGAAAAAAAGTCCCTGCAACTATATGAAAATCCAGCCCAACATGCCCTGGTTAAAAAGTAAATCTCCCTCTAATCTGGTGTAACAATATTTCTTAACTCCAGCCTCAGAAGAGCATGTCCTGCTGCACTAGGGTGAACTTTTCCACTTGCTGTCTCTTCCTGTCCTCTCTGACTGAGATTAGCTGTTCGTATTTGCCAAATTGTCATTTTGTTCTATGGGTTTATGAACACTTAAGAACTGAGTTTAGCTTGCATTTTTTGTTTAGAACTATAATGGGGGAGTGTTTGTGATACAGGGCAGAGTAAGCTGCAAAGCTGTTAGATAAAAGAGAAGACAAAAGCAGGAGGGAAACTCCAGTCTGATGAGTGTTCGATTGGAAATACACGCAGCTAATTGTGACTTATTTCAGCATAACATCTTCCTTGATTAAATTAGTAGGAATTAAACACACAGAAAAATTAGTCTTAATTTTAAAAATTGCCACCAAGTCGTCAACGCTGAATAGGAAACGTGTTTCTGAATTTGGATGTCCATCTGCTACAGTAAATAATATCATTTCACAGTTTGTGTTTATGGGGAAGCACAAACACTGTGAGAATGAATAGATTTAATTACATTTTTAAGAAGCATAATTTGGCAATTTGTAAGTTATTGAAAAGCAAAGAATCAAACAAGAATATATTTCTGAACTTTCTATAAGCTTCTTTTGAGCCACTGTGGCATCATTTATTTTTGGGCTCTGGGGTAGGTTATGTTTTCATTATACATTTTTCTAGTTTATTAAGTAGTAAAAGAAAGAGTGGACTTGTATTTATATAGTGCCTTTAATGACATCAGGATGTCCCAAAGTCTTTTAAATACATTACTGAGAATTACATGGGATATACAGCACAGAACCAAGCCTTTATTTGCAACTAATTTCCTTTCACAGATTGCCATTGTCATAACGTAGAGAAACATGACTGTCAGTTTGCACAGAGCAAGGCCTTGCAAGGAGCAATGTTATACTGATCATATAATCAATTTCAATGATATTCATTGAGGGATAAATATTGTCAGGACACCGAGGAGAACACAATCTGGGGAGGAATTTAATGGGATCTCACTCATTGGTTGGACAACTAGTGAGAGCTCCACGTTGCTTTTCTCCAGGAGCCGGACACAATTCCCAGGTAATCAGGCAATTACCTGGACAGCGATGGGCTTCCCACACAATCAAGCCCCGATCAGGCCAGAAATCCCTCCACCACACCCCCCAGAACTGCTGGCTAATCAGAGGCTGGCAGCTCTACAGGACTGGCGGCTCCGCTGGGAACAGCGGTCACTGCCGGAATTGCAATGGGGCCTACCTTGAGGATCACAGATGAATCCCCAGATGGAGATGAGCGTGGATGGGATCGAGGTCATGGAGGAGCAAGGGGGTTGACAGCGAGGACAGAGGCTGGCTTCCTGTGGGGCCCTTCTTTCAAATAGGACATTAAACTGAGGCCTAGTCTGGCCTCTTGGGTGGACATAAAAGATCCCACTGCACTATTTCATAGAAGAGCAGGAGGATTCTCCTTGGGGTCCTGACCAATATTTATCCCTCAGTGGACATCACAAAACAAAGATTATCTGGTCATTGCTGTTTGTGGGACCTTGCTCTGCACAAATTGGCTGCCACTTTTTTACATTACAGAGGTGACTACACTGTTGTGGAAGACGCTGTATAAGTTTGGTTTTCTTTATTGGGGATTGACCCTTGCGTCCTTTCTGAATCACATGATGCAAAGAGGAGATTAGAGGTCAAGTAGTAGTTAAAAGAGCTGGAGGGATTGACAGAGGCCATTTTTTAGAAGAACAATGATGTCAGTGCATGGCTTGGGGAAAGGGAGCCACTGAGAATTTTGTATGTTTTGGAGCTCATTTGGAAAGACAGAAAGTATACAACATGTAGGTTGCATGGGGGAAAGGAACCTGATGAGGGCTCAGGATAGAGATGGGGTAAAAGATGAAGGCTGCTGAGCAGATAATCTTAATACTAACTATAATACATTAACATACAAATCAGTTTTATCCTTGAATTTAGTGATATGTGCAGATCATATTCCAGATGTAAAAGTAAGAGAATACATAATTATTAATAACTGGGCATCAGTCATCTTTCCTGCTATGGCCCAATTTGCTCATTAATTTGCAGGTTATTAGCTCGTTGAGATCCAGCAGCTGGGTGGGAAGGTCAATCACAGACTACATCACAGCAAAATTAAATAAAGTCCCTGCTGTGTAAATAGTAAGTATGCACAAATTACCACGGCAGCAGTTCCTAAAAAAAATTAAATTTATTCAGATCACTTATAGTAAAAGCTACACCTTAATCACATAAAAATATGAAAATAGGTAGAGGAGTAATGCTCGCTAAAGCTATAAAATTATGGTAAAAACTGGACTATGAGGTGCATATGCAGTCTGGGTGTCCAAGCACTAAATCTTGTTTGGGACGCAAGTGGTGCTGGTTGGTTTCTAGGTCATATAAAGCTGAGCGTAATTGTGGCTTGAGTGTGGTTAATACCTTTCACTTCAAGGCTCATTAATATGAAGTGGAAGTAGAGGACAGCACAGAAGAGTATGGCATTATCACATATTGCTATCAGTCTCAATAAAAAACTGGCCCATTCTCTGAGAGTGAGCTGCATTATAGTACTATCCTCATTACTTTGGTACGAATTCATTGCTGTAAAAATTTACAAGGCCATTTAGCGCAAGTCTTTTCCAAATTTCAGACAGTTTTGTTTTCACTTCATATGTATAAGTGGTATTCTGTAGGTTTCTTGGTCTTTTCTCCATTTTATAACATTATTTTGCCTTGCCTCATCTCTCCCTTTGTTGGGTTCTATTTCCTAATTTAAAAATATAGGCAGACCTCTGCCAATCTGCAGCTTTCTGACAAAGGTGAGATGCCCCTGATTTGTCTCCCAGAGGAGAAATATCTGTCTGCCATTCTGTGACACCCGTTGGTGATTCAGGCGAGACCTATGTTGCCTCCATTGGTTATAAGCAGATATGCTTCATTTGGCTATAAAGATCAAGGGTCCTAGGCGGAAAAGGTGCACTGGCATTTAGACCATAAGACGTAAGAGCAGAAGTAGGCCATTCGGCCCATTGAGTCTGCTCCGCCCATTGAGTCTGCTTCACCATTCAGTGAGATCCTGGCTGATCTGATAATCCCCAATTCCACTTTCCTGCCTTTTCCCCATAACCCTTGATTCCCTTACTGATTAAAAATCTGTCCATCTCAGCCTTGAATATACTTAACGACCCAGCCTCTACAGCCCTCTGTGGAAGAATTCCGTATATTCACTACCCTCTGAGAGAAGAAATTCCTCCTCATCTCTGTCTTAAATGGGCGACCCCTTACTCTGACATTATGCCCTCTGGTCCTAGACTCTCCCACAAGGGGAAACAACCTCTCAGCATCTACCCTGTCAAGCCCCCTAAAAATCTTATATGTTTCAATAAGGTCGCCTCTCATTCTTCTCTAAACTCCAAAGAGTACAGGCCCAACCTACACAACCTCTCCTCATAAGAAAACCCCTCCATACCCAGAATCAACCTAGTGAACCTTCTCTGGACTGCCTCCAATGCCAGTATATCTTTCCTTAGATAAGGGGACCAAAACTGTTCACAGTATTCTAGGTGTGGTCTAATGAGTGCCTTGTATAGTTTTAGGAAGACTTCCCCATTTTTATATTCCATTCCCTTTGAAATGAAGGCCAACATTCCATTTGCATTACCTATTACCTGCTGAACTTGTATGCTAGCTTTTTGGGATTCATGGAGGATCCCCAAATCCCTCTGTGTTGCAGCTTTCTTCAGTCTTTCGCCATGTAAATAATATTCAGCTCGTTTATTCTCCCTGCCAAAGTGCATAACCTCACACTTTCCCACATTATGCTCCATCTGCCAAGTTTTTACCCACCCACTTAACCTGTCCAAATCCCTCTGTAGACCCTTGCCTTCCCGCCTATTTTTGTGTCACCCACAAACTTGGCGATAGTACATTCACTTCCCTCATCCAAGTCATTAATATATGTTGTAAATAATTGAGGCCCCAGCACTGATCCCTGTGGTACTCCCATAGTTACAGGTTGCCATTCTGAAAATGCCCCCCTTATCCCACCTCTCTGTCTTCTATTAGTTAGCCAATCCTCTATCCATGCTAATATACTACCTCCAACACCATGGGCTCTTATCTTATTAAGTAGCCTTTCGTGCGGTACCTTATCGAACGCCTTTTGGAAATTCAAATATATTACATCTACTGATTCCCCTTTATCTATCCTGCTTGTTATCTCCTCAAAGAATTCTAATACGTTTGTCAGGCATGATTTCCCCTTCATGAAGCCATGCTGACTCTGCTTGATTATACTATGCATTTCTAAATGCCCTGCTATTACATCCTTTATAATAGACTCTAACATTTTCCCAGTGATGGGTGTTAAGCTAATTGGCTTATAATTATGTGTTTTTTTCTCCCTTTTTGAATAAGGGTGTTACATTAGGAGTTTTACAATCCGCTGGGACTTTTCCAGAATCCAAAGACTCTTGGAAGATTAATACCAGTGCATCCACTATCTCTGTAGCTACTTCCTTTAATATCCTAGGATGCAACCCATCAGTTCCAGGTGACTTATCGGCCTTTAGCCCCATCAATTTCCCCAGTACTTTTTCTCTCATGATAGTTATTGTCTTTATTTCCTTCCCCCCTTTTTCCACTTGATTATTTAGTATTTTTGGAATACCATTAGTGTCTTCTACCTTGAAGACCGAAGCAAAGTGTTTATTCAACTCCTCTGCCACTTCCTAGTTCCCCATTATTACTTCCCCTGCCTCATTCTCTAAGGGCCCTTGTTCACTTTGGCCTCTTTCTTCCTTTTTATATATTTAAAGAAGCTCTTACTATCCATTTTTATATTACTTGCTAGTTTACCCTTGAAGGGGGAGATGAACAATGGACAGAGGAGAAGCTTTGATAAGGCACAAGCAGCCTTGAGTCACAGAGGCAAAGATCAGGGCCTTTGTGTTTGTGTCTTGATGTATATGTGCCTGAATGTAATTTGATAGTATAATCATGTATAAATGCTTTGAAAATGATTGGATAGCGTAATCATGTGTATATGAGCTCAATTGGGTAGAGATAGTAGGGTACGAAGTGTGTCAATCACTGATTTGGTGTATTCAAATGTACTCAAATGTATTGTGATAAGAAAATAGTACAAAAGTAGTGGAAAGTAATTGATCGGGGAGCTCATGTGCCATTTTGTAAATGGGTGCGGCTCCCCTCGTGCTTGAATAAAACTGGTAAAAAGAAGCTTGAGTCTTGTGTGGTCGCTGCAGAATCGGAGGGTGCTTGAACTCCCTTTCAACCCTCAAAGTTTATCTTCTCCCTCTATTATATTTTTGGTCATCTTTTGTTGGTTTTTAAAACTTTCCCAATCCTCTGGCTGACCACTAATCTTTGCCACATTGTATGTTTTTTTCTTTCAATTTGATACTATCCTTAATTTCCTTGGTTAACCATGGTTGGTGTATCCCTTTCCTAGAATGCTTCTTCCTCTCCGCGACATACGTTTGTTGTGAGTTATGAACTATTTTCTTAAATGTCTGCAATTGTTCATCAACTATCTTTTCTGCTAAACTCCTCTACCAGCCCAGTCCAGCCAACTCTCCCCTCATTCCTTTGTAATGACCCTTATTTAAGTTTAGCACAGTTGTTTCTGACCCAAGTTTCTCACTCTCAAACTGAACGCTAAATTCTACCATGTTATATTCACTGTTTCCTAGGGGATCTTTTACTCTGAGATCATTTATTAAACCTGCCTCATTACACATTACCAAATCCAAAATAGCCAGATCCCTGGTTGGATCCACAACATATTGTTCTAGGAAACTGTCATTTGTTGGCACATTGTGCAGCTTGCTATTTTCCTCATGGTGTAGATTTTATTGTGGAGATGGTGGTATTGGTAGACTGTATGTTGCAGTGAGTTGCACCCCTGCTACCTGTTTCTGATTCATCCCAGACCCAGGGTCTTCCTGATGACCTGATAGACGGGTTTCTCATTTTGTCATTTCTGGGAAATGCTCAAGTTCCTAGGCTCAGTGGATGGAAAATGGGAGAGGGTGAAACTAGTTGCATTAAATGTCTGTATCCAAAATGTTGCCTCTGGAATCTGAGAGATTCCTAAACTGATTTTCTGGCCTAGCTCTGCAGTAGACACAAGCCCAGTGCAGGCAAATAGTTTAGATGCCAGCCTCAGCATGTGGTAGCACTCTTGTCTCTGAGTCAGAAGGTTGAAATTTGAGCATGTAATCTAAGCTGATGCTTCAGTGCAGTATGGAGGGAGTGCTGCGCTATCATTGGTGCCATGTTTGGGAAGAGGCCTTACACCAAGGCCCCATCCGCTCTTCCAAGTGTATGTAAAAGATCCCATGTCACTTCTTGAAAAAGGGCAGGGAAGTTCTCCTCATAGTCCTGGCTAATGTTATTCCTCACCCAGCATCAAAGAACAGATTATCTGTTTATTTATCTCATTTTTGTTTCTGGTACTTTGATGTACACAAATTGGCATCTGAGTTTCGCTGTATGACACCAGTGACTACATTTCAAAAATACTTCATTGATTATGAAGTGCTTTGAGATGTCATGAAAGGAGCTATGTTAGATCCCCCCACCACCCGCCCCCCCCCCCCCCCCCCCCCCCCCCCGCCACTCTTTTTCTCTCCTCCACCCCTGCAAATGAAACAGGCGTGGTCCATCCCAGTCCTCTCTCCTCATTTTGATCTGTGTTCACAAGTGGGATTTCTGGACAGGTGGGCCCCTCCAGAAGAAATAACAGTGAGGAAATGAGAAATGAAAGTTCGGACCACTCTGCCCTTCTTCCTAGAGGGGACAGTCATTTGGGATCCTGGGAATGGCCCAAGGTTAGTCTTGTCATAAGGTATGTGCATTCCCATTCCACCAGCATAACCTTCAGGCTTCAGGCCAGCTGGAACGCTGTGAGGCTGGCAGTCAGGAGTGTGACTGCAGGATTAAGCTACTCTACTGTCTCGGTCCCCACAATTTCAGTGCGAGGCCCTGCCAGCGATGGGAGGTGTGACCAGGAAAGTTGGCTCCCCAGCATCAAGCAGCAAAATGTCCTTTCACTTTAAATAACTTTAGTCAGTTTCAACTCATTTCCTTGTAGCACTGATTCCATTATATTAAAAAAGCACCCAGAGCTCTATGTTAACCCTCATAAGTTGGTAGTTTTTCTCCCAGATTTCATAAAAATGGCCGAGGTGGGAAATGAGAGATGTTCGTTTCCACAGTAGTGGAGCTTGTTGTTCTGAATTTATGGTTCGAGCGCATTGTTTGGAAGAAGGGAATTTACTGTGGATCTGGCCTTTCCTCAAGCTGACCTTGAGGAGCTTGTACTGACAGTGGCTGCCAAATAGAGGTCTTCAGTTTGTTCGTATTGGCGCTCCTTGCTTGGGAGCAAAATAAAAAAAATCACTCCAAAAACTGCTCCGTGAGCTCTCAAAGAGTTAAGGGGAAAAAGGCTGCATTGTTATGGAACACACACACTGGCATTAAGTCACACCACAAATGAAATGCAGCAAATTATTAATTTACGATGATCTACAATGCACAAAGCTCCCAAATGGCAACATAGCATGAAAGATAATGGTGCGTATTATCTTCAGTGTAATTTTATAAGGTTAGGAACATACTTAGAACAATGTGTAATATACAGCAGTGTCATAACGCCGCAAAAGGGGAGGGATTGTTTTTCAATAAACTGTGCTCTTTATGCCAGCTATTAAAGTCAAAATCATAACGGCCTCCACTTTCTACAAGTTGCCGTGCTGAGCAAAGCAGTCACATTTGTTCCTCTATTCCGTTTCTACAGCAACAGTCATTTTGGCTATTCTTTGTTTTATTTTTTACTGATGTGCACTTCTAAATTGAAGGCAATCCTGATGTAAAGTGGGCATTCTCCCTGTACCATTGATTTACTGTGATGTGAGCTGCACTCATCCCTGGCAGGGATTTGATGCTTCATGCCTTTTCAAAGGAGTAGCTCCCACTCTGACAGCCGATTGCTTTAGCCTGCCGGCTGCCTCTTATTACAGAAGCAGAGCCTCACACAGGCATACACCTGCCAGGAGAGTGCTCTGTCTGTCTGTCTGTCTCTCACCATCTCGCTCGCTCACTTGCTTGCTCTCCTCTCACAAACGCTTGCACGGAAATACAACAGCGAAGGCTGTTATTACCTTTCAGCGGCTGCGAGTGGCTGGAACCCCAGGAAAACGCATGCTTCAAATGGTCAGGACACTCGCCCAGTTCACCATTGCGTTGGAGGACATGAAGGACAATGGGGAGGCTCCTGAATCTGCTACCCCCGAAGTCGCCGAGCAATGTACTACCACCGGCAGCATCTCTGAGGTGATGAGGGGGCTCCGAACATGCCTTGTGGCAGCACAGTGCCTGGAGAAGTGGCTGACATTGGGAAGGCAGGCATAGAATATTAATCAGGGTTTATGAAGTGACAATGCTGGCAATTTGTTCTGCAGAAGACAGTGCTTGTATTTATACATTTCTCCATTTTTTTGAAGCAATGTCCATCTTGTTATCCAGAGAAAGCTTATTTGCACATAATTTAAACAGACATGGAAAAAAAAATGGAGAAATGTTTAATGGCTTGATATATTTCTGTTATTATAAAATTTAATGCCAGGACTGCCTTATTAATCTGGAAATGTAAATACTTTGCAAGCTGTGGTCATATAGTTACATCTTTCATGCTTTCTTTTTTAAAAAAAAAATGTATGACCAGCAGCAGAAATGTCAAAGAGAGCATAGCAATCCGCAACGTTCTGCATTACTCACCAGCCCGGGTTCACGACTGTAAGTGTGAATTAGAGTGAAATCAGGTTAAACGGCATGTAAAAATAATATAATAAAGAGCTTGTCAGTCAAATGTGCAATTTTGGAGTTGTACAGTGCAATAGTAAGGAAGAACAAATCACATTTGGGAGTGTGCCAGTTAAATCAATTCAAGCAGAATACAAAATGTAGTCAAGTTAAATATTATGCAGTTGATTTGCTTTCAGGCCATTCAATGTGGGAATGGACAATCTCTGCACACATCTGATTTGATCGCTCAGGTCTTTTTTTTTAAACAGAGGATTTATGATATTGTCATAACGACGAACCAGAGATTAAAATAGCATCTCTTTAGTCCTCTATTAGCTAGGCACCTGATTTACGCATTGGGTGCAGAATGTCATCTTGTTGAGTTTGGGTTTGTTTACTGTGACAGTTGCTTTCTGCTGTGCTGGTTATCGGCATCGTTTTTTATTCTGTGGCGATAGACCCAGGTTGGATTTATTGTGGCTCTAACATGACCGTGTGTAGGTTTGGTGCATACGTACCATTTGCTGGCTGAGCTGTTGTTTGGGAAGGAATGTTGTTTAGTGGGCGATGGTGCTGTTTCCCTCTTTCTCCTCCAATTCTACCTTCGGCTGAAGAACTTTTGAACATACTGGATAAAGACTGATTTGTAACGCAGTATTGCTTTGCATTTTTTATGATCATTGGCACTGCGTAACATTTGTGCATCGACCAATCTAACCCACTTTAAGCCTGACACTTCGACAACCTTCTTGCCAAGGAATCATGTTGGCAGTGAGACTGTGTTGCAACAATTAACTGTTCCTGACAGAAATGTTTTTGAGGAGCAAAGTCTCACTAATTTCAGACGTGTGTACGAGCCATTTTCATGGTGGCTATCCACTAATTTTCGTCAAAGGTCACAGTACAACCTCTCTCTTATGTATCTAACACTCCCAGTAATGTGTCATGACTGCAAGCCCAGATGTAACAGCAGTTCATCTGCGAAGGTCCACATTTGAGGATTAAGTGGCTCTTAGGCAGCAAGAGGAAAATGATTGATTTAATTATGCCCGAATATTTCAGTTGTCAATAGCAGTTAAGGTAACAAAGTAATTGGTGGTGGTATAGTAAATCAAACCACAAAGTAATTCCATAGTTTAGGAAATGTCCATGAGAATTGCCCGATTAATAATTCCCAATCCCAGTCCAGTAGATTCACCCTCCTGAGCAGTTCTAATCAAGAAGAGCCCATGTTTGATCCTTGCCTGTGCTGACACAGTGGCTGTCAGCCAGGATAGCTATCAAGATGCTTTTAGACCCAACCTTGGAAATCAATTTAAGGGTTTCGGGTTTTTTTGGCTCACCACATTAGTGCAGCATGTTTTCAGCCTCCCTGCTTTTCAGTTAATTCGATAGAGCAAACTGCTCCAGTGGACAGAACGAGCTGAATTGTCACGGCTTTGAACTCTGTCAAAATTAGGTGGAGAAGGTGGTGTAGCGGTAATGTCACTGGACTAGTAATCCAGGGGCCCAGGCTAATGTTCTGGGGGCAAGAGTTCAAATCCCACCACGGCAGCTTTAATAAATTCGGAATATAAAGTTAGTCTCAGAAATGGTGACCATGGCAACTATCATGAATTGTCCTATCTGATTCACAAATGCTGTTTAGGGAAGGAAACATGCCAGATTGCCTGCCCTGCTGTGAACTTACTGCTTCCATATTTAAATGGCACCTGTGCACAGCCTTGTCAGGACTGCCACAGATGACAGAGATGGTCCCAAAAGGAAAGAAGACAGCAGCCCCCAAGTTTAGTGACGCCTCCCTGGAATGCCTGCTGGATGGTGTGGAGGCCCGCTGCAATGTCCTCTAGTCCTGTGATGGCTGGAGGAGGTCCACCAACTTCACCACTCTGGCTTGCGGTGGTCAGTGTTACTGCTGCACAGAGAAGGTCAGCCATCCAGTGCCGAAAGAGGATGAATGATCTCATCGTTCTGCAAGGGTAAGCCAACCACCTCATCACTCTCAATTAACTCACACACTAACAAGCCCCATCACACATTCACAAGGATATAACACACTGCCAGCTCAAGGGACATCATCACCCATTCTCACACATACCTTCACTACTTTATCTGGCCTTATCTCCTCTGGAGCTTGAGTCCTAATTCTGTCATTGGCTCCACTCACCGCCCACACATGGCAGACATCTTTATCATCTACCCTGGCAAGCATCTCGCTCACACTCCATCTGTCTTTATGCAGGACAATCGCAGGGAGAGGTCCCAGACTGGAACGCTGGAAATCAAGATCCTCACTGCCTTCGAGAACAGAGCCATCAAGCTGGCCGGAGAAGACGTAGACCATGCCTGCAGCACTGGTGAGGTCAGCAGTAAACACCCATGTGAGGATCTTGCACCAGCTCATCCCTCAGACAACGATACTGTGAGCACATTATCCTGTTTTACAGCTGCCCGCCAGGCACTAATTATCTCAGCTTCTTTCATAGGCACCTCTGCGAAGCGCCTGAGGCCCTCAACCAGCCAGACCCTTAGCTCGAGCCCCGACAACACCTCAGATGAGAAATCTGAGAAAAACACCTTTGAAGACCCGTCACAGCGCTCACGCACACCCTCCAGCAGCGCAGAGACACACACCTCAGTGAGACCTAGTTCTAGAGCAGCCTCAGCAGGGTCACAATCTGGCCCACAGCAGGTGGAGGCGGGGACATCCAAGGTTGGCGGCACTCGGAAGACTACTGGAGATTCTGCTGAGTCCGAGTCAGATGATGAACCTCCGGATTCAGCGCTAGGTCAGTTGGTGGAGCTGCAGTGACATTCATGGGACATCAGGAAGGGATGTCAGCTGCATTTCTCAGATTGCAACGGACGATGGAAGAGCCAATTCGTGTTCAGTCTCAGGTGATGGCACTGGTATGCCAACGCACCGAGGTCAACACTGGTTAGATGGCAGCTGCCTTGGAGACCTTGGTGCAGGTCTTGCACTGCTACAGGAACAACACTCCATCACTGTAGCCATTGGTGGCATCCATCAGCTACGCAAGAGGGGTCGGGGCACCTTGATCTTCTTCCAGTTACCTCCTCTCCTCAAGGAGTCAGCCAGGAGCCCTTGGGCACCCATAGAGAGGAGGACCAGCAGCTGGACACACCGGGGGCCATCCACCCAGGTGGCTCCGGGATAGTCCAGCCAATCCCAATCCCCTCTTCCTGTAACCCCAACACCTCCAGCTCCACAGGCTGAGGAGGGTTCACCTGCCCCACAACAGGGCACCCAAAGCAGGCTGGGGCTCTCCAGGTCTCAGTCGTCCAGAGGACGCCCACCAAAGTCATCACAGATAACAGGATGTAGCAGTCAGCAGGCTGCCTCCCCCTCCACTGTGATGTCGGGTATGCACCCAGACGTAGCAGTAGGGTTAGGAAGATCAAGAAAATTTAGGAGCACAACGGTGGCACTAGTGTTCACAATATGTATATAATGTTCACAAATGTAAATAGAATCATACCCATTTCACATCTCCTCTTGTGTATGCCTCTCTTTTATGAGCTGTGTTGCTGTCAATCAGGTGTGATACCATGTTCCCTTCCCCCACTTATCCTAGATGTCACTTTAATGGGCCTCTTGTCTATGTAGTATGCTTTCATATTACCACAGTGTGTGCCCCCTATTTCAGATCATTCTAGACATCGGTGATGCCTCGACTTTAATGTTAAGCGTGCTTCTGGAAGGAACCTCGTTCACATACTTTGCAGGCTCATGTCATGTTTATTCTTGGCTGTGTGAGATTGAGGCAGATGTATTTTCCTATCTCATCTGCATTCTGGAAAGGTAGTGGACCAGGAGAGAAATATTCATGCAAGGAGAAGGGTCATAAATTGTGCAATTCCACATGCTGTCTGTCATCCGGCACGGTTTTCATGCTGTGAGCCTATGCTCCAAGCTCATGCACGCTCCTGCGTGCCAACTGCGATTCCGACTTTCCATGTGTACATCTGCTGAACTCACCAATAATTGGGAGCATCTTGCCACTTGAAGGTGCTGAAGCTCTGCCCCTCTGAGCCACATTATTGCCCTGGTGCTTGATCCTACAACCTTGAACGTTTCTCACCCTGTAAGTATATTGAGGTCACAAGGCTCTTGTCACAATATTGGGATGCAGCGCTGTCAATGCCATCACCTAAACACTCACCGAGACATGTGATGCTAATTGAAAATGGTGAATTCTGGCAGTCAATAGGGCCTTTGAGCATGCTCAGAAGTGCATATCGCAGCTTTAAACAAAGTTGAGAGGAGCAATGGGATAGGAGCCAGGATGTACTGAAGCTGAAGTGTGCTCTTTATTGGCAACGACTCGTTGCCATGAGGGCCTCATGGTGTCTGAGCATTTTGGAGTTTGCAAGGGCCAGAGTTGGCCATGAGGCACAATGTGCCTCTTAAAGAGGAGGCATTTTAATGTCTGGCACACAAGTGGTTGAATGTGTCATCTTCATGTGGTCCACATGCATACTAAGGTGAGGTTAAAAGCAAGCCATCATCCCTAACTGAGAGTGCTGGATGTTAACATGATAGAGAAGAAGGTGACACAGAGGATTGAGTCATCTCAGAATAGATGCACACCTGTGGAACGTTCTCAGCTGCCTTGGCCCAAGTACCACCTATCAGTCTTGCCATTTGAGGTTACACAGAATGCGTTGTCCCATTGCTGGAGATGGCTCTCCTTGAGGAGCTTTGTCACATTGAAGGCATACAGCTATGAGCCCACCGAAGATAGTGGAACAGCTCCTGCTCTTGTAGGCTGCCGCTGTGACTGGGATGCTGGAGGGATACTTCAAGATGTAGCATCTTCTGATGTCTGATTTGGGACTCTCTCCTCCAGTTAGCATCTTATCTCAGCAAGGACACATGCTACCGAGGCTTCATCATCCGTCAAAGGATCAGGATAGAGCCTGATGTGTAACTGTTCACTCTCAGATTGAAGTGCATGGTTGAAGTGAGCAATAGCAACGCTGGTGTTCATGTAGGCCCATTATGAAGGGCACTTATCCAAGAGGGGTACTCACTGTAACTCGTCATCCTCCTTGTGGAATCTGGTGGCTATGAGGGCCTCATGTGCATGCCTTCCTCATCTCACCTGTGCTATGGCTGCTTCCTCTGCAGCTTTAGCTTCCTCGAACTCAATGCCCTCATCCCCTTCAATGCCTTCCCCCATGTTGGCATCTGGCAAGCCCTTCCCCCCTTGCAGCAAGCCACGATGACCCGCGAGACCCTCTGGGGATTGTACTGGTGTGCTCCGCCAGATCTGTCCAGGCATTGGAATCGCATCTTTGAGATGCCTAATGTCTGCTCCACCAGTGCTCGGGTAGGGGCATGAGCATTGTACCTTCTTTCTGCAGGATTCTGTGGCCGCCGCACGGGCATCATCAGCCATGTGCCTTGTGGGTGCTCTTTGTCACAGAGGAGCCAGCCCTGGATCTTGTGTGGTCCCTCAAAGATGTCCGGGATCTGCAGTCTACTCAAAATGTATGAGTCGTGGACGCTTCCCGGGTATCTGGTGCAAACCTGCATGACAAGTTTCTTATGGTCACAGACCAGCTGTACATTGAGCGAGTGGAAGCCTTTCCTGTTTATGTGTTGGAGTGCCTGTACCCAGAGAGCTTTTATAGCCATGAGTGCAGTCTATCACACCCTGCACCGGTGAGAATCTGGAAATCTATGCAAAGCCCAGTGCTCTGGCGTCCTGGCTTGCTTGATCTCTGTTGAAGCTGACGTAACTGTGGACCTTGGCAAAAAGGGTGCCTGGGACCTCATGCATGCATTTGTGCGTGGGCGCCTGAGAGATGCCAAGAGGTCCCCAGTGGTGCCGTGGAAGGAGCCACTGGCATAGAATTTCAGTGCGGTAGATACTTTCAGAGCCACTGGCAATGGAGCTCCTCCCAGTCTCTGTGGCGCCAATTCCTGGAAACTGAGAGTCACCAGATCCCTGGACATGTGGAGACGTCGGCAATACTGGTTCTCGCTCATCTGCAGATAAGGCATGTGAGTTCTGTAAACCTTGGGTTTTGTGAGCTGCCTACACACGCTTCTGTGAACCTCATCCTCTGTGTCTGGAGGGGGCCCTGTTGCTCCTTGGACTTGGAGGGTTTTACTCCTCCCTTTGGCAACCCAGGCGCCTCTGTTGCAATCTTCTCATTCTTCTCTCCTGCCTGCATGTGAATATGCAGGCAGCAGTAAATCCAGTCCCCATCTTCCTGATGGTCTCCCCTCTGCTGTATCAAGAAAACAGACATGAGTCACCATCAGTCTCCAAAGGTCCTATTTCTGTCAATGGCTTGTTAGCGAATGTGGGTTCGAGGACTTTGTTCCAGTGTCGGCAACTTCTCGCCTCTGAAATCCTGGCCAGTGTACGATGCGCTTCACGATGCCCCTTCAACCTCCACCACCCCCCTCACCTTTACATGACCGACTGCTATGAGATTGCTTTGGCCAGGCGCTTGGGTGTGCTGCTTTCAGCCCTGGCGCTGGGACCCTCATTCATTGCATTCTCATACTACACTCTTAAACGTGAGGGAAAATGTTTAATAAGGAGCTGAGATTATTTGTGGGGGGGGGGGGCCTGAGGCTTCTCTTCTGTAAATCTGCCAGCACCGTGATTCTAACGCTCACCTGAAGCTCGTCCAGTCGCCCAATTGCCTTGGAGTTCATTATCGATCTGGGGATTTTACATGCTGCGAGCAAGGGGTTAAAACAAGCAGATCGCTTAGAGCCACTTTGTGGGATTAGTCTTGCATGAATGCACATCATTGCATCACTTTCCTGATTCCCCGCATTATCATTGAAAGTCTCCTAATATGTCTCGGCTGTGTATCTCTCCTCATTTGGGAATGCATTGTTCAGTTGCATGCCCCTTTAATTAGTCCCCCGGTGCATGCATCTGCCCTCCCATCAACCCTCAGAGCCCTCACCAGCAGAGTTTCTCTTCATCTTAATATTGTACTGTGCCATCGCTGCAGGCTGGAAGGTGGTGGTGCTGAGCTATCACTGCCAGACCAGCTCGGACCCTCCCTCTGTGAGTTTGGCAACCCTTCCCATCATCCCGGAGGAGCTGAATGTTCAGGTTTCCCTCCTTCAAGACCTCTCAATCCTCTCTTTGCATTCCTTGATCCCATTGTGATTGTAGTGAATATCCGTTTGTTAGCCCCTGAACATTGGATGTGCCTATGTCCTGTATCGGCTTCACCCCTACCCATCTTGAGGCCACTTAAATAGTTAAACATATACCCCGAATATGCCCTTGGATACCCCCACAACACTGCCCCTGACTGAGTGTGCTACCTGCGGCCCAGTATGGTGCCAGAAAACCCAAGGACCGAGGAGTGTGATGTTACGAGCTCGCCCTGTGCACAACATGCTGGTCATGACTGAGACTAGACTGACATGCCCTTTCCCTCCTTGGACTGGGACATGGACAGTCTTTGCAAGCTCAACAATGGAAACTGAAGGGCTTCTTCACTCAGTGCTCCTACCATTCTGGCCCCAAGTGGCTTATGTCATTCTGTAACATACTCGCTCCCCATCCTGGCACTGAGGACGCTAACCCCCACACCCCCCAACGCCCCATCCTTCCCCCTGAGTCATGTGTCTGAGTGCAACCTACCCCACTCTTATACACTCCCCTCCCCCCCCGCCAACCAATGGAGCTCTTGTCCTGCAGCCCATTAAAGCCACCCCCTACTGCTGGTCTGTTAGGTAGAGACTTGCCTGTGACCACCCCCTGAAAGCGATGGGGTGCCGCCTGTGGAGTTGCTGCCGATTACCATGGCGCTACACGATGCAAGGTAGGCGAACGAATCTCATAGTCATGAGGGAAGTGCAGGTCACCAGGTGTTTGTCATGAGGGAAGTGCAGGTCACCAGGTGTTTGTCGCTTATGTACCATCGTTCCAAATGCACGCTGACATGCCCTGATGATCCCGCGTGGGGGGATGATTCCAGTGAGGAGCCCTTATAGTGAGATGCAAATACATTGAAATGACGTTTCTGACATGCCGTGGTGGGAAACGCCGCCTGCCATTGAACACTGCCAGCGCACAATCACAAACTGACTTTAAAACGCCGTAAAACTTGGTTTTTTGGCCTTCTCGTGGTATTTTCCGCCCCTGTCCGCCATGGCGCCCACCGCGAATGGGAGCGGAAAACCCCGGCCTAGGAATGGGCAACAGCCGCTGGCCTTGCCAGCGATGCACAATTCCCATGAAAGAATAAATGAAAAAGAAATCATATCTAACTCTTAAGTGCACTGCAGCATTAACTTGGCAGAATGCATTTGGAGATGTCAATGGTCAGATCTGTCTTACCACCCCTTTCCACATTCCACCAGTCTATTTAACACACTCAGAGGAGATCTGTAAAAGCCAGATTGCCAGGTACTCCTCCAAGAGTGCTTCAATTTAACATGAGCTACGCAGAGCGGTGGCTATTTATGTTTACAGCGTTGCAGAGGTGCTGCAGTGGAATTTTGTAATGACAGATATAAAATCAGGCCGTGGAGCTGATGACAGCGTGTGTTTGGAGAAGCTGAGAATTTGAAGTATCAATCTGAATCTACATTAGTCACATTTAAGTAAGTGTTCTGAATGTTGATGAGCAAAATGGAAATGCTCACATCAAACCATGTAGCTCAGCTAGCGATTTTATTTGAGCTCTGCAGCGAGTATCCCTATGTTTTATTTATGTTATATATAAAAGATAAGAGGACAGAAGGCAGCAGTGTATTTTTGATATGCAGCAGAATGTAATATAAAATTATTATACGAAATCGCATTGGTATTACAATATCATTCTGTCTACCTGTTCCTAATTGGTGATTATTTTTACTTGCATTAATGCCAGCGTACTTTCTGGATGCTTATCAGTGACAGATGGTCTTTAGACTGAGAGCTGGCAACTTCATAGTGTTCATATAAACAGACCTGTTTGTTTTATTTCTTAAAAAAAAACTTCTATCCACATATCGCCATCCAGTTTGAAAATGGATTGTACAGGGATCCATACAAACTAAAAAGCCCAATCAGCTTATCATACCCTTGGTGGTAGGAGGGACATTATGGATTGAATTTTCATTTTTGGGTTGGAGCCCTGACTTTCTGACCATTTCAGGGTCCCAACCCCACATGGGTGTGATAAGCTGGCGCCTGGCCCCCGACACAGTTTTCAAGAAGATGGTCATCCAATTAAGAGCAGCATGCAGGCTGCTGAGGCTGGAGGGCCAGTAGGAGACCCTCCACACTGAATGATCAGTAACCCACCGTCAGAACTGGGGTCTGCTGATGTAGGTAGGAGAAAGAGAGGGAGCCTCAAGATGGAGACAGCCTCTGAATAATCTTCAAAATATTGCTGAAAAAAGACATGTTGCTGAAGCGTTTCATATTGCACTCATCAGGACAAATGCAAGAATGCCAAATTTCAAATGATCACAACAATTGACTCGTTGGCCAGTCAACTCTGTCTGAGGTGTTGCCATGGAGAAAGCAACAGGGATCTATAGGCTCCCCAAACTCCCGGGTAATTCAAAATAGGTGCAAGGCTATTCCTTTTGTTTGCAGAAAAGGTTCCTTGCATATGAATGTATGTAATTTCTAGCAAGCATAAATGAGCCATGCTATGAGCTTGACTGATTATATTAAATTGATTGTTAGTGTAGCTATTAGTGCACTCAGGTTTGTTCAGTAAATGCTGCCTAATTGTGGAATCACATGCTGTTCCTTCAGTTGTTGGTAATAGGCAGAGTACAGACCATATTCAACCTCCTCGAGCTTGCAAAACCCAAAATAAAATGTCTACTGTTAGATGTGATAGGGAAGGAGGGGGGGCGGGGGTGTCGATGGGCAGTCAGCTGGGGCACCTGCTCTTGAACATTACTCAGCGATCCCGGCTAAGGAATGGAAGTCTTGTGAGAACAGAACGAAGCTTGATTTTTCCCATGGCCAGTGGACTTGATGATATTTGCTTTTAAAGACAGTGGTTCTCAACCTGCAGGCTGCAATCTGCTTAAAGGATGGGAGCATTGTTTGGGGGATTCGCCAGTTCTCTATTTCCACTCCTAACCGTAGGCCCGAGCACTTACTGAAGCTCCCTTTCGTCCAATAGCAGACTCACCTTATGGGGTGGCAATTCCTGTTCTTGCTTTAGTTTTGTTTTTACATGTGAGAAGTGGGGTCAAGAGTCAGAGGTGACCACCAGGGGTCACCAGGTAGCAGGGAGGTGGCCTAATAGCAAAAGGAGAACCCCTTGGAATTAAGGTAGCATAGTGCTTATGTCAGTGGACTAGTAGTCTACAAGCCTGGATTAATGATCCAGAGACATGAGTTCAAGTTCTCCCAAAGTAACTGGGGAATTTTAATTTGATTAAATGAAGCATTCTGGAATAAAAAGCTGGCACCAGTAATGGTGAAACCATCAGATTGTCATGAAGGAAATCTACCATTCTTACCCAGTCTGCCTTATACATGTGGTTGACTCTTCTTTGGCCTCAGTTGTATTCAAGAAGGTAGCTCACATCACCTCTCAAGGGCAATTAAGATTGGGCAATAAATGTTGGCTTTGCCACTGGCACCCACACCCTGAAAGTGAATTAAGAAGAAACCAAGCTGAATAAGGTGACATTTTAGTATTTCCGGTAGTTAGTCATGGGTGCCATATGTTCCAAGGAAAGGCCTCTGCCCATTGGCTTTGAATTTGCAGACGGGTCCTGATCTGAGAAAGGATGAGATTTTCAATGAAGAATATGACTTGCCTAAGGTACTAGAGGGTATCTGCCTGATGCCCGTGGAATTGTAACCCAGCACAAATGAACACCTACAGGAAGAGAAAAAAATTGAAGCAAAAACTAGGGTTGCAAGACAGTTGGCTCTACTCTCCTTTCAAATAAAAATTCTGGAAAATGTAATAGTTTCTCCAGAATGATACCTGGGTTTAAAAGATTAAATTACAAGGCTAGGTTGCATTGACCAGGCTTGTATCCCCTTGAATATAAAATATTAAGGGTAATCTAATTGAGGTGCTTAGGATTACTGGAGTTGATTGGGTAGATAGGGAGAAGCTATTTCCTCTGTTGCGCAAAACATGGGGGCATAATCTTAAAATTAGAGCTAGCCCATTCAGAGGTGATGTCAGAAAGCACTTCTTAATACAAAGAGTAGCGGAAATCTCAGGCTCTCTCCTCCAAAAACCTGTCAATGGAAAATTTCAAGACTGAGATTAGAGAAGTTTTGCTAGGCAAGACGTATGGAATGAATGCAGGTAGATGAAGAATATTCATTAGCCATTGTCTATTCGATTGAAAGGACAGAATCGAGGGGCTGAATAGCTGATTCCTTTTCCTATGTGAGGAGGGCTGTAAGTGTGCTGTCCTGACCACTGCCGCTCCCAATCTGAAGGGATAAGTATTAACCTTTGAAAGAACTACACCAGCAGTTTTGCACCTTAAGTTAGATGCCAGCTGCCATCAGATTTTTTGTCTAAAGCTAACCGAAGTAAACAAGCAATTGCATTATGAATTAAAGAGCAAGACTAATTCCATCGATTTACCATTGGAAAGTAACTTGTGCGCACAAAAGTGATCAGAAACAAATGAATTACTGCTCTTGTGAAGAGGGAGGAAAGGAGCTTGTGATTTATTTCTTACTGTAAATGAACTCTTGTACTGTTCAGCATTAGAAATTTCCAGAAATATAACTTTTAGCAGATGTTCCCTGATTGAAGGCACGTGTGGGTTTAAAAGCAGTAAAGGGCATTCTGGGTTGATTTTCAACATTACAGTGCTGGGTTGATGCTGGCCTTTTCTGATTCTAATGCTTTACAGTTGATATGATGTGAAGACCATATTATGTAGAATAGGCAGCACAGAAACAGGCCAATCAACCCAAATAACCTATTGAAAGAATAGGATTGAGGGGCTGATAGTCCACACAAGTCGTCTCCTGTTCCCTCTACCAGCATACCTTTCTATTCCCCTTTCTCTCATGTACTTATATTTTCCTTTGGGAGGCATCTAAAGGATTAGTCTCAAACACTTGGGCCGGAATTTTCCAGACCTACCCACGGCGGGAATCATCGCGGGCAGGACAGAAAATTTGATGGACTAGCCAAAGGTCCATTGGCTTAGGGCGGGAATTTCTGAAAATTCCGCCCTGCAAGTGGTAACCAGTCCCACATTCTAACAACTGTCTTAATAAAGAATATTATTTATAAAATATTTATGGCGCCTAATTTGGATTCTCCCACAAATGGAGACATTCTCTCCATATTTTGTTCTTGTCCCCCATGTTTTGGGGGAATTGAATACAAAAGTAGGGAGGTTATACTTCAGTTATACAGGACACTGGTGAGACCACATTTGGAGCACTGTGTACAGTACTGGTCTCCTTATTAAAGGAAGGATGTAAATGCATTGGAAGCAATTCAGAGAAAGTTTACTAGATTAATACCTGGGATAGGCGGGTTGTCTTATGAGGAAAGGTTGGACAGGCTAGGCTTGTATCCGCTGGAGTTTAGGAGAGGGGTGGCCTATTTAAGACAGAGATGAGGAGAATTTTTTCTCTCAGAGGGTCGTGAGTCTTTGGAACTCTCTTCCTGAAAAGGTGGTAGAAGCAGAGACTTTGATTATTTTTAAGGCAGAAGTAGACAGAGTCTTGATAAGCCAGAGGGTGAAAGGTTATTGGGGGTAGGCAGGAATGTGGAGTTAAGGTTACAGTCAGATCAGCAATGATCTTATGGAATGGCAGAGCAGGCTCGAGTTTCTAGTTTGTATGTTTTAAATTTTTTAAAAATTCATGCATGGGACGTGGGTCTTGCTGGCTAGACCAGCATTTATTGCCCATTCCAATTGTCCTTGAGAAAGTGATGGTGAGCTGCCATCTTGAAACGCTGCAGCCCATGTGGTGTAGGTACACCCATTGTGCTGTTAGTGAAGGAATGGCGATATATTTAAAAGTCAGGATGGTGAGTGACTTGGAGGGGAACTTCCAGGTGGTGTTCCCGTGTATCTCTGTCCTTGTTCTTCTACATGGTAGTGGTCGTGGGCTTGGAAGGTGTTGTCTAAGGAGCCTTGGTGAATTTCTGCAATGCATCTTGCAGATGTTACCACTGTACATTGGTGGTGGAGGGAGTGCATGTTTGTAGTTGGGGTGCCAATCAAGTGGGCTGCTTTGTCCTGGATGATGTCAAGTCTTTTTAGTGTTGTTGGAGCCGCACTCATCCAGGCAAGAGGGGAACATTCCGTCATACTCCTGACTTGTGTTTTGTAGATGGCGGACAGGCTGTGGGGAGTCAGGAGGCAAGTTACTCATCGCAGGATTCCTAGCCTTTGACCTGCTCTTGTAGTCGCAGTATTTATATGGCTAGCCCAGTTCGGTTTTTGGTCAATGGTGACCCCCAGGATGTTGATAGTAGGGGATTCAGCAATGGTAATGCCATTGAACATCAAGGGGCGATGGTTAGATTCTCTCTTGTTGGAGATGGTCATTGCCTGGCACTTGTGTGGCGCACATGTAACTTTCCACTTGTCAGCCCAAGCCTGGATATTGTCCAGGTCTTGCTGCATTTGGACATGGTCTGCTTCAGTATCTGAGCAGTCACAAATGGTGCTGGACATTGTGCAATCATCAGTGAACATTCCCACTTCTGACCTTATGATGGAAGGAAGGTCATTGATGAAGCAGCTGAAGATGGTTGGGCCTAGGACACTACCCTGAGGAACTCCTGCAGTGATGTTCTGGAACTGAGAAGATTGATCTCCAACAACCACAACCATCTTCTTTCATGCTCGGTACGACTCCAACCAGCAGAGAGTTTTCCCCCTGATTCCCATTTTGCTAGGGCTCCTTGATGCCACACTCGGTCAAATGCTGCTTTGATGTCAAGGGCAGTCACTCTCACCTCGGGAGCTCAGCTCTTTTGTCCATGTTTGGACCACAGTTGTAATGAGGTCAGGGGATGATTGGCCCTGGCGAAACCCAAACTGAGCAGGTTATTGCTAAGCAAGTGCCACTTGATAGCACTGTTGATGACCCTTTCCATCACTTTACTCATGATGGAGAGTAGGCTGAGGGGGTGGTAATTGGCCAGGATTTGTCCTGCTTTTTATGAACAGGACATACCTGGGCACTTCTTCATCTTGCTGGATAGATGCCAGTGTTGTAGCTGTACAGGAACAGCATGGCTCAGGAAGTCTTCACTACCATTGCCAGAATATTGTCAGGACCCATAGCCTTTGCAGTATTCAGTGCCTTCAGCCGTTTCTTGATATCATGTCGAGTGAATCAAATTGACTGAAGACTGGCATATGCGATGTTGGGGACCTCCGGAGGGGGCCAGGATGGATCCACTCAGCACTTCTAGCTGAAGATTGTTGCAAATGCTTTAGCCTTATCTTTCACACTGATGTGCTGGGCTCCCCTATCTTTGGGATGGCAATATTTATGGAGCTTCCTCCAATGAATTGTTCAATTATCTGCCACCATTCATGGGATGTGAGTGTCACTGCTAAGGCTGGCATTTGTTGCCCATCTCTAATTTCCCCTTGAGAAGGTGGTGGTGAGCTACCTTTTTGAACCACTGCAGTCCATGTGGTATCAGTGCACCCACACTGTTTATTCAAGTTTTCTGCAGTTTGATGGCTTGCTAGGTAGAGGGCATTTCTGTGGATCTGGAATTATAGACCAGGTAAGGATGGCAAATTTTCTTCCCTAGGGGACATTAGTGAGCCAGATGGGTTTTTAATGACAATCAGTGATTGTTTCATGGTCACCATTCCTGAGACTAAGCTTTCAATTCCAGATTTATTAATTGAATTGGAATTCTGCCAGCTGCCATTGGTGGTACTTGAACCCATGTTACCACAGCAGTAGCTCAGGCCTCTGGATTACTAGTCTAGTGACATCACCACTACACTACAGTCTCCCCTGTGTCTGGCAGCTGATATGAGAGAGGTATGTAAGACAGTAAAGACTAACTAAGCTAAACAGGGAGTAAAACAAGGGGACACAGGTTCAAACTTAATAAAGGGCAAATTGAGGACTGCACTAATGAAATGTTTTATCACACAAACCGTGATAAAGCCTATGGGATGAGCTTTGAGTAGTGTAACTCTTTCGAGTACATTCACAGTTCTTGGTTTTCCGGGAGTGGGACATGAACCCACAACCTTCTGATTCAAAGGTGAGGGTGCTATGAACTGAGCCACTATAGAGAAACAATTGCAATGATTGAAGGATAGTAGAGTCATCCTGATAAATAAGCTGGGGTCTGAAACACCTTTCTGATCTGTTTCTGTCAGGATAGATTGAACAACCTCAACGATGAACAATGATGGGCTGAATTTAATGCAGTTTGACATGGCAGGGTACATGGTGGCCAGTCCCATTTAATCGCGAGAGAAGTCCCTCATCAGTCTCCCAGCAGCAGCAAAACCTCCCCTGATTAAGTGGAAGGGCAGAAAGGGTTGACGGGGGATTCCCAGCCGCCAATGGCAGGATGTCAATCAGGCTCATTAATGAGCCAATTAACACCCATTATCCCTGAGCCCACCGCAATTTTGTCTTGACTCAGGGATTAAAATTCTGGTATGATAGCCAAGTGGTTATGGTACTAGGCTTGTAACCCCAAGATCAAGAGTTCAAATCTCACCATGGCAAATTATGAAATAAAAATTTCTTGACTCAGGGATTAAATAGGAGCTGCTCAGCTTTCCTGCTCCCTTGGAAGTCTGCCCAGCAAGTCCAATTGGGCTTGTCAGCAGCCTCCCATTGGGAGGGAACCCTTGTAGCCGGGCACTCTGTGCCCAATTGAGGAACCCAGCATAGGGCAGGGGGCTGGCTCCTGACCCCTTCCCCACTCTCCCTCCCGCGAACCCAGCCCGCAACCCTTATCCTGCCCTCACTCACCTTTGGCCTAGGGTCCCACACTGACTCTGGGCCTCTGGTGTTTGCAATGCTGCCAGTAGCCATCAGTCCTGCTGGTGCTGTTGGCAATGTTGAGCTGCTGGCCTCTTCTTGCCTGGCAGCTTTCGGCAGGGGTAACTTCTGCCACCGGCGAGCTGAATCCCAGGGAAGGCCCGACAGTGGCCATTTAGGGCACTTAATACCATGAGACCTCTCACGCGGAACTGATGTTCCCTGCGGGTGAAACACTGTCGGCTTGACAAAATCGCAGTCTATGAACGAGTTTGACGGGTAGGTTGAGGGGTACGGTAGCATATTGGTAATGTTACTGAGCTAGCAATCCAGACAAGTGCTTGAGAGACACGAGTTCAAATCCCATTACAGCAGCTGGGGGGAATTTAAATACAATTATTTAATAATTCTGGACTATAGAGCTAGTCTCAGTAATGATGATTATGAAACTACTGGATTGTTCAGGGAAGGAAGTCTGCTGCCCTTACCCAGTCTGGCCTACATGTGACTCCAGATCCACAGCAACGCGGTTGACTCTTTGCTTCCTTCTGAAACGGCCTAGCAAGGGCAATTAGGGATGAAGGGCAATTAGGGATGGGCAGCAAATTCTGGACTTGCCAGTGACACCCACACCCCATCTCCTTTCAAAGTAGAAATGTCAAGATTTCTCCAATCTGTTCTCTTAACTCAATTTCCTGATTCTAAGGATCGTATGGTTCTTCAATGAACTGATGCTGGGGGGAAGATGTAACATGGGCTGCCGACTTTTACATTATTGTATGAAGCCAAAATTACTCCCCATGGGGTGACACGTCCTCCAGCTTTTAATTCCCCATAGTTATATTGTTTAAAATTCTGCTTGTTGATTTGTGCAGCATTGTGGACCTGTGATGTGTTCAGTTGAATAAAACCCTAATGGCTAACTTCATTGTTAGCTGTATTAGCACCCTTCATGAGGAAAGGTTGGATAGGCTGGGGTTGTTTTCCTTGGAGCAACGAAGGTTGAGAGGGGACCTGATAGAGATGTATAAGATTATGGGAGGCATAGATAGGATGGATAGGAAGGTACTTTTTCCATTAGTAGAGGGGTCAATAGCCAGGAGGCATATATTTAAGGTAGCAGGTAGAAGGCTAAAAGGGGAGTTGAGGAGAAATCTTTTCACGCAGAGGGTGGTGGGAGCCTGGAACTCACTGCCTGAAAGGGTGGTTGAGTCAGAAACTCTCGTAACATTTAAGAAGTATTTAGATATTCACTTGCATTGCCATAGCATCTAGGGCTATGGGCCAAGCGCTGGAAAATGGGATGAGTGCAGTCAGATCTTTGTTGACTGGCATGGACACGATGGGCTGAATGGCCTCCTTTTGTGCTGTAAACGTCCATGAGTTTATCCTTGCCGCCCATTTTTTTCTTAAATGTGGCGTTTTGCAAGTTGTCTATCATAAAGCAGAAAATTTTGTGTACAAAATTATGAGGGGCCTAGATAGGGTAGACGGGAAAGACGTGTTTCCCCTAGCTGAGGGGTCAGTTACCAGGGGACATAGATTTAAGGTGATTGATTGAAGGATTGAAGAGGGGTCATGAGGAAAATCTTTTTTACCCAGAGGGTGGTGGGCGTCTGGAATTCGCTGCTTAAGTTGGTGCTTGAGGCTGAAATGCTCCACTCATTTAAAAGGTACCTGGATCTGCATCTGAAGCGCTGTCTCCTGCAAGGCTACGGACCAGGTGCTGGAAAGTCGTATTAAAATAAGCAGTTAGTTTCTTTTTTCTCTTTTTGGCCAGCGCAGACACGATGGGCTGAATGGTCTCTTTCTGCACTGTAACTTTTAATTGGTTCTATGGTTCTAAGCACATCTGCCACTGTTCTGCCTACTTACATATTTTCTATGCCTCATTTTGTAGTTGCCAGGCTATTGCCTCTGATTCAGCTGCCCCTCCTTGTTTGGAATTGTGATCAGTTTGCATTGAATTTCTGATTCCAGTAATTAGGATCCATCGGGTATCCATTCAATTCACTGTTTCACACCCAGTTTCCCCTCTCCTCACCTATAACATGGAGGCCAGGTGAGGAAATGGTAGCGAAAAGTTACAGTTATAAACGAAAGGAAACCGAAACCCAGAAATACAAACACATGTTATGCATTTTTCACCTTTTACTCTTTGTATTAGTTTTATAACCTGCACAATAACCATTGCCTCTGCGTGAGGGAGTCTTATCAGGAAGCTTGGAGCTAGGCTGACCGTGTGGTGGCTGTTTACCCCTATCCAGCAGCTTCTGAAATCCTCATCCCGCTATGTATGGGACATACAGGACAGGAACGCAGGGCCATATTTATCGAACAGCAAAGTCAACCCTTAATGGCTCATTACAGATTCACTGCCAAGATGTGAAGATGACACATTTGGCAGGTTTTTAAAAATGAATTTCAGTGTGATTACTGGTAAGCCAAGCGTAACTTCATCTCCAACCCACAATTTGTTATCTTTGACATCCCAGGTGTAAAAATAGCAGTTGGTGATGCTTTGGAGAATGATTATAACTATGGTGCTGCTGAATCTGCTTTCTTGTTTCGTTGGTGCGTGAAGAGCAAAGATGCAAATTCAGCTTCAAAATACACCAGTAGTGCTCGGTTTCTATGTCAAAACCATCTGGCCAGTGTGCCTTTTCAAAATGGTTATGAAAGTCGCCAAAGAAAACCTGTGAGGGTCACCAAAATTGCAATGAAATAGCAAATCTGTAATGGGTTGAGTGATGAGACGTTCTCTCTCACCTTTTCCTTGGACAGGTGCTGGAAAAGCAGCGACATCTCTACATCCTCACCAGGTATTCCTTTATGGCACCCAATTCTTCACATAGTCCCCGGGTCCTTTTTTTCGGTCATTTTTTTGGTTACAAGAAAAGAGATGAAAGTTATGACCTTTTCAGTGACGTCTCTACGATGCCTGTTTGGAATCATCCTTCATCCCAGAGGGCAGGCAAGAAGCCTGTTTCTAGCCTCTTCACCTCTGGTCCATTCACAGACAGGTGGAAGGTACTGCTTAAGCATGATGAGTCACAGCTTGATGGTTCCTTCCATCCACCCTGCTGGGAGCTCCCCTCCCTGCACACACCCTCTTCTCATCCTGACTCTATGGTACTTTCCCTATGCTTCTTCATCATCAGATGCTTGTTCAGTCCCCGTGCTCCTACTCTCTTTGGTCCTTTCCCCAATATCCTTCATCTTTACACCTCTCTCAATTTTCAAACGACTTTCTTCTTCATAGGCATGCTTCGAGGTCGAGGATGACTTGTCTCCACATTGAGTTGTTGGGCTCTGAAGTGGCTGATAAGTCCAATGCACTAGTTGCAGATTCTGCCACATGTTGGGAAGTTGGTGCTTGAAGGATTAGGTAGATGCATTGTTTGGACGTTAGTATAGACCTTCTAATGCCTCGACTTCACCTATGCACAGCCCCAGCAAAGTTTCTCGATATGCTCAGTGTCTGCCTGAATGAGCCTTCTCCATTTTGGTTGGTCACAAGCCAGGGTCTCCCATGTGTTGGTGGGGATATTTGACCTCTTCAGGGATGCTTTGAGGACATCTCTAAAGCATTTCTGCTGTCATCCCAGGAGTTTTCTGCCGTGACTGAGTCCTGAGTAGGGCAGTTGTGTCAGGTGTCTGGTGTCAGGTAAACAAATGACTTGTCCCGCCCAGCAGAGTTGGTTTTGAGTGATTAGCACCTTGATACAGAGCAAGTTGGCTTGGGAGAGAACATTTCTGTTTGACTGTCTTTCTTGTAACCGGATTTGGAGGACCTTGCGAAGACACCACTGATGGTACTTCTCCAGCGCTTTGAGGTGCCCTTGTCGGTCGTCCAAGTCTACAAAGCATTTAGGAGCGCAGGGATCACTGCTTCCCAGTAAAGCATGACCTTAGTGAAACAACCACCACCCCCTCACCTCAACTGTGCCTCCAGGTCTTCATCTTAGGCTCACCATTCCCTTCCACCCCTCCATTTCCCCATGCTCTGTGTCTACAATATCCATTTCCTTTTTATTGTACTGTGCTCTGAGACATCTCCCCATGTGTGTAAAGCACTACATGTAAATGCTAGTAGTTGTTTTCTGATACATCTGTGCAGTTCTTCACAATGGGGTGAGGATATCAGCTGGCAAGGTCAGAGCCATTCCTTGGCGGTGCCTAAAATCAGCAGGAATCACGTTTCCCACTGGCACTATGTCATACAGCCAAGGAATTGGCCTAATGGGATTTTTTTTTATTTGTTAGGGGGATGTGGGTGTTGTTTGCAAGTCCAGCATTTGTCGCTCATCCCTATTTGCCCTTGAGAAGATGTTGGTGAATCATCTTCTTGAAGGATTGAAGTCCATGTGGTGTAGGTACACCCACACTGTTTTAGGAAGGGAGTTCCAGGATTTTGATCCAGCAACAGTGAAGGAATGGCGATATGGTTCCAAGTCAGGATGGTGTGTGGCTTGGAGGGGAACTTGCAGGTTGAGGTGTTCCTATGCCTCTGCTACCCTTGTCCTTCTAGGTAGTAGAGGTCGCAGGTTTGGAAGGTGCCTTGGCAAGTTGCTGCAGTGCATTTTGTAGCCACTGTGTGTCAATGGTGGAGGGAGTGAATGTTGAAGTTGGTGGATGGAGTGCCAAACAAGTGAACAGCTTTGGTGAGATTGGTCATCGTCTGGATGGCTTACAGAGCCTCCATCCAGATGCAGCAGAGGCAGCGGCAGAGCATTTATTTGAGAGTGCCCTCATGGCCACTGTTTCACCATCACTTATCTGAAAGGACTGGGTGGAATTTACAGAGTTTGTGTTAGTGAATTATGTGTGGTAGAGCTGACCCTCACTGTCTACTGGAAGTTGCGAGTGTCAGCCTCAATAAGCCCCTCCATTGTACCAATGGGAGTGAATGACCCTTGTCCTGTTTCCATGATATATGTGGGCTTTCCATTTGATTGTATGACATGGGGGACAGTACTGAGTAGAAGTATATGATGTGCCTTCTGTTGGTGTGGGCTACTTCTAATAGGGTTAGTTTGTGCTGAACTTGAGCTAGTGCCCACTGGGTCTGTATCTGGGCAGAGCTGAAGTGCTCCTGCTGAGGAGATGTGACATTTGTCACCTAGCTGCTGGATGAACCTGATCTGGCTCTCTCTGACACAGGTTACCAATTCCAGTGATGCCCTGAAACTGCTTGCAGTCAGGGCTTGGAAAGTCAGTCTTTTGGAAGGTAGATTTATTGGCTGCAATTGATCTCAGAGAACTTGAATTAGGAAGGAGAACTTTTTTAATTTTAATTTAATTAATCAAATTTTGTCAAATATTTAACTGGATAGTGTGGGCTTGACCAGTAACACAGTTCTATTGTTGGACAGCCAATGAAGTTATTGTGTACCAGCTTGGTATATACACCATGCCAATCATTAGTCCCTGTTCAGTGTGTATTCACGGTGGTTGACATTTTTGTGCTCCTCTCATTGTTTCTTAGTACTACGTGTAAAGCATTTGCAGAATGGATTTTTGATTTTAGATATAAAATTTAGCCTCAGGAGGAAAAACTGGCATAAAAACTGGTATTTTTTCTCTCAGAGGGTTGTGCGACTTTGGAAATCTCTGCCTCAGAATATGGGGTTATTGGATATTTTTAAGGCAGAGGAAGATAAATTCTTGTTTGGCAAGGGAATCGAAGGTTATTGGGGTTAGATGGGAATGTGGAAATTGAAACACAAGAAGATCAGCCATGATCTTATTGAATGGCGGAGCAGGCTCGAGGGGCCAAATGGTCTACTCCTGTTCCTATTTCTTATGTTCTTAAGAACTGCCATAACAGCCTGATACTCTTTGAGAAGAAGTTAATGCTCCCCTGCAGGCAAGTTTGGAGGCGAGGGGGCATTTAACTGGGTGGGAGGGAGCGAGGTGGGTACACCCGCCTCCACCCGATTACGTCTGGCACGGGAAGGCTCATGGATGGCCTTTCTGCCCACATAGGGTTGCTAACTATAATTAAATGTATTCCTGGAGGTTTCATCACATGACTTGCCCCAACACTCCAGCCATTAGTCGGCCAACACATCCATCCTTGTGTTGTACCACCTTCCGACACCAATTGGAACCAAAAGACTCATTACCCAACTGGATGATGCTTGGCTGTCAGCCAGACTGCCTTCTGCCACCACCCCACCCCACCCCACCATTTTCAAAATTTTTATTTCTGGTAAAGAGAAATATTCAAAGAAAATCGCAGGAAAACAATCTTTTTAATCATCCGATGATTTTTCTCCAGGTTTACACACAGCACTGTCCTGGAGATTGACCTTCAATTCCTGGAGGCTACAAGCCAATCCTGGAGGGTTGGTAACCCTATTCCCGCATGCTAATTGAGGCCCTTAAGTGGACAATTGAGGGCCTCATCCCACCGCCTCTGCTATTCACCCAGTAGCAAGGCGGGGGATGCCATGCCTCTGAGGGTGAGTCCCTTGTTTTAAAGGCACTCAGTGTCTGATCGAAGGACCCGGCCTACTCCTGTTCCTAATGTTCCTAACCAACCATAGGGACAATCCTAAATTTAAGCTTTACGGATTAAGGGGACCCTGACAAGTGACAAAAACTTGTTGGTTGACGGCCATCTGAGTTTCACAAGAAAGGACGGCTGCTACATACCTCGATAGATTATAACTAATCTAGCTCATCCAGATCCTTCGTCGTGGCCTCTTCTCTATTAAAAGGCAGCTTCTACTTCAACTGAAGAACAGAAAAATAAAAGCTGTTTTTTTTTCCTGACCGCTGGCAGCCAGTGCTATCACTGATAGCAGTAAGGCAGCCATTTTACTTTTTGCTGGTTGCAGAAGGTCTGACAGCCATAAATGGAATCACGAATTGTATTCTTAGAACAGAGATACATACAAGAAAGCTAGTGCAACAGTGCAGGTGGGATTCGACCGCATGAGGAGCCTCAGGACAATATGGAAGAACTCCTTTAAGAGTGCTTCTCTAATATAAAGGAATCACAAACTTCAAAATGCCTACTGTGTACACTGCAGTGCCTTTTATTCTTATTGCATCTCTCACCTCAGTGAAGCTAGATAATTATTAATGTAGGATGTGATTCAGCATTTTCCATAACTGTGGGTTATAATTATCTGAAGTGAACGCTGATGATGTCTGAACACTGCACAAAAAAAAGCAATGACAAGCTGTTCACTAATGCCAAGAGCAGCCTCGTTCTTTAGCTATTTATACCTAAACTGAAATGGGCTTCCATTTGACCTGAAGGTAAACTCGGTTGGATGAGTTTGGATCAGTTAGCATTATTTCAATATTGACCATTCACCATACAGCTTAGCCTGATTTTAACCAGAATCGGGAGTGCGACACATCCTGGGCTGGAGGGAAGCGCCCACAATGGTGCCAGTTTGAGGCAGCACAATTTTTGCTCCTGGTCCTCATCAAAAATTGTCCCAAAGCTGTTCTTGCCTGAAGCTTGTGGGGTGAGAGGGGGGGGAACGGGGAAGGAGTAAATCGAATGGTTACTGCGCGTTGCCTGGAACTGAGGAACCAATCCTAGATCCTAGATAAGTGAGGAGATGGGCTTCCTGATTGTCATGGTGAGGTGATGGGTTGGTAATCCAGGGACAAGGCAGCCCATGAGTATCTTGTTGGGTCTAAGAGGAGCACTAAAAATAATTTTTAAACAAGTTTACCTGTCCCCAACTCTGATAGCCACCATTGTTCACTTGCGGCTCCAAGATGTGTACAATTTGCGCGTTTCATAATTTAGAACCTAGCGGTATTTAAATCATATTATCAGACCCTGACTTTTAAATACCCACCAGCTTAAGCCCTCCGAAAATCCTGAAAGTTATGGCAGGGGTGGAATGCAGTGGGCAACTCATGCCCACAATGTGCCTGCTGGAAGACAAAGGCTTAAATTCTGTCCACGTTAACTCTGTTTCATTCTCCACAAATGCAGCCTGATCTGCTGAGTATTCCTCACATTTTCTGTTTTTATTTCAGATTTCCAACACCCATAGTATTTTTTTTTATGTTAAAGTTGATTCGTCTTTTTTGACACTTGGAGAATCATTATTGACTAATAATGTAGCGTGTACAGGGACCTGTTAATTTAAACTGCTGTTTTTTTTTTGGCACTGTATAAAAATCAATAGCAGAAATAAATATCTCTCGCTCTGTATCGACTTTGTATAAGTAGCAGGTGAAGTGATTTTTTAAAAACATTTTATCTTCATTTCTACTTCATTGAATAGCAGTAGAGAGAAAAGAAAGAAGGAATTACTTTTATGTGGTGACTCATATTTCTCAGAGGTTCACATACGTAGCCCTGATTTTAACTTGGGCTGAGAGTGTGGGTTGTGGAAACAACGCAAAGGATTAATTTGCAGGGGCAGACCATTGAGAGGCCAGGGCCATTTTAATTTATCAATTTGGACTCCTGCCTGAACCTGGCATGAATGATGAAAAGGCTGATATGTGGGGCTAAGAAAACATGCAGCAAGAGGCTGTTACCAGGGGCGCAAATGAACAGTCCCCTGCACAAGCTGAGTATTTGAGGAGGAGGAGGTGTAGTCTGAGGTGACTGTGGCCACATGAAGGGAAAGGGAAGCTGAGGCCAGAGGTGGGCCAAGAATTCATTATTCCTCGGGACTTCTTCTGGCCCTGGACCCATGTTGTTGTAGAATACCCAGGTGTAGTCTGGAATGCACACGCATCGTGTGTTCTGGGGTTAAACTAGCATTGTTACCTGAATAATGTCCATGGACTCCAAACTTTTAAGAGCTGCCTCCTGAAGCTTGAGAGTTAATATAGCAGTCAACAGAGAGGTATGAGTACCGCCACAAGCAATAACAAAAATTGCTGGAAAAAGTCAGCAGGTCTGACAGCATCTGTGGAGAGGAAGACCAAGTTAATGTTTCGAGTCTGCATGACTCTTCTTCAGATGTCTTCTTCTTCAAGCTCTGGTGAAGAGTCATACGGACTCGAAACGTTAACTCGGTCTTCCTCTCCACAGATGCTGTCAGACCTGCTGAGTTTTTCCAGCGATTTTTGTTTTTGTTTTAGATTTCCAGCAAGCGCAGTATTTTGCTTTTATCAGAGAGGAAAAGTACTTTGCCAATATTTTAAATCCTCCTCTCACTCCCTGCTCTCATTGAACCTGGGGATTAATTAAAGCAGGATTAATAAATTACTTTGAGATGCACTGACTGTTATTAGGTAGGTAAATTTGACAGCCTTTTTGAACGCAGCAGAGTCACATGAACAGCAATGGGATGAATGGCCAGTTAATCTGTTCTTGATGGTGTTGTTTGATTGAATAATGTTGACTAGGAGAACTTCCTGAACAGTGCAAGGGGATGTTTTACATCCACCTGAACAATCAGAACTGACAGATGATACCCCCCTTAACAACTCAATGCAAAGGGTGACATCTCCATCAATGAAGCAATCAGGCAGTATTCAGTGAAGTCTAAGTTTGGAACATGTCCTCAAGTGGGTTTCAACCCACAAGGTAGGAAAGTAAGTTGTGAAGAGAGCAAAAGGAGGCTACAAAAAGATATAGGTAGGTTAAGTGAATGGGCAAAGACCTGGCAAATGGAGTATAATGTGGGAAAATGTGAAATTGTCCATTTTGGCAGGAAAGATAAAAGAGATGGTGAGAGGTGGCAGAGCTCTGAAATGCAGAGGGATCTGGGTGTCCTAGTGCATGAATCGCAAAAGGCTAGTATGCAGGTACAGCAAGTAATTAGGAAAGCTAATAGAATGTTATCATTTATTGTGAGGGGAATTGAATAAAAAATTAGGGAGGTTATGCATCAGTTATACAGAGCACTAGTCAGACCACATCTGGAGTTCTGTGTACAACACTGGTCACCTTATTTGAGAAAGGATGTAAATGCGGTGGAAGCAATTCAGAGAAGGTTTACCAGACTAATACCTGGAATGGATGGGTTGTCTTATGTTGAAAATTTGGGCAGACTAGGCTTGTATCCACTGAGTTTAGAAGAGTAAGAGGTGACTTAATTGAAACATATAAGACCCTGAGGGGTTTTGACAGGGTGGTTGTGGAAAGGATGTTTCCTCTTGTGGGAGAATCTAGAATTAGGGGTCACTGTTTAAAAATAAGAGGTCACCCATTTAAAATGGAGATGAGGTAAAAGCTTTTCTCTCAGAGGGCTGTGAGTCTTTGGAACTCTCTTACTGAAAAGGCAGTGGAAGCAGAGTCTTTGAATATTTTTAAGGCAGAGATTTTTAGATTCTTGGTAAGCAAGTGGGTGATAGGTTATTGTGGGTAGGCAGGATGCAGATTTGAGGTCAGTATTAGATCAGCCATGATCTTATTAAATGGCGGAACAAGCTCAAGGGGCCTACTCCTGCTCCTTGTGCGTATGTTTGTATGTTGTTTGACTCAGAAACAAGCGTGCTATCAACTAAGAGAAGTTGGCAGAAGTGAGCACCTAAACTCTTCCTAATTCAGAAACTAATTCCAGTGGGGAACTGCTGTCCAAGCTGAGGTCAGCTACACACCAGAAATCAAACCTAGGTGCTTGAGCACCGTCTGGCTCAGTACTGTAACACAGGGATTCTCATCTCTTTTTGCTTCTGAGGCCCCTCTCCACAAGCATTTTTTCTGTATAAAAATTAGTTAAACATTTAAACATATATATTTATCATTAGTTTTTGTTTTACTTAAGAAGATTAATCGCATAATCTCCAGCAGAGTACTGAGGGAGTGCTGCATTGAGAGAGGTTGGAAATTAGAGGTAAGAAGCGAATGATGAGCTTTTGCGTCCTGCCAAAAGGGTGAAGGAGGTCTTTAAAAAGCCTACCGTAATATACACCACTGGACACACTGGTATTACAGATTTAGGAGATGTCATTCTCAGATACTTGATTTGGTGGATTTCAATGCACTGTTGTTCCAGGTCTGATTAACTAAAGGCAGCAGGCAATTTGGAAAACGATCTTGAGATCATGCATCAGTGATGAGGAATTCAACAAGTTCCTTCAGGAGTGTGAATGAATCCCACTATGCTTGTGATATTTAGAGTTTTTTTTTGGATAAACAAAACTACCTCTGATATGTACGCAGTTGATAATTTATTGCACAACTCATTTAAAACCCAATTATATATTAATCAGACCCCCTTTAATTGATAGCTGGAAATTAGATGCTATTTTGCTTTATCATTACCATCAAGTCAGATAAACTAACATAAGATATTACCTGAACCAGGCACTAAACACCAGCATTACTGGCACCCATTGGAGTAAGTGAGCAGGTATACAGAGGAAGCTCTCTCTTGATGACTCTGTTATTAGTGTTGGGTATTTATCATTCATTGGCTGTTGCTCCTAACCAAATGAATTTAGGAAATCAACTATCTTTTTGATGTTGCTGTTGACAACCGCCGTGTTGGCCCAGTCCTGCTGTATCTCTCTCTGCATCATATCACCCTGACACACAATGTCTAAAGCATAACAACATACCCCAACTCAACTCACACCGAATAAACTGAGCAACCATTTTGGCCACATCTAACCCAGAAGTGCGGGTTAAGCAAAGATTATTGGTCAGAAGGATGGTAGATTGAGACAACGGGTGAAGTGAGAGGTTTTTGTTTGATTATTTTTGACAGATCCCTTGAAAGCTCCTGGCAGACCCTTGGAGGGCTGTGGACCTCAGCTGACAACCTGCTGCAGTACACAGTGCATTTACACATGGAGCTATTGTTGCATGTCCTCATTTCTTTCTCTGCAAAACATTATAGACACCCTGTTGTTGTCATTTTAATGAATCAACTGTAAGTTTGCCAATTGATAAGGGTGAGCAGTTGAAAAATTAAATACATCAAAATAATAATTAAATCTGAGGACCTGTGGACCATCAAATTGGTACAATAGTCGGGGCCTTGACTATGCTTCATGGCAGTTTCAAAATCTGCATACTGAGTGTTGTTACATTTCTTATTTCAGGGCACCTTTATTACTTAAAACTAATTACCATGGAAACACTTGACATTGGCTGGGATTTTCCGTGCCCGCTGGCATCGGGCATGTTCAGTGGCATAGGCGGGCAATATGGCGAGAAGGCCAAAAATCGGTTTCACGCCGTCATGAAGCCAGTTTGTGATCATCCCGCAGAGATTTAACTGTGCCTGGTCAATATGGAGTTCCTGAAATGCTTAGGGACTTATAGAAGCACATTGCTGCCATTCTTGGGGGATGATTTCTGTCAAATACCCTCCCAGTAGCTTTTAGCTATCCTTGGTAGTTTCTGCTGCACGCGTATTATGAAGAAAGCAGAGATTAAAGTCAGTTCAGTTGATGGTGCCATTCATTGTCAGACACTGGGAGAGGGGAGGGTGAGGGAAAGAACAAAGATCGTTATTTAGGTTTTAATATTTGCATTGTTGGTGAAGAAGGTCATTTAACCAAAATGCATTCTTAACTTTTTTGTACCACAACTGACCAAAAGAAGGACTTCTGTTTTAAAATTTGGGCTTCTAGGCATTCCTGATGTGTTTTCTGTGTGCCTGCCTGTGATTCTGCCGCTATGTGGAACCACCATGGAAAAGGTGGCCTTGGGCTCTGGGGAGAAGAAAGACTTGCCTTTATATAGCACTTTTCACAATCACTGGACTTATCAAAGTGCTTTACAGCCCATGAGGTATTTCTGATGTGTAGATGCTGTTGTAACGTAGGAAGCACAGCAACCAATTTGTGAATAGCAAGCACCCACAAACAGTAATGTGATGAGGACAGGATAATCTGTTTATGTATTGTTGATTGAGGGATAAATATTGCACAGGAGACAGGGGTAATTCCCCTGCTCTTCTTTGAAGAGCTTCACATCGAAGAACATCCACGCAACATTCCCTCAGTGCTGCACTTGAGCGTCAGGCTTGATTCTTGTGTTCAAGCCCTGGAATGGGACTTGAACCCAGAGCCGTGTTTCACAGGGGCAAGGGTGCTACTAACTGAGCCACAGCAATGCAAATGGCCCTGAGACGCCTTCATGGAAAGAGCAGGTCCCGTCGCAGTCTTTGCTCCCTCCTGTCAGCCTCTGGCATTCCACTGTTGAAGTCACCGCTCTTGGTCAAGACTTTCAGTGGAGCATCTGGTTGTAACCTGTGGCGCGTTTCTGCCCTTTTGTAGCGATTTGCTCAATCTTCCAGTGCTGCAGTGGGGAAGCCAAGAGCTTCTATGTTTGCACTGACAGGAGTCCACCATGCATATATAATAGGCCCCGACCCAAGGATAAATGTGTACTGACAAGCAGAAATCCCCCTGCCTCCTGGCCAGGTCTGATTCATATATTTTAAATTTCAGGAGAGCCTGCTTAAAAAATTGGAGCATCCAGTAGAAAACTGAGCTGATGAAAATCATAATGTGGCACACAATATGGAAATCCAGTAATTCTGTACAGTCCTTGTTGGGATTAAAGACAGATAACAACACATCTGTTGTTTCTGTTACTGTAAAAGTGAAATCCTTAAAGTAAAACACTAGCCCTGCGTAATATTGTACATAAGGAATTGTGGAATGAAGAAAAGAACACAGTAAGCTCACTCTCTCCAATTCCTTCCCCCAAAACGTGGAAGTACTGTGAACAGTGAGGTGGATATCTACAGACTTCAAGGGAATATAGATATGGTGGAATGGGTGGCCAAGTAGCAGATGAAATTTAATGCAGAGAAGTGAGAAGTGATTAACTTTGGTAGGACGAATGAGGAGAGGCAATTAAAAACTAAAGGGCTGCATTCTAAAGGGGGTGCAGTAGCAGACGGACCTGGCAATATAAATGCCCAAATCTTTGAAGGTGGCAGGACGGGTTGAGAAAGCAGTTCATAGGGCATAGGGGATCCTCAGCTTTCCACATAGAGGCATAATGTACAAAAGCAAAGAAGGTACAATGATCTTTTATGAAACTCTGATTCGGCCTCAACTGGAGTATTGTGTTCAATTCTGAGCTTCACCTTTCAGGAAGAACGTGAAGGCACTGGAAAGGGTGTAGAAATGATTTCCAAGCATGGTTCGCGGGATGAGAGACTTCAGTTACGAGGATAGGTTGATGAAGCTGGGGCTGTTCTCCTTAGAGAAAAGAAGGTTGAGAGGAGTTCAAAATTATGAGGGGTCTGAACAATGTAGATAGAGAGAAACTGTTCCCATTGATGGCAGGGTCGAGAATCAGAAGAGACCAATTTGAGGTGATTGATAAAAGAACCAGAGGCAACAGGAGTGAAACTTCTTTACGCAGTGAGTAGTTAGGATCTGGAATGCACTGCCTGAGAGAGTGGTGACAGCAGATTCAATCGTGGCTTTCAAAACGGAATTGGATAATTATTTGAAGAGAAAAGATTTGCAAGGCTACAGTGGGGGTGTGGGATTAATTGAGTTGTTATTGCAGAAAGCCGGCATGGTCATGACTGGCCAAGTGGCCTCCTCCTATACTGTGACCATTCGATAATTCTAACGATGGATAGATTTTTGATCTCTCATGGAATCAGGAGATATAGAGAGCAGGCAGAAATGTGGAGTTGAGGCCAAAGATCATGGTTGTATTGAATGGCAGTGCAAGCTTGAGGGGCAGTATGGACTAGCCCTGCTCCTATTTCTTATGTTTTTACAGCATAGTTAAGTGTGGGAACCAATTTAAACTCCAACGTGCTATTTTCAGGATGACTTTATTTAAAGAATCAATGAAAGAACGGTTGGTCTGTCCAAGGAATGTTCCAGAGGGACAAAAATTCCTGGAGTCTTTATGTGCTAATCACAGCCATCTGTGTTTAATTCTGCTTTACATTTATGAGCAAGAATTAAAATACACGACATTTGAGATCTCAAGAAGTGACAGGATCAGAACTAAACAGTTGAAGACCAATTCAGAATTTCACCAACTCTTTCTATTCTGCTCCCCACACCCTCCACCCCCTTCCCTGCATTGAAGGAGTGAAGTTTCCCGGAATTATGCCCACACCATGCGATAATGCTTCCATGAAACTATGACTTGCTGAGCACTCATGCGGGTTCTTTTGGAGCATCTGGAGATGCTCCAGACCTCACAACAATTGATCCTCGAGGCGATATCAGTTCCCCTTTGTCTGTAGCAGAATGGCTACCCTTACTGCTGAAGACATGTACTGCCATTCTTTTAAACTTTTGTCCAGAAGGGTCTCAGCGCACCTCAGTCAGGTTGCTGGTAGGATATTCTGCTTTAAAAGAGCAGCTTTGTAGTTCTTTTGCAGATGCCTGTGGCCCCTTCACCCGTGTAAACATCTGCAATGTTCAGCGTGGGCAGATGAGAGTCTTGCTCCATTGCATATCTGCTATCAAGGGTATGCCTCCAGGAACAATCTCAGGTCACTACGTTATGAAGGATTCTATCTGGGGAGATAAATGAGTTTGGTGAGTTTTCAAAATTCATAATTTACACTTCTAAAACATAATTGCATGTAGGCTAAACTAGGAAGAATTTTTTTGATGATCCACTGTCGCTAGGTAATATGTAAATAAATACGTGATGGCACTTATAATTTGGCAGAATATCAATATTGAATAAACCATTATTTTTATTGTATTGACAGAAGGTGTAGTTTGAATAGCTGTGATCCTTATAAGGATGCATAATTGACATGTTAATGTTCCATTAGACCCTTCAGAAGCTGGTTAGATCTTGCATTGGTATTCTGTATTATAATGCATCCATTTACTTTGTTGGTTGTTGGTAACAAAGCAAAACATTTCAGTGAGTTAGTGGTAGTGCACATGATCAAAAGAGATGGTCCCAAATTTATTTTCCCACCCCCAAATCCTTTGGCTTGACCTTGGACAGACACATCACACCTAAATTGCACTTCATGTTCCCAGGCTCCAGAGTGCCTGAATTCGGTGGGTCAAGTAATTTTGGTTTGGGCTGGTTGCACCACTGGCCTACTCTTTGGTGGGGTCCTACTGTGGAAAACGGGCAGGAACACAGATGAGGGGCAGACCTCTTGATTTCTGGGATTTGCCTCAGGCACATTCAGATGGCCTGGTGGTCGGACCTATATCTTCTCAGTCCTTCATTGTCTCGCCATCCAGGTTCCTCAGGACCTCTAACTAAGGCGGGCCCTGGGTGGCAGGCCGAATGTCTGTTATTTTTGGTTGCCTTGAAAATGGACCTCCTTCTGTTGGTCCAAGAAAAACAAACTAAAGCACAACGGCAGAAAAAGCTCCTTGCTGCCTCATTTTCACCGCTGCTGTAGGGCTACACCAATGTGGCAAGGCTCTGGAAATCCCAGTGTACAAGAGGGGTCTCCATTCCCTCCCCTATCCTCTGCATCTGAAAACTGTAAAGGAGGAGGGCTGACAGTTTAATGCCTCATCGATGGATAGAATTACATGGAATGTACAACACAGAAACAGGCCATGGGATCCAATTAGTTTATATTCCACAGGAGTCTCTTCCCACCCTACTTCATCTGACCCAATTTGCAGGTGCTTCTGTTCCTCTCTCCCTCATGTATTTATTTAGCTTGTCCTTGAAGGCATCTATATTATTCAGCGAAGCAGCTTCCACGCTGTGACTGGTGATTAATTTGCTAGCCAATCCCCAAATGATCATGAATTGAAATTAAAGTCTGCTGATCCTCAGCCCCTTTCATTTCTAGGCCCAGTGGAGAGAGCGGGAGGACTTCGACATGCTAATAATTAGAAATAATTACACCTTTCTGGTTCTTGTTGAGAATATTGTGAATTGGGAACAGTTGCAGGGGTTTCTGCGTTCTCTGATTCTATTTTTACCTAGTTCATTGTTGGGAATGCACACAGGGTCATGTTGGCAGCTGTTGTTCAGAGGCCATTCGATGGCAAAACATTGACTGCTGAGCTTATCCCATAACCAACTTGAGATTTATGGAGGTTTCTCTCATGAGTGGGATGAAGCTATGCATTCAGAAGTCTGCTATTGATTGTTATTCTGATTATACTACAGCAAGCTATGAAATACAGTAAAACTCAATTAAACTTTATCCTTTAGCTTGCTTTTGATAAAGATGCAGGTGTGTTTGCACCTCCAGTATTTACGTGGAACAGCTTTCACCTTTTATCTGCCATCTTGAAAACCCCATCAATATGGATCAATATAAGCCAGTTAGCTTGATGTCTGTCGTGGGGAAGTTGTTAGAATCGATCATTAAGGAGGTTACAGCTGGCCACTTAGAAGAGATCAAAGCAACCAGAAAGAGTCAGCATGGTTTTGTGAAAGGAAAATCATGTTTAACCAGTTTATTGGAGTTATTTCGAAGGAGTAACATGCGCTGTGGATAAAGGGGAGCGTGTAGACGTACTGTACTTGGATTTTGAGAAGGCATTTGACAAGGTGCCACATCAAAGATTATTATGTAAAATAAAAGCACATGGTGTAGGGGGTAACATATTAGCATGGATAGAAGATTAACTGGCTGGCAGAAAGCAGAAAGTATGTATAAATGGGTTTTTTTCAGATTGGCAGAATGTGACGAGTGGAGTCCCGCAGGGGTCTGTACTGGGGCCTCAACCTTTCACAATTTACATCAATGACTTAGATGAGGGGAGTGAAGACATGGTAGCTAACTTTGCAGATGACACAAAGATAGATAGGAAAGTTTGTTGTGAAGAGGACATGAGGCGGTTGCAGATGGATATAGATAGGTTGAGTGAGTTGGCAAAGATCTGGCAAATGGAGTTTAATGTGGGAAAATGTGAAGTTGTTCACTTTGGCAAAAAGAACAAAAAAGCGGAGTATTACTTAGATGGAGAATGAATGGGGAATGGCTGCATAATTCTGAGGTGCAGAAGGATTTGGGTGTGCAGGTACAGCAATACAGTAATTAAGAAGACCAATGGAATGCTATCCTTTATTACGAGAGGGATTGAACATCAAAGTAAGGATGTTATGCTTCAATTATACAGGGCATTGGTGAGACCACACCTCAGATACTGTGTGCAGTTTTGGTCTCCTTATTTAAGGAAGGATGTAAATGCATTGGAGGCGGTTCAAAGGAGGTTTACTAGATTGAGGAAAGGTTGGACAGACTGGGCTTGTTTCCACTGGAGTTTAGAAGAGTGAAGGGTGATTTGATTGAAGTATACAAGATCCTGGAAGGCCTTGACAAGGTGGACGTCAAAAGAATGTTTCCTCTTGTGGGTGATCCAGAACTAAAGGGGTCGCCTTTTTAGTGCAGAGATGAGGCAACATTTTTTCTCTCAGAGGGTTGTGCGACTTTGGAACTCTGCCTCATAAAGTGGCAGAGGTGGGGTCGTTGAATATTTTTGAGGCAGAGGTAGATAGATTCTTGTTAGGCAAGGGAATCAAAGGTTATCGGGGTTAGATGGGAATGTGGAAATCGAAACATAAGAAGGTCAGCCATGATCTTATTGGATGGCGGAGCAGGCTCGAGGGGCCAAATGGTCTCCTCCTGTTCCTATTTCTTATGTTCGTAATGTTCTTTGCTTCTGCCTTGATCCTGAATTTTGCTAGATGAGGTAGTTGTATACTTACAGGTGTCTGTTTCCCCTTTGTTGTCTGCTTTACAACGTGTTTATTAGAGGCAGCACAGGAGCAGACGTCTTGTTTAAAATATCCTCCTGCTGTTACATCCCACCATATTCACATGTCAAAGACAGTAATTCATGGGGCAGAAATTAATTGAGCCCGCCAGAGTGGGCATGATGGCAAGGGGATTGGAAGAATTAACAGGGGGGACATGCATATTGGATTCTCAGTAACAGGAAAACTGTCCCCAATTAAGTTGAATACGGGAAGGGCCCAACATGGGGATCCCACCCTCTTGTGGCAGGATGTCAATGGGCTCATTAATGAGCAACTTGGCTCCAGTTATCCCTGAGCCCACCAGAATTCAATGGTGGCTCAGGGATTAAACAGGACTCGCACAGCTCTCTTATGCCTCCTTAAGGATGCCCATCAAACCCTGTCAGGCAAGGTAAATGCCTTGTGGCACTCAAATGATGTCAGGCCTCCCTCACAGAAGTGGCGTGGGGCTCTGACTGGTTCTCCAAGTTGTGGGGGAGACCTATGTCATGGGAACAAAATCCTGGTCATGGATTTATATCGTACTTTTTGCACTGATTATACCTTCATTGACTGCAGGATATACCAAAGCATTTTATAGGCAATTAAATGAAATCACTGGTGTAACATAGAAAAGGCGGCAGCCAATTTACGCATAGCAGGCTCCCCCAAGCAGTGATGTGATAATGACTAGATTATCTGTTTTTGTAATGCTGATTTCTCAGGACATCAGGGATGAGTCTCCTGCTCTTCTTCAAAATAGTGTTTTGGGATCTTTTACACCCAACTCAGTTTAATGTTTTATCTGAGAGACAGCACTTCTGACAGCAAAACACTTCCTTTGTACTGCAATTTGGAAGGCATACAGTATGTTGGCAAGGGGATTTGAGTACAGGAGTCTTTCTAGAATTGTATGGAGCCTTGGGTGAGAACGCATCTGGAGTATTGTATACAGTTTTCGTCTACTTATCTGAGAAAGGATCTATCTGCCATAGAGGGAGTGCAACGGAGGTTCAGCAGACTAATCCCTGGGATGGCGGGACAGTCTTATGAGGAGAGGTTGAGGAAACTGGGCCTGTATTCTCTAGAGTTTCAAAGAATGAGAGTTGATCTTATTGAAACTTACAAAACTCTTACAGAGCGTGACAGATAAGATGTTTCCCCTAGCCAGTGAGTCTAGAACCAAGGAATGAAGTCTCAGAATAAGGGGCAGGCCATTTTGGACTTAGATGGGAGAAATTTCTTCACTCAGAGGATGGTGAATCTTTGGAATTCTCTACCCCAGAGGGCTGTGGCGGCTCAGTCATTGAGCATGTTCAAGACAGAAATCGATAGATTTCTGGATACTAATGACATCAAGGGGTATGAGGATAGTGGTGGAAAAATGGCATTAAGAGGTAGTTGATTTAGCCATGATCTGTTTGAATGGTGGAGCAGGCTTGATGGGCCAAATAGCCTACTCCTGCTCCTATTTCCTGTGTTCCTATGTTCCAGGTCAATCCTGGAGGATTGGCAACCCTAGAGTGCTAGCCAGTGAGCCACTGCTAATACCTGCTAAATACATACAACCCTAATCACTGGAGTGGAGTTCATTAGGTCATACCATGAGCTCTGTAAAGATCTCTGCCTCTAACATCAGCTGTGCTTAGGATTGCCAACTCTGGTTGGGCATATTCCTCAAGGTGTCATCATACAACCTCCTGCCTCCAACAGCCCTGTCCCCACACTCCTGTCATTGGTCGCTGAACATGTCCATATTGATGTGCACCATGTTCGCACACCAACAAGAAAGCAAGCACACTCTTCAATGTCACCCAAATGGACACGGCACCTCCTATTACTCAGCATCGTCCTATCAGCCATAGAGCTTAGCAGTCTGTGGCATGAAACAGGATAACAAGAGGTTGTTGAGAATCATTGTTGATTGTGCAGCTAAATCCCTCCATAACGCTAGTTAAGTTATTAAGTGGAATATATTTTCACTTTAAAATTGGAAATTGTGAGCTGGTCCAACCACAGCAGCAATGCACTTGATAACATATTATGGAGGTGATTTGAATACCCAGCTCTGTTAAATGTTACATAAATATATTTCGGGTTTGCTGGCACATGGTCATACTGCTAAGCACCAGGAATGGCCTCCTTGTTTTAGTTACTTCCTCAATCTGACAATTTAATTTTGTTTTTATTCGCCTGTATTTATGGTGAGAATGAGTCAGCGAGTTAGATGTTTAAACTAACCATGATGTGTTGTGAAAGTATATGTTAAGCTGAGGAAAGATGTGTGTGAAGTCGAAGTTTGCATGAAATCATAGGCCAGGTGTGGCCTCAGCAGTCACTTGTGTAACTGTAGTTTGATTTAAGCTTGGATTATATCCCTGGATTTACGACCACACCGCATATTGTAAAATTCAGAAATGTAAAGATTTTCCAACATTCTTTGAGATTTTGGACAGGATAAATTTGTTTGCGAGAGTTCATGTCACAGGTGGGGCAACTGCTGATCAATGAATCAGATAAGACCATTCCATTAACTACAGAACAATGAAAGAAGTAAATAACATTAATATAACATCTTCCGCAACTTCAGGAATATTCAAATCAGCCAAGCTACAGTCAATGCAGTGCTTTTAAAGTGCAGTAACCATTGTAGCGTTGGAAACATGGTAGCCAACTTCCGCACAGTAAGTTCCCACAAACAGCAATTTGAAAATGACCAGACAATCTGTTTTAGTGATGTTCATTGAGGGACAAATATTGGCAAGGGCACTGAGAAGAAGTCACCTGCTCTTCTTTGAAATGGAGCCATTGGGTTTTTTATGTCCATCTGAGAGGGCAGCAAGGACCTACAAACAAAACTGTCTAGAGATAGTAACCTGGCCCTTTATCTTTTCTTTCAGGCAACATTTTCCTCTGCCCCTCTCCTGAAGGTACTGACTCATGCCATGGGTACAGGACATTCCCTGGTGACTTGCCTATGTAGCTATTATTTGCTGACAGTGCATCACAGGCTATTTGATGACGTGCATCCAAGCTAAATCAATGTTGCCAAACAGGCACTTCTAGCATGTTTCAGCGATGATCATCAGGAGCAAGAATCTAGATCCAGTTTCCCCTCCTAACTCAGCAGGGCTTAGCCAATTGTGACACTCCTATTACCTCGTCTCTGCTTGGAGAATGGCTTCTGTGATTTTCAAAGTTGATGAGCACAATAAAGTCCGAGACCGATAGATAACCACATAATGGCCTAGAAGTTGGATTGTGCCCACAGTGGACCGCGATCTGGGTACAGCGCACACTGCATGTGCCTGAAGAGATCAGGCGCAGAACCACTGCAATTTGGGACACTGTCCTCATTGGTATGTTACCAGCAAACTGTGGGCACCAGTCACGGCCCTAGAGGTAGCTCGCCAGTGAGAGGGGATGGCCGGCGGGGGGGAGAAAAAATCATCTGGCTAGGATGCCGGCAGAGGCCCTGTTGTGAGTCTAGCTTGGTGAAGTGGAGAGGCCAGAACAGTTGGGAGTAGTTGTCCATCATCGGCCATCAGCAACCTGCAGTTTTAACTTCTGAGGGCCACAGGTTCAGCTGCTGTGTAACTGAGAAAACTGACCGCATCATTATCTGTATAAAAAAACAATTGGTAACGATGCATGATTCAGATTCCAACAGGGAGGAAAGGCATATAACATCCCTGAAGATTTGATTAATGTCATTCTAAAAATCCCTGCTGGGAGATGATTGGCAGGACAAGAAGGTCAACAGTGGGAGGTTCTTTAACAGGTCCTGTTCAGCTCAGAGCCAATTATTAGTTGCACCTGTTTCTCAGCTAGATTACTCTCATTATTGAAAACTAAGTCATCCCTTTCCTGTTACTTATTTTTTGATGGCCTCAAAACTCCATTGTCTCTGGTTTCCTCAAATGCACACATCGCAGCTGGCTAGGGAAGTCAGGGTAAGAGGGAGGGCTTAATGGCTTGTCTAGTTTCCAGCCAGTGTGTTGGTGGCCAAGAAGACCAGCCAGTAGATAACCCTGTTTGATTTTACCCCTCTCTTGACCTCTATTGATATCTTTATTGCTGAAGCAATTGCTCATTTCATGATGATTGACCAACAGGTTCCATCAGTTCTAACTGGGCAATTCACCTAATCAGGTTTCAAAATGGAGTCGCCCTTCTTTTAAAAACTATCTTTTATTTGGATTCTTTGGCCTCAATTTTAATTCAGTTGATGCTGAACCCATCCCAAATCCTGGAAATAGGATCATTTTTCCTTACCTTCTCTGCTGCGACTTTTAACACCTCTACAATACATACAAATATACAAACTAGGAGCAGGTCGTAAGAGGCGCATAGTCAGTTCGGCCTGAGTGAGACAGAGACCGAATGAGTATATTTGGGTATTTGGTTCAAAGTGGGAATTTGGTGCATAGGGGGAAAGAGGTGCTTTAGGTAAAGTTCACTGCGAGAAGTAAAGTGTGCTGAGTGGAGAGTTCGGTGAAGGGCAGGGAGGAGATACCTTTTTTCTTCTACACTCCAGTGTTTGATTTCCACTTTGGTGCAGCAGTACCTGGATAAGTTGAAGGTCATCAGGCAGAGTCAACATGGTTTTGTGAAATCATGTTTAACCAACTCATTGGAGTTCTTTGAGGAAGTAACATGTGCTGTGGATAAAAGGGAACCAGTGGATGTACTGTACTTAGATTTCCAGAAGGCATTTGATAAAGTGCCACATCAAAGATTATTGCGGAAAAGAAAGCTCATGGTGTAGAGGGTAACATATTGGCATGGATAGAAGATTGGCTGGCTAACAGGAAGCAGAGAGTAGGCATAAATGGATCTTTTTCAGGTTTGCAAGATGTAACGAATGATGTGCCACAGGGATCAGTGCTGGGACCTCAACTGTTTACAATTTATATAAATGCCTTAGATGAAGAGATGGATGGGATGGATGCCAAATTTGCTGATGACACAAAGATAGGTAGGAGAGTAAGTTGTGAAGAGGACAAAAGCAAGCTACAAAAGGCATAGATAGATTAAGTGAGTGGGCAAAAATATGGCAAATGGAGTATAATGTGGGAAAATGTGAAATTGTCCATTTTGGCAGGAAGAATAAAAGAGAAGCATATTATCTAAATGGTGAGAGATTGCAGAGCTCTGAAATGCAGAGGGATCTGGGTTGCTTAGTGCATGAATCGCAAAAGGCTAATATGCAGGTACAGCAAGTAATTAGGAAAACAAATAGAATTTATTTATTGTGAGGGGAATTGAATCCATCAGGTTATGCTTCAGTTATACAGAGCACTAGTCAGACCACATCTGGAGGACTGTGTACAACATTGGTCACATTATTTAAGGAAGAATGTAAATGCGTTGGAAGCAGTGCAGAGAAGGTTCACCAGAGTGGGCGGGTTATCTTATGAGGAAAGGTTGGACAGACTAGGCTTGTATCCGCTGGAGTTTAGAAGAGTAAGAGGCAACTTGATTGAAACATATAAGACCCTGAGAGGTCTTGACAGAATAGATGTGAAGAGGATGTTTCCTCTTGTGGGAGAATGTAGAACTAGGGGTCACTGTTTAACAATAAGAGGTCACCCATTTAAAATGGAGATGAGGCAAAATTTTTTCTCTGAGGGTCGTGAGTCTTTGGAACTCTCTTCCTGAAAAGGTGGGGGAAGCAGAGCCTTTGAATATTTTTAAGGCAGAGGTGGATAGATTCTTTGTAAGCAAGGGGGTGATAGGTTATCAGGGGAAGGTGGGATGCAGATTTGAGGTTACAGTCAGATCAGCCATGATCTTATTAAATGGCAGGGGCTGAATGGCTTACACCTGCTCCTTGTTCTGCCAAATCTCCTCTCCGTCTTCCTTAAGGAGAACAACTCCAACTGCTCCAGTTTATCCATGTAAGTGAAGTCCCTCATCCCTGGAGCCATTCTCATAAATTTTTTTCTGCATTGTCTCTATTGCCTTCAGATCCTTCCTAAGATGCAGTGCCCAGAATTGGACACAATACCCCAGTTGAGGCCGAACCAGAGTTTTATAAAAATTCACCATATCTTCCTTGCTTTTGCATGCGGTAATCGTGATAGGTGCCCATGCCCATGCCTGTAACATTGCAGTGGCACTTGGCCCAAGTAGGCAGTGGAACTCCAAGCCACACTCTGCCACTGCAAGAGATGAAGCCTAAGGCTAAATCAGCCCAAAGATGATGCCATTCAGAAATATTTTCCTTTACCATTTCAGAGTGATGTCGCAGAATGGAGTGGTAATCAGTCCTTCTTGTTTTGATTATCTATGCATTTGTTACTCTTAGGGACTTCACTCTACCCATAGCAGAACCTCTCCTTGCTCTCTGCAGACAGCTATCCTCCTGGGCTAATCTGGGATGCTCCATCAAATGCGATGAAATCCTGGGAATGCCCCATAAATGTTGGATAAGCACAATCAGGACGGCAAAAGACAGTCTCCAGGACGCATTTTTGGAGGATACCAAGAGGGACAGAGACCCAAAGGCTTTGGGTTCTCCCCAAATTGAGGCCTCCACCAGTGTACCAAGAACTGGGTCCAGAGGTTTTCCAAGAACTTTTTTAACTGGATCCACTTATTCTTTATTGTGCATTTTCACCTCGTAAAGTAGTGAAGCAATTTTCCAGAACCCAGGAGCATGTCAAGTATTTACCATGCCAGGGGAAGTTTATACACTGTAAAAACAATATCCAAAGCTCCATATCGGCTACTATCCTTTCCTCAAGACACTAACTCATGCTGGAATATAGTTCCTCTGGTACTCATCTCAGCCACCCTATTGTACCAACCACCTCTGGTATCAATCGTCCTCTGGTGCCAACCACCGTCTGGTATCTATGTAAGCTGATATGTCAACAGTCCTGTCTCTTCAGGTGATGCCCTGCTCCCTTTTAAATCTGCTGTCATCACCTTTCTTCTCAAAAGCTCAAAGCTTGGCCCCGCTGCCCTTGCAAGCTAGTGCTCCTTCTCTGACCTCCCTTTCCTCTCCAGAGTAGTTTTGAATGTGCTGTCACCTCCCAAATCCATGCCCATTTTCTCAGAGCTCCATGTTTCAATCCTTCCCAGCAGGTTTCTGCCTCTGCCACAGTACTGAAACAGCTCTTATCAAAGTCACAAATGACACCCTATGGGCAGAATTTTTCGTCCCGTGGGCGGGCACACACCCGACTTGATCGGGAGTAAAATAGTGCACGATGACGTTGGGCGAGCATCCTGCTATTTCACTTGGCGGGCGCGCGCAGGGGGTGCCGGAGCGACGCCTGCCATTAATTGAGCGGCCACTTAAGGCTGTTAAGAGTCCAATTGAATGAGATTTTTCCTTGCTCGTGCAATTTCCAGCTTGTCGCACGAGCCAAAACGGGCAGGCGGCCAGCCGACATTTTCACAAACCTCATCCAAGGGTGGGATTAAAAAGGGTCATCAGCATTGCCAGTGTGAGTAAGTTTGCTGCTGATTGCTTCTTGGTGCTTGGCAGCCTCATTTCTGTTCGGTGTTTCATTCTTAGCATTTCCAGGCTTCAATTCAGGACTCATTGCTGTCTGCCAGACTCCCGGAGGATTGAGACCATGAGGACCCTTCCAGGTATCAGACAGCCTCCCCTTTCCCTGGTAATGGGGATTGTGGTCTCTGCTGGAGGCACCTCCTCCTCTGAGGAGGAAGAGAGGGCAGAAGGGAGAGGAGGCCAGGTATCCCAATGCAGCCTCCAGGGGAGGGACCTGTGGGAGGAGAGGCGCAGGCACAAGGGACAGGGAGTCCAACGCAGAAGGGGTCGCTGAAGATGCCACTACCCTGCTGCCAGGGTTTACAGGCAGCGATGCATCTACCTCAATATGTCTGAGGTGCAATGCCGAAGGAGGCTCCGCCTCTCAAGGGAGAGTGTGACCTCCATTTGCCAGATGATTGGGCCTGAGATCAGCCCCGAATGTGGGTGGACACCCCAGGCCAGTGGCCTGAAGGTCTCAGTGGTCCTCAACTTCTATGCCTCCGGCTCTTTCCAGGGGTCAGTGGGGGATCTGTGAGGAGTCTCCCAATCAGCTGTCCACAGTTGCTTCAAGCTGGTGACAGAAGCTCTGTTCAGGCAGATACTGACATTTATTCTTTACTGTACAGACGAGACCAGCCTGGCTGAGTGAGCCAGAGGCTTTGCAGCGATTGTTGGGTTCCCCCACGCCCAGTGTGCCATCGACTGCACACATGTGGCCATCAAGGCACCAGCGGGTCAGCCGGGTGCCATTGTCAACAGGAAGGGCTTCCACTTTTTGAACGTGCAGATAGTGTGTGACCATAGGATGCAGATTCTGCAAGTCTGTGCAAGGTATCCTGGCAGCCCCCATGATGCGTACATCCTCAGACAGTCCCAGGTGCCGAGGCTCTTCAGCGCTCCAGCCTGACTGGATGGATGGCTGCTGGGTGACAAGGGCTATTGATTGAAGAGGTAGCTCATGAAGCTTCTCTGCCACCCAAGAACAGAGACAGAGCAGCGTTACAATATGAGTCATGCCCCCACAAGGGCGGTGGTAGAGAGGACTGTAGCTCTTCTCAAGATGCGCTTCCGATGCCTGGATCATTCAGGAGGTGCACTACAGTATCCCCCAGAGTGGGTATCACTGATCGTGGTTGCAAATGTGCTCTCCATAATCTGGCACTGGCAAGGGGAGACCCACTGGGGGAAGAGGAACTTGACACAGCTGCACAGGCCACAGATGATGAGTCCAGTAGTGAGTCCGAAGATGAGCATGGTGAGGAGAACGCTGAGGGCATGGAGGCAGACCTCGGTAACCTCCAGGGAGGCAGGGACACCAGGGATGCCTTGATCCAATGCTCCTTCAGCTAGGCTACCAAAGATGAGCTTTCACCTCATGCCAGGGCTGCTGCCTCCATCCCAGATGTCTGAAAGGACCCTTTCATTTAACACAAAGAACACTCAGAGCCTGTGCAATAAAGTTCAGAGCCACCTACAGCCAGCATTACATACTGGTGTACCCTGCACCAATAAAATAAAAATGTGAAGCATACTCAGGCCATGACGACAAAAGCAAAATTTATCTCATTATGACAATTCCAAACTATTTACATAAACTTCTCTGGTCTTCATTTCCAGACCAATGTAGATACAGTGAACATAAATTCACTCGTGACCTGTCCCTGCTGTGCTCATGGTGCCTTTAATTTACGCTTACAAGTGCTACGTTTAGGTGCTCCCCCCTCGCTGGGACCGGCATTGGAGACAGCCTGTGACTCTGCTGTCTTGTTGGCCTTGATGACCTTGGCAGTCGTCCTCTGGTCAGTGGAGCCTGTGCTGGCCCCGCCTGGGAGGGAGCGGCTGGTGCCTCAGCATCTCCCCAGTCATCACAGCCTCATCAGATGTGATGGTCATTGGCAGAGGGGCGGAGGAGCTGCTGCCATCATCCAGAGCACCCTGAGAGGAGCCCACAGAGATGATAAGCAGCTTATGCGCCAATGTGAGGTTGCTCTGGACCTCCCTGCCCACCATTGATGGACGGGCACCTAGCTGGGATACTGGGTGCCTCATCCATCTCCTGAGGTCAGTGCCTGTGTGAGGGCTTGCAGGGCCGAGTGCAACCCCAGGAACCCCTGATTCAGTTCCTGGAGCTGCCTCTCCATTAGAGTTGTCACTCTCTCAATGGAGGAGGCATTGCACTCAGCCATGAGGGTCAAACCAGTGCTGATGCTCCGCATGGACTCATACATCACAGATGCCATGGCACGCACACCCACATGGATCTCTGCCAGATCCTTCCGCACATCTCGCTGGACATCCAGCATCTGCTGCCTAATAATCGACTCCAGAGGCTCATCATCAGCCTTCGACTGAGCAATGTCCTGATCCCCGGCAGTCCTCTGATTGCCGGCACCTGGGCACTCTCCGCCCCCGCGTGCACCTCAAACAAGTGTGAAGTGCCCTCGCTGCTGTGCACCGAGATACTAGCCGCCAATCTAATGCCCACTGAGGTAATGGTATCTGTGCTGGTGCCTGCTTCAGAGAGCAGGTGTGATGCAGGTGCAACAGAAGCTCGGTGGTCCTCCGGCATCAGGGGTGGGCACTTCGGGGTCCGCAGAGCAAACGCCTGCTGGTGAATCTATAAGATAGACCAAGGACATGACACTAGTTAACATCATCACTGTGTCACTGTGCATGCCAGGCACCTTGGTGAGACAATGGAGATCTGCATCATGCTGCCCTCGTGTTTCAATGATCAATGGGGACGCCAGGTTTGAGGCTCACATCAATGAAGAGACTACACAAGAATGTTTGCACAAGCCGAAAGTCTGCGCTCTTACCTTTGTCTGGCAGCCCCGCCTCTCCACGCCCAGTTGCATGGGGCACGTGGCGGTTCTCAAGCTCCAGGGCATCTTGCTCGAGCTGGCTGCTCTCCGCCTGTACCTGTCCTCTTTGCCTGTTATGGCTTGTCTTCTGAAACAACAGAGGAGCATTGATCAGTCCACTTTCTACCTACAGCGCCATTGCAGCCAGGCCAACCCCACCTGGGGAACACCTTGGAGGGCACATAGAGTCGTGGCCCTTGAGCAGCAAGGCACTCGGTCCAAACAGCGAGGGCTCACCCCCTTGGCCAACTCCGGCATCATTGACAGGTGGCACTCAGACTCTAACACCCCTGAGGTCCACGGGGGGGGGGTGCAGCCAGACCTTAACACTTCTGTACACTGACCCATGCCAACACGGCACTCACTTTTGCTGAGCGCAGCAGGTCATTGAAACGCTTCTGGCACTGCACCTCATCATAGCTGCTCACCACTGCTGTTACTTCCTCCAGTGCCCTCTTGGTGTGGCATGGTGGCCTCCTCCTCCCTGGGGACAAGGGTGTGTCTCCTGGCAGCCACCCCCTCCAGGAGGACAGCGAGGGACTCTTCGGAAAAGCAGGGGGCCGAGTGCCCACCCAACCTGCCCTCCCACCTGCCGTGTCCAGACACACTCGACTCCATTGGGAATGCTGAACACGCGTCCTTCCTTGGGAGCATTTCCAGGGGCTGCCTGGGCTGTTTTTAAACTGGCTGCCAGGTCACCAATGGTATCGGCCCTTCCTGGCCAGCGTGGGGCCGCGTTTGGCACTGGGCAGGCCTTAATTGGCCTGTCAGCGTGAAATGGCGGTTGGGGCCCGATCGCGGGCGATGGACTGTTTTCCTTCCGCTCCCGGGCCCACCTATCAATCCCACCCGACCGACCTCAAAATCCTTCCCTATGTCACTGTGACAAAGGTAAACTTTCCCTCCTCGGTCCTTCTCGACCTGTCAGCATCCTTTGACACAGGTGACCTCACCATCCTCCTCCACCACCTCTCCACTGTCACCCAGCTTTCACCTGGTTCCATTCTTATCTATGTACTCGCAGCTACAGTATCTCATATACTTCCTGCTGCCACACCTTGCCCTCTGGTGTTCCCCAAAGATCTACACCTGCTTCCCTCCTATTGCTCATCTAATTGCTGCCCTTCAGCAACATCATCGGAAAACACAGCATTAGTTTTCACATGTACACTGACGACACCCAGTTCTGCCTCTCCACCACCTTTCTTGATTCCTCAGTGTAAATGATCAGACTGCTTATCTGACATCCAGAATTGGATGAGCAGAAGTTTCCTCCAATTAAATATTGGAAACACTGAAGCCATTGCTTTTGGACCCGCTCCACACTCCATTCCCCAGTTATTGACCCATCCCTCTCCCTGTGAAATGTCTGAAGCTAAATCAGACTGTTTGCAAATTTGGTGCCATGTTTGACCCCACATATTCATACCATCACTAAGACCGCCTATTTCTACCTCCGTAACTTCGCTCAGCTTTGCCCCTTCTCAGCTCATCTGGTGCTGAAATCCTTATTCATGCCTTTGTTACCTCCAGACTCGATCATTCCAATGCACTCCTGACTGGTCTCCAACATTCTACCCTTTTTAACCTTGAAGTCATCCAAAGCTCTCCTAACTGTGTCTTAACTTCCAGCATGTCCCATACCCCTGTCACTTCATGAAGTTGTGCTCGCTGACTTACATTGGCTCAAGTTTAAGCTCCCGTTCAGATTTTAAAATTCTCATCCTTGTTTCCAAATCCCTCCATGGCCTTGCTCCTCCCAATCGCTGTAATACCCTCCAACCCCATGACCCTCTGAGATTTCTGCGCTCTTCTCATTCTGGCCTCTGCTGCATTCCCAATTATAATTGCTCCACCATTGGTGTCTTCAGTTACATAGGCCCCAATTTCTGGAATTCCCTCCCGACACCTCTCCACTTTCCTACCTCGCCTTCCTCCTTTAGGATACTTTAAATCCTACACCTTTGACCAAGCTTTAGGTCATCTGACCTAATATCTCCTCATGTGGCTCAGTGTCATGTTTAATTTTATAATAATCCTGTGAAGCACCATGCGACATTTTATTACGTTCAAAGAGGTGTGTAAATTTAAGTTGTTGTTGAGGTGGGCTTGTGAACATATATTCACACCATCACGAAGACCATCATTTCTAGCTGCTTAACAAAGCCCAACTTCATCACTTCCTCGGCTTGGCCGCTGCTGAAATCCTCATCCATGCCTTTGTTACCTCTAGACGCGACCCTTCTGTCTGATCGTCCACATCCCACCCTCCGTAAACTTGAGGTCATCCAAAACTCTGCTGCCCATGTCTTAACTCGTACCATGTCCCATCCCCCTATCTTCTCTGTGCTCACTGACCTACATTGACTGCTGATCAAGCAACATCTTGATTTTAAGATTCTCATCCTTGTTTTCCAATCCCTCCATGGCCTCATCTCTCCCTATCTCTGTAATCTCTTCCAACCCCACAACCCTCCGAGATATCTGCGCTCCTATAATTCTGGCCTTTCGAGCATCCCCAATTTCAATCACTCCACCATTAGTGGCAGTGTCTTCAGTTGCCTAGACCCCAAGCTTCGGAATACCCTCCCTATACCTCTCTGCCTTACTTTCCTCATTTAAGACACTCCTTAAAACCTACCTCTTTGACCAAGCTTTTGATCATCTGCCCGTGTATCTCCTTATGCGGCTCAGTGTCATGTTTTGTTTTAAGGTGCTCCTGTGAAGTGCTTTGGATGGTTTATTACCTTAAAGGTGCTTTATAAATATTAGATGTCATTGTTCGAGCCACATCTGGTACCAACTCTCTTCTGATACCTCACTTAAATGGCTGGCATTCATAAATGAGTGCAAATGTGGCCTTTTTGGGAGAGAAATCAGAGCCAAATCTTATGCTGGCCTCACTTAACTCCTACACACACTTAATTCCAGTAGCTATCAGTGGGAAGCAGCTGGTAACGACAGCTCTGCTGATTTTGTCCCAACCTAGGCAAGGGGCACTGAGGTCAAACGTCTCTACAGCATTTCCTGTCGGCATCTGCTGTGTTAGCACAGATGTCAATTGAACCATGAGGCTCCACGGCCTGTACTGTCTCAGTTATACTGTAGGTTGCGCATTTTCCCAGTAAGGCCTCAAATTAGGACGGTTCTATTTTACAATAATAGCCTGAAATGTTCCAGTTAATGTGGATGAAACATCTGTTAACTAAAACTGATATATAATTTGGAAAGCTGTAAAAGGCACTCAGTAGAAAAAGGTTAATAAAGCTGATTTCAAATCAATTACAGCCTGAATTCATAATCCATTCAGCAAGGCTTAGGTTTCTCAATCAGCAGTTAAATACCGATAAACAGAGAACCCATTTGCCAAGATGCTGTAATCTTGGATCAGGATTTCCATAGGCCTCATTTAAAGAGGGACTAATTGGTCCTGCCAGTTGATTACTTTTGTAACAGAGTATTGTGTTAGTTATTAAAATCATTATTTAAACATTTGGAGCCGAGACTTTGTTTATTATAACATCAACCTGTTAGTACACTCGATGTTCAATGGAACAAAACAGAAAGCGCTCCAAATGATGCCCAGCTTGTTCAGATTACCTTTTTTTCAGCCATTTCCAATGTAAGTTGCTTAGTCAATGAATTAATAACTAAAAAATGTACTGCTTGTTCCCAATTATTGCACAGTTATTGAAGAGCTGCTGACCACAGGCTTTTTTAAGAAAGATATCTCGTCCCAAAATGGGTGTGGAGTAATGACATCCTTATAGAATGAACCTGTGGACTATTACTGGTGTCCAATTCCACTCCATTAACTAGTTTTTTTCTTCACTCCGGCCCATTTGACATATAGAAAGAAACTGGTGAAAATAGATATCGAGAGGAAGGGTTGGGGATAGGGCTGGACCAGGGGGTGTGGGAGGAAATGCAGCTTGCAATCTCCAGTAAGTAATATTCCCTCATCTCAGAGTACTTAAAAAAAAACTTCAGCTACATATGGAGCATATTATATTTACAATACACACTGCAGAGTAATAGTGAAAGTAATTATCCCTGTATGGAACATTTACAGTATGTTTTCCAACATACGCAAAATTTCCACGCTGGGGCACTCAGCCTTTACCATATTTTCTCCTGATAACAGATTATTGCACTGGAGATAAACTGAGACTGATGGAAGAAAGGGTCACTCTGGCTGGGTGATCCATCATTGTTCAGATATGCTGTTATGTCGGGTAGTTGGTTTGGTATTACAGTCAACTACAAGATGAATTACTCAATATTTAATTCTTCGTGGTCGAATTAAATTGTTGATTGTTCCTGAAGCGTACAACGCAGTGTCTTTCCCAGCGACATTTTACATGAGGTTCCCATTGGATTTTGTCACAAGGTGCCTTCCTCAGATTGTTTTCATCCCACAGGGTATCTTACTTGCCTTCCTGTAGATTGGTGCTGACGGTAAAATGGAGGATTCCCTCCTCACAGGGGAATAATACTAGCTGTTCATTTAATTCATAATCATTTTATATATTATGTATAGAACACCAGCTGGCTAAGGGAATGTTGGAATCTTCTAGCACCTGGTTTCAGGTTAGTCTTAAAACCCCTTTCTAGTGGCCTACGATATCTGATTATGTAAAACACTGGCCACAACCTGGGACTGCTTGCAAATTATTGGCCTGATTCTGGAACAATAAACATAAACTCCATTATTGGTCTGAATCTTTAATTAAATCAACATAAAGGTATTTTGCTTCAATTTATAAAACAACTTTTCAGGAAGATGTTTAAATAGGTGACAAATTTGCCTGGCAGCATTGGGAATATTCAGCATTCTAAACAATGAAATCCTCAATACTCAATTCCTGTACTGTGTAAGCAAACACTTGCTGAAGCCAAGTAAATGCCATGGTGCCTCTAGAAAAGCAAACGGTTTGGAAGTATTTGGGAAATTGGAATATCTTCAAGGTGCGCTTTGGTGGTCGCCTGACCTTTGTAGGAATTATTTTTGTTTATTCTTAGGATGTGGCTGACACTGGCAAGGCTGCATTTATTTCCCTGAGCGGGTGGAGAGTCATCCACGTTGGTGTGGGACTAGAGTCACATATAAATCAAATCAGCTGAAAATGGCAGGTTCCTTTCTCTAAAGGTCATTCATGATGTCGCTGGGTTTTTATGACAGTCCATCAGTTTCCTTGATTATTTTTCTGGCGCTTGTCCATAAATTACCAGATTTAGTGAATTCATTTGATCAACTTGCCATAGTTGGATTTGAGCCCAATGCTTTGGGCTGCTAATCCAGTTATATCATGATTAGGCTACTCTACCCAAGGGAACGTCTGGATGAGTGTTGTTCTGCAGCCTTAACTTCACCATTGGATACCTCTGAACTGAAGAGAAGCTTGAATCCTGCAAAACTCTACCTTGTGGAGCTAGTTTTAGCCAGAATGATGTTTGGATTCCGTTAAGCTAATGGAGGATAAAGCTAAATGTGTTAGCTTTAAGTGGGGACTGTAAATTCCTGTGAAACAATCTTCAAAGACTAGTTGCATTGGTAAGCACAGGTGTACGTATCTGTGTAGTGGCATTACTACACTTTATGTAGGTGCTGCAAATACAATTGAAAACTCAACAATTGTTTAGAGTTCAAAGTGAAACAGCTAACCCTGCTAACTGAACAATCCTTGGATGAGCAATATGGTGTGGATTATCCCTGGCTGTTTTATAGAATTTGGAATTCCATGTAATGGGTTTGACCAGGAAACCATCTCCATATGCCACATATCCTGTGAAATCCTATATGATGCATGTGAAATCTATGGTGGGATCAGGTTTGTGTTTGACTGGAGTTAGCTGAACAAGGCTTCCATCCTTGTGTATGCTCATAGATTATGACCAAACACTTAAGTTAAAGTTAGTTTTCACGTCTGTTTTTTCCTTAAGATAAAAGCAAAATACTGCGGATGCTGGAAATCTGAAACACAAACAGAAAATGTTGGAAAAACTCAGCAGGTCTGACAGCATCTGTGGAGAGTGAAACAGAGTTGACGTTTCGAGTCCGTATGACCTTTCTTCAGAGCTCTGAAGAAGGGTCATACGGACTCGAAATGTTAACTCTGTTTCTCTCTCCATAGATGCTGTCAGACCTGCTGAGTTTTTCCAGCAATTTCTGTTTTCATTTTTGTTTTCCTTGCCGTGCGCAGATTTCAGTTTACTGTTGAATTAAGATGAGCGATCAGGGCTTCCTTCCGGTAGTGTGCAGTTGGCAAATTCATGACCTGTTATGGTGCTGAGCTGTAGAGATGAGGCATGGTGCAAGTTTGCTCTCCCTCAGTCTGTCTGAGTTGGAGGATCTCAATCTTTGAGCAGCAATAGAGGTCTCAAATTGACCTCAGTACCTTTGTATTGAGCCAGCAGACAGTGTTCCCATTCCTGATTACTGCTTGGTAACCCTGTTGGAAAGAGCATTACAAATAAGAGCAGGAATAGGCCATTCGGCCCCTTGAACCTGCTTTGCCATTCAATATGATCCTGGCTGATCTAATGGTGGCCTTAACTCACCTTTTTGCCTGACCCCCATAATTCAAAAAGATGGCTAACGCGACCATGAATATTTTCAATGACCCACTGGTCTCGAGGGAAGAGAATTCCAAATATTAACAACCCTCTGGGAGAAGAAATTCCTCCTCATCTCATCTTAAATGAGATACCCCTTTTTTTGTGTGCATCTTATGTGACTGGTATCGGATCAAACTTGCCTGTGCTGCCCCTACACTCACTTGAACCAAGCACTAGAATGCAGACAGTGTCTCTGGAACCATATCAAAGTGTAAAGGAAAAGAAAGCAATGCCTAAAGAATGAAGGGAGGGGTAATGAGAGAAAAATGCAGTGAAACCAGGAAGATTGCCACTGTCTTGCTTTGTTGCTTAGTGATATAGTTCCTCACATTGTTCCCTTTCTCCTCTCACACAGGATATGAGAAAACATGTGATGATGACACTGCTGGATGCAGAACAGTCATATGTGGAGTCCCTCCGAACGCTCATACAGGTAGGGGTGTGTGTGTGTATCTGTGTGTGTGTGCGTATGTGTATATGTAGCTGGATTGAGAAGAGTAGCATTTTGAACAGTGGGTTTTGTTGAATGTGTGAGCAGCTCAGCTGCCACCCTGACCTGCTTGAGGCAAGTGGGAGGGAACTTTCTTAAAAGTGAGTGAAGACTAAAAAAAACACAAGCCCAATTTACCCTTGCTTCTGGTGCTTCCTCAATTTAAGAGTTGGTGGCAGGGGCATGACGAAAGCTTGGTTGGGAAAGTGATGTATGGGAGTGGTGATAGGAATAATGAAAAATATGGATAAGAGACATGGTCATCTATAGTACAATTGCACCAACTTTCAGTTATATAGCACCCTTAATGGAGCAATTCCCAAGGTGCTTCACAAGAACATTATCAATCAAAATTTGAAACCAAGCCACCTTAGAGCAGATGGCCCAAAGTTTTGTCAAAGAAATAGGTTTTAAGGGGCATCCTAAAGGAGGGAAGAGAGATGGAGAGTTTTAGGGAGGGAATTCCAGAGCTTAGGGCTAGGCAGTTGAAAGCACAGCCGCCATTAGTGGTGCAGTTATGACCAGGGATGTGCAAGAGGCCACAATTAGAGGAGCACAGCCATCTCAAAGACTTGTAGGGCTGGAGGAGGCTTCAGAGATAGGGAGGGGTGAGTCTTTGGAGGATTTGAAAATAAGCGTGAGAATTTCAAAGTTGATGCACTGTCAGACCAGGAGCCAGTGTAGGTCAAGAAGTACAGGGGTGAATGGGATTTGGTGCAAGTTAAGATATGGTCAGCAGGGTTTGGATGATCAAAATTTTATGGAGGGTGGCAGATGAGCGACCAGTCAGGAGGACATTATAATCATTAAGTTTAGACACAACCAAGGCATGCATGAGGGTTTCAGCAGCAGAGGAGCTGAGGCAAGGTCAGAGCCGGGCATTGTTAAGGAGGTGAAAATAGACAGTCTTGGTGATGGAGGGGATATGTGGTAGCAAGCTTATCTTGTGGTCAAAAACAAAGTTGTTAACTATCCGGCTTAGCTTCAGACAGTTGCCCAGGAGAGGAATGAAAATGGTGGCCACAGAAGGGAGTTTGTTTCAGGGGCCAAAGATAGTGCCTTCAATCTTCCCAATATTTAGTTGGAGGAAATTTCTGCTCATCCCATACTGAATGTCCGAAAAGCGGTGTGTCGAATCTGCCCCAGTGGAGGGATCAAGAGAGGCAGTGATGAGATGGAGCTGAGTGTTGTCAGTGTATATGTGGAACATTAATATTTTTCAGATGTTGTCACTGATGGACAGCATGTAGATGGGAGACAGGGGGGTCAAGGATAGGGATATAGCAGAGGCAACAGTGTAGTAACAGGTTGACACCACGTTATAGCTGACTGCCTGGCTACAGTTCAATAGGTGAAACTGGAACCAGGCAAGAGCAGTTCCAACCTCCTGGAACATGGTGGAGAGACATTGGAGGAGGAGGATATGATGAACAGATTGGGAAGGATGCAGAGGCATCGCTTGCCACTGACAACGTCACATAGAATTTGATAAGAGTCATTTCAGTGCAGAAACCTGATTGGAGGGAATCAAACATGGAATTGTGTGGTATATGTACAAGGATTTGGGAATGCTTTCAAACAATTTGGAGGGGAAGGAGAGGTTGGAGATGGGCGATAGTTTGTACAGACAGAGGTCATCTTTCAAAGACTACATTAAACATTAATGAGCAGAGTTCACTGTAATGTATTGAACAGGCTCATTTTATGTGTGTTGCTTCCTAAGCTGATACTGTTTTATAGTAAAACTGACTCACGCAAGAATTTCTATCCAGTTTAACTTCCTCACGACCCACACTGTGGAAATGGCTGGACTGGGAGCTGTAAAAATAAATCCACCACTATGTGACAGGCTCCACTTTGCCAACTCTGATACCGGAACTGAAAGGGAAAACTGAACATGCTGTGATATTTTCCTCTAGAAAAGTAAAGGCTGGAAAGTGCCTTAATACAGGTCTTTAAAATTATGTAGAGGTTTGAGAGAGTAGACATAGGGAAGTTGTTTCCACTTGTGAGAGACTCTAAAACCAGGTGACATAACTAGAACCATAAATATAAGACAAATGATAAATCCAATCAGGAATCCAAGTGAAACTTTACTCAGAGTGGTTAGACTGTGGAACTTGCTACAACATGGAGTAGTCGAGGCAAATAGCATTGAAGCATTTTAGGGGAAGCTTACTAAGTTCATGAGAAATATGAGAAGAGAAGGTATGTTAAGAGGACGAAGTTTGGTGAGAGCAGGTTTGTGTAGGGCACAGACCAGCCTGTTTATGTGCTTTAGGTTCTATGTAATTCAACTCAGAATTTGATTCAAATACGTTTCACTGAAATTGGCAAAAAACCTGATTCACTGGGACACAGGAATTAGGAGCAGGAGTAAGTCATTCGGCCCCTTGAGTGTGCTGCCCCGTTCGATAAGACCATGGCTGATCTGATTGTGGCCTTAACTCCACTTTCCTGCCTGCTCCCCCCCGTAACCCCTTTTGATCAAAAGTCTATCTAACTCTGCCTTGAATATATTCAATGACCCAGTCTGCACTGCTTGCTGGGGAAGAAAGTTCCACAGACTAATAACCGACTGAAAGAAAAAAATTCTCATCATGTTCTTAAATGGGAGGCCCCAACTTATAAAATTGTGTCCACTAGTCCAGACTCCAGCACAAGGGCAAACATCCTCTCAGCTTCCACTCTATCAAGTCCCATCAGGATCTGATATGTTTCAATTAGATCTGCTCTCATTCTTCTAAACTGCAATGAGTATAGATCCAAACTGTTCAACCTTTCCTCATAAGACAACCCCCTTTCCCCCCATCCCAGGAATCAGTCAAGTGAACCTTCTCTGAACTGCTTCTAATGCAGTTATATCATTTCTTAAGTAAGGAGGTCAAAATTGTACATGTTACCCCAGATGTAGTCTAACTAAAACCTTGTGCAACTGTAGCAACACTTCCCTACTTTTAAACTCGATTCCCCTTGCAATAAACACCAACAATCCACTTGCTTTCCTAATCACTTGCTGAACATGTATACTAACTTTTTGTGATTCGTGTATGAAGACACCCAGATCCCTCTGTACCGTAGAGGTCTGCAGTCTCTTTCCATTCAAATAACATACTGTTTTTCTATTCTTCCTGCCAAAGTGGGACATTTTGCCACATTATACTCCATCTGTCAAATTTTTGTTTACTTACTTAACCTACCTAAATCTCTTTGTAGACTCTCAATGTCCTCTTGAGAACTTATGCTCCCCCTTTGTGTCATCAGCAAATTTAGCAAGCATACAATTGGTCCCTTCATGCAGGTCATTGATATAGATTGTCAGTAGTTGTAAATACAAAATTGCTTTGGCAAGAACAATTTACTTTGATGAAAAGTTGGCGTTCAATGCAAATGATTGATATGCCAGCACGCTGCACTGTTGGGCTGATGCCTGCCCACTCTGCACAAACCATGTTTAGTCAGGAGAGTGGGGGTCAGAATGCATGCCAAGAGACTATGCAGCTGTGCTTCTCATTGTTTCAGCCTTGTCATTTTTGTCTGGTGAGAAAAGGGTGTATCTCTGGTCATGGTGGGATCCCGTGTGTGCCTCCCTTGCTGGGCTGCCCAAAGACTGACACTGATGAGCCTTGTAAGGGAGCACTAGTCTGGCTATTTGTTGTGGTCTGGGAGCTTAACTGTCTAGCATCTATCCACCTACTCATCTTTAAATTTTTAAATCCTTCAGCTCCTCAATGTAAAACTAAGCAATATAGCTCAAGTAGTCTGAAGTGCACCAGATACCTGAATGACATGTTCATTAATCATTCTATCTCCTGCATATCAGTGTGGCAGAACTGCAGCCCTCTCCATGAGCCTTCTGTCTCCAGGGGAGTTGTCACTGCTTGCTGATATCTTTAAAAGCTCCTAGAAATCACTGTATTTCTGCACTCAGGCATGATGTGGGCCAATTAGATCATCCCCTCTTTGACTGACAGCACCTAAATGGCTTATAATCATCAGGCCAGTTCTGATAAAATCAACCAAACATACAAAAAGAGGATTGATGTGTAATATCTACCTTTGGTTTCTGGGGCATCATTAATAATCACTTCAGGTTGAGCACTTACATGCAGAACTGAGGAAGCTGTTCATCATTCACATTGATGTCTCTGCCTCGTAGAGAGAACTCCGGTATGTGAATAGTGATCCCAGTGAATGTTTAATAAAACAGAACATTCATCACTTTATGAAGAAGCTCCTGTTAAAGGCAAGGCAATTCTGGGCACCGCACCTCAGTGAGGTATATTGGCTTTTAAGGGGGTGTGCAGATTCACCAGAATGATACCAGAGCTAAAAACCAGGGTTTGAGACGATTAAACGATTTGATAGGGTAGATAGGGAGAAAACATTTCCTTTGATGGGGGGCTGTAGAACAAGGGGGGGATAATGTTAAAATTAGAGCTAGCCTGTTCAGGAGGTGATGTCAGGAATCACTTCTTCACACAAAAAGGGTAGTGGAAATCTGGAACTCTCGTTATAGAAGGTTGCTGAGGCTAGGTCAATTGAAAATTTCGAAATTGAGATTGATAATTTTTTGTCAGGTAAGGATATTAAGGGTTATGGATCTAAGGCAGATAAATGGGGTTAAATGGAGATTAGCTGTGATCTAATTGAATGGTGGAAGAGGTTTGAAGCAATAAATGGCCTACTCCTTTTCCTATATTCCTATGACAGTAGCTTAACCTTCACCTTAAGTCAACATGGACAACTTATAAAATGGAAAAAAAGATGAAGCCCCCTGGAAGTTTCGGTGGGTAAAGCCACAGAATAGTGTTGTACATAGGTACAAATAAATACATATACATATCAATAGTCTTAGATATTTTCTTATATACATAGGGTATTGCTTTATTTAATGTAGCCCTAAGGTGAATCACATTAAAAGACTGATGTACTATTTGAGCCCAAGTAGAATGAAATATTAAATATGAAGCCTGCATTGCATTTGAGTAAATGATCAGTTTAATTGAGGTTTACATAGAGAGGCAACAGTAAACGTTTACATTTGTATCTAGTTGCTGCTGTCACTGTTTGAGGTCAATAACTTTTTAAAAAAGAAGTTCGAGCTTCCAGTGAATATCTGAAAGGATGTCTCAACAAGATTTCACATTTTAAAACTTTTAGTGTAACAGACAAACTAAAAGCAACATTGACTAAGCACCATTTTTGTTGGCAACTTATACTTTAAACCACAGAATGGAATTTTCTTCTTTTACTTTTACCACAACCGAAAATCCCACGCTATTGTCATATTTCACTCTGTCCCTGAAGTAGACCTTCAATTCTCCCAGAAGCAGTCCAAAGTGATCCTTAGCTCCCGTGGGTTTATTTCCATTCTTTTCTTTTTGCAGCCTGGTAACTTTTAAACCCAGAACTGTCTTTCATGGTGAGGGCTTTTCCTAGAGATCCTGCCTCTAACTCAAACTAGGCTAATCTTCCAGCCGTGTTCTAATCCTCATGAATTTGAGGATTAAATCTGAAGAAGAGTCATGTGGACTCGAAACATTAACCCTGTTTCTCTGTCCACAGATGCTGCCAGCCCTGCCGAGTTTTTCCAGCATTTTCTGTTTTTATCTGATGAATTTGGTCTTTTCAATCCAATTGTGAGCTCCCACCCATATCCCTGTGCGATGAACCATGGAGATTTGCTGCCTCTAGCATCTCTTCGAGTTTCAGGGATATGTTTTGGAAATCCTGTAACCTGATCCTACAAAAGACTCCTGCTAGACCCTTCTCCTCTGAAAGCCCACCCCAATGGTAACTTGAATCAGGTAGATTTGTATCCATGTAGAAATGCTAATTAGGTATCCTTTAGACTCCCAATTCTATTCTGCCTTAGAACTAAATTGACAGTTAAACAGTACAAATCTGACATTCTTAACGCCATCTTGGAACTTGGGAGACTAATGGTCTATCCACTGTCAGCACAGAAGCTTCTTCCATTGTCTACTTTGCACCTTCTTCCCAGTAAAACAACCTAAGTTTCTCATTAATCTTTAGCAATTAAACCATACAGGTTTATTATTAGCAGAATTCAGAGCATGTCCCATGATCTCCCCTTCATTCCTCCATTTTACCCTAAATTAAAGTTACAGTCCCAAAACATAACAATCTTAGCAACTTTGTATTTGTAACAGCTGATGCAGTCATTCTCTGTCTGATGAGCAACTGGCTTGGACCAGTTTAGCGTTTAATTAAAGCTCTTTGTGGTATTCCCCATTTTTGTTTATGGCCTGAATTTTTTTCCTCATCGGGTGGGCGCGCACGATCGACGGGTCCGGGAGCGGAAGCGAAATGCGCTTCCACCTGCGATCGGTCCCCAGCCGCGATCTTATGCTGGCTGATCAATTAATGGCCAGCCAATGTGAAATGCGCCCGGAGAAAGGCTTAGCACTGCTGTTGGGGATGGGAAGAGGATGTGCGCCGACGTCATCGTGGGTGCTGGGTAGCACTTTCACTGAGCTCCCTGGAGGCCGACAGACGCCTCAGGGTGTTGCAGACCTCCAAATAATAAAAGAAAGCCCAAAAAAGCTGCACAGAATGTCCATGCAGCACAATCCAGCACCTGAAAGCAGACCTCATTAAAAAAAACAGTCCTCAGATATTTATTTTTATTTTTAATTCTAATGAAGATTTCATCCTGCCCTTGAATGAGGCTTCATCCAACATGTAAAGCTCGCCTGGCCAAATGGCCCGTCCTCCAAACGTAAGGTTGGATGGGCCACGAAAAATCACTGACAATTGAGCCGTCAATTTCACTCGGCATGTGCAGCAAAAAACATTTAGCAAAACATTTAGGAAAGGGCTGGTCTGATTGCATTTCCAAATTGTTTTTCTGTTATTGCCAATTCTGTATAAAAGGCCCCATGATCATAAAAGTTCAGACATAATCTCAGGTGTACTCCTGCTCCTATATCTTATTGCCTTATGGATGTAAATAGGAAAGATGCCATAACCCCAAGAGCCCCAACATATTAGACAAATTAGAGGATCCCTTGCACTGGCAGCAGTTGTTTAGTACAAGTTAGAACATAAGAGATAGAAAACATCTGCAAAGCGCTAAGAGCCATGAGAGAACACGGTGCGGTCCATGTGAGTTCCTAACAGGATGGAAAAATGATGCCAAATGGAGGCCTAGCATGATACACAAGATGGTAAAATTGGGGAAATGAGTTCTCAAAGGCTTTTGATAAAGTTTCATATGAAGAACTATTAATTAAACTCAAAGCTGTGGAAATTTAGAGTAAACTCTGTGAATGAATAAGAAACGGGCTAAAGAGTGGGAGGGTCAGCGTAGTGGGAAGTACTGAGCTGGGTAATGTGAAGCTCAGTGTTGGGGATGCTGCTGCTTCTAATGTACATAAATGACTTGAGATTCAAAGCAAAATGGTCAAGTTTGCAGATGGTATCAAACAAGAAGGTAAGGTGGAATAGGAAGTGAAATCACAGAGCGAATTGACAATATGTAAGTGGGATGAATAATGGCTGATGTAATTTAATACAACCACACATGTAAAGTGCTACAGAGAAAGAAAGAAAAGAAGACTTCTTCATAAACACAGTTGAAATAGCTAACGATGAAGCTGAGCCTAAGAGTCTTGGTGGATATGACACTAAACATATTGAACCAATGCAGCATAGCAATCAACCAAATCAATAGTGGAACTGAAGGATAGGGGTTCAATTTAGTTAAAGACCATTATAGGACAGGTATAAGGAAATACTTCTTCATACAGTAATCAATATGTGGAATAAACTTCCAGATACAGCAGTGGAGGCAAAAACCCTGGAACTGTTTCAGAAACAATTAGAAGTTTCAATCATTAAAGTGGTGGAGTGGGTTGCAGAACCAAGATGGAGTGTTATAGGATATTAAGACAGGGTTGAGTTCCTGTTACTCATTTATTGTTTCTGTGCTGTTTAATTGTGCCATCACGAAGAGGTACTAAGTTGCTTTCCCACATGATGGAATCAAAAAGTGTGATTCATATGGTTTTCTTCCAACAAAAGCCATATCCAACAAAGGGTCCAGCTGAGTTCTTCATTAAACAGCTGTTAACTCCTTTTCATGTAATATACTGCTTTCCTCTCGAACTTTAATATATTTCTTCTGGGAGGTTATATTGCATTAAGTTTGTTCAAAGAAAAAAATTCTAACTTCCCTTCCATTGAGCAAGCAGAGTATTTAGTTATCTTCTGCAGAGGCATCCTCACTGATAGCAGTCTGACGCAACTGGTTGTATTGAGCCTATTTAACTGTTTTCCCTTTTCTTAAGTGCCTATTCTGCAAATACAACAACCTTTATGTGCGTAGGTGGCACACAAATTAGCCCCTAATTAGAACTTCCTGCCTGGGTTCTAATGGTTTGCATACCATTTTGGGAGGGGGTGTAGGTGGAATTATCTGATTATGACCCACTTTGTTCTTGTGAGTACTTATAAAAGGACATTGTACATAATATAAAATTGCACATTACATCAGAGTTAGCACACATTATACATGAGATGAATGTGACTCAGGATATAAGGAAGAATTGTACTTTCTCATGCAATGATATACAAACACACACAATGTGAAAATAACAGCATATTCCAGAAGCAAGTAATGTTGCTGAAGTCAGGAGCTTTATGTGTATTGGATCATTTGGTGTTAGTGGTGGCTCAGTTGGTAGCACTTTCGCTTCTGAGTTACAAATTTATGGTTTCAAGTTCTACTCCAAGACTTGAGCAGAAAAGTTAATTAACATTCCAGTGGAGCAATTAGGCACTGCTGCACCGCCAGAGGTGCTGCTGTCTGTTAGATGAGCTGTGAAAGCAACGTCCTGTCTCTCCTCTCAGGTGGGCATAAATGATTCTGTGATACTATTTTGAAGAAGAGCAGGAGAATTACCCCTGGTGTCCTGGCTAATTTTTATCCTTCATCATCAACATCACGAAAACAGATTGTTTGGTCATTATCACATTGCTGTTTGTGGGGGCTTGCTGTGTACAAATTAGCTACTGCAATTCGTATATTAGATCAGTGACTGCACTTCAAAGTAAAGCATTTTGGGACATCCTGTAGTCATGAAAGATGCTATATAAATGCAAGGCCTTTTGCTTTGGATAGAATATCTAAGGGTTTTCCATTCTCCACACTGCTTTTATACTTTACTTCAGCCAATACAAAAACACCCATTTAGACCATTTGGGTGTAATAAAATTTAACAAGAACATGCACCTAATATAGCATTTTATCACATTCTGCATCTGGATGTCCCAAAACACTTGGGGCTGAATTCTCCGACATGTAAAATGACGGATGGCGTCCTGACGTCACCGCTCGTCGTTTAGATTTTGAGTTTGGCAGGCACGTAGCCGACTCGGCTGTGTGCCAGCTGAACTGCCAAAGGCCTATTAAGGCCATTTAAAACCTAATTAACTAAATTAAATTAACCTTAATGTTGGGGCGGGCAGACGAAAAGCTCAGGCGGCCTTCGCATTTTTCATGAAACCTCATCCACTGGGCTGTAAAATTCGGCAAGCTGTTCAAAAGTCCATTGACTTCGGCGGGACCAGAAAATTCCACCCCAGGGAGAGGCCGTAAAATTCTGCCCGTTGTGTTTTTGCATTCGTTCTTTATTCAATGTTCATGTTAGTGTCCAGTGTCGCACTCGCCACTCTGTGGAACATGGCTGATCTTGTAGGCTCAGCTGGCCCTCCCTTCTATGCATTGTAAAGGACATTGTCTGAAAGCAATTTCAGTGGAGGGGAATGAAATGTTGTAGGTGGGCTCAAAGTCCTCTAATGACTCTGCCAGCCTACATCCTGAGATGGACGTACATGTGGTCAGCACTGACACCGCCCTTTAGGCCCCTCATTTTCTTACCTTGACTGACTGTCCCCACCACCGCCACCTCCACCACACCCAGGACACCAGGCCTATCCTACTTAATTCCTCCATGCCCCTGACCCCACTCCAAAAACCCCCTCACCACTGACTCACTCTTGCCGGTCCCAAGCCTCCATGGAACAGTCCATTGTCCTGCTCCCCGTTGTGTCATAGAATTAAACAAGGAAAACGCTTACACACGTAACTGCACAAAGCCATCTTTAAACGAATGTAAACCGGGTGCCATGAGATTCTCTTGTGCTACTGACATTATCTTGAAGGTCTTCATATCCAGTTAAACGTGGCAGCTAATTTGTTCACAACAAGATCCTACACTTAGTAAATTCGATGAATTATCACTATCTGTTTTTGATGTTGTTTAAGGTTGAAATTTGTCCAGGATAGTGGAAGAACTCCCCTGTTCTTCTTCAGATAGTGCTGTCCAACTCAGTGGGCAGATAGGGCCTCGATTTAATGTCTTATCTAAAAGATGCGATATCTAAGATAGCAACACTTCTTCAAGTGACACCGCTTGTGCTTAGTTCCTGGAATGGAACTTGATCCCCCGACCTTTGGACTCAGAGTGCTACCAATGAGCCCAGATCACTATTTCTTCCAATTAACTCTACGTTATTGGTGTTGTAATGTGAACCCTGATGATCTCAGGGAAGTTTGCAGGTTGTGTTTGGTTAAGCAGGTATTATATTGTATTGGTATCTTCAGAATTAAAATTTAGTAAGGATCTAAATCTTGATTGCAGCAATCACTTTATGATTTTGGCTTATTTTCCAGGCATTAATTATCATTTATTTTCCTCTCTCTTTCCTTGAATTTTCTCTCTTTCTGAGGTCACAGAACGGTGACACTTCTATATGTGGATCCTCCACAATGATTGTGAGCTCAGTTAACTCAGTACTTTCCAGGTCCGTACCATATTTCTTTTTCTTAAACAAATAAGTAGGATATGCAGTGGGAAACTGTGCAACACTTGCTAATATTGCATTCGTGAGGGTTGCTTCATAAATCGAATATGAGTTCTCTGAGTGATCCTCAGCAGTGAGGTATAATTGAATGTGACACCTTTCCCCCTTGCTAGTCTTCTACTTGCACTTCACTTTGAATGGCCTACAGTGAAATGAACAATTCTTTAGAATTTCACAAAAGCCTCGCTGGCAGGAAATCACTTTACTCCCTTTAAGCGATTAAAGAAAATCCTGTATTAATCTAAACCACCGTGTAATCTAAAATGCGAAATGTGACTGGTTTCTTTTTCTTTCTCTCTCCAGCGCAAGGCTGCTGAGACCTGTTGTAACATCCCAGCTGTTGCTGGAGTCAGCACAGAGTGGAGATCAAAGATGTAGCCAGCCTCATCTGTCTCTCTTGGTAGAGCACTGAGACATTAGCAAAGTTTCTCCAGTATTTTATATCCTAAGGGTGTTTTGCAATGAAAATTGAACAGCCTGCCCTGGCGAAGTTGCCAGCTGAGGGGGGTTCACAATGATAATCTCAACCTGGGACTGGCAGCTATAAGTAATGCAAATCACAATCCCTTAATTGCTACATCACAATCAATACTAAATATACATTTCAATAATAATGTATTCAATCACCTTGTGTAAAATGAGGCTCCATTTCATACAATGCTACCTCAATAGAAACAGCTGAGAACTCAAATGGTGTGACTCTGGGTGTTATTTGCTACAATTTCAAATGTTTTATCCTGTGAATATACCAATATGGTTAATATACTTCCTGCCTTTAAGCTTGGGTGTTGTATTTGGCAGAGTCCTTCTTCCATATTAAAGAGGAAGAAGAGGAAGGGGAATGGGAGGAGAAGACAAGAGATACAGTGGGAGCAGAGGCAAGAACACCATTGACCAGGAATGAGCAGCACAAGTAGCAACCGGCTGCAGGTTGGCTGATGCTGAGTGACCTGACATGATGAGGCAATAGCATATGACAGCAGTGACATCATGTGACAATAGCGTGTTACGATCTGGGTCGAAACCGGTAACTTTTCCTTTAAAAAAAAGAAATCCGAAGACCTAATTATTTACTGAAAGAATGAAGCCACAAGAATTCCATGAAGTCCTTCCTCGTGAAGAATTTCAGCTCCTCTTGTAGGATTTAGCCTGATCCCCAGCCAACAGCAGCACAAAACCGCCCGGAAAAGATGGGCCAAATGGCCTCCTTCTGTGCTGTAGACGTCTAAGGGTATATAAAAATGGCACACGTCTGCAGAACCTCCTCTTATGACAGTCTGGATAGCGTAGATCTTCCAATGTTATCTTTAGGTAACAGAATCATCTGCAACAACTGTATATTTCCCTGTTCTCAGCTCCTGGATCTAACCTCTGACTTTTTCAGCCTGCCTGTATTGCACCACTGGGATCATCAGCTGTGCTTGGATGGCTCTGTGTCCTTTTATATGGTTTCAATCAGTTTCAGTCTCTTCAGACATTTTGGTTTCAAATCTCAGTTTGAGCCTTAGGGCAAGATTTTCCCACTGCTGAGCGGGGGGCGCTGGGCCCACTCGCCGACGCGTAAAATGACGCGTGGTGACATTGGGCGGAACTCCCAACGTCACCGTGCCCCATTTAAACTTTCCGGTAGGCGGGGGCGCAGCAAAATCAGCTGTGCGCCCGCCGACCTGTCAATGGCCAATTGAGGCCATTAACAGAGTAATTTAGCAAATTAATGGACCTGCCCATCCAACCTTAAGGTTGGCGGGCAGGCCAGGAGCCCCGGCGGGAATTAGAAAAAGCATGAAACCTCATCCACGGGCGGGATGAGGTTTCATGTAGGTTTTTAAAAATTTTATTAAAGTTTTTTTTAAAAATTATGGACATGTCCCAACTCATGTGACAGTCACATGAGGGGACATGTCAGGAATTTTTTTTTTCTATTTTTAACATTTGTGACAGAACAGCCGATCTCCCTGAGGCAGCACTTAGCCTCAGGGGGATGAGTGTGTTCTTTCGTGCACATGCGCGAAAGAGCGCACTCTTGGGTTTAGGGATTCCCCCCCCCCACCCGCACAGGGAGCGCATAGCGCTTCCGTGTGGATGTCACGCTGGGCGGGCCTTAATTGGTCTGCCCACGTAAAATGCCCCCCCCCCCCCCCCCCCCCCGCCCAATTGGGGGCGCCAATAGGAGACACGCCTGTACGTCCCCACAATTGAATTTCACCCCCGACGGGGGGAAAATCCTGCCCGTAATTTCCTTAAAAACTGGGAGGTTCTGTTTCCTTTCTCAGTTTCCCATTTCAATTAGGGTATGTCTCAAAAAATAAAAGCAACATACTGCGGGTGCTGGAGATCTGAAATAAAAACAGAAACTGCTGGGAAAACGCCGTAAGTCTTTTTGCCGCATGACGTCAGGTCACTCAGCATCAGCCAACCTGCGGCCGGTTGCTACTTGTGCTGCTCATTCCTGGTCAATGGTGTTCTTGCCTCTGCTCCCACTGTATCTCTTGTCTTCTCCTCCCATTCCCCTTCCTCTTCTTCCTCTTTAATATGGAAGAAGGACTCTGGCAGCATCTGTGGAGAGAGAAACAGAGTTAACATTTTGAGTCTTGAGTATGACTCTTCCTCGGAACATCCGAAAATACAAGCTTTGAAACCACAGATTGCATCACAAGAGATAGGGGCAAGTGTGTGGAATGGCAGGGCTAAGGCGGAGAATATGGGACAAAACCTGCAACTGCGGGCGCAGACATGGCGTATGATGGTCAGCAGGCCTCCCATTGACATGGCGATCTATCGCCATCATGCATACTGGTTAATTCATTCACCTAAGCCATAATTTAAAACCTCTTGGCAACCCAAACCAAATTTCCTCTCCTCCCACTTTTACCGACAGTTAAACTTTTTAACCACAAAAACAGAAAACGGAGACAGAGAAAAAATATAACAAAAGGCAAAGATAAAATGAGCAAAAGGTGGCAGGAGGGAGGGCTTTAGATTTCTGGGACATTGGGACCATTTCTGGGGGCAGTGGGACCTGTACAAGGCAGACGGGTTGCACCTGAACCGGAATGGGATCAACATCCTTGCGGGGAGGTTTGCTAGTGCTGTTGGGGAGGGTTTAAACTAACTTGGCAGGGGGGTGGGATCCTGAGAGGAGGTTCAGCAGGGGGAGATGTACAGCCAAAATGAGAAGAGAGAGCAAGTGAGTCTGGAAGGCATAGAAATTATAGGTCAGTTAAGGCACAAGGGAGTTTGGCAAGGTTGCATGGTATTTATTTTAATGCAAGGAGTCTGACGAATAAGGCAGATGAGTTGAGGGCACAAATTAACATATGGAAGTATTATGTCATTGCTGTCACAGAGACATGATTGAGAGAGGGGCAGAATTGGCAGCCCAATATTCCAGGATATAGGGTCTTCAGGCAAGACAGGGAAGGAGGTTAAAGAGGAGGGGGTATCGCAATATTGATCAAGGAATCAATTACAGCAGTAAGGAGGGATGACACCTTAGAAGGCTCCTCGAATGAAGCCATATGGGTAGAACTGAAAAACAAAAAAGGAGCAGTCACACTGTTGGAAGTGTACTATAGGCCCCCAAACAGTCAGAGAGAAATAGAAGAGCAGATATGTAGGCAAATTTCAGAGAAGTGTAAAAATAATAGGGTAGTAATAGTGGGGGATTTCAACTTCCCCAACATTAACTGGGTTAGTCATAGTGTGATAGGCTTAGAGGGAGCGGAATTCTTAAAATGCATCCAAGAGAGCTTTTTAAGCCAGTACGTAGAAGAGAGGGGGCGGTCTTGAACTTAATTTTAGGTAATGAAGCCGGGCAAGTGGTAGAGGTATCAGTGTGCGAGCGTTTTGCAGATGGTGATCATAACTCTGTTAAGTTCAAGGTTGTTATAGAAAAGGACAAGGATGGGCCAGAAATCAGAGTTCTAAATTGGGGGACGGCCAATTTTAATAAGGTCAGATATGATTTGGCCAAAATGGACTGGGAGCAGCTACTTTTAGGTATATCTGCGTCAGAGCAGTAGGACTCATTCAAGAAGGAAATAGAGAGAGTACAGGGCCAACATATTCCAGTAAAGACAAAGGGTGGGACCAACAAGTACAGAGAACCCTGGATGTCGAGGGATATACAGGATTGGATAAAGAGAAAAAGGGAGGCTTATGGTAGATACCAAGGGCTCAAAACAGCGGAAGCCCTAGAGGTGTATAGAATGTGTAGGGGGGAACTTAAAAAGGAAATTAGGAGAGCAAAAGAAAAACATTGGCAGGTAAAATAAAGGAAGATCCAAAGTTATTTTACAAGTACATTAAGAGCAAGAGGATAACTAGGGAAAGAGTAGGGCCCATTAAGGACCATAGTGGTAATTTGTGTGTGGAGCCGGAAGACGTAGGTAGGATTCTAAATGAATACTTTGTGTCGGTGCTCACAAGTGAGAGAGACGACGTGGGTATGGAAATCAGGCAAAAGGACTGTGATATAATTAAAGAAATTAGCATAGAAAGGGAGGAGGTTCTAAGTGGCCTGGCAGGCTTAAAAGTAGATAAATCTCCAGGCCTGGATGAAATGTATCCCAGACTGTTGAGTGAGGCAAAGGAGGAGATAGCAGGGGTGCTGGCAATAATTTTCAGTACCTCTCTGACCACAGGAGAGGTGCCAGAGGACTGGAGGACAGCCAATGTGGTATCGTTGTTCAAGGGAGGAAAGGATAAACCAGGGAACTACAGGCCAGTCAGTCTAACCTCAGTGGTGGGGAAACTATTGGAAGCAATTCTGAGGGACAGAATTAATCTACACTTGGAGAGGCAGGAATTAATCAAGGACAGTCAGCATGGCTTTGTTAAGGGGACGTCATGCCTGACCAATTTGATTGAATTTTTCGAAGAGGTGACCAGACGTGTAGATGAGGGCAATGCATTTGACATAGTCTACTTGGACTTCAGCAAGGTTTTTGATAAGGTCCCGCATGGGAGACTGATAATGAAGTTAAGAGCCCATGGGATCCAAGGCAATTTGGAAAATTGGATCTAGAATTGGCTGAGTGGCAGGAAGCAGAGGGTGATGGTTGGAGGGTGTTTTTGTGACTGGATGCCTGTGTGCAGTGGGGTTCCACAGGGATCGGTGTTGGGTCCCTTGCTGTTTGTGGTATATATAAACGATTGAGACTTGAATGTAGGAGGGTTGGTCAGTAAGTTCATGGATGACATGAAAATTGGTGGGGTGGTAAATAGCGAGGAGGATAGCCTTAGATTACGGAAGGATATAGACGGGCTGGTCAGATGGGCTGATCAGTGGCAAATGGAATTTAATCTGGATAAATGTGAGGTGATGCACTTGGGCAGGACAAATAAGGCACGGGAATACACGATGAACGGTAGGACCCTGGGAAGTACCGAGGATCAGAGAGACCTTGGTATACATGCCCACTGGTCCCTTAAGGTGGTGGGGCAGGTAGATAAGGTGGTTAAGAAGACATGTGGGTTACTTGCCTTTATTAGCCGATTCATAGAATATAAGAGCAGGGAGGTTATGCTGGAACTGTATAAAACGCGGTTAGGCCACAGCTACAGTATTGCGTGCAGTTCTGGAATCCGCATTATAGGAAGGATGTGATTGCACTAGAGAGAGTGCAGAGGGGATTTAGCAGAATGTTGCCTGGGCTGGAGAGTTTTAATTATGAGGAGAGATTGGGTAGACTGGGGTTATTTTCCCTGGAGCAGAGGAAATTGAGGGGGGACATGATTGAGGTGTATAAAAATATGAGGGGCATAGATAGGGTAGACAGGAAGGAACTTTTTCCCTTGGTGGAGGGATCAATAACCAGGGGGTATAGATTTAAGGTAAGCGGCAGGAGATTTAGAGGGGATGTGAGGAAGAATTTTTTCACCCAGAGGTTGGTGGGAACCTGGAACTCACTGCCTGAAAGGGTGGTAGAGGCAGAAACCCTCATAACATTTCAGAAGTATTTGGATGTGCGCTTGTGATGCCATGGCATACAAGGCTATGGGCCTAGTGCTCGAAAATGGGATAAGAATAGTTAGGTACTTGTTTGACCACACAGAATGGACCGAAGGGCCTTTTTCTGTGCAGTAGACCTCTATGACTATGACTCTAATTACTACCTCTCTGATACTGAAAATTGTGTGGAGACTCATTTCTTCAGGTTTTAATTGTTATTAGAGATTTTTTAAAAATTAGGAATGGTAGCATAGCAGTTCTGTTATGGGACGAGTATTGCAGAGGCCTGGACTAATGATCTGGAGTTGAGTTCAAATCACTCCATAGCATCTGGGGAATTTAAATGCAGTTGATCACAATAATCTTGTCATAAATACCCATCTGGCTGATTTCCATACCCATTGTCATAAATACCCATCTGGCTCACTAATGTCCTTAAGGGAAGGAAATCTGTTGTCTTTATCTGGTCTGGCCTATATGTCACTCCAGACCAGAACGATGTTGTTGACTCTTAACAGCCCTTTGAAAAGCCCAGCAAGTTGCTCAGTTGTCAATAAAGTGGTTCCCCTCACCTTCTCAAGGGCAGTTAGAGATGGGAAATAAATACTGGCCTAGCCAGTGACATCTACATCCCATGAAAATGTCAAAAGAAGTGATGCCCACATCTCTAGCATGAATAGTAAAAAAATGTAAAATTAAAAAATAAATCTTTCAACTCTTCCTTTCTGCCTTTTTCTGCCAGTTATTTTGGTCTTTCTTTCCATCTTTATTTCTTTTTCCGTACCTGATTTGACATTGAATTCACCCACTCTAAACCCAAATTTTCCCAAAGCTGGAAGGGCTCCACGTCTTAGTCAAAACAGCACTAGAGTCCCGATTCTGGAGGCCCTGTCCCTGAACCCGGCACACAGTATTGTTGCTATGGAGGGTGTTGGGGGGTAGGGGGGGAACCAGGATGAGATGTATTTCACACATCTGCAGTTCAAGTAGGCAGCAGCACATTTAAAAGTGCAGTTCTCTTGATTCAGAAGCAATTTGTCATCAAAGTTTCTGAAACACAACTCATAGGATTTACAAATGCGAGGGAAAGATCTAAACCTGCCGGAGTTCTTTGAAGAAGTTAGGTACCCTCTTGGTGGGGTCAGGTACCTCTTTGGGGCTTTTAAGAGTAGACATGAATGTGAGCAAAAAGTGGATAAGGTCTGTGGAACTGTCAAGCTGTCAACTCATTTAAACCCCTTGCTCTTTAAATTTTGAATTAGTACACAGTCTGCAGTTGAAAGAAGCTAGTGCTTGCAATTACAATAGGTGTTTGTTGACATAAGCCTGAGGACTATCATTATAGTGTTAGTGCTGCTTACTTACTTCCACCTATTGTTATCAGAGTGTGCGAGGGGTTTGTGAGTTCACAGTTTGATTGAAAGCTCCAAGTGGTTCTAAAGAGATTAGCTGTCTTTGATGTGGGGCTATGAATATAATTGTTTGTTTTTATAAGGGGTTGAGTACTTGAAGGGATTTAAATATATTGAATGGGCTTTTACCGATGAGTGGTTTTTAATTTAGTGAGGTCTGTAATAGATACTTAAGGACTTTATTTTATTCCATCTCAGCATGGCTCCTGAGGTCTACCAATGAAAGATACTGGGAGAGTTGGTATGAAGCGTGTAAGGGCAAAGGGTGGTGAGTGAGGGCATGGGTTGACATGAGTTGACTCTAAGTTGGCATAGAGGGTATGAGGTGACATAAGGTATGTAGAGGGCATAGGTTGGTATGGAGGGTATAAGGGGGCCAAGGGGGTGGGTAGAGGGGCATAGGGTGGCATGGAGAGTATGGGGCAGTGGCAGATGGGTAGAGGGGTATAGATTGGCATGGTGGGTATGAAGGGCCCTGGGGTGGGTAGAGGGACATATGTTGGCATAGAGGGTATGAGGGGCCATGGCGGTGGGCGGGGGCATGAGTTGGCATGGATGGTGCATGGGGAGTGTGGGGGGTGAGAGCTAGAGGGCCTTACTGTTTATAACTGGGACAAAGTCGCAGAACACCAAGGCGAGTCTTTTAATCAGCCCTCCTCGCAGTCCCTGTGGTTGCCTCCACCCTGTTTCCAGGGACGATAGGTCCGAATCTAGTTAGCACCCACACCCCCCAAAACGAAAATCCGAACATCCAAAGAAGTTTCTCCCAAGTCGGGTTTGAGGAGTCGGGAATTTTCCTGACTTCGCACGCTTGACTCGGGAGCGAAAATTAAGCCTCTAATTTACATTTTCTTCTCATTGCTACGCAGCTGATTTCAGAATCCTTCAGTCTGCTTGATTGAAGTGATGTACGGTTTCATGCCCTGTTCAAATACCCACTTTCCCTCATTGTGAGGTTATCCATTTGCACCTTCAGCAATTTGCCATATGAAACATTTTAAAGTTTACATGTGCAGGGTCAAGTCTAGGTAATGGCAGATTCTGTTAGATTCACTCCTACAGCAAACTTATGTCTAGCAAACACTTCCTGTAAGTGTTACAACTTTCTTGTCACACGTCATAACATCCCAAATGTTATAAAAAAGCAGGCCTTTCGACTCACTGTGACGAACACCACAAGCAATCTGCCAGTTAAAAATAAATATGCTAAATCGCTGTTAGAGAAATTCAACCATGAATTTTTCAGTGAAAAAGTGACCCGGAACCTTTGATTGGATTGCAATCCAGGAACTCACAGCTGTTCGGTATCTTCACGAGGAAATGTTGGCAATTCAAGAAGTTTCTTTACATCTTGTCTCTCTTGTCTTTGGGTCAGTCACATTTTAGGCTTTTGTGGCAGCTTCTTTGGGCCACACACGTCAGGTTCTTTGTGGCCCAGGATTCAGTCATCCATATTAACTCTGATCCCCACACTTCCTGTGCTCTTGGGCAGGGGCTCAGGCTGCCAAGGCAGCTGGCTGATGAAATTTTAAGCAGAAGGACAGTCGAAGGATTCCCTGAATCCTGAGCCAAGAAATAAATGCTATGCACTGCGAAACACATCGTTCACAGTTGGCAGTTCTGCTTTCTGGGCTCAGCATTTTTTTAAACTTCACTAGTAACATCTTTGGGCCGAGCATGTCATTTGTGGAAAGAAATCTGTCGGGATGTCAGATACCTTGGGATCCCATCACGAATACAAGTTTGGGAACGAACGAATGATTATTTAATAATATAAAGTATAATGTGCATTCTGTACAATGTTAATGTTCTGTATTATCACATGTAACGTAGTATGTATGTTGTATTATACTGGTATATTATGGGCTGGATTTTGCAGTCAGTGGGGGAGCAATGGCGCTCACCACTGATCTAGATCTAGCAAGATCCACCAAGATCTAGCAAGTTCTATGGTGTGGTTTTCCCCTATCTGAAGACTGTTTAAATCTCGAGCCAAGTCAAGGGGATGTCTTGGCATGGAGCAGCAATGATGTCGGCAAACGGCCAATCACATTAAAGTTTTCAAACGCGATGCAACCAGGAAAACAAAAGCACCACATTGCTTCACTTCTAATTTAAATACTTCAGGTGCAAAATAAATTATTGTGATTGGATTAATATGGAAGGTAAAATAAAAATAAACCTAAAATTTAAAAACAAATGTGAAATTTGTGAGCGTTATGGAGAAATTTGGCAAATTCCACAAATATCAAGTTAGCTTCTCAGGGACAGTAAAGGTGTTTAGCAGCAATTATGGAGTTAGAACACAATTAAAACAGAGTGACACCTCATTCAACAAGGTATAAAAGGGATGTCTCAACTTCACACCCTCTGGAGAAGTATAATATCACTGGTAACTGCATCTGGAGTTCTACGTTATCCTGCACATGTGCAGACTCCAGAAGTTGTTGTCAGTTTCATTGGAGTGACAGTTTCACCATTATTACCAATAAATCTACATAAATCTAGGCTTATATGTTATACAATATATTTCACTATATAGATCTTATTGTGTATTGTGCCGTACAATATAAATGATGCTACCCAACACATACATGTAATACCTGCAATTTATTACATGTTCTATTGCATGAAAATGAAATATTATTATAATGATATTAATTAATATTATTATAAGATGGGTGTTATTCAGCCCTACACCTCGATGAGATCTCTGCTCTCCTCCAGCCCTGGCCTCTTGTGTATTCCCGTTTTGAATCGGTCCACCATTGGCTGACAAATTTCCACAGTTTTCTGAACATTGTTTGATAGGAAAATGTTTCAGAATTTGTCAACAAATTGGGCCTAAGCTTGATTCCCAGTCTGCACCGGGTTTGCTGATCATGAGTAGAGCAGAGTTGGGGAGAGCAACAATTGGCCCAACTTCCCAGGCTCCTTCAAAAAAATGGGCATTTGATTGTTTTCCTGTCACAGCTTCATGTTGCTTTAGACACTGTGCTTGAGCCAAGAAACTTAAAAACTGCACAATATCTATAATAGGCAGCACATGAGGATCAGAATTTAAAATGAGGTTTGGAATTGGAATCAGTCATGCACATTTCACAGGTTTGGCAAAGGCCACCATAATACTATTAATGTTGTAAACTGTCCAACATCACCTATTTTTAGAAGAGGCAATAAAACAGAGCCTGATTCTATGGAATTCCAGTGGATAATGATAGCTGATTTATTGATCATCTTTACTGCTGCTGATTATTAATTGGTTCAATATTTCTCTCTGACAGGGATACATGAGGCCTCTGAAGCAGCCGGAGAATTCATGTATCTGTGATCTGGCCCTTGTGGATGATATGTTTTTCCAGATTCCAGAAATCCTGGAGCATCATGAGAAGTTCTTAGAGCAGGCGCATCATTGTGTCCAAAACTGGCACGAGAAACAGAAAGTGGGCGACCTGATGATTGAAACAGTGAGTACTGCACAAACATACACATCTTCTAATTGAAGAAAAATAAACACGGCTAGAGTGGGTTTGGAAGGAACTGAGTTCTGGCTGGACACCATTTGCTTTCTGTATTCCTGCAGCTGTTTCTCCTTCACAAAGCAAGTCTGAAACAAGCTCCAGTTGGAGATTAGTACAAGTTACACAAGCAGATCATTTGATCAAAGTACTTTGCTCTCCTTATTTGCTCTTCTTCCATTTAGGATACCTCAACAGAAGGGTCAACCTCTACTGGTTACCATATTGCTGCAGCACAAGAGTATGTCGATATTATTGATTTTGCCAGCCATACCGAACTTGTTTGTACAATGTAACTGTGATGGTTTAGCTAGTTGGGACATGCTGCAGTGTCACTATACTGTGCTCTTTATGATGGAGTCTATATTCAAAGCTGAGCATTTATGACACAATACAGTGAGATATGCTGTACCGTGAGCATTTTAGAACAGAGTGGACCAAGATTCAAAATATTTTCTAAAGAGGTACCCTTGAATACATTTCAGTTTGGGTGCAAGATTCAAAGTAGTAGCACAACAACATCTTGCATTTCTGTAGAACCTTAAATGCAGTAAAACATCCCAAGATGCTTCACAGGAGCATTAATCAACAAGATTGACACTGAGTAACAAATAGTTCATTGATTTGTCCTGCACCCCTGTCTTTAACAACAAAATTAATATACTTCTAAGACTTTAGCAATTTGCCAGTTTTTCCGAAGTTTTACAACTTAACAAAGTTGTTGCTGCTGGAAAAACATTAAAAGTCAGTTTTCCAGTAATTAGAATTGGAAGTATTATGGGTTACAACATAACATCAAGGTCTACTTGACCGGATAAATCACTCTGGTTTTTTTCAAGTTTATAGTATTATCTGAACTCCTCAATCATGTTGACAATTTTTGTTTAACACCCTAAATTCAAGCCACCTGTTATTTTTTTCCAAAAAACCTTATGGCTAGAGGGGGTGCATCTTATCTCCTGTACCTTCCATATTGTAAGGCATGGAAAGTAAATGTGCTTCCATGTGTTGACTTGGAAGAATAGCAATTTGCCAGTTTTTCCGCAGTTTTCTTCATTCATATATGTAAAAAATAGTATCTCCATTTTGGAATCAAGGAGGCAAGGGAGGAGATCACAGGGGCTCTGACCCAAATTTTTTAATTCCTCTCTGGTCACGGGGGAGGTGCCAGAGGACTGGAGAACAGCTAATGTGGTTCCGCTATTTAAGAAGGGTTGTAGAGATAAGCCAGGGAACTGCAGACCAGTGAGTCTCACGTCAGTGGTAGGGAAACTATTGGAGAAAACTCTGAAGGAGAGAATCTATCTCCACTTGGAGAGGCAAGATTTGATCAGGGATAGTCAGCATGGCTTTGTCAGAGGGAGGTCATGCCTAACAAATTTGACTGAATTTTGCAGTTGATGTAGTTTATATGGATTTCAGCAAAGCCTTTGACAAGGTCCCTCATGGGAGACTTATAAAGAAGGCAAATGCACATGGGATACAGGGTAATTTGATAAGGTGGATTCAAAATTGGCTTAGCTGTAGGAGACAGAGGGTGACTGGAAGCCAGTGTCCAGTGGCGTACCTCAGGGATTTGTGCTGGGTCCCCTATTATTCGTCATTCATATAAACGACATAGATGACCATGTGGGGGGGGTAGGATTAGTAAGTTTGCGAATGACACAAAGATTGGTCGGGTGGTTAACAGTGAAGTTGAGCGTCTTGGGCTACAGGAAGATATAGACAGGATGGTCAAATGGGCAGCTAAGTGGCAGATGGAATGTAACCCTGAAAAGTGTGAGGTGATACACTTTGGAAGGAGTAATTTGACAAGGAAGTATTCAATGAACGGCATGACACTAGGAAGTTCTGAGGAACAAAGGGACCTTGGCGTGTGCGTCCATAGATCTCTGAAGGCGGAGGGGCATGTTATTGGGGTGGTGAAAAAGGCATATGGGACACTTGCCTTTATCAATCAAGGCATAGATTACAAAAGTAGGGAGGTCATGTTGGAGTTGTATAAAACTTTGGTGAGGCCACAGCTGGAGTACTGTGTGCAGTTCTGGTCACCACATTATAGGAAGGATGTGATTGCACTGGAGGAGGTGCAGAGGAGATTCTCCAGGATGTTGCCTGGGATGAAACATTTAAGTTATGAAGAGAGTTTGGATAGACTTGGGTTGTTTTCGTTGGAGCAGAGAAGACTGAGGGGCGACCTGATCGAGGTGTACAAGATTATGAGGGGTATGGACAGGGTGGATAAGGAGCAGCTGTTCCCCTTAGTTGAAGGGTCAGTCATGAGGGGACACAAGTTCAAGGTGAGGGGCAGGAGTTTTAGGATGGATGTGAGGAAAAACCTTTTTACCCAGAGGGCGGTGACGGTCTGGAATGTGCTGCCTGGGAGGGTGGTGGAGGCGGGTTGCCTCACATCCTTTAAAAAGCACCAGAATGAGCACTTGGCACATCATAACATTCAAGGCGATGGGCCAAGTGCTGGTAAATGGGGTTAGGTAGGTAGGTCAGGTGTTTCTCACATGTCGGTGCAGACTCGATGGGCTGAAGGGCCTCTTCTGCACTGTGTGATTCTGTGAATAGCTACACTGGGAGTAAAATTAGAATGAGATGAAGACAGAAAATGCTGGAAATACTCAGAATAAGATATGGGTTTCTGTTGTTCCTTTTCTCCCTGCAGTGAATGCTGAAAGGTATATATTCCTGGAGGGTATTTCTTTATTATTTCTAAATAAAGATAGATGCTTCTAGAATTTATATAGAATTTTTATATTTACATGACTTGGATCACTGCCATTCTTTTGATCTGTTGGTTTGGTAAAGAAAAATCCTTCAGAATGACCCTTGCTACTGTTGTGAAAATCCTTTTCCAAAGGCAAAATTGTCAACCATGGCCACAGACACAGTGGAGCACCAGCTATCCTTGAGGAAAATAATGATTATTATTACTACCACCACCATTATTAGTCAATCTCCTGGGGATATAAGACATCGTGCAGTCTTCAGGTGAAACAGTGTTAGAAGGCGAGGGGTATTTGGACCAACGCATACAGGTGTAGTTCAGTACCCTGTTTAAAGTCATACCTTCAGTTCTATTGTATATTTTTTCCATCGCAACTCCCCATTGTCACATTTATAATGGAAAATGCTGGTGTAAACTATCACGCTTTAATTACGCTCTCCCACCAGTGGTGGTACTCCAGAGTGAATAGTTCTTATAGGGCGTTTACATTGCAAATATCATATAGGAATTTTTAATTGAAAGAAATGGGGGTTGTAAGCAGCTGCAAGAGTTTTTAATAGTTATATTTTGAAAACATTACTTCTCTTCCCCTTTTTTAATTATATTACCATAAGCAGGAAGAAACTGCACAGTTTTGAAATAACAGGCAAACAGTGGAGGGCCTGGTTGAACAATCTGTATCAAAATTTCTTGGGCTTGCAGCAGTAATATTCAGTTGGCATTATTATTTCTGGAGGTTAGAATACCCCAATGGTTGTGGAAGATTTACAGCCTAGTGATTGCAAAACTGCATTGCTGATCTGAACAAGTTTTTTTTCCAAGCATAAACTTTATTCATAAAATTTGTAAAAGTACATTACAAAACATTTCAAACTGAAAACTGCAGAAAGCGCAACAAAAGTCCACTTTTCTTCATACACCATATTCCACTCTGAGGTGCCTCAAAACAATTGCAATACTTTCGATATTTACAATATACATTCCATGTCAGGCATACAGCCCAAGGGATTCTACACAGTTTCTAGCCCCTTGGTCTACTATGGCTGAAAGGCCTGAGGTCGCGACCTTTCCCCATTCTACCTCTGTGACAGCTGCCCCAAGCTTTAGTGCATCCCTCAGCACTTTGTCCTGGACATGGAATGTGGCAACGCACAGTCAAGGACAACTCTTTTCACTGGAAGACCAGCAAGTTTCAGGCAGACCAAAGAGCATCTTTCGCCAAACTGATGGTCCTCCAGCTGCAGTTGATGCTTGTCTTGATGTGCCTGCCTGGGAACAGCCCATAAAGCATAGAGTCTGCTTCACGGAGCTGCTTTCGATGAACCTCGACGAAAATCACTGCATCTCTCTCCAGACCCTCTTTGCAAAGGCACATTCCAGAAGGAGATCAACAATGGTCTCTTTCCTGCCACAGCCACCTTGAGAGCACCTTGTGAAGGGGCTTAGACTCCTGGCATACAGGAACTGACAAGGAGGCTCCTTCTCACCACTAGCCAAGCTACGTCTTGGTGCTCATTTGAAAGTTCTAGCGATGAAGCATTCTGCCAAATGACTTTGGCAGTCTGCTCAGGAACCATCCGACAGGATCTACCAAATCCTTTTCCCACAGGGCCCCCCGGATGTTACGTGCCAACACCAGAAATTAAAATGGGTCGAAGCTACATAGCAGCAGACCCGCGTTGGCATACTCTTATTTTTCATTAATTTTCTGATGCGCCAGAATTTCAGGATTTGCCATTTGTTAAGTTAGGACACAGAGCCAAATCTGGCATTAGATTTTTATGCTTTTGTTCTTTTTTGTTATGCCTTCTCCATGTTTAAACACTCTATGGTTGGTTCATTGGGTAGGGGTGTGCTGCTCCACCATTGGTTCTGCCAGGCTTATTTTTTAACCGCATCTTGGGGCTGAATTTTTCCCTCATCGGGTGGACGTGCGCCCGACCTGAATGAGAGTAAAGTAGTGCGCGATGACATCAGGCGTCCCGACGTCATCGTGCACTCTCACGATATTTAATTCAGCGGGTGCACGCGAGAGGCGGCAGTGTGCCCGCCGACAATTTAGAGGCCTATCAGGGCCCTTAATCAATGAATTAAATCGGATTTTTCGCTGCCTGTCGAGCTGTTTGGTTGGCAGGCGGACGAATAGACCAAGCAGCCATTGCATTTTTTGCAAAACCACATCGACAGGTGGGATGAGGTTTCGACCAGTGATTTTTAAAAAAGCTTTAAAACTCATTCTTAACATGCCCCTGCTCATGCCCTGACAGAGTCACATGAGGGGACATGTTTTTCACATTTTTAAACTCTTTATTTATGTTTCTAAAATTCTTCAGCTCCCTGAGGCAGCTCTGTGCCTTCAAGAGCTTTCAATGCACGCATCTGCACTCGCACTCCTCCCGCCCCCACCCCGGCAGCGCTCAGCATTGCAGCAGGTGAAATCGCGGTCCGCGCACGGTATATTTCGCGACCGCTCCTGGGCCCGCCTGACAAGGTAATAATCGTGCCCTTGAAAACAATTTTTAACTGTTCTGCTACTGCTGTGTGTGGGACATGCAGTGCACAAACTGACTGCCGTGCTCCCTACTTTACAATGCTTTTAAAGCATTTAATTGCCTTCAGGACATCCTGAGGCCAGTTCTTTCTATCTTTCATGTGGAAGGATGCTGGGCAGAAGTTGTGTACTCATCTACCAGTACTTGCATATGGTGCTTCTTGCTAATTTAGCAAGACTTTCATCCGCTGATGCCCATCAGATGGACCTCATGCTCTGCTGACTTGTTTAATTGAGTCAAGTCCACACAGATTCTAATTGAGCCATTAGGCTTTGGTACTGTGACCATTCCAGAGCACCACTTCGTCTATGTGCTTACTGGAGAGATAACCCTTGTTGTAACATGTGTTTCATCCCGCTCTTGACTTTGTCTAAGAGTGGATGAGGGACCTTCCTTATTGTGAAGAGACATATAGGCTTAGAATCCACCCCTAGGGCCAGTTGATATCCTGTCTTTAGCTTTCTTAAGCCTGAAAATATGAATAGAAATTCCTTTCTGAATAGGTTACTGAATTGCTCGTAAGCAATTGCATCAACCTTGTGAATCAGCTTCAACTGCAAGCATGCTTTTCTGCTCAGGAATGATGACTCCTGATCCTGTACAACATAGAGAAAGTTCAATAATTTCTTTATCCATGTATCTTAATCTCGCCAAGAGTTGGCCTATTACTTTTAGTGTTGTCCCTCCTGGACCTTGCAACTAGATGGGGGGTGACTGTAACATGATACTTTGAAGCCACTTTACTTCATCAGATAACACTGAAACACCTGCACCAGTATCTAGCTTAAATTCTGTGGGGTGACCTTCAACCTCTAATTTAATGCTCCAGTAATTATTTTCTGTTTCGTTGACTTCTCCTAGGAAGGTTATTTGTTTTTTCTTCCTCTTCTTGAATTTGATTTGGCCTTGTTATTTTCTCTATCTTCCTGTGAGCTACTTGTATTTTAGATCAGCAGGCATTTTTAAAGTGTCCTAGCTTTCCACAGTTGTCGCCCTCTTCTCTCTCTGCAGGGCATTCTTTCTGCTTGTACAGGGTTTTCCCGCCACACTGAGAATGTCTCAAGATGGTGGTTGGCGTACTTTTTCCTGATTTTGTGGGCTTTTGCTTTATTGTGCTTTTTTTTGTCTAACATACTGAACGGCTTCACTCATTTTTTCCAAGTGACATCACTTTCCTCTCGAACAGCCGCTCTGTTTAGCTTCTTAAACTCGGTCTGTCATGGTATTTGCACTGCCTTTGTGAGAGGTCGATCTTCTCTAGTTTGCAAGAGATCTGATAGGATTTCATCGAAGACCATAACTACTGTACGCTCATGTATTAATTCAACTCTGAGGATCCCATAGTCGCATTTCTTTGCGAGCTGGTACAGGGCATTTATGAATAATCCATGCATTCACCCAGTTTTTGTTTCCTCTCATTAAATTTCACTTGCTCAATGATCAAATTTTTTCAAACACTGTATTACACATCGAATGCCTGGTGGACTTCATTGCATGAGTTTGAAACCCCATCAACTCCCTATCTCGCTATTATCATTTGCAATTGCCCCTACTGTATAGTGTAAAGTACTGACCTGATCCTTTTGTTCCGTCTCATGCAAACCTGAAGGTATTCTGTATCTGGAGAATCCCTTCCTCCAGTTGCCCAGCATTGAGCCTGTTGTGAGCCTTCAGCACTTCGGAAAGTTTCTAAGAGTGGCAATGTGGAGTCCATGCTTGTCCTAAACTCTGGATCTGCTGCTGCATCAGTAGTTTGCCTTGTAGATTGTGATCTGTACTCACAGCTGTCTGGACTCTGTGTCTCCTTGCATCTGCTGAAACCACAATGCTCTATTCTCAAGTGAGTCTTCAATCTTTTTTCCTTTGTGCCCTTTTTCAAAGTATTAGTAGGTCTTTCAGACCTGCAGTCTTCATTTGGAATTTTTCTGGGCCTTTTACACTCTGTCCACTACCACCATGTTTCATCTTTAGTTCAAGGTCTAGATGGAGTTTCTTTAGGGTTTGCCTATCTCCCCAAGAAAGCTACTTTTGTCTGTAATTCATAAAAAGAAACATTCTTGTTCATTTACAGATCTATATACGCCTCAGTACTCAACACGAGGTTGTACCCCTGCTTCCCACTGGATTCAGTTACTTAATTATGTGACATTGCATCATAGTTACATCAGTAATGGGAGGCTATGGCATAGCAGTATTGTTGCTGGACTAGTAATCCAGAGACCCAGGGTAATGCTCTGGGGACATGGGTTCAAATCCCACCACGGCAGATGGGGGAATTTGAATCCCATAAAAATGTGGAATTAAAAGCCTGATGATGGCCGGGAAACCATTGTCGATTGTCGCAAAAATCCATCTGGTTCACTAATGTCCTTTAGGGAAGGAAATCTGCTGTCCTTACCTGGTCTGGCCTGGCCTCCACTTGACCCCAGACCCATGGCAATGTGGTTGACTCTTAAAAATGCCTCTGAAATGACCTAGCAAGCCACTCAGTTGTCATCACCACCTTCTCAAAGGCAACTAGGAATGGGCAATAAATGCTGGCCCAGCCAGCGAAGCCCACATCCCTTGAATGAATAAAATAAAATTAAAAAGTAGTTACATCAGTATCAGGTGCTCCTTTACTCAACAGTTGAGTCCCCCCAGTCTGTAATCCCTAAACAATCAGTGAATTGATGAAAACCTCCACTTTATATGCTGTTAGTCTTGCTGTAAAAACCCTTGAAAATGTTACACCCCATTGAATGAGATAGAACTTAGTTTTTAATGGTGCACTAATTTCATATACCCTCCCTGACTCTGAGAAGCTACTTTTATATGTAGGAATGTCAAATTCTCCATTATGATTTTTTAAAAATCCACAAATTTTTTAAAAAACATTCTTTTAAAAGTTTGCTTATAACAGTTTAGTTTCTGTCTTAATCCAAGCATAAATTTTCAGATCCCAAAATAAATTAAATTAAAAGTGAGGGATAATCAGTGCTTTTAACTTCCTGATCTGCTGTCTGTGAGAATACTTCAATGTGTTTGGCTGCTTACCGTGCTTGATGATATCACTGTTGCCTGGAAATCCCCTTGACTTGGCGCCAGCTTTGGCTGCCAACAGAAATGGGGGAATCCATGCCATCAAGATTGCTAGATCCTTGTGAGTAGCTATCCATGTTTCACTGCTGACTGAAAAACTGAAAAGTTTTGTTTCATAATAGCTCCTGTGAAGCACCTTGGGACACTTTACTACATTAGAGGTGCTATATAAATACAGATTGTTGCTGGTATATGATGGTGCTTATCATAATTTAATAATCCCTTGTGTGAGAGAGAAAAAAAAGTCTTTTACCCTCCCCTTTTGTGTTTCTAGTGCTAATCTTAAATATATTTGGTAAATACAAAGCGAAAGCTGCAAATGCTGGAACACACTGCTAATCAGCTTGTTTCTGTAAATAGAAAGAACAGATTAATGTTTTGAGTGTAACCCTTGGTCAGGAAGTTGTTCCTAAATATGTGCCCTTTGTTATTGACTCTGGCTAGTAGAACACTTGACAAATGAAAACAAATTCCTAACTGTAGAGACAATATTAGCACGTACCCTGATGGTGATTGGCTTGCTGGTTAGTGAGTGTATCAGGGAGCCTAATCAATGTGGATAACTTTTTTTTTAAGGAGATTCACCAATTCTCTAATTTTAAGCAAAAGCAGGGCAGTGCTCCATTCACAACTAGACATACACCGCAGTTCCAAGCTCATAACTTAGCTTTTCTGCTTCAAGATGCTGATAGAACTGCAGGATATTTCCAGCTTTTTCTGTTTTTATTTTAAATCATTGTGAAAGAATTGGGCAAAAGAAGTTTACATGAGGAAGTGATCAACTTCAGGGGTACGCTTTTTCTGATGCTAGCATTATTTTGCTTAATGTTGCCTGTTTCGAAACACAGCAGTCTTGGAGGTAATTATTGGAGTATTTTGGCACAGGTCAATCTTTCAGAATCAGTCTGGGTAATATGACATAAGATACAAATTAAGGAAAGGATAAATATGATGAGAAAAGAACAAAGGCATTCCATTGCTAGTGAAACCTGTCAAGGTGCAGCGCTTTAGTGTTTGAGTTCACTTACACTGGGACCCAGTGCTGTAATTCAGGCTCAAATATTCAAATACTGAACAAGCACTAACAGAGCTATTCTGGTTGTTCTGAGTCATGCTTTGTAACCTGGGCTTAGAGTACACAGGATGGGTTAATGGAGTTATCCTTAATAAACTGAGATGCCTTGATATATTTTGCAAATACCCAGGTTAGATTGCTGGAGCTTCTGTAGTTATACTAGGATTTTCCTTTCACATAGTTCAGGATCTATATATGAGAATGCTGAGGTCAGATAATGTTGTTTCATCATATAGAAGTTGTAATTTCAGGTGTAATATTTGGAAGTGCTGAGGGCCCATTATTGGAACTGTCCAGTTTTACTGGATGACCAACTTTAGTATTGGTGTGAAGTGATTTTGCATCATACCAATGCCAAAGTTATACTCTAAATCCAGTCTAGAAGAGGACATCTCACTCTCCTTCCCTCTGTAGTTAGCTTGGGCTTTGACACTGTATTTATATCGCAACTGCTTAGTGCTGGTAACACTTCAAACCAACACAGTAAATGTAACTTGAGTGGCAGCTGGAGTGAAATCATCCCCCGAGGGTCTCTGCTTGACATCAACTTCAGGTTACCATCTGTAACTCGGCTGATTCCATATTGCAGGCTATTTTGTGCAGATCTAGCCTCTGATGCGTATCAACAGGTTAGTCAAGTATTGTGGAATCCTATTAAAGAAAAAGGGAGAGAACTGACAAATTCGTGCTTCCGTTACAGGGTATCTTGCAGCACGTTTGTATATTGGTAATTGGATCATGGAAGTTGGTGTGACCTGAAAAGCTCAATGCCAATTCATGAAGACTTAGCCCAATAAATCAAGCTAGATTTCAAACCTTGCACATAATCAGCAATAGAAACAGGAAATCAAATAAAAGCACAGCAGGTCAGTTATGATAAAAGGTTTCACTGTATTCATTAACCTATCTTCTCTTTCAGATGTATGTGCAGTTTTTCTTTTCAACTCTACATGCATCCCAATACTAACTGACACCATCATTAATTCTGCTTTCTCAGGCATCATTCTACTCCCCTTCGTAAAAAGAAATACCCTTTACTCATCTATCCCCTCCAGCTGCTCCCTCATCTATAACCTTCCTTTCCCCTCTAAGAACCTTGTCCATTTTGCTTGTCAGCCCTGCGCCCTTCTTTCCACAAATTCCCAGGTTCCAATCCCTACAATCTAGCTTCTGTTCACCTCGCAACAAAAAAATAGCCCTAGCGAAACGTTTGCTGTGACACTGGTACGCCATCCCCCCTTCATTAAACCTGTCTACAGTATATATTGTGGTTATCCACAGAATCAAACTGCAATGACTCTCCTCAGTCATCTACCTATCTAAAGGCAGCCTTACATCTGCAGCAATGGCTTTCTTCCCTCCCCTATGCTGTCATAATAAGATGCTCGTTGGATTTTTCTTAGCCCCTCCTCTTCATCTAGAAAATACCTCTTGGCAACATCATCAACAGGAACAGTTAACTTTCACAAGTATGGATTATCTCCAGCTCTATCTCTCCAATATTTCTCTCAGCACCTTGACTGCCTCCATGTTTTCAGAATGCTTATCCAACATCAATTCCTGGATGACTTCCTCTAGCTCAATATCATAAAGACCAAGATGATCACCCTCACTTCTAGCTGCCTTTAACTCCGGACCCTTAGAACTGGACTCCATTTCTCTTCCTTGCCATTCTCTTAGGCTGAATCAGACCATTTGTAATCTTGGTATCCTATTTGACCTAGGCTGCTTATTGCCTCTTCTGCCACGCTGCCAGCATCTGTTCCAGCTTTAACACCTGCATGTCATCATGGTTTGGTTACCTCCAGACTCTGGCTTCCCATCCCCATCCTCCATAAACTACAAATTGTCCAAAACTCTGCTGCATGTATTATGTTCAATTTGCCCATCAACCTTTTTAATTCCTCATCCGCCAGCGCATTAAATTCAAAATGCTTGTCTGTGGTCTACAAACCTCTCTGTGGCTTCACCCCTATCTCTTCAACCTCCTCCAGGCCAATATTCTGTTCCAAGCACACCATTTTCTTCTGTTCATTCTGCTTCCCTCTCCCACTGAAATTTCAACCAGATTGGTCCTACTTTTTTGAAGCTCTCTGATTAAGCCTTTCTGCCTCTACACCTCTGTCTCCATCTTTTAAAAACAAAATCTCCTCAAGATCCATTCTTTTGACCAAGCTTTCAATCAACTTTCCTAACCTCTCCTGCCAGCCTCCATTTTCCTTTGGCCTACATATGAAATATCATCTGACACTTCTTTACATCAAGGTTGCTTTTTAAAGCAGGTTGTCATTAGTGTATCACCTATAATCCCAACTGAAGGTGGGCACAGGTAATGTTTTCACCCCTGTTAGTGTGTTTATCTGTAAACGATATATCTCAAAAACTAATGACAGATTTCAATGAAGCTTGGTGCGTAGGTAGGTATGACCCAAGGAAGAACTGGTTAGTTTTTAGTGAAAACGCAGATCCGGATCTGGATCCTGGAATTTTTAAAACGATCCGTTAACATTGGGAGATAGGCCAAATTGACTTTTTTTAAAGAATGTTGAGGGTTGTTTTATTTAGAATGTTGCTGATTGTTTTAGAATGTTGTGGATTGTCTCAGCTGTTGTGGTGGAATTTGTCACAGCTATCAAAATGTGAGCAGAGTTTTCAGAGCAGGCTGTTGGATGTGGATTGGCCTGAATCCTCCTCAGTGAAATGGAAGCTCTTAATGAAAAGATTTCTTTTTTCAGCTTTGTAGTTGCAGAGCATCATCCAGGCAGGGAAGAGCCTTAAGAAAGAGCTGTTTAATTGTAATAACATTGAGCTAACACAGCGTTGTGGAGGTATGCGCTCCACTGAGTGCCTTCTTCACTTGTACTTGTCTACTCAGTCCAGTCTTAGGAGAGCCTTTCTTCTTAGGAGAGCTATGCCAGGTTTCTGTAGATTTGCTGAGCTCTGCTGGCTACAAATAAATCCTGACTGTAGAGGAGTGCAGCTACAAGGGGCTGTCCTTAGTTTGTGTAGCAATAGTGATTGATCCAATGGCAGATTCCCAGAGGCACAATTTTGTGGGTGTACAATGCTGCCGGTTGCCTACACTATAGAGCTGTGTGCATAGAGTGCATTAATAGAGAGCAAGCAAACATGTGTGTTGCTACCTGTGCTTCTGTTATGTCAAAATATCTTTATACATGAGGTCTCTACAGTGATGGAATGAGGACACTGTACATTTAAAACAACTTACACTTGGACATAAAGGATTTCAGAGTACTTTATAAAAAGAGGGGAGAAGTAGATGCCTGGCATGAAGTAAAGGACTTTTGGTGATATAAGGGGAAACTGAGGGCACAGTCAGCAAGATGTAGATATACAGGACAAAGTGGCTTTGGAAGATAACTCCAAAGGAAAGAATTAAAATGTGTGAAAGACTGGAATATGTTCATGGAGCAGAGTACGGGAGAGAAAGCAACGCAACTGTTGGGATGCTTGACACACTTTGGCATGATGTGTGCCCAACCACCATTTCCCCCACTGAGATATACATTTCCCATTGATCTCCTATGGCTTTGCTTATGAGTAGACTTCTAGATTGACAGCATGGCCTTTCTCTTTGATAAATTGGCAATTTGTCTAGGTTATTTCCTGGTCAAAAAATGACATAAGTCTCAGCTGATTGCTGGGGTGAAGGCATTTTCTTATGAGGAAATGTTGAGCAGGTTGGGCCTATGTTCATTGGAGCTTAGAAGAATAAGAGGCTACCTTATTAAAACATATACGTTTCTGAGGGGGCTTGACTGGGTAGATGCTGAGAGGAGATTTCCCCTTGTGGAAGAATCGAAAACCAGGAGGCAAAAATAAGGGGTCTCCCAGTTAAGACTGAGATGAGGAGAAATTTCAAAGGGTTGTTAGTCTTTGGAACTCTCTGCCCCAGAGAGTGGTGGAGGCACGATCACTGAATATCTTTAAGGCAGAGATAGATAGATTCTTGACTAAACAAGGGAGTCAAAGTGTATTGGGGGTAGGTAGGAAAGTGGAGTTGAGGCCACAATCAGATCAGCCATGATTTTATCAAATAGCAGAGCATGCTCAAGGGGCATGCTCCTAATAGTGTTGGAAAATAGAGCTAGTTTAAGTAAGTTATATTTGTGTTTGTGGGTGTTAGGAATGAGTTTCAGCTGTAAAGTTTAAGTTTGATTTGTATTTCTGTATCTGTGTGTTAAGAAAGGTCAAATTGAGTTTTCGTTTCACTTTGAAAAGGTGCCTGCATTTCTTATGAGTTTTACGACTCCTGAAGAAAAGGTAAACAAACAAGGGAGGAAGAATTGGACTGTTGCCTAGCAACAGGGGGCCAGAGAGGCAGGTCTCTCCCACAGACACGCACACAAAAGAAGAGAAACAGCTGTTTTTGTTTTGGAAGCTATTGGAGTTCAGCTGGTTTTTTAAAGCTACTGCCAGGAGAGACTGGAGCAAAGGGGACAGATAGCCAGCCCCAAGCTAAGGAAAACCCCAAAATCCAAGGGGAAAGTCCAAAGAAGACCTTCAGGTCAAAGGAAGGACAGGAACCTGGAAAATGTCCTGTTAATGAAGTTAAGGGTGATGGGCAAAGAGAAAGGCTCCAAGCTTCAGATTTAAATAGACAAAAGCTTCAGATAGCAAATTTAAAGCAAGAACAGCTTACAAGAGGCAAGAAGATGCAAAGAGACAGCTGACGGTCTGTAACTCTTTGCTATGGGCATGTGACGCAGTGGTGTACTGTTAACACTGAGTTGGTGAGAGAGAGTGCGTGGAAGAAAGTTTGAATGCATGTGGTGACCCAAGGAAGAGGAATAGTTCGAAGCCTTGGAGGTGAACCCTTGTGGAAGGCTTCTGAGAGAAAGTGTCAGTTTTGGAGAAGGCTCCAAAGACAGCTATCGCAGAGAGGCGATTGGAAACCCCCGCGGGAAAGACGGAGTTTCAGTCTTGGTTGGCTCATGGTGTGACAAGTGTCTGGGAGGAGTTGAGGAGAGATCTATAACATTTGGTTGATGTGGCATCTGTCACTTGGTTTCAGAGATTTACATGGACTGTGTACTTAACTGTGGACATTAAAGTATAAGTTAACTTTTGTAACTTGTGTTATCCTTACAAATCTGTACATACCTGTAAAGGCATAGGTGTGAGTGAAGGAGTATTGTAATATAGTTCATCTTTTCTTGTTTAATAGATGTTTTATTCTTTTGTTAAAAGTTCATCAGCTGACTTCTGTGACTCTGTCAATAGCCACTCTCCAAGTATTTAAACAAACAAATAAAAGTTAGGATCTATCAAGCTGGGTTCCACCCTGGGATCAGGCTTGTCCAGGGGTAATCGCAGCTGGGATCATAACAATAGAAAATAGGAGCAGGAGTAGGTTATTCTGTCCTTCGAGCCTGCGCCTCCATTCAATATGATCATAGCTGACCCTCTATCACAACGCTATACTCCCACTCTCTCCATACCCCTTGATGCCTTTAGAGTCCAGAAATCTATCTATTTCCTTGTTAAATATGTTCAGTGGCTTGGCCTCCACAGCCTTCTGTGGTAGAGAATTCCACAGGTTCACCACCCTCTGAGTGAGAAAGTTTCTCCTCATCTCAGTCCTAAATGGTCTACCCTGTATCCTGAGACTGTGACTCTCTTGTTCTAGACCCGGCAGCCAGAGGAAACATCATCCATGCGTCCAGTCTGTCCACCCCTGTCAGAATTTTATATGCTTCAATGAGATCCCCTCTCATTCTTCTAAACTCCAGTGAATACAGGCCTAGTCGGCCCAATCTCTCCTCTTACAACAATCCTGCCATCCCAGGAATCAGTCTGGTGAATCTTCGCTGCACTCCTATGGCAAGTATATCCTTTCTTATGTAAGGAGACCAAAACTGCACATAATACTCCAGGTGTGGTCTCACCAAGGCCCTATACAGCTGCAGTAAGACATCCTTGCTCCTGTACTCAAGTCCTCTCGTAATGAAGGCCAACATACCACTTGCCTTCTAAACTGCTTGAAGCCTCTTAACACCCACCTCACTGCTCGCATTCCCACCAAGGTGTATGTTCAAAGATAAAACCTTTTTTTAACCCGAAGTGGAATGCCCCTTTAAATTACTTAGAATTCTGCAATTGGCCAGCAAATTAATTCTGACAGTGGCCCTTACGTGAACTTCAGGGGCCATATTGCTCAGTAACATTGTACAGTTCTCGGTGTCACTTCAGTGCCAGCTTCAACTCTGCTTATTGCTGTTTTCATCTCATTGAGCCTGTAGTATATATGGGTTTTAGACTGCTGTAATATAAAAGCAAAATACTGCGGATACTGGAAATCTGAAAAAAGACCAGAAAATGCTGGAAAAACTCAGCAGGCCTAACAGCATCTGTGGAGAGGCAAAAAACAGAGTTAACGTTTCAAGTCCATGTGACTTCTTCAGAGCTCTGCCATTCTGTTTTTCCTACTGAAGTGGATAACTTCACACTTATCCACTTTATACTGCAGTCTTTAGACTCTGAAGAAGTCACATGGACTCGAAACGTTAACTCTGTTTTTTTCAGACTGCTGTGGCTGACTGGCGGTTACTAACAAGCTGTAATTTACTCAAAGGGCTCAGATGACATCCATAATCCATCCAACTTGTATCCCAGGAGTTGTGACATCAACTAAAGCTCTTGAGTATACTGTAGCTGCATTACTCACCACCCTCCATTCATAATTCTGAATGTTATTGGAGCATATTAAACAACACCAGTGAATTAATTATGATATAGTACCATTCCTTCCATTATGTCACTAAGAACCGCAAAAGAGCCTAGCTTATTCATTAGCATGTAGGGCATGATGAGTCATAGTCCATGGTGGCAGTTTCTATCTTGTAAGACGATGGTTTGCGCCGTAGTGGTCAACTCTGTTGAACATTGCCTGGTGTGGCTTAGGAGCCCCACTCTGGCATGGCAGTCTCTGGTGCATTTGCTGCAGAGGAAGACAGTGGGATGAGAAGGTGCAGGTTTCACTGGCCTCTGTTTCCTCTGGGTCCTCTTCTCAGCCAGCCGAGCATTGTGTTCCTGCTCGCCTCTTCTAATGTCCTTCCAAACAGTCAACCTCCAGAGGTCAGGACCATCAGCGACTGTTTCCCAGTTGTCAGTATCAATGTCTGTCATCTTCATATCTCACTTGTAGTGGTCCTTGATGCGGAGGTATGGACATCCGGGAGGTCGTGACCCAGCGGCCAGTTCACAGTACAGAAGGTCTTTGGGTTTACGGCCATCATCTATCTGATGAACATGGCCGAACCAGCGCAGATATCATTGGCTTAGCAATGAGTGTATGCTGATGGAATTAGCATGCTCCAGAACCTCTGAGTAGGTGACCTTGTCTTGCCAAGAGATGTTGAGGATACAGTATGTCTGAGACAGCAAAGGTGGAAACTGTTCAGCCTTTTCTTCTACCTAGCATATGTTGTCCAGGTCTCACTACTGTAGAGGAGTGCATTGAGGGTGCAGGCTTGGTCAACTCACAGTTTGGATGTTGCTGTTGTTCCATACACTCTTACTCAGTTTGGACACAGCAGCTACAGCTTTTGTGATGCGTGTGTTGATTTCAGCTTCAAATTACAGATTGTTGGTGATTGTGGAGCCTAGATATGTAGAACTATCAACAACCTCCAGCATCACTTTGTCAATGCTGATAGATGGCAGTATGGCAACGTCCTGGACCTTGACATTTGTCTTCCTGATGCTGATGGTCAGACCAAATTCTACAGGTGTGAGAGTCTGTCCATTTGCCACTGGAAGTGTTCCTCGGTATGGAATGCCAAGTGTGACATGTTCAGCATAGATGATGAGGACTTGCACATCTTTGTCTTGGGTCTCAGGTGAGCAAGGCTGAATTGCATTCTTTCAGTGCAAGTAGACACTCTCTGTAGATGACCTGAAGGCATATGACAGCAGCAATGAGAAGAATATGCCATGTCAGTGCCAGAACACAACCCTGTTTGACCCTACTGCGGATTTCAAAGGGTTCTGATGTTGCTCCTTCATAGCTGACCTTACCCATCATGTTGTCATGGAAAGAGGAGGTCACATTGAGCAGTCAACATTCTCCAGCAGTTTAACTAGACCTCTGCTCACATGGTCAGGTGCCTTGCTGAGATTGATGAAGACGATGAAGATGATAGTGGTCTCCTTTTCAGGTGGTATTTCATCAGCACCTGGAGCTTTGCCCATGGCAAGCCAGTCAATAGCTTTGCTAAGTTCCTCTGCTGTGGGTTTGATATCCAGCTGTGCCATGGCAGGCAGGCTTTCTGTGGTGTCTAGCGTTTCCTCAGCGACAGTGTTCTCCCTAAAGTACAGCTCAAGGTAGAAGTTCCACCAATCTCTCCAACTGTTTATTGCAGTTGGATGACCTCCCCTGCCTTTGTTTTCAGTGGAACCGTTTTCTTTGCTGATGGACCTGTTGCCTTTTTGATCCCTTCATACATACCCCTGGCATTCCCTGTGTTGAAGGACATCTGGACATTCTGGCAGAATTGCAACCAGTAGACATTGGCATACCACTTAGCAGTCTGTTTTCTCCGAGTGGCTCTTAGTGAATTCAGGGTTTTCTCACTCGGATCCCTCTTCCAATTAACGAGAGCAGACTGCTGGGCTTCAATGACAGGCCCCATCTCAGTGATATTAGTCTCGAACCAGCCAACATTTTCTGCTCTTACTTCCCATATGCTGAGAGTGCGGTAATGTAGATGGTGTCTCAAAGTATATTCCATTTAGCTTCTGCACTCTGTGTGGGAATGCCAGAGAGTGCATGCTCAATCAATTCACGGAACTATTGTTTTTTTTTCTGGTTAGACAGTTCGGCTGACATTGATACGAGGACAGTATTTCTGCTTTGAATGAAAATGCTTCAAGGTGCATCCTAACCCTAGTACCCACCAGGGAAAGATCGGTATCAGAGTCAGCACAGTGGTAGCTGCGTGTGTTGACAGAGCCACATCTGGTGGTGATCAGATCCAGCTGGTGCCAATGCCCTGATCTTGGATGTCTCCAGGGCACCTTGTGGTATGGTTTGTTCTAAAAGAAGGTGTTAATTGCACAAAGTCCATGGTAGCAGCAAAGCTCAAGTAGTCTCTGTCTGTTCCCGTTTATCTTTGCCAGACCATGATATCTGAGGCAGGAGGGCTTAGGCAGGAGGGCTATGCCTCGAGGTTCGCACCCACTTTGCATTGAAACCCTCCAGTAAATAAACATGTTCTGACTTAGGGATTCTGCTGACAGCAGTGTCAAGCTCCTTACAGAACTGGTCTTTCACCTCTGTAGTGAAGCACAGTGTTGAAGCCCAGATACCCATGAGGTTAACTGGCCCCTCTGAATGAGAGGCAGATGGAATGAACACATTCTGAACCATTCTGAACCTTCTGTCATCGAGAGTAGTGAGTTCCTTACAGTGAAGCCTACACCTTGCTCACGCATTTCCCCTGAACTCTTGCTATGCCAGATGAAGGTGTAATGTTTTCCTTTCAGTGATACGCTCTTGGTGAGACTGGTCTCTTGTAGGGAAGCCATGTCGACGTTCAGCCTATCAAGTGCCATGTCAATCACAGCCCTCTTGCACGTGTTATCAATCAATTATAAGTTGTCTGTCAGTCCCATGCACAAGGTCCTGACTTCCAGCTTGCCAATCGAAGAGTTGACATTTCTTTTTTTTTGTCATTTGTTTACCAGGTGCGATGGATTCTGTCCACTTGTTGAACAGAAACTCTAAGCTCCAAGCTCCCATTGAAGCAAATGGGTCGTGGCGGGTCAGCACCTTATTAGTTGGGGACTGCTTGACTTGGGGTGGGCGGTGACTGATCAGTGGGACACAACGGTCTCTCCCAGCATCAGTGACAGTCTACAGCACCCATTTTACAAGCCAATTGAGTTGGACCTAACACTCGTAATTGCTGTCTCCCGTGTTGTGTTAACACTCTGCAGTGAAATTGGAATGTTCACTCCAGGTAATAAGCCTGGGCAAAATTTATGAAGGCCCTGGGCTGCCCAACCATCAGGGTCCCCTCTCGACCTATCCAGTTGAGTCCAAAGGAATGCAGAGCACTATGTTTGCCACTGGCTTGGTTGCAGGAGTTGGTGGAAAGATGACATTTAGACATCAGTCCACCTTTGGTGGCTGCACCAGATTTTTTTGTCAGGGTTTACTCCCTTAGCCTTCAACTCTCCCGAGGTATCCACAAGACAGTGGAGCTGTTCACCCAAAGCTGGGAGCTTGGTTCATGAGAGACAGGCACATCCATGTGCCAATGGGCCTGCACACTGCATGTCTGGGGGTCAAACCTCTTCCGAGTTCCTATGAAGCTTTAGCCTGTGGCCGCGAGGCACTCAGTTCCTGTGTGTCGCCATGAGGAGGCACTGCTGAGGACTTGCCAATGGAGAGGTTGTGCACTGACAGGGAGAGACTTACACATTTGGCTCTCCTTTTCATATTGCTGCTAGCCAGCAGTGTGGGCTGAAAATCAATAGCAAACTAGCGCACAAAAGTGGAAAAGCCTGCAAACTCTCTTCACCCACACACTAGACGCAACAAATCCACCTGATGGAGACGCACTAACTTCTTAATTACTGCTGAACACTCCCACTAGCCCCAAAAAGTTAATTTTATATTTGTGGAATGTCAAATTTGCCCACAATGATAAAAAAAAGGAGCTGGTGTCTGCTGGCTGAGCTATGATGTGTGACCATATCCCAGATTGAAGGTACAGTGTGTCATATCCATACAGAGCTGCTGTATTACTTACACACGGTGAGTTCTTTACAGCTCTTTCACTTTCATGCCAGTTCTTCTACCGTGTGTGAAGGGTTGAGGCTTACATACTTCACAGTCAAATCCTCAAAAAGCAAGCTGCCATCATTGTTCTATTTGATATAAAAGTGCCAAACACATGACAAAGAATGGTGAAACATAATGTAGGTCCTTTATTTGAAGATAAGACTATATACAAATAATGTTAACCATGAGGCTAAGTATACATGTCCGACTCCTACCTTTTGCTTCTGTAGACTGAATACAAGTCATGGGATGAATATATTACATCCTGTCAAGGTGTGTAATAATTGATAGCAATTTAAGATACTCTCCTTTAAAAGTACATGCACATCATATCACAACACCAACCACCAATTACAAGTCTTTGAATTGAACTGGCCTGTGCATCAGTGTGCACATATTATGATACCATTCTCCACCATGAAAGGAAACAAATAACTTGCATTTATATAGCACCATTCATGACCTCCGGACTCCCCAAAGCGCATCTTAGCCAGTGAAATGCATTTGAAGTGTAGTCACTCTAGTAATGATGAGAAATGTGGCAGCCATTGTGCACGGAGCAAGATCCCTCCAACTGCAACGAGCAAGTCATCTGTTTTGATGTTGGCTGAGGAATAAGCTTTGGCCAGGACACAGTGGAGAACCCACTTACTCTTCAGAATAATGACGTGGGATTTTTTTACATCCATTTTGGGAAACATCCTAATGAACTGAATTAACGCCTACTGGTGATGGAAAGTTCTGTGCACAGTGGGACTATCAGGAAACATTAGGCAAGTGACGACTGAAAACCTGGCAGTTTTGAAGTCACTTTTTCCTCCTCCTCACCAGCCCTGGGTCAGATACAGTTCACCTTTAGTGTGATCCAAATTTCCCATTTATAACCACTGCAACACTCAACTTCATTAGACCCAAGAGCATCATCTATAGAATGAGCAGGACGTTTTGATTTCCTGCATTCTGGAGATTCTCCATTAATGGCCAATTGATGGCACATTATGGGCAGTATTGTGGTTTCAACTCTTGCCAGCCAAGGACCGAGCTGAGAACTCCCAAGGTCTCCATTTTCATGAAGAGCAAAGGAACAGGAGTCAAATCCAGGCTCCGGGCCCAAATTGACAGTATTCCAACTCAATCGTTGCTCCAAAGGGAAGTTCAGCCCCAAATTTCTTTAGAATGGAAGGTTTCTGGTTGGGCTTTTTGCTGTGCCAGTGCATGCTAATGCATTCTAAACGGCTGGGTTGCTTGTTACAAGTCCGAATGGTTGTGTACTGTAAAACTATTTCCCCTCGAGCCAGGCACATTAGCTTCAGGATAAACTATTCTGCATGAAGCAGGTTATGCTGCTTAATGCTTAGCAATATTTAAAATATATTTAATACATAAAACAAGTAATTTTTTGGTTATGAATTTTTTTGTCAGACACTGGCACTAATCAAGGCGAGATGGTTGTCAGTGTTGTAAAAGTTCTGCTCCCTCGAGATGTTTTATATCTGCTGCCAGTATAAAGTACCTTCAGGCCTGATATTCATCAGATGTCTCTCTCTCTCTCTTTCTTGCTCTCTGTGTTTCAATATTCCTCAGCCCCCAGGAGGAGCCTGATACTGTTTGAATATAACCTTTTCCCACAAGAGATCTTTCCAAAGGTGGTTGCTTGGTTTGGGCTGTGGATCGCCCGCCCCTCCCCTCAATCACTTTTTCCTGGGTCTATGTTTCTGTCGCCAGGTTGAAGCTTTTTAACAGCTTGTAGGTGATGTATGGCCCACACCATCCCATGATCCACATTAAATAAATGCAAATGTAGAATAATGAAATAAAATCATAGAATGGTTACAGCACAGGAGGAGGCCATCCGGCTTGTCATGTCCCTGCTGGCGCTCTGCAGAAGAAATGTAGCTAGCCCCACAACCCCGTCTCTTCCCCTGTAGCCCTGCAAATTTTTCTCTTCAGGTGCTTATCGAATCCCCCTTTGAAAACCCCAATGAATCTGCCTCCGCCACACTCACAGGCAGTGCATTTCACTACCTAGCCACTCGCTGCGTAAAAAAGCTTTTCATTAAGCCTCTAGTTCTTATGTAAATCACCTTAAACCTGTGCCTTCTGGTTCCCAGCCCTTCTGCCAATGGGAACAGTTTCTCTCTGTCTTCTCTGTCCAGACCCCTCATGATGTTGAACACCTCTACCAAATCTCCTCTCAACTTTCCCCTCTCAAAGGACAACAGCCAGTCTATCCATGTAACTGAGGTCCCTCATTCCTGGGAGCATTCTTGTAAATTTTTCCTGCACCCTTTCTAATGCCGTCATATCTTTCCTAAAAGGTGGAATTTAATCCAGGTAACAGGTGCTCACCCGCTGGCTGGAGACCCAGCGAGAGCCTCGCCATATTGTGCTGGTCAGGCACTTAAGTGGCCAACCGCTTCCCCGGGATCAAGGGTCCAAGGGCGGAAACCCTGCCACTAAGAGCTGCTAGCCGTTCAGAGCTGACAGCAAGTCATTGCAGGCAGCACCACTGGGGAAGCAATGGTAGCTGCCGGCAATAAACTCATCAGAGGCCTAGGATCAGGGAGGGACCCAGGCCACAGCTGAATAAGGCAGGACAGGGATCACATGGAAGTGGCAGGTGGGTCAGAAGAAGAGGAAGGGGGTGGCTCTCAGCAGCCCCCCCCCCCCACCCCACCCCGATGCCAGGTCCCTCGACAGTGTTTGCTTTTTAGGCTTCTCTCATAGCGACTGCCCCACCCATCGCTTTTTAAGTACTGGCAGTGGCTGGTTGAGGCCCTTAAGTGGGTATTAATTGCACACTTAAGGGTCTCAATTGGCAGTAGGGCGGGAAGGCCGTCCATGAAACTTCTTGCCCTGGACTTAATTGGGACACAGGCAGTAAGGAGGCGAGGCCCTCACCCATACCCTCCAACCCACTTTAATGTGCCCCCCCACCTCCAAACTTGCCTCAGTGAAGGGGCATGAAATACTACCCAAGTCTGGTGCCCAGAATTGGACACAGTACTCCAGTTGAGGCCGAACCAATTTTTTAAATAAAGGTTCACCATAACTTCCCTTCTTTTGTGCTCTTTACCTCTATTTACAAAGCCTAGGATCCCATGTGACATTTTCACCACTTTCTCAACCTGCCCTGCCACCTTTCCCCAGGCCCATCTGCTCCTACATTATATAAGCACCTTGTGTGAGGTTGTCTCATGATTGTATCACAAGGCTTGTGGGTATTGGCAATATTTTTGGGGACATATCACAATATCAAAGTATTTCTTGGCGTTCTCACAGGTGCAGTTTGTTTTCTTTGTGCTATTCGGCACTATGCCCCGACCTGTTGCTTCTCTTCTCCCCACCCACTTCTACATACTATGGCTGCAGTCTTCCCACCTACCACTGCTCTGCATTCTGTCTTTGCCTTCACTAGCCAGCCATACTCCTGAGCAAGTCCCCAGTACTCTCTTGCTCTTTCTGCTCTGCCCCCAATGCTGCCACACTGCCAATCTCTGCTCACCTATCTGTCTCCACTCTTACCCTACTTTCTCTCTGCTCCCCATTCTGGTACCACTCATTCCAGCTTAGCACTGCTGCCCACTCTGTCTCCATTTTCCCACACCAGTACTCGCACAGCCTGTCGCTACAGTCCCCCATTCAGCATTGTTCTGCGTCTGGCTTCACTCTGGGGCTCAGCACTGCTCTGTAATAGTTCTCCACTCTCCTCTCACACAATGCTACTCCCCAGGATATTACCATTCTCACACTCTCATCACCTGTACTGTCTGTCTCTGCTCAGTGCTGCTTTGCCTAGCATTGCCAACTTTAGTTGGACTTAGATCCTTGAATGCTCAACACATGACCTCCCCTTTCCAATTGACCTGTCGCCATTCTCTTGCCATTAGTTGCCTGGCATACCCATCCTTGTGGTGCCCCACCTTCTCATGCCAGCAAGGTGAACTGGCTATTCTAGATGATTCTTAACTATCCATCACACGGCCATATTTCCTAGTAATGTAAGGAAGCAATTCTCTTTTTTTTTTAGCAGGAATAACTAAGGCGTTCAAAAAGTAAATGTAAAAAAATTCTAGTGCCCTTTCTCCTGGATCCCCTGTACCAGTGCCTGGGATAATTAACCTTTAATTCCTGGAGAGCCCAGGACAATCCTGGAGGGTTGGTAACCCTATTTACAGCCTGTTCTCTCCCTTCCACTCTCAGCTCCACTCTCCAGCATTAATAATGAGTGAGCACAGCTGCATTCCACAACAGCCGCACTTTCACAACTGAGCTGCAAGTCTGCTGTCTAATCCATTTTGCATTAGCCTTTCAACAACAACAAAAAGTAGACCCGTGATGGCTTTCAAACACCTATTGGAGCTGATCTGAAATGTCAAGTTGGGATCAGAACCAAAGCCACTGATTCTTGATTTTTGGACCGAATTGTGGATTGCAATCCCCAAAACCACCATTTAAAAAGCCTGGAATCCAAGTAATAAAAATGGAATTTCACTTATTCAGTCACAGTAAAGCAGTGGTCCTGATAAGGACTGAAGTTTCATTTTAAAGAACGGCTGGGGGAAGGAAAATTGCAGGGGGGTGGGGTGCGGGCACAGAGAGGAAGAGAAGCTGATGGAAACAAGCAGGCAGCATAATGATCTGCATCAGTTTCAGCTAAATTAGTGTAGCTGTGTGATTGTTCCATCCAGAGAATTTCACTTATACTTAAGTCATTGTTAACACGAAATGCAGTAGAACTGAGAAACCTTCAGGTTTAAATTAGTAACCATCTGTCTCCACTCTTGCCAGCCCAGTGCTGCTCTCTACTTTCTCTCTGCTTCCCATTCTTGTTCCACTCATTCCAGCTTAGCACTGATGCAGACTCTGACTCCACATGCACGCACGCACATGCGTGCACATGCGCACACATACACATGTTCTCTCTCTCTCCCCCTGTATAACTATATTAAAAGCCCTAAAAGCTGCACGTGCACGGCCACCTAAAGGAACCCCGCATTCAAATGAACAGGCTGCGCATGCCAAAAAATATTTAGCGGGGTCATGGGTCATGGTGGAAGGAGGATATTAATGCCAGATGAGCGATTTGAATTTACATTTTGGGAACCGATATGTTCTGTCTTCAAGCTGTCATCAGGGATTTACTTCCGGTTTCTCCAGTGTGTTGTCTCACTTTACAAAAGGCACTGACTTGTGAGGTATAATTCCTTGGGCACCAGCCCCATCTCACCCGTATGCTCATATTTCATGCTGAAGCTACCATCTTTTGGACGAGGTTAAACATCAACTAGGTTAACTGGTCATTTATCTCTTATGCTTTTTGTGGAAGCTTGATGGACACAATCCCAGTAACACAATATGGCTTACTTAACAACAGTGAATATGCTTTAAAAGCAATTGTTGGCTTGATGCAATTTTCGTAACCCCTGAAAGGAGATTTTTTAATGTGTTCTCTCCTTACATCACAGCTTCCATGGCTGTATTAGATCCATCTTTCCTTTTGTTGTTTCAAGTCCAAATGGTTATTGTGCACAGTCCTGATCTCTTATGTTGTGAAGATGATATATAGGGACTGGGGAAAAAATGATTCACAAGGATGATACCAGATCTTAGAGGATATATTTATCTGGAAAGGCTGAACAGGCTGCAGCCCTTTTCTGTAGAAAAGAGGTGAGGGCTGATCTGATAGAGGTATTTAAGACTGAAAGGGTTTGATAGTGTAGGCGTAGAGAAATGGAATACATAGGATAATCGCTAATAAATGCAATAGAGAATTGAGGAGAAACTCGTTCTGAAGGAGTGGTTAGGAGGTGAAATTGCCCACCACAAGAAATAATTGAGCTGAATAGCGTGACGTATTTAAAGGGAAGCTAGATAAGCACATGAAGGAGAAAGGAATTGAAGGATAAACTAAGAGTTATAGGAAAAGGAGCAGGAAAAGGCTTGTGTGGAACGTAGAGGCTGGCATAGACCAGTTGGGGCAAATGGCATGTTTCAATGCTAAAGACTCGATAGAATTCCGTGTAGTCCCTTTTTTCTGTTTCTTTTCTTACTTTCTTTGCCTCACCAAAATTCATGGCCATAAAATGTTGCCGCGCAGTGCCTGATTTTTGGCCACTAAGGGCCTCCGAAGGCTCCATTACAGAGCGCCGGACATGGCGTCCCACCATATGGGCAAAGGCCAAAAGGTTTGTGTATAGAGTCTGCGCCTCAAACAGGTGTTAGCATATTTACTTGTGTAATAGAGTGGGTGAAATTTCGATCTCATGGCTGCTAATCATTGCTGTCAGTGAGATCTGTATTATTCAGAATTACTTGTATGGAAGAGGGCAACCAGCATCGGAGCAGGCAAAGATTTTGCTTGGGACAGCTGCATTCAAAGTGGAGGTAGAAATTTATTGAGAGAATTGACAGCTGCGGAAACATAGTGATGAATAGGGGAACCAAAACTAAGCAGTTCGGATTTGGAAAGAGCAGTTGTAAATGATTTGTCAGAGATTTGTTTTCAGGGGAACTGGAGAAGAAAGTAAGGGAGTAGAATGCTGAAGGTGCTGAGGAAATAGGGGAGATCACTGAGACCATAGAATAGAGAGGACACAGGAGACGACCAGGAATGTGGGTAGGAGAGTTTACCTAAATGGGGAGGTTTAGACAGATCAGCGGGTAGTTATATCAGAGGGTGGGCAAGAGGTGCTGAGATGGATTGGACTGGTTGGAGTCGCTTAGTGCAGAAACTGGGAGGGTGAATACTTTGGCTTAGGTTTAGTGGGGGTTTTGGTGGCAAGCTGTCAGCGTTTGCCATAATTACCCCTCTGAAACTGACCCCAAGCTTCTGGGTGTAGTGCATGGGCAGATTAACTTGGAAATCCTGAAGTTAGCGTCATTCTCTTCCTGCTCCGCTACTGGCTGTGCTGTGTCCCCATCCCAACCCCACCCACCCCAATCACTGAAATCAGTCAATGTGGCGAAAACTTCCTCTTTTATCCTGTCTCACATTGCTGTTAGACACCCATAAAAAGTTACACCATGTGCACCCTGGTGTAACTAGGTTTTGGGTGGCAATCAGAGAAAGCTCTCTCAGTGAGGCTTTCTTTCAAACTTTGGACCAAACTTTGGATAAACTCAAAACAAAAACAGAATTACCTGGAAAAACTCAGCAGGTCTGGCAGCATCGGCGGAGAAGAAAAGAGTTGACGTTTCGAGTCCTCATGACCCTTCGGCAGAACTGAGTAAAGTTAGGAGAGGGGTGAAATATAAGCTGGTTTAAGGTTGGTGGGGGGGTGGGGTGGGGGAAGAGAAGTTGGGGGGTGGGGTGGTTGTAGGGACAAGCAAGCAGTGATAGGAGCAGATAATCAAAAGATGTCACAGACAAAAGGAACAAAGGGGTGTTAAAGGTGGTGATATTATCTAAGAAAATGTGCTAATTAAGAATGGATGGCAGGACACTCAAGGTACAGCTCTAGTGGGGGTGGGGTGGAAAGACTGACGACAGGGTATTACAGTTATAGATTTAAAAATAATGGAAATAGGTGGGAAAAGAAAAATCTATATAAATTATTGGAAAAAACAAAAGAGAGGGGGAAGAAACGGGAAGGGGGTGGGGATGGGGGAGGGAGTTTAAGATCTAAAGTTGTTGAATTCAATATTCAGCCCGGAAGGCTGTAAAGTGCCTAGTCGGAAGATGAGGTGCTGTTCTTCCAGTTTGCGTTGGGCTTCACTGGAACAATGCAGCAAGCCAAGGACAGACATGTGGGCAAGAGAGTAGGGTGGCGTGTTAAAATGGCAAGCGACAGGGAGGTTTGGGTCTTTCTTGCGGACAGACCGCAGGTGTTCTGCAAAGCGGTCGCCCAGTTTGCGTTTGGTCTCTCCAATGTAGAGGAGACCGCATTGGGAGCAACGAATGCAGTAGACTAAGTTAGGGGAAATGCAAGTGAAATGCTGCTTCACTTGAAAGGAGTGTTTGGGCCCTTGGACGGTGAGGAGAGAGGAAGTGAAGGGACAGGTGTTGCATCTTCTGCGTGGGCATGGGGAGGTGCCATAGGTGGGGGTTGAGGAGTAGGGGGTGATGGAGGAGTGGACCAGGGTGTCCCGGAGGGAACGATCCCTACGGAATGCCGCCAGGGTGGGTGAAGGAAAGATGTGTTTGGCGGTGGCATCATGCTGGAGTTGGCGGAAATGGCGGAGGATGATCCTTTGAATGCAGAGGCTGGTGGGGTGATAAGTGAGGACAAGGGGGACCCTACCATGTTTCTGGGAGGGAGGAGAAGGCGTGAGGGCGGATGCGCGGGATATGGGCCGGACACGGTTGAGGGCCCTGTCAACGACCGTGGGTGGAAAACCTCGGTCAAGGAAGAAGGAGGACATGTCAGAGGAACTGTTTTTGAAGGTAGCATCATCAGAACAGATGCGATGGAGGCGAAGGAACTGAGAGAATGGAATGGAGTCCTTACAGGAAGCGGGGTGTGAGGAGCTGTAGTTGAGGTAGCTGTGGGAGTCGGTAGGCTTGTGATGGACAACAGTTTTTTGTTTTTAATAATAAACTCAAGTCAGGTTTGAGAGGAAAAACTCAGCAGGTCTGGCAGCATCGGCGGAGAAGAAAAGAGTTGACGTTTCGAGTCCTCACGACCCTTCAACAGAACTGAGTATAGTTAGGATATACTATACTCAGTCCTGTTGAAGGGTCGTGAGGACTCGAAATGTCAACTCTTTTCTTCTCCGCCGATGCTGCCAGACCTGCTAAGTTTTTCCAGGTAATTTTGTTTTTGTTTTGGATTTCCAGCATCCGCAGTAGTTTTTTGTTTTTATCTCAGGTTTGAGAGGGCTGGTAGACAATGAAGATTCTAAAGGTGAAAGGGGTGGGACAAGGTGCAATTCTCAAAGGCGTGATTGGTGCCAAAGGAATAGAGGGAGAGATCAAGGTATGATTTAGTGATACAAAAACAAAAATACCTGGAAAAACTAGGCAGGTCTGACAGCATCTGTGGAGAGGAATACAGTTAATGTTTCAAGTCCCTTTGACTCTTCACCAGAACTAAGGAAAAATAGCTAAGAGGTGAAATATAAGCTGGTTTAGGGGGGCGGGGGGTGGGACAGGTAGAGCTGGATAGAGGGCCAGTGATAGGTGGAGATTGCCAAAAGATGTCATAGACAAAAGGACAAAGAGGTGTTGACTGTGGTGATATTAGCTAAGAAATGTGCTAATGGTGACATTAAGGGTAGAAAGCAGGATGAGCAAGGGACAGATAGCCCTTGTGGGGGTGGGGTGGGGGAAGGGATAGGGCTATCTGTCCCTTGCTCATCCTGCTTTCTACCCTTAATGTCACCATTAGCACATTTCTTAGCTAATATCACCACCGTCAACACCTCTTTGTCCTTTTGTCTATGACATCTTTTGGCAATCTCCACCTATCACTGGCCCTCTATCCAGCTCTACCTGTCCCACCTCTCCTTAAACCAGCTTATATTTCACCTCTTTTCTATTTTTCCTTAGTTCTGTTGAAGAGTCATACGGACTTGAAACGTTAACTGTATTCCTCTCCGCAGATGCTGTCAGACCTGCTGAGTTTCTCCAGGCATTTTTGTTTTTGTTTCGGATTTCCAGCATCCGCAGTTTTTTGCTTTTATATTATGATGTAGTGATAATGTTAAACCACGAACGTAACAGTTTGGGTGAGGCAGTAAGTGGAATATATATATGTCCTTCACTCCTACTTCCTTCTTCACTCACACTCCCCTTCATCAATCTTCCCCCCTTCATCATTCCTGTCTTCTTCATTCCAGTTCATTAATCGCTTCAACTCAGATTCATCAATCCTGTTCCCTTCATTACTACAACTTCCTACATCCTACTCACATTCATCAATTCTACTTTCCTTCATCACTCCTACTCACCTTCATCATTCCCATTCCCTTTATCACTTCTATCTCCTTCAGCCTACTCAATTTCATCACTTCTAGTCCCTTCATCACTCCTACTCCATTTCATCACTGCTACTCACCTGCAACCCTGCTCCCTTCATCACTCTGACTCCCCTTCATCATTCCAACTCTCCTATATCACTCCTACTTCATAACTCCAAATCCCTTCATCGTTCCTATCTCCTCCATCCTACTCCATTTCACCATTTCTACTCACCTTCAATCCTGCTCCATTCATCACTCTTGACTCCCCATCATCACTCCTACTCCTCTTAATCACTCCTACTCCCTTCATCACTCCTACTTCCTTCATCACTCCTACTTGCCTTCATCATTCCTACTCGCCTTCTTCACTCTTCTCTCCTTCATTACTCCTACTCCCTTCATTACTCTTACTCCCTTCATCACTCCTACTCCATCTTAGATTTTAAGTATGCATTGCCTGATTTTGTCATTGTGTTAGGGTTACAATCCACCTCATCTTCCCATTTTGCCTTCACTAGGGCCTATATTCATGTTCTGTTATTGATCTACCACCTCTTTTGGAGGTGCGGGCTAATACTTTTTAATTTTCTAGTTCAATGTCTGTGTGGGTTCAAGGCTGTGTGGGTTCAGGGCTATAAGGGACCAATCTAGGACAGACATGCATTCCTTTGCACAGAGAATGATCAATATCTAGAAAGGGTCATCAGGTAGAGTGTGTCCTGGAGACTGGACTCATTTAAAGAGCTGCTGGATGCTGGAATGAGAAAATGGTAGGATCAGTAACTGGAAGAATGAGGATATAGTGGTGAAGGGCCTCCTTAAACTGAATTTACCTTCTCATTAATTTGTTTTATCTACCCAAATAGTGTGCTTTTACAACATTGCAAGGGTTATTGCCAAATTGAGTTAAACATGGAGAAAGTCAGGTAAAATTGCTGTGAAAAACCTTCCTGGTTACACCTAGGTTTAGTGCCAACTCCTAAAACAAAAGGGTAAGAAGCTCCTCTGAACTGGACAATGCAATGTGCTGGAAATTTCCCCCAGGCTGTGAGGAGGTCTTCAAAGGCCAATGAGATTTGGCTCTTTCCTGGGATTACTTCATAATCAAGTTAAGTATTAAGGTTGAAGTGTACCATAGAAATAAATCTTTAAATGAATTTGGCACAAAGTTATGCAGTGTGTTTGCTCAAGATGTAGATACTTAATAAATAAACTACATGTACAGGACATATTAATCCCCTTTGACTGAAAGCAGCCAGAACGGTCTTGATGGTATGCAAATAAGGATCTCCAGCAGTGCTGTCCTTTAAAAAAATCTACTTATTGTCTTATTAAAGGCTTTTCTCCTTGAGTTGAACGATGTTTCTGATGAGGAATATGAGAAACTTTTTCATTTTGGCCAAGAGTTGCGTATCAGACTATGAGAAGGCAGCTAACAGGGGGCTTCCTCTGCTCTCACTTGACAAGATGCCTGGGCCCCAGCCAAGGAAGAGCATTTTCTGAAGCAGCACTGAGATTAATTCCACTTTCATACCCAAACATTATCTTGGCCATTGCTATTATGTGCTGAATTGCGTGGACAGTTTTGCACCTTGTCCACTCAGAACTGCGTTGAGAATGCCACAGCTTATCATGCTTCGGACCCAGACACACTTTACATAAAGCTCAAAGCAAGAAAAAGCCATTCAGCCTGGACCAGGTTGGAACTTAGACTCAAGAAGTGGGAAGGTAGTGCGTAAGTTACCCTGAGAAGGCAGGCTGAAGACCCCATCTCAACTCCTGGGCCAGGATTTTACGGCTCCGCCATGGCATGTCTCCACCCCGCCCCCAGCAGATGCGGAGAGCCATTTAAACCTCCCTTCAGTTCGGCAGGACCATAATATCCCGCTGGGCAGGAGGGGCCATAAAATCCTGGCCCTGGTGACAAAACAAGTACAACGTGGGCCACTTGTGCACCACTCAGCCATACCGATGGGTGGAGCCAGAGGCCAATCCCCAGGCCCTGAAGAGAATTTAGTTCGTTTAAGTCTTCAGATTCTAAGGGAGAAAAAATGGTCATATAATCAACCCACTCCCGGCAAGTCATGGGGGCAATTATAAAGGTTCTACGGACCTCATGGCATCTTTCAGCTAGCGAAAATTCAGTTAAGGCCTTATAAGGCCACACCGGGAAGAATTCTGCCCTACCCCAGGAACTGCACCAAACCCTGTCCACTTGACAGATTGGAATCACTAGGCTACAGACTTTAGTACAGAAAGAGACCATTGAGCCTCTTGCACTCTGGTTTTGAAATTTAAAAACAGGGAAGTAGGAAGCCTTGCCATTCCATCAAATGTTCTAGTCAACCCTGTGACAAGGGCCTCCCCTGAGATCAATGTATATCCTGTACAAAAAGCAGCTAGGAAATCAGTGTTATCAAGTGTAGCCAGTATAGATTTCAGCAAAGTGTCATGTTTGGCTTGATCTTTTTTAAAATTTATTCATTCATGGGATGCAGGTACCATTGGCTGGGCCAGCATTTATTGACCAAACCTAATTGTACTTGAGAAGGTGGAGGTGAACCACCTTCTTGGACTGCTAAGGTCCATGTATACCCAGAGTGTTGTTAAGGATGGAGTTCCAGGATTTTGACCCAACAACAGAGAAGGAATGATGATATACTTCTAAGTCAAGGTGGTTACTTGAAGGGGATCTTGTAAGTGGTAACATTTCCATGTGCTTGCTCTCTTTGTCCTTCTAGGTGGCAGCGGTTACCTCCTTGTGAGGTGCTGTCGAGAAGCCTTAGCAAGTTGCTACTGTTAACTTGCAGATGGTACCCACTGTTACCATGTTGCGTCAAGTGGTGGTAGAAGGAGTGAGTGTTTAAGGGATGGGTACTGATCAAGGGCAATCTCAGAAAAAACACATTGATTTTGTCTTCCCAATACTTAGATTGGATCTGGAAGGAGCAGTTTAAGTTGGGTTGAAGTTCTCTCCGTTAGGCATCCATCACTGCTGTAGGATGCAATTTTAGATGGTGAATTAAGAGTACTACACATGAAATGTATTGGAATAATGTTGAAACTCTCAAACTTGGTTGACAATCACCACATACATTGCAGTGTTGTGACTAGGCTGAAAAGCTTCGAAGGAGCACTGGAATAAAAGTTCTGGAGGTATATTATCAGGTTCATCAGTTAAAAGTTTGACCCAAGACAGCATAAGCCCTTGTAATGGAGGAAGTCATGGGTCAAGTGAGAGGAAACATTGGCTGTGTAACAGGAAGACATTAAATGAAGTTGTTTTCCTGATGTTTCTCGAACACTGCGAGCTCATATTGCAGAACCGTTAACTCAAGCCCTGAATGCTACCTAAGTCCTGGCTATGTTGCAGTATTGTTAACACAGCACCCAGAATTGTGAAGCAATAAGACCATTGGCCAAGGCTTTCCACCAGGTGAAAGATGTGACCACTGCATTGCCTGTGCAAAAAAAGTGCTTTTTTCAGGCTTGTAATTTCATGTTTTCTCCATGAGGTCTATGCATGGTAGCTCTTTGAGAGAACTTGTAAAGGCCACACTTCTACACTGCACCCCCCACCCCCCCAATCCTCTCTCTCTCATTTGGGAAGAGAGGATTGTCCTACAATGAGAGGCTGAGTAAATTGTGCCCATATTCTCTGGAATTTAGAAGAATGAGATGTGATCTCATTGAAACATACAAGCTTCTGAAGGGCCTTGACAGTGTAGGCACTGAGAGATTGGTACCATTCGTCAGGAAATCTAAAACATGGTGACACAGTCTCAGGATAAGGGGCCGATCATTTAGGACTGGGATGAGGGGAAATTTCTTCACTCAAGTGGTTGTGAATCGTTGGAATTCTCTACCCCAAACATTGTGGATGTGCCATCATTGACTATATTTTAAGGCTGGGATAGTCAGATTTTGGTGTCTCAGGGAATTAAGGGATATGGGGAGTGGAGTTGAAAATCAGCCATGATTGCATTGAATGGTGGAGCAGGCTCAATAGGCTAATGGCCTGCTCCTGCTCCTACTTCTTGCATTCTTGTGTCTTCTGATTTCTGGGTCCTTTACAAGAAGCCCTTATGCCCAGCGTTCTGGGATAAACGATGGAAAGGCAGGGAAATACCAAAGAGTGTGTGAATCTGGGCTACTCCTGCACACCTAATTAGGTAGTTACAAAGAAAAGAATTATTTATAAGGCGCCTTTCACGCCTTCAGGATTTCCAAAGCATTTGCCAACCAATGAGGTCTTTTTGAAAGGTTGTCACTGCTATAATGTAGGGAACGCACAACCAATTTGCACACAACAAGCTCTCACAAACAGCGATGAAATAATGACCAAGTGTTTTTCTGGTAATATGTTAAGGAACAAATATTCTTCTTCCAATAGTGCAATGGGATCTTTTAAGTCCACGTGAGAGGGTAGAGGGGGCTTCAGTTTTAACATGTCACCCTAAAGACTGCAGCTACATGAGTGTAGCACGCCCCCAGTGCTGTCAACCTAGGTCTCTGGAGTGGTCCTCAAGCCCAAAACCTTCTGAGTCAAGGTCCTATCACTGCATCAAGGCATAGACCTAACAGCACACCAATGACATTCCAGACCACAGAAAGCCATGTCGTAATATTTAAGTTACAATACAATGAACTGTCATAGGAGGGGCAATGGGAAGATAGTTAGATGGATCAGAGTGTGGTTGGAGGCGGTAATGGGACCAAATTTAAGGTAATAGATATGCAGGCTAGAGCATCCCAGCTTCAGTCCTCCCACTTTGCTAAATAGTTGACTTTGAGTTGGCAGTAGGTAAATCACAATTAGTATCAACATCCCTGTGCCAGGGAGACGGAAGGAAAACCAGCCAGATTTACCGCCCCTTTACCATCAAGTGAGCTTTGCTAGAAGATGATTAAAGGAGTTGATACAACAGATAGAGAGAAACTATTTCCTCTGATGCCAAGTCCAGAATAAAGGGCATGACAAAACTAGAGCTAAGCCGTTCAGCGGTGATGTCAGAAATCACTTCTTTATTACAAAGAGCAGTGGAAATCTGGAAATCCCTTCCCCTCACAAAAAAGCTATTGAGGTTAGATCAATTAAAAGTTTCAAATTGATCAATGTTTGTTCGGCAAGGATATTAAGGGATACGTAACCAAGGCAGTTAAATGCAGTTACAATACATATCAACCAAAATTTAATTAATTGGTGGATCAGGTTCAAGGGGCTGAATGGTCTACTCCTGTTCCTGTGTTCCTAGAAATTGCACTGTGGACAGTGGATTTTGGCTTTGAATTTCTTGGTGTTGAAATAGCCTCCTGACCCTTGTTATCTTTCTTATTACCGCAATGTAAACCGATGACAGAGATACCTGAGGGCACCTGCACCCGTCGGGCACATGCCATCAGGAAATAACACCTTTACATGAGAAGGGAAGAAAAGATAGCAGTTGGCCAGTTTGAAAACATCCCAACCACACTCAGATCAGCAATGGGTAGTGAATTTGTTGTGCAGAGGTTCGCTTAACTGAGCACAGAATGTATGTGGACAGATTTAGGTTTCTACTGGAACTGAAACCAAAGTAAGACCGATCACAGACCATAATCTTATTGTCTATTATGGAACTGTTTACATAGGAAGCCCACGGGGAAAACCCTACCCGGGATCTCTTTTTCTCTTTGTCACCATTTTACAGCCTCATCAGTGCGCCCCCATGTGGTGATGGTTATAATTTGTTACAAAAGCTCAACCTTATTACACTGACAGTGGGGTCAAAATTAATTTTGTGCAAGTGTAAAATGGGTGGTAACGAATTGCAGCCCATTTTACATCTCCCCCTATTTTTATTTCCATTCACTTCATAGTGACATAGATATATTAGCAGATTGGGAGGGCAAGTGGCAGGTGGAATCTATATAGAGAAGTGTGAGATATTCATTTTGACAGAAGGGATAGGGAGAGGCAATATAGACTTAATGGCACAATTCTATAGAGTGTGCAGGGATGGGGGGCGCTGGGAGGGTTGCTGGTAGAGGAAGGGGGTGGGGTTGCGTGTGCTTCAATCTTTGAAGGTGACAGGACATATTGCGAGCGTGGCTAGCAAAGCATATGGGATCCAGGGCTTCATAAATAAAGGCAGTGGGTACAGCAGCAGGGAAGTTTTGCTGAACTTTTATAAAGTTCTGGTTAGGTCCTAACTGGAGTATTGCATTCAGTTCTAGTCACCACACTTTAGGAAGGATGTGAAGGTCCTTGAGAGGGTGCAGCAGAGATTTACCAGAATGGTTCCAGGAATGAGGGATTTTAGTTACAAGGTTAGGTTGGAAAGGCTGAGGTTTGTTCTTCTTGGAGCAGAGGTGATTGAGGGGAGATTTGATAGAGATGTACACGATTATGACAGGTTTGGATAAGGTAAATAAGGAAAAACTGTTCCCATTAGTTGATGGTATGAGGACTAGGGGCACGTGTAATGTTTTGGGCAAGAGATTCAGGGGGATTGTGGGGAGGAACTTTTTTACACAACGAGTGGTATTGACTTGGAACAAGGGTGGTAGAAGCGGAAACAATCAATGATTTCAAAAGGAAATGGCATTGGCACTAGAAGAAAGATAAATCTGCAGGGCTACAGGATCGAGCAGAGGATTGGGAGTGACCGGATTGTTCTACAGAGAGCCAATGGACTGGATGGCCTCCTTCTGTGCCATAAATGACTCTATGACTTCAGGATTTGCAGAGAATTTGTTCACCTTACAAAGGGGCCACATCGGCTATCATCACGGCAATTTGTGGCCTCCTGGGAGAAGATGGGACCTGGAGATGACCTCTAAATGCAATGGGAGCCTTCATTTCGTGGATCTCCCCCTCACTTCACAAACTTTGGTAGGAACAGCTGAAAAAGTCCCCAGTGGTCAAAATCGGAGTGTAACTTTCTGGGTGTTGAGAGGCTGGAGAAGCTGGGGTTGTTCTCCTTAGAACAGAGATGGTTAAGAGGAGATTTAATAGGGGTGTTGAATATTATGAGAGGTTTTGATAGAGTACATAGGGAGAAACTATTTCCACTGGCAGGAGGCTTGAAAACCTGAGGACAGTGACTTAAGATAATTGACCAAAGAAGCAGAAAGGAGATGAGGGGAATTTGTTCTGGGCAGTGAGTTGTTATGATCTAGAATGCACTACCTGATAGAGTGGTGGAAGCAGATTCAGCAGTAACTTTCAGAAGGGAATTGGATGGGTACTTTGAGGGCAAAGATTTACAAAATGATGGAAAAAGAGCTGGGAGTGCAACTAATTGGATAGCCCTTTGAAAGACTGGCACAGTTATGATGGGCTGAATGACCCCCTGTGCTTTATGATTCTATGATGGCTAGCTCGCATATTCTCAGAGGCCAAATATTTAACCCTATTGAGTGAGCTGCTTTTTTCTGTCAGTCTCTCCCCCATTTTTTGCTAATAGATGGCAGGCGAAGAACGGGAGACTTTCTCAGTGATCTGAAACAGAATGCGTAGTCATTTCTAATAAGGAACAGCGATGAAAGAGTCCCATATATAGTTATTTATATAACGACCCTGGGTACTTCTGGTTTTGGTTCTTTCAACCTTTGATCTCTCTCTCTCTCTCTGATCGACCTCATCAGGCTAGGGGAGATTTTCAGACTGAACCTCCTGTCGGTATAAGGATCTATACTTCCTGCAGGTCCTTTTGACCCGTGGACCTGGGATTGTAACTTATCTTTCGCTCTGAGCAGCCTTTTGCCACCTGTCTGTTCCGTGTGCCAGTCCTATGTATGACTATGCATGACATATCATTCATCCACTGTGCTAATCCGATATCTTCAAAGTAGTTCTACAGTCATCCTGTCACTCCTATTAATACCTGTGTTCGTTTTGCAGTTCTCCAAGGATGTACTGGCCAACTCATACTCTGCATACATCGATAACTTTCTCAATGCCAAAGAGGCTGTGCGATTGGCCAAGGATGCGAAGCCAGCATTTATTAAGTTTTTGGAGGTAAGGTCTGTTGCTCGTTCTACAGCGGGGCTAAGAGCAGATTGATCTGGATCAAGGTTGGGACAGAAATGGGATTGATGTGGATCAGCCATAGTGGCCAGCAGGGGGCAGAGCTGACGCAGCATGAGGCTATGAATAGCTGTCCCATTTGGAGCAAGGTTGGCAGTGTGTCTGACTAGAGATAGGACTTAACAATGGGACTGGTAAGGGACAGGCCGACTGGAGCTGACTGAATGGAATCGGCAGGAGGCAAGACTAACTGGGAAATAAGGTGGTTCCATCTTGTATATTTACAAGTTAACGAGATACAACAGACCGGATTTTCACGGACAAGACGAGATTCCAGAGGTGGGTTTGTTCCTGGGCCGCCGACATGCCCCCAGTTGCGAACCAGGAATCAGCATTTTGGTTGAGGCAGAAGCCTAAGTGGGAAGGTGACAGATCTGGCAGCCAATTGATAGGTGGGGAGCAGCAATGGAGGTGGGACACCAGGGAAGCGGGCCATCCTCTGGCCCCAGTAGACAGCCTTTGCTGTGGCTGCTGTCAGTGAATGATTTAAAAAAGGAAAGATTCTGATTCCTCAAGCTGGCCAGGGCAGATGGAGAGTTGGAAGCCGGGCTGGTGGAGGGAAATGTTAGTGTTATTAAAATTTGAAGGATGTGCAATAGATTTTCCTCAAAAATTCCACTTTTTAAAATCACGTAAAACCTTTTTAATGCTGCAGCCTTGTTTTCTGACAGGAGCTCTTCAGCTTTAAACAGCTCCCAACAGCAGCCCGCCCCCCCTGCAGAAATCCCGGGGCATCAGAAGGCAAACTCACAACGAGCTCCTTAACTACATGAAATCACCCAATCAACGATGCGGACAACTTCACTTTCCCACCCTCCCTCTGCTCTCATGAATGTCGGCTGGGTCAGGAGTGAAGGTGGCAGACTGGCACAAGTTCTGGTGTTGCCACTTTGTTTCTGGCCGTCATGCCAACCAAATTCAGCGGGCAAAATTCCAGCCCCATGAGTGTCATCTTAACCTGTACATTTGACATACCAACAATGTGTTCGGTACAACAATGGTGCAGTCTTAAATCCCAAATTCTCATAAAACTAATAAAATTAATTGAATTAATTACAATTTCATTAGTGTTAAATACAGTTTTATGGTATCAATCCTTAAAAGAGAGCTTTACTGTCAGCATTGAGTTCTTCTATGTCAGGGAGCATTGTTGGCTGAAGGGTTCCTAATGACTTCAATGAATGCCCCATATTCGTATTTATTGCCCATATTTATAGCCAGATATAGGAAGGACCCAATGCCTCATCTTGTAATGGAACAGAGGGAAATTTGCTGTGGATGCTACCTGGACGTGCTCGATGCTCACTATGATTGTCCTCGTGCTATCTCCCTCCCTAACAAGAACAAAATGGAGCAAGGTATCTTATGCCCTGTAAAAATACAGGGGCAAAATGGATCAAGGGAAAAGACTGACCATCAACGAATCTCCCCTCTAGTCCTGTGATGCCATTCATAGGTGGCTCTTAAAGGGTGGTATATTCCCGGTCCTAAGGAGGGAGGCTAGAAGGCGGGACAGGGAGGAAGTTTCAAAAATGGTTATCGGATCAGTGATCCAAATGTTGCCAGAGGGGGATCAGCACCGGCAGTGGTCACCCTCTCCAGAGGGGTTGGTAGTGAATTTGAGTAATGAAGGGCTGATTGGGATGGACGGGACCCATGTTGAGGTTAAAGCCTGGGGGCCCACGAGGCCAGCTATTCATACCTCCTGCCCCTGCCCCACTGGAGCAGCAGGGATCAGTGGGCCAGAGCTACGGCTGCAGAGCATCCTGTGGAGGGGAAGCTGCTCCATACAGGAGGCCTGGCAGCTGTGGCCACCTCACAAGTAGAGTTAAAAAAATTACAGATGTCTTCAGATGCCACCTCATGGCCCCCCCCTCCTACAGTAACACTGCCATCCTTCCAAGGCTGCGTGTCTTCTGATTGGGCCTGCTGCCTCAGGAACCTGCTCGCCATCCTTAATTGGATACCAGGTCCGGAGGCAGCTCCTTAATTGGCTGCCTCCAGGGAGATCTCCCAGGCAGGTGTCTTGACAAGTGCGGAGTTTGGACCTGGAAATGGTCCTGTTCCACTGTTATTTTTATAGGGCATAAGATTCCGCCCCAAATACCCCAGCTTGTGACTTGTGAGTTGCAAGGGTTTGGTTGGAGGACATGGTGATGGAACTGACACTCTTCACACCCTAACTCTCTTACATTGCAGCAAAGCATGAGGGAGAACAAGGAGAAGCAAGCACTGTCCGATTTAATGATCAAGCCAGTTCAGCGAATTCCCCGCTACGAGCTTTTGATAAAGGTAAGAACATGCAGAACATTGATGTCAAAAGCAACTGTTTGGCGTATAGGAGGAAGCCAACTAACTCAGGAAAACACTGAAGGCTAAATCCAAACAAGACAGTTCAGAATATAGTGTGCGTGGCACAATGTGACAATCTTAAGGCCTAATCATTTGTAGGTTTATAAAGAAAAGGAAAACGAAACAATCTTTGCTGCTTGAAGTATAATTTCTATGACTTGGAATGTTCACCTTCTGAACTGTTTGTCCAAACAGTGTAGGACAGGGAGTGTAATGACTATAAGAAAAGGCAGGGACCTCAGCTATCCCCTAGTACTGCACACTACAGGACAGATGTCAGCTCATTTCTAGAAGTTTATTGAATTTAATCTTAACCGTTCAGCTATGGACTCACCTGGTGAGCAGCCTACCAATGGTCTTACTGAGTGATGTTGTATTGAGAGGCCACTGGATAACGAAAGTCATTAAAAATACTCTGGGAAATCCCAGAAGCAGCGTTTATGTTGTGATCTCTACTTTTAAAGAGGGGGAGGTGATTTGTTAGCTTGAGTTTATTTCAGCTGTAGGCTCAGTTCTAAGCCCATGCTTTGTAATTGCTGCTTTAGGAATATTTGCACTGTGGCAATTATTTTACATCTCCTGCACCAATATTTTTTTGAATGATCTATTATTTATTTCCCCTAGGATTTCTGGCTGATGTTATGCTTTCAGTTGTACCATTTTAAATGAAATAGTTCACAGATCTGGAAGAATATTTTGCAAGTTTTATCCTGATGGATTGCGCCTTTATATGAGCTAATCTTGTGCCAACTGTGAGGTGACCTGCAGTAACTCCCCACTGTGACACAGTGCACTCTCTTATGACAGATGAACTGTATAAAATATTCTAACCTGGGTTATCCACTCACCAGCCTGTGATTTTCTGTGATTAACTATAATGCATGGATAATCACTGGCGACAGCCTCACTGTAACAAACTCCTTTACTGTAACACTCTGAGGTACATATACCACAGCCTCTCATGTAATGTCCATTGGTTTTCATCGCTCCACCATTGGTAGTGTACTTTAGCTGCCACTCCCTCTCCCTCTCCCTCTCTCTCTCTCTCTCTATCTCTGTCTCTTGTTTTGGTCATGCCAGTATCTCATGTGCTTTGGTGTAAACATTTGTTTGGCAATGCTCCAATGAAGCATCTTAGGACATTTTACTATGTTGAAGGCACTATATAAATGCAAGTTCTTGTTTGTTGCCTACTTGCTATTGAAGTAAACACTATTGGTGTTACACACAATTTGTGAAGCTGCTGAAGGCTTCATGGGTTAGTCTTACAGATAATTTACTGTAGTTTTTGTTGACTGAGGAGCCATAACACTAAGTTATTTCAGGAATTACTTCTAAATCCATATTAAATAAAAGTAGCTATTGGTGCTTGGAACTGTTTTGTCAAACCATAGACATGTGTATTTACCCAGAGATATTGACCTATGTAGATCTGTCACAGTATGTTATCCCTGTTCAATTGTTTCTGTCCACCTTCGATATTCTGTCAGGTATAGCAAGGCCAGCCACTTCTCTAAGGGTGTGTGGGGCTAGCCAATATCTAATTTAGTATTAGCAAGTCACAGAGGTGTGAGAGTAGGACCACCTTGTGGTCTGTGCTGGATATTGTATCTTTCACACCTGTTGGTGCTTCTGCCATATTTCCAAAGAAGGACTGAAGCATACAAGTGAGGTGAGCTAAATACAAATCATCAGCTGCATTATTTTACAGACAGCAAGTGAAATGCCAAATCTTCCTCAGGAAGAAGTGGAATAATGAAAATATGCCACACTGTCCACATTGGTGAGATCACTTTAGTTTGCCTGTTTAACCTTCTGATCCCGACCGGCTCCGTGCTTGAGACAAATGAGTTTTCCCTTCTAGGCCAATTCTCTAGGCCCAGCTTGCTGACTGCCCATTGTCCCTTTGTGTTTTTCTGTCTTTGCTCTCAGAGAGTAGGAGGGCAGTCCCTCTGACTTCTTCCCCCGTCAGTGATTCACCAATAAACTTACCTGTAAAACCCGGCAGCACTCCTCGCCACCATATTTCCCAGTGACAGTAAACTCGGTGAAGCCCCTCTCCACCATGTCCCCACACATACACACTATAATCAGCCCCTTTCCTACCCCCCCCAACACACTATAATCAGCCTCCTTCCCTACCCCCACACACATTATAGTCAGCCCCTTTCCCTACCCCCCCACACACTATAATCAGCCCCTTTCCCTACCCCCCACACTATAATCAGCTCCTTTCCCTACCCCACACACACATTATAGTCAGCCCCTTTCCCTACCCCCCCACACTATAATCAGCCCCTTTCCCTAACACCCCCCACACTATAATCAGCCCCTTTCCCTACCCACACACACTATAATCAGCCCCTTTCCCTACCCCCACACACTATAATCAGCCCCTTTCCCTACCCCCACACACTATAATCAGCCCCTTTCCCTACCCACACACACTATAATCAGCCCCTTTCCCTACCCCCACACACTATAATCAGCCCCTTTCCCTACCCACACACACTATAATCAGCCCCTTTCCCTACCCCCACACACTATAATCAGCCCCTTTCCCTACCCCCACACACTATAATCAGCCCCTTTCCCTACCCACACACACTATAATCAGCCCCTTTCCCTACCCACACACACTATAATCAGCCCCTTTCCCTACCCCCCCACACTATAATCAGCCTCTTTCCCTACCCACACACACTATAATCAGCCCCTTTCCCTACCCCCACACACTATAATCAGCCTCTTTCCCTACCCACACACACCATGTAATCAGCTCCTTTACCCACCCCCTAAACAGCCCTAGCCTGTGACCGTTTTAAAATGGTCTATGGAAGAAATAAATCCCAAGGCCGAGAGACAAACAAGGCAAGGACTTGGCCAGATGCTGCCGGGCCTCGGTGCTGGTGCAGGATGCCGTCTCGGAGGAAGGGGAGCCCACGACCCCAATCCTTCTTTTCGCGACCCCAAACGGTGTCTTGATCCACAGTTTGAGAACCACTGGGTCAGGAAGCTGTTGCGACAATGTTTTAAGAGGTATCAGAAAATATTACAGAATGAAACTGTGACATCTCTGGACCTCTGGTACAGTCTTCTTGTAATCCAAAGTTTCAAAAGCAATGCGTTGGTTTAGCTTACGGCAGCTTTTGGCTAAACCAAGGCCCTTGAGAGAGGATAAACTTACTTTTGGATTTCTGACCTCCAGCAATTTTATCTAGAAGCCCTGATAGATTAGTCTCCCACTCCTGCGCACCCCCACCCCAGTTGCTGAGCTCCTCCTCCATCCCTCCGATCTGACAAATATTTGTCATATCATCCAGGTACACTTCCCTGTGGCGGAACGCCAATCTTATCCCGGTACGCCAACTACATTTTCCTGCATGAAAACATGCAATCAACTAGGTCATAAAAACAAGTGTAATTGAAGATGAATATTGTTGTAACACACTCTCTATTTGAGCCTGCCAGGGCTGCTATTTGATTCCTGACCAGTTAGAGTAATCAGTTTGAAAGGAACTGCAGGGAATTCGACTCAACTCCAATTGGATATAATGATGCTTTATTTAAGACTTGGAAAACTTAACACAATCATGAACGATAGTCTACAGCACCAAGCAGAAAGTATATCACCCTCTTTGTCCTTGATAGAAGTGCGCCTCTTGATGTTTTGTGTTCGTTCTGTTCCCTTCCTCTTCGGATGCTTTTCATCGCCTCTCTCCTCAAGATTTTTCTACATTAAACAGCCGGAGCACTTGTCCGTTATACACCAGAAATCAAAACTACACGCAGTCTAAACCAAACAGCATGTAACACACTTCCCTTGTTCCTGTTCATGTCCTGTCCTCCTAACATTGTGGCCGAGGGTTGTTTCCGCTTCAAGGACAGGATTCAGATTGCTGACTTTGCTGTTCTCAACACAGCAGCTGATGACTATGCCAGTTAGTTAGTTATAAATGTGTTAGTTGCCAAGCTTTTGAGCAAGTTAACACTTTTTTTTTTACACAATATACAGTGAAATGCTCTTAAATACTTAAACGCATATGCGTGCAAGGACTTGAACCAAAGCATATATATGTGCTGATGGTCTTAACTTTGAATAGCATAGCATTCTCATTGCGTGATTACACAGAAACTGAGGAAGCACAACAGTCTGGTGTCTGCTGAAACCTGATCTCCAATTGTCAGAGTAAAGCCATTGATGTCTGCAATGTGAATTAGTTCCAGAATGAAGTAAAGCCCCTTGTTTAATATCTAGGACCAGCTTGGAAATAGTCCAAAAGAATGTGGTGACAGAATAGAACAACATCTCTGCCTTTTTCGATTCACAGCATCAATCCCATTGTTTGCTATCTGAGTCCCGTTCCATCTGTGCTGTCCTCTTTCTGGAAGATGATATCACAGAAAATATAATGTACACAAGACCCTCAATAGGTTCAACCAGCCACTCAACCAAGCTGAAGAACTGGGGAATCAGGAATGTGAACCTCCATTATTCCATTCTGTTTTTGACTTTACCCACTGTTTACTCTTTTAACTCCTCTGCTACTGCCTCCAGGTTTTCACTGATAGCCACTGATATTGCTGTGCGATTGGCTAATGTGATTTATCTGTGAAGTAGATTGAGCAAAGTAGTGTTTTCCCTTCAGTGAATGGGCTGGTTAGTCATGACTTGTGACCGTTTGAGAAATATCAGTTGGGAACTGTGGAAGCTGGATTCCAAAGCTGCAACCATATCGTTGGGAGGCAGGCCCTGAATCACTCATACAAGAACATAAGAAATAGGAACAGGAGTGGGCCATTCGGCCACTCAAGCCTCCTCTCTCATTCAATAAGCTCATGGCTGATCTGATCGTGGCCTGTACTCCACTTTCCTGCCAGCCCCCCCATAACCATTGACTCCCTTGTAGATCAAAAATCTGTCTAACTCCGCCATGAATATATTCAATGACCCTGCTTCCGCTGCTCTCTGGAAAAGAGGATTCCAAAGATCAGCGACCCTCTGTGTCAAGAAATCCTCCTCATCTCCATATTAAGTAGGAACCCCCTTATTCTGAAGCTGTGCCCCCTAGTTTTATATTCCCCCACAAGGGGAACCATCCTCTTAGTATCTACCCTGTCAAGCCACCTCAAAATCTTATACTTTTCAATAAGATCACCTAGGGGGCAGAATTTTACACCTCGCGAGTGGGCGTGCGCCCGAACTGATCGGGCGTAAAGTAGTGCGAGAAGACACCGGGCGAGCATCCTGATGTAATCCCGCATGTGCGCAATCTTCAGGTCAGCGGGTACACGCGGACTTCGGAGCTGCCCCCGCCATCAATTAATAGGCCACTTAAGGCCATTAAAAACCCAGTTGAACCCGATTTTATGTTGCCCATGTGATTTTGCGCTCATCACACAAGCAAAATGTGTAGGCGGGCAGTCCACATTTTGCAAAACTGCATCCAAGGTTGGGATAAAAGGGTCAGCTGCAATGTCATTGTGAGTAGTGAAGAGTTTAGGAGATAGTTTGCTGCTGGTTGCTTATTTGAAAATGTTAGCTTCTCAGTTCTGAGCTTCATCCATGGCATTTCTAGGCTTCATTTCAGGACTCATCGGTATCTCCAAGGCCCCCGGCGGGTTTTGACCATGTGGACCCTTCCAGGTATCAGACAGCCTTCTGTAACGCTGGTAATGGGGATTGTGGTCTCTGCTGGTGCCACCTCCTCTGAGAAGGAAGAGAGGAGCAGAAGGGAGAGGAGGCCAGGTGTCCCAATGCAGTTTCCAGGGGAGCGACCTGTGAGAAGAGAGGCGTAGGTAGAATGGACGCAGGGCCAGCAGGTAGTCCAAGGCGGAAGGGGCCGCAGAAGACGCCACTATCCTGCTGCCAGGTTTTACAGGCAGTGGTGCAGCTGCCTCAATATATCTGAGGTGCAATGCTGAAGGAAGTTCCGCCTCTCTAGGGAGACAGTGACCTCCATTTGTCAGATGATTGGGCCTGAGGTCACCTCCAACTGTGTGAGAACCCCATGCCAGTGGCTCTGAAGGTCACAATGGAGGTCCAGAGCGACCTCACGTTGGCGCACGAGCTGCTTGTTGTCTCTGTGAGCTCTTCTTGGGGTGCTCTGGATGAGGGCAGCAGCTCCTCCGCCGCTCTGCCAGTGACCGTGGCATCTGATGAGGCTGCAGTGACTGGGGAGATGCCAGCTGTGGCACTAGCCGCTCCCTCCCAGGCGGGGCCAGCACAGGCTCCACTGGCCAGAGGACGACCACCAAGGCCATCAAGGCCAACAAGACACCAGAGTAAGCAGGCTGTCTCCAATGCTGGTGCCAGCGAGGTCGGGGGGGCGGGGGGTGGGGGAGCGGTGCAGTACCAAGACACCAGGCTGCCAAAGATCTGCTTCCACCTCATGCCAGGGCTGCCACCTCCATCCTGGATGCCTGAAATGACCCTTTCATTTGAACCCAAAGTCCACTCTGCCTGTGCAATAAAGTTTAGAGCCACTCATGTCCAGCATTACATACTGGCACCAAAAAAATAAAAAGGTGAAGCATATTCAGGCCATTATGACAAAAGCAAAATTTATCTCATTTTGACAATCCAAAAAAATTAACATAACCTTCTCTGGTCTTCATTCCCAGACCAGTAAACATAAACAAAACATTACACAACAGAAGATCACCCGTGACCAGTCCCTCTTGTGCTCATGGCGTCTTAAACTTACACTTGCGAGTGCAATGTCTTGGCCTCCCCCCACCCCCCCCACCCACCCCGGCAGCCTGCTTACTCTGGTGTCTCATTGGCCTTGATGACCTTGGTGGTTGTCCTCTGGCCGGTGGAGCCTGTGCTGGCTCCGCCTGGGAGAGAGCGGCCAGTGTCATGTCTGGCATCTCCCCAGTCGCCACAGCCTCATCAGATGCGATGGTCACTGGCAGAGGGGCAGAGGAGCTGCTGTCATCATCCAGAGCGCCCCGAGAGGAGCCCGTAGAGACAACAAGCAGATCGTGCGCCAACATGAGGTCGCCCTGGACCTCCCTGCTCGCCATTGATGGACGGGCACCTAGCTGGGATACTGGGTGCCTCATCCATTTCCCACACTGGCACTGACCACCTGAGGTCAGTGCCTGTGTGAGGGCTTGCAGGTCCAAGCGCATTCTGTTTCTGATTCTGTTCCTGGAACTGCCTCTTCATGAGAGTCGCCACTCTCTCAATGGAGGAGGCAGTGCATTTGGCCATGACGGTCAACGCACTGCTTATGGTCCACAATGGACAACTCCAGAGGCTCAACATCAGCCTTCGACTCAGCATCATCCTGGTCTCCAGCAGTCCTCTGACTGCTGGTGCCCTGGTCACTCTCTGCCTCCACCTGCTGCTCAAGCAAGTGTGAAGTGCCCTCACCGCTGTACTCCGATATTCTAGCTGAAGATCTAATGCCAACTGAGGTGCTGGTATCTGTGCTGGTGCTTGGTTCAAAGAGCGGGTGCGAAGCAGGTGCATGTGAAGCCTGGCAGTCCTCTGGTGTCAGGGGTGGCTCTTCAGGGTCCTGCGATTGAGAGTGTGCTGGCAAATCTAAGGGAGAACAACAACATGTCATAAGTTTAAGTCATCACACTGTCACTGTGCATACCAGGCAACCTGGTGGGATAATTGAGATCTGCATCATGGTGCCGTTGTCTTTCAATGATCAATGGGGAATCCAGTTTTGAGGCTCCCATCAATGATGAGACTACACAAGAATGTTTGCACCATCTGAAACTCTCACCTCTGTGCACAGCACTCTTACCTTTATCTGACACCCCAGCCTCTCCGTGGCCGGTTGACTGAGGTGCGTGGCGGCTCTCCAGCTCCAAGGCTGAAATTGGATAGGATTAGGAAATTTGATGGGCCTCCGCCTGCTGCGACCTTTCGATGTTGTTATAGGTTGTCTTCTCCTGAAAGGACAGAAGAGCATTGATTAGACCAATCCCAGCTGAGGAATACCTTGCAGGGCACATCCGAGTCGTGGCCCCCCCGAACCGCAGGGCACTCAGTCCAAGCAGCCAGGGCTCACTCCCTTGGCCAACTCCGACGTCATTGACAGTTGGCATCAGACTCTAACACCCCTGAGCTCCAAGGGGGGACTGGCCAGACCTTAAACTTCAACACGTTGATCCATGTCAACTCGGCACTCACCCTACCTAAACGCAGCAGATCGTTAAACCTTTTGTGGTGTTAGACCCATGTGCGCTGCACAATGTCGTGGCTGCTGACCTACACTGCCACCTCCTCCCAAGCTCTGTTTGTGAGGTGCGGTGGCCTCCTCCTTCCATCTCTGGGCACAAGGGTGTCCTTCCTAGCAGCCACCTCCTCCAGGAGGCTCACGAGGCATTCGCCTGAAAACCCGGGGGTGTGGGGGGGTGGGGGGGTGGGGGTGTGTGTATGAGTGCCCACCCATCCCGCCTGGCGTCTCCAACCGCACTTAACGCCATAACTTCAGTCTTCAGAATGCTGCAATATTTTCTTCCCTGGCAGCCTTCGAGGAGCTGTGTGTGCCATTTTTAAGTCGGCCGCCGGATCATCATTGGACCCGATGGCCGACAACACCACCCCCCCGCCCAGCCCAGCCCTACCCGACCACTGGGAAGACGCGTTTCACACTGGGCGGGGCTTAATTAGCCAACCCGCGTGAAATCGCGATTGGGGGGGGGCCGATCGCAGGTGGCGTCCCGTTTCCCAACCAGTCACGGGCCCACCAATCATGCGCAGGCCTAACCTGCTCAGCCTTTCCTCATAAGACAACCCCTTCATCCCAGGAATCAGCTGAGTAAACCTGCGCAGAACCTCTTCCAATGCAGGTATAACCTGGACATTACCTGATGTGTTAATTTGAAGTCTCAATCAATACAAAATGGGGCAGCAGCAAAATCACTTACCTTTACAAATCTGAACTGTACAAACATGATTGAAAGGACAGGAAAAGTCTAACTGGCCCAATCAGCCTGGTGTGATGTAGCTGAAGTGCATCATTAATCCATCCCAGTCGCAAAAGCTCCCAGAAGAGGCAAAAGAAAAGAGAAAATCCTTCAACTAATGTAGAAAACCCTTTAGGAAACTCTTCTCTGAAGGCAATTGGGCATTCTTCTGGAGATGTCACTTACTGTTATCATCAGTTACCAAACCCCTCCACCCATGTTCTGTTCTCGTGAACCTGTTCCTTTCAAGGACTTCAAGTGAATTCACACTTACCACACATTGGGGTAGAAATTAGAACTTAATTTAGGTGTTGAACATTCTTCCAAGGAAGCCTGAAAAACAGGCAACCCAAAATTGGGTTGGTCCATTTTTCAGGCACCCGGGGTGGCTGCCTAACACAGGTGTTATGCCCCTTGCATCTGAGGGGCCCGAAGTCTATTTTAGGACCCCTCTGTTGGACAGCGCTGAGTGGAGCAGGCCTCAGGGCTATACTGCTCAGGTTCTTGATTGCGGGCTAATCAGCGGCTGTCACTAGAGAGCTCAGTGTAATAATTTAATTAACTGATGTGGAGCCACCAACAATAACATGTTCGTATAACACCTTTAATGCAGGTGCAGTAAGAAGCAAAATTAGACACCGAGCTGCATAAGGTGATATTCACGCAGGTGGCCAAAAGCTTGGTCAAAGAGGTGGGTTTTAAGGAGCATCTTAAAGGAAGAAAGAGAGGCGGAGGGGTTGGTGAGGGAATTCCAGAGTTTAGGGGCTAGGCAACTGAAGGCACGATCACCAACGTTGGAGCAATTAAAATCGGGGTTGCTCAAGAGCTAGGGGAGCACAGGTATCTCAGAGGGTAGTGGGGCTGGAGATTTTAGAGATAGGATGAACAGGATCGCTCTTCCCTACTCTGCAGCACTCCCGCCAACCGTGAGCACTGCGGAATATTTAGCCACGTGTGTGCATGATGTCATAATGCCATTGCCAGAAGGCATTGTTTGCATTGGTACAATGGGGTAGAAATTAAACACCACTGTCCCTGAGAAATGAGTGCAGATCTCAGGCGCAAAGCAGCAATTTCCCAGTGCTGTCTTTTACACTCCAACAGTGTCTGAAATGCGTGCAACATTCAGGCAGCTCTAGGCTACCTAAAACAAGCGTTAGGCTGCTTGCTCATATAATGAGGGGTCTACCAGCTATTTCACGTGCTGGACCAGCTGCATTCAGTTTGTTGGTTCTTTCTGCATCCCAGCTAGTGATCCTTAAGGATGCCATTGGGAGCTGACGTCAAAGAGGTAATTTATTTTTTAAAAAAGCACCTTTAAGTGAAGGCCAGCAGATGGAGGAATACTGCCACTGGTTCCACCACCTCCACCTCTGGCTTGCACTCATCCCAGTTTTCTCCCGTTCTCATCCCCCTCTCCCAGGACATGCCTGGGAGGCAACTGGCCTAAATCAGTGCTCTGGTGTCCAGTAAGCCGCCTCTGAATGCCCTCTCAAGCATTTACAGCTCATCAGAAATACGCTGAGGAGACCCAGGCAAAATTTAGATGGAGCCTCCGCCTTCTGGCGCATGTTCCCTACATCAACCATTCTGCAGCCAAAAAAATGGCTTAAGCAATGTCTTGGTCAATGGCCGGGATTTTCTGCTCCGGGCCACAGTCCCATGGCGGAGGCGGGAAACGAGAGTATTTCCCTCCGTGGAGCCCAGTGGGGAATTGATTGATGCTGGGCTCATTAATTGTGCAACCGGGTGTTTCCTGACCTTGTTATCGGTGGGACGGGCAGGAAGTTGCCATATTTTAAAGATGCCCGGACAGCTGCAGCTTTATCCTTCTCTGAGCTGCGCTCCAGGAAATGGCTCGGAGACTCCCACAGCCTTTCTTTCATTCCCCCACTTACTACCCCCAACGTTCCCCTCCACCCACCCCCCCTCACCTCCCCCCAACACCTTCTAGGTCTCCACACCTGCCTCACCTCTTCTTCCCTCTCTGCCCCACCTTGCCCCCACAACACAAAGATCTTCGCTGCGCTGGAGAGTCCACCCGAGCGATGGCCTACCTAATTGATGGACCACGTGATGTTCAGGAAGCCACCAGCTTCAGATCCTCCATCTTTTCCAGTATCCAGAAGGCCTCCTAGGCCTACATCTGGGTAAGTCCTGACAAATAGATGCCACGTTGGTCCGGACGTGTTACAGACCGGCGCAATTTGATGTCGGCAGTGGGGGGATGAGTGGATGGGGATGAGGGGGAGGAGTTGGGGGCGGAATTCCAATAGGGGGTTAATTAGAATCCCGTCAGTGGGATGCAAAAGGGCTTCCTGATGACCTGTGGCGGGATTGACTGCAAGTTCCCATCATCAAATCTCACCATTGGGAAACCGATTTTCATGTTCCCGTGGGATTGTCCACCCCCGCCTGCCAGTGGCGGTGTGGGGTGGGGGCGGGGGAACGATTTTGCCCAATGTGTTTACTGGCCCCGGAAAACTCAGTAAAAATAAATAGGGCTATCAGTCCTAAAAAAAGACTTAAGAAGTTTATCTTGATGTTTCCGTTGACTAAAGATCTACAAAAAGCAGCTGGAGAATCCTTTCTGTTGGAAGCAGTAATGTGGAAGGGATGTTTTAAGAAAATGCACAACAACTTGTGTAAGGGTAAATAGAGCTGTGCCTTATGTAGAAACAAAACCGCAATCACTGAAAATCTGAAGTAGAAAATGCTGGAAATACACATCACGTCCATCAGCGCCAATAAAGAGAGAAGGTAGCTTCGCATTTCAGGTGTGGATTTTTTTGTCTGAACTGTTCCTTTCGTGGTTTGACGCCAGTTCTTTCTCAATGCTTTTGGACCTGCTGCCTATTGCCAGTGCTTTCTGCTTTTTTGATGATAAATGTTTGTAACAGCCAGCTGCACATACAGTGAAAAGGAACATACCACACAACTTGTTGTAATGAGTACATAGTTGCCAATAACTCTTGAAGGAAAATTGAGACAGCTCTGCATCAGGCAAACCAGGAATTTTCTTTTAAGTTAAGGTGTTTCAGTCCAGCTCCAGAGACCCCCGCATGCCAGATGGGTTTGCCAGCCCTCCAGGGTTGATCACATGTATCCAGGATTAATCAGAGAGGCACTAAAAGAATTGCATGTTTTCATTTTCTTTGAATATTTTCATTTATTAGTTATAAAAGTATTGGAGAGGTGGAGGAGGTGGAGAAGTGCTGTTTCACTGGATGGGCCAGTTGGAGGAAGGTAGGCATGTGATGAAACCTCCAGGAATGTGTTCAAGCAGAGTTGACAACCCAAATGCACAATGTGTGACAGGCAAGTAAGTTGTCACAATCCCCGTAGAGACCACTAACTTTTCAAAAGATATTTGGATTCCCAGAGACTAGCTTAAAGTAATTACAAAAGAAGATTTCAAGTTTAAAGACTTTTACTGTAACAAACAAAAAAAAAGCAACATTGACTAAACATTAATTAGTAGGCAATTAATACTCTAAACTACAGAAATGGTAACCGTTATTAATGTCTTAACACAACTGATAACCGCACACCACATACATATACATTATGGCACGCTTCAACAGGATTACAGTGCTTATAGGAAACAGTCGCTCCCAGTTTCCAATGGGTTCACTCCTCATGCTGAGTCTGCAGCAACCATCAAAAGGTGCTTCCCTCCATTTTCAAAGAATTTCCAAACTGACTACCAGCAGTAAAATCCACTCCAGCAATTTCTTCTCCTGGCCTTAGCAGGGAAAATCTTCCAGAGCCTTTAGAGTGCAATGGGATGCATCTCTTCGACCCGAGACCATCCTTCCTCTCGCAATCCACCTGGTAGCTCGCAGAGGATTCACAGCCTTCTCCACTCTGCTGACAACACCAGCTGCAGCCTTTATCTCTGAGGGCACACTCTCTCTTTCTGTCCAAAAACCAGGAGACCAAAAAGTCTGTCCACAGTCAGCCCAGCTGCTCTTGCCTTTGGTTTCAGGTGTGAAATACAACACATACATTTTAATAGCATCTGACCAGGGCCCCCTGTACCCATGTACCCATGATAACCAAGCCACACAGGCTTGCTGTCAGGCAGACCTCATAGCAGATCATATAACTTGCTTCATTCCTCCATTTTACCTTGAATTACTGAGACAGTCCAAAACATAATCATCTTGTAAAACTTTGCATTCATAACAATGTGATTCAGACAGAGCAGGATTTGAGTGGCTTTTTCAACGTTTGCAAATTAAGAGCAGGAAATGCTGACACTACCATGAACACTCTCCAATGCAGTTGGGACCTGAAACTTTATAAGGAAATTGGAGACAATCCCAATGAAATTGGACGAATTGGCGAGTATGTAAACGCACTCTGCAAAAACTACTAAGGAAATAGGTCTGCGTGCAGCGGAGCCTTTCGCAGTTCTGCTTGTTCAGCACAACCATCATTCAGGTTCAACTCATAACCTTGTTGTCAGTAACAGATAGGAGCCGGAATCTGTGAGATGCAGCTTCCACTGTAAGCATTACAAAGTTCCAGTGCCTGGAATTCACCCCTGTTTCATTTATTCTAATTTCTCTAAATACCGAGTTCCTGTTTATGTAAGCTGGTCTTTTTTTTTCCTCAGTGCAGCTGCGCGTTTGCTCCACCTTATATCCATGGCAATGCATCTGGCTCTCTCCCCTCCTCCTTCCCCCCACCCCACAACTGCTGTTCCTCTGTCATTCTCCAAGAAAGTAACATCTGGTAAGTTCTGAGAAATTGTAGTTTCTTGGAAGAGTCATAATACTGTCCATAACATTGGACAGCACATACAGAGTGCAACAGAAGCATTCAGCAATAAGCAGTAGGCACTACATAAACGATTGTCTGTTGGCAGGGATTTCAATAGAATCATAGAAATGTTTGGATTGAAGGAGGCCGTTTGGCCCTTCAGACATGTGAAATGCTTGGCACCCCCTAGAGCATTCTAAGCTGACTCCTTTTAAAATAAAGCTATTGCTAATAATTAGATAACCACCACTACTTAGGTGAGGGAATGTGCTAAAAACAAGATATATTGGCTGCAGCATTTTTAAGGTTTTGCTTATCAATCCGGTGATAAACCACTTTGTGAGACATTTAGGGCCCGATTTTAATTGTGCAAGGGCTGGGTTTTGAATGAGCTAAGTTTCACCCTTAGGCAGATTTTGAACAGTAATTACATTCATTGTAATACCAGTTCTGTCAGCGGAAGAATTATACACTTATGCGTGCCAGTTCAAACCTGGCCAGTCCTAATGGGCAGTTTGCATTGCCTGTCAGCATCGGTTATTCCCATTCCTGTATGGTTGTGTTTCTCTGTCTACCTCAGTCAGGAGCCAGCTGACAATGGTTAAAAGCAACATTGATTAATGTTAACCACATGACTAAAATCAGACGCACAGCCTTCTAGAAAATGGGCATATCCTTGGCAAACCAAAAGTCACAGATGTTAAGTAATCTGCCTTTAAACTTAGTTCCAGGCCTCCTATTGTTTTTGAGTTACAAAATATACGGCTGAATTTTATACAAAAACAGGAAATGCTGGAAAAACTCAGCAGGTCTGACAGCATCTGTGAAGAGAGAAACAGAGTTGACATTTCAAGTCCGTGTGACCTTTCTTCAGGTGCCTTTCAGTTCTCAGGATCTTGCAAAGCACTTCAGAGCCAATTAATTGTTTCCTCCAATGAAGTCTAGGTGCTTTTGTTTTGCAAACACAGTAGCCAAATTGCACATAATAAGGTTAAACAAATTGCAAGTAAGATGTATGGTCAGTTAACCTCTTTTTGGTGGTGTTGGTTGTGGAATGAATGTTGTCCAGGACACAAAGAGAATTCTCTCCTTTGAAAATAGTGCCTTGGATTCTTTGACATCCACTAGAACATGCAGATGGAGCCTGAGTTTAGGATCCCATGAGAAACACAGGAGGGGCGATATTCAACTTCCACCCACCCATTTGCCAGAAGCACAGCCAACGCCATTAGTTAGGCCCCATTTTAGCCATCCATTGTGCTTGCCCAAAATTCACAGGTACCTAACAAGTGTCTATATGTTAGGATCTCCTGCCTGTTTCATCCTCCTCAATGCTGAATTTGGCTGTTCTACAACTCACCCACTAATTATGGGGCAGGAACAATTGAGAGGGCTAATTTAGCAGCATTATGAAAAGGCTGCTTTTAGTAAATCGTTGGGCAGCCTGTAAATATGGGAGTTTTGACTAGGACCTTGTGGCCAAACTTTGTGGCAGCTGGATTGTGGAGCCAATGTGGTCAGAAGAGAAGCAGGAAACCACAGGCCTTCAGCTACAGACCATGGTTGCTGGGATTTTTGCAGGGTGCTCTCCTTCTAACTCCTGTGAAGTGAATCTCCTTCCTCCTAGTCACCGCCTCCTGCAGTGGGACTTCCACAGCACCTTACGAAAATCTGGGTGCCCTGGTGAGCACTCATCATACAGGAGCCAGCAAATTCTCCCAGTTAGAATAAGGTAGCATTGGCAAGGTGCTCTCCCCTTTAAGGGATGTAAGCTGGCTTTAAATAGTGGTTTTCCTGTCTGTATGCGCCTCTCACCCCTCGAACAATAGCGCCAATATTACAAGCCTCAGGATGGTTTGTGCCTCACACCCATATCATTGCATGGGCGTTCCTCATAATTTTTTTTTTGTGATGTTGATTGAGGGATAAATATTGGCCAGGACACAGGGGATAACTCCCTTGCTCTTCTTTGAAATAGTGCCATGGGATCTTTTACTTCAACCCAAGTAGGCAGATGGTGTCTCAGTTTAACGTCTCGTCCAAAAAAAGGCAGCACTCCCTCAGTGCTGCATTGGAATGGCAGCCTTGGTTTTTGTGCTCAAGCCCTGAAGTGGGGCTTGAACCCAGAATCTTGTAACTCAGGGTTATGTGCGCTATGACTGAGCCATGGCTGGCACAAACTGATACCTGAGAACGGGGCTCGTGATTTGTCAAAATATTTGTGGAAATGCTAATTAAAACTAGAAGATGCTGGGAACATGCAACCGGCCTGTCAGTGTGTGGCAATTGAAATAAACTCCGGTTTATTAACCTGTTTTTATCAGAGATGCACACGGGTCTGCTGTGTGTTTGCAGCATTTTCTGCTTTTTCTCTTACCATGGTCTGTGTGTAATGTGAAGCTGACTATAATTATTATATTATTGGGAAGTGATGTTCTTAATCGGCCTGCGGTGCAGGCTTGAGTAACCACAGACCGCTGTTCCCTTAAGCTACGTAGCAAATCGCTTTTTAATGTGGATTTATATTTTTTACACAGCTGCTCTAAACCCAATTCTAGGTTTCACAGTTGTCACCCTCACTTTAGAGAGTTTTGTCACGATTAATTTTTGTGCCATTAACTACGATATAAACATAAATGGCAGCGATCGTGTAATGTGATAAGTCTATATGTGGTTTTGGAAGCAGAAGCCCATACACATCACTTAAATCATCGGTGAGCTATCCGGTCCGAGATTGTGCTCTGGATGTGTGAAGAGACTCAACTCCAGTTTTAAAATGCAGAACTCACAAGCCTCTCGCCAGTGATGCCAGCTTCCAGCTTTTTTATGTTTTATTGGAGAATTACACTTTTTTTATTTTGGCAGGTCGCAATGGAAAAATTGGACCTAGCAGCCCAAACCATAAATGGATTCATGTCAGCACTGCAGCTAAAGATAGTCACTGAGCCATTCGGAAGCTGAAAGAGCCAGAAGAGCAGAGCGCCTGGGTTTTTAAGTGCCCTGAGCCTGTAACCACACCATTTTCTCCAGGTGCCCCATCAGTGACTGGAAGGCTGGGAGGAATAAAATCCTTCTGGCAGTGAGCAGTTCACTCTGAATATCAATTCATTGACACTCCCACGCTGCTCTTTTCTCCCCTTTTCAGCTCACACCGCTATCCATCCCAGCGGTCTTTCAACACCCTCTGTAAACGCACACTGGCAACCTGGGGCCGGATTTTCCTGTCCCGAATTGGCGCAAGCAGCCGGCGTGCCAGTCTGCCACCTCCGTTTCTGACTCTGCTGAACTTTCCCGAGGGGGTGAGGGGTTGGGGAGGTGTAAAGCGGGGGCGGGCAGCAAGTGAAGTCAACTGCCTTGTTAATTGGGCATCTTGAGCTCATTAGGGAATTCATTCAGATCTCACCTTCTAACTTCCTGTGATTTACATGGGGATGAGGGCGGCCTTTAGGAGCTCTGTGAAGCTGACCAGTTCCAGCATTGTGCGAAGGCAGCACTGAAACAGTTTTATTTGATAGAACACAGTACAAGTTTGGGCAAAAAAAGTACTGAGCAGCAATGAAATTTTAATAACCAACCTTTCCCTAGGCTATCCCAGGTCACAGCTCTCTATTTTCCCTGGCCTCTTTGAAGATGAAGATCGTCCCATTTTTTAAGACCACGCACAGATAGCAGCCACCGCAGTGCCTGCCAATCCGGGTCAGAACGTGGCCCACTTCCCTGGTGTTCCACCTCCATTCCCGCACACACCACCCACCCCCATCCCCGCCAGGCCACTAATTGAGCTGCAGACTCGTCTTTAGGGTCAGTAAGGCACCTGGGATCAGCCCTGCTCCTGATTCCCACCTCAGAGAGGGAAATATGGCCCACAGTCTCCCATTTTGCAAGAGATAAGGAAGCTGTTGAATACCATGGACCCTGAGGCAGACACAAACACAAAAACAGCAACATATGGCTCCCTCGACCCCCAACAATGGTTCCTTCTACCTGCACCCACTTGAGTGCTGCCAACATGCTGCCGCTATTACTGTGTGTCTTCCCCTTACCACACGCAATGCTGATTGGCTGAGACACAGCCAGAAGGGTTACAACTAGGCCTTGGAGAGGGTGCCGAGGAGATCTACCAGAATGGCAGCAGGGGTGAGAGGTTTCAGATCATGTTAAAAGACCAAAGCAGCTGGAATTGTTCTCCTTGGAGCAAAGAAAGATAGAGGGGGATTTAATATAGTGGTGTTCAAACAATGGGAGGTTTTAGTAGGGCAGAAAGGGGGAAACTCTTTTCTCTGGCAGAGGGTTGATAACTAGAGGACATTGGTTTTAAAATAATTGGCAAAAAAAGCCAGGGGGATGATAGATTATTTTTTTCCTCAGCAAGTTGTTATAATCTGGAATGCACTTTTTCAATAGTAACCTTCAAAAGGGAATTGGATATATACTTAGAAAAGAAATATTTGCAAGGCAGTGGAAAACGAAATGGGTCTTGGGACTTCCTAGTAGCTCTTTCAGAGAGCTAACACAGCTATAATAGGCTGAATGGCCTCCTGTGTTGTATCATTTTATGACTGAGAGCACAGAAAATGTCCCCCAGAAGCAAGGATATGGGGTCAGCGCAAAATTGGGAAGTGAATCCAAAATAAACCAAGTGCATAGAACAAAGGGAATGTCTGTAGTCTCAGCAGTGCCCACCACTCAAACCTGGCACTGCTGAGACTACAGAGCTGCCAGCCTGTCTAAGGTGGCACTTCATCCCCAGGTGGGGGCAGAAGTCACACTCTGAGCCAATTAACGCCCACCAAGCATAAAATGGCTGCGAGGCAGGCAACGTTTTTGTGGGTGGGCTCCCAACCAATTTTTTAATCTTATAAAATCCAACCCACAGATTCCACACATTGACTTAACGTAATCTATAACTCCAGTTATAATTACATCATTGATGGCAGGTTTGACTATGCATGTCCAGCATAGACACGATGGACCAAATAGCCTCCTTTTGCACCATAATTCCTTCTTTGTTTCCATTATGCTGCATCTCAGCTCTGCTCCTCCTGTGTTTCATGCAAGTTAACACCCATGACTGGAGCTGCACGAAGAGATCACTCTTGTAGTTGTTGTCCAATGAGGCCTCCTGGCAAGTTTGGATAGGATGAGAATATAATTGGTCTTCATTCATACTTTGGTCACCTAGTCTATATTTCTCCTATGCCCTTCTCACCCTCCCTGAACCTCCACTTTCCATAAACTCTAACTGGTCCAGAATGTAGTGCGGGTTAAGATATTAGCTTTACTCTTCCATTGACCCTGTCCTCACTGACCCAGGCTGGCTCCTTAACCCCTAATAGGCCTAAGTTGAAATTTTCTTTGCTGTCTACAAACTCTCCCAGATTCTGAACTTCCTTTGGACTTGCATCTCCCTGTGATCCTCAGGTCCTTTGACTCCAGCAGCTTGTTTTGCGCTTCACGGTCTCACTCCACCTTTACTGGCAAAACCTTCCATTTTAAAAAATTCCACTGTTTTAAAATTCTCATCCTTGTTTTCAGTCCACTTCATGATCTTGCTCCTTCCTATACTATTGCCTCCTCCAGCCATACAAACATTCCTCCAATTTGGCGTCTCATGCATTCCTAATTTTAATTGCTCCACCATCGGTCCCTATGCCTACAACTGCCTAAGCTCTGGAAATCCTTGCCTCAATCTCTCTGCCCCTTGACCTCTGTCTTTCCCTTTAAGAAACCTACCTCTTTGTTCAAGCTTTTGGTCATATTTTGTAATATCTCCCAATGTGGCTCGGTGCTAAATTTTATTTGATAACATTCCTGGAAAAGCTTAGAACGTTTTACTATGTTATAGTTGCTCTATAAATGCACGTTGTTGTTGTTATTTTAGTCCTACATGTTGGAACCCCCTCTCTAAACTTTCCTAGCTCTCTACTTCTCTCCCTAGCTTTAAAAGTCCCTTTAAATTACATCTCTCTGATCAAATCTTCAGCCGCCTTTTTTTAACTCCCCCACAAACACATGCCGTGCCTTCCGTTTTTCCCTCTGTGAAGCATTTTGAGACATTTTCCTGTGTTGCAGGTACTAGGTAAATGCAAGTTGTTGCTGACAACACTCACCATCTAAGTTCACTGATAACAAATGACGATAAGCCTGCAAAAGGCAAGGACGGGCAGGGGGTGTGGATATAGGACCAATAAAGCTCTGTGGTATCTCACAAGAGAGTGAACTTATACTATTTCTTTATTTCTGGAGGGGGGGGGAGAAAGTGTGTCCCCTCATGAACTGTCGAGTTCCTTACACTTCTGAAAAAGCACGAGAAACTTGCATGAGTAAAATGTCAACTGCGCACACGAGCTCGAAACGGAAACAAAGCAACCTTTTCTTTCTATTGTAATGCCAATTTATAATATTCATGCCAAAACCATGACCAGAACATGGGCCTTTAGACATGCAGTCCCCAAGGCAACATCATTGCCAAGGTCAAACCATTGGCAACAGTGAGAGCTTTTTGAGAACATTAATGTAATAGATTGTGAACACATTTATGAATAGAGTTGTTTTTTTAATTCACTGAGATGAATAACAAGTGATTACAATTCCCTGCTGAAAGCGGTGACTGTCACTGAGAATAAGTGAAAATTTAAAGATTTTGAAGAAAGCTCTTTGTCACTGGTTTTAATGGCGTTAGGGTGAGGGTGAAGTGCAGTGGGGAAATCTGAGGTTTTGGCACATCTTTTAACAGCAAGGCATCAGGTCCTTTCATTATGTTTAGCCCCGTTGCCATGGAAAGGTGCCAAGTGAAACTCTTGGCTGGAAGCCAAATAAATGCAGACCAAGAGCACACCCACCCTTATGTTAAAGTGCTGCAAGAACAGCAATGTTTGTCTGGACCGGTTGGGAAATAATGGCCCAGATATTGCTGTAACAGGGTATCTAACAGTGTCTGCGGTTGCTAAGGCTTGCCCTCGCCTGTTTAGGTTTTTAGATAATATTGCTGAAAGTGCGAACTGATAATGTTGCTGCGAGGGAGAGCAAGCAGTTGCTGTGTCCTTAACCAATCAAACTGAAAGACGGAGAGGGAATTAAGAGTGGATGAATTCAATCTTAAATCAGGTGCAGAAAGAGAAACAAAGAGGGGGAGAGAAAGATTGGACTGAGGGACAACGAGAAAAAAGAGAAAGGCAAAGTAAGAAGCTTTTTTTTAAATTTTAAGTTTGATGATGTTAAAATTGTCAACAAGAATCAAAGGGATGAGACTTGTGATAGTTCATTTTCAGTGACAAAGAGATTGATTGGCAGTAATTAACAACAGTAACTTGCATTTATATAGCACCTTTAACATAATAAAACGCCTGATACAGGAGCATTGTGGGAGAAAATTGCACATTGATCCTCATGATGAGAGATTGGGTCAGATGATCAAAAGCTTGGTCAAAGGGGCAGCTTTAAGGAACAACTTCAAGAAGGAGAGAAATGTAGAGAGGTGGAGAAATATAGGGAGGGAATTCCAGAGTTTAGGGCCCAGGCAGCTGAAGGCACTGCCACCAGTGGTGGAGTGATTAAAATTGAGAATGTTCAATTGGCCCGAGTTTGCAATGTGCAGATATCTTAGAGGGTTGTAGAGCTGGAGGAGATTTCAGAGATAAGGAGCGGCGAGGTCATGAAACAACTTGGAAACAAGGATGCAAATTTTTGCGTCAAGGCATTGCTTGACTGGGAGCTGTCGGTCAACATGCATAGGAACAGGAGGGATGAGTGAGTGGGACCTGGTGCGGTTTAGGTCAAAAGCAGCAGAATTTTGAATAGCCTTAAGTTTGCTGAGGGTAGAACACAGGAGGCTGGCCAGGAGTGCATGGGAATAGTCAATTATAATATCAATTAATTAAAATTAATAATAATTAGTGATAATCATGTCTTTGAAAGGGTATTTAGACTGGAGTGAAGAAAACTTAAGTTTCTGTAGCGAGTTTAGTCCGTATCTCCTGTGCAAGTACAGCAACTTCACGCTATTCAATGCATCTCAATGTTGAGACAGACAGCAAGATGCCTGTCTGGAGCAGCACAGCTCGGACAGCAACTGTTGGATCTTTGCGTTCAACGCATACCCGCCCCTTGCCTGAAGTTGCTGTTCTGTTTGTGTATAAATAATTGCAAGTGTCATTCACCTCACTGTTATTTCGGCAGGAAAATCTGAACCATTGTATTGGTAGCTCATATAATGGGCAGAATTTTTCTTCCCGCGGGCAGGCGCGTGCCCGACCCGAACTGGAGTGAAATAGTGTGCGATGACTTCGGGCGAGCGTCCCAAAATATCGCGAAAGTGTGCGATGACTTCACTTAGCAGGCTCGCGCGAGAGGCGGCAGCACGCCCACCGAAAATTAAGAGGCCTATTAAAGCCAATTAATTAAATTGTATTTTTCGTTGCCTGTCCAACTGTTCGGTTGGCTGGGCCAAATAGGCCAGGCGGCCTCTGCATTTTTAATGAAACCTCATCCGATCCTGCCCAATGAAACAGCAGGCAGGCCAAACCTGCAGAGCCAGTTGACCCTCAACTGTATGGAATCCATAACTCTTGTGCTTCTCATGGAGCTCTGTTGGAAGGCCACCCTCAGCAATCAGAAAAATACACATTAGGCTGCTCAAATAATAGTCTAAAATAGTACTTTATTCTTTCATGGGATGTGGGTGTCACTGGCAAGGCCAGCATTTGTTACCCATCCCTAATTGCCCTTGAACTGAGCGCTTTGCTAGATCATTTCAGGAAGTAGTTAAGAGTCAACGACTGGAATCACATGTAGGTCAGGCCAGGAAAGGATGGCAGATTTCCTTCCCTAAAGGGCATTAGTGAACCAGATGGGTTTTATACAACAATCATGAGCCTAGTTTTCAATTCTAGATTTTATAAATTGAATTTAAATTCCATCAGCTGCTGAGGTGGGATTTGAACCCTTCTCCCCAGATCATTAGTCTTGGTCTCAGGATTATGAGTCTAGTGACATTACCACTACACCACCATCTCCCCCTATTCAGCTCCCAATGACAGGAACTGATTTTTGAAGTGATCACAAGAATCGTCAACTCTGATAATTAATCTTCCATAGAGCGCCGAATGCTCCTGCATTTAAATTTCAACACATTGACTAAAATAAATGACCAGTTTTTACTGTATACATAGAAGCGTAGAACAGTTACAGCATAGAAGGAGGCCATTTGGCCTATCATGTCCATGCTGGCTCTCTGCAAGAGCAATTCAGCTAGTCCCACTCCCCTGCCCTTTCCCTGCAGTCCAGCAGATTTTTCTCTTAGGGTGCTTATCCAATTCCCTTTTAAAAACATGATGTTAACAGTCTTCACCATACTCTCAGACAGTGCATTCTTGGTCCTAACCACTCACTGTGTAAACATTTTTCCTCATGTTGGTCCCTTTACCAATCATCTTAAACTAGTGTCACCTGGCTCTCAACCTTTCCACCAATGGGAACAGTTTCTATCTACTCTTTGTTTAGCCCCTCATGATCTATCAAATCTCCTCTCAACTTTTTCTTGCCTAAGGACAACAACCCCAGCTTCTCCAATCTATTTATGTAATTGAAGTCTGTAATCCCTGGAACCATTTTTATAAATCTTTTCTGCGCCTTCACTAAAACCTTCCTAAAGTGTAGAATCGAACATAATCCTCCAGTTGAGGCTGGACCAGAGTTTTATACAGGTTCATTATAATTTCTTTTTGTACCCTAAGCCTCTACTTATAAATCTCAAGATCTTGCCTTTTTAACCACTTTCTCAATCTGCCCTGCCACCTTCAATGATTAGTGCACATATACCTGCAGGTCCCTTTGCTCTTGCACCCCCTTTAGAATTGTACCCTTTAGTTTATATTGCCTCTCCTCATTCTTCCTACCAACGTGTATCACTTCGCATTTTTGCATTAAATTCCATTTGCCACGTGCCTGTCATTCCACCACCCTTTCTATGTTCTCTTAAAGTCTTTCACTCACAGTTCCCCATTCTTCCAAACTTTGTGCATCTGCGAATTTTGAAGTTGTGCCCTGTACCCCCAATTCTAGGCTATGAATATAGATCAAGAAAAGCGTTGGTCCTAGTACCTTTCCCTGGGGAACCTCACTATATATCTTCCTCCAGAATGAAAACCAACCGTTGACCATTACTTCAATTTCCTGTCACTCAGCCAACCTCAAAACTGTGCTGTCACCGTCCCTTTCATTTCCATGGACTTCAACTTTGTTGACAAACCTCTTATGTGGCACTTTATCAAATGCCTTTTGGAAGTCCACATATACCGGATCAGCCTCATGAACCCTCTCTAATACCACATCAAGAAACTTAATCAGGTTAGCAAACTCTTTGCTTCTCTTATTTCTTTTCTCACCTGCGCTCTGAGCTTTTTATATTCACCCTGGTTCTCATTTGCATCATCAACACCTGTCATACACCTTTTTTACTCTCCATCTTTCTTGTCATCCAGGGAGCATTGGCTTTGTTTGTCCTACCTTTCCCCATCATGGAATGCATCTCAACTGTACAGTTTTTCCTTCCAAATTATGATTCCAATTTACCAATCCAAGGACAAATCTGTTCTCACGCCACTGAAATTGACCCTTCTCCAATTTAATATTTTTACCCTGGATTGCTACTTGTCCTTTTCCATGGCTAACCTAAACCTTATGATAGTATGATTATGATCACTGTTTCCTAAATGTTCCCCTACTGACACTTGATCATCTTGACTCACCTCATTCCCCAGAATCAGATCTGGCAATGCCTGCTTCCTCTTTGGGCTAGAAACATACTGATCTAAAATATTCTTCCGAACACACTTCAGAAACTCTTCCCCCTGTCTGCCCTTTACACTGTTACTATCCCAGTCTTTATTAATTAACTGAAGTCTCAAACTATCACTACTCCATAGTTTTTGTACCTTACCTTTTTGTAATTTCCCTGTAAATTGGCTCCTCTGTATCTTTCCCTAGGGCGGAATTTAACGCCTTCCACTGAGGAGAGTTTGGTGACGGGAGGCATTTAATCGGGTGGGAGGCTGATGAGTGGGGAACCCCCCCCACCCTCCCGTCTCTGCCCCGATTAACTCCAGCGGGAAGGGGCTCACTATGCGGGAAGACCGAAAAGCAAATCCTGTCACTCAATACCTTTTATTAAATTCATTCATGGGATGCAAGCCTCACTGGCTAGGCCAGCATTTATTGCCCATCCCTAATTGCCCTTGTTCAGAGGGCATTTAAGAGGCACATTGCTGTGGGTCTGGAGTCACATGTAGGCCAGACCAGGTAAGGATGGCAGATTTCCTTCCCATAAGGCCATTAGTGAACCAGATGGGTTTTTACAACAATCGGCAATGGTTTCATGGTTGACATCAGACTTTTAATTCCAGATTTTTATTGAATTCAAATTTCACCATCTGTTGTGGTGGAATTTGAACCCAGGTCTCCAGAGCATTACTCTGGGTGTCTGGAATACTAGTCAGTGACAATGCCACTATGCCACTGCCTCCTTTAGTCAACCTAACCCGATCAAGGACCCAGCCTCAGGAAGGGTGCCACACCCCTGCTCTTGCTGCCAACCCCACTCCCCCCCAGAGCTCCCATCCTGCCATCACTCACCAGTAGTCTGGATCCCTTGGTAGTCCTGGACCTCAGGTGGATGCATTGCCAGCAACTGCCAGCCCTCCGCCAGTGGCACTGCCAAACATTGCACAGCTGCCGGCCTTTGATTGGCTGGCAGCTCTCAGGGGTGGGATTTCTACCCCGAGGTCCTTGATCCTGAGGAAGGCCCACCGCTGCCCAGTTAAATGCCTGATTGGCATTTAATTTGGGGACTCTTGCCAGCTCTCCAGTTGTGCCTATTAAATACCACCTGCAGGCTATTCCTACCATCTGGGTCAAAATCCTGGAACTCCCTTCCTAACAGCACTGTGGGTGTACCTACAGATACTGGACTGTAGCGGTTCAAGACGGCAGCTCACCACAACCTTCTCAAGGGCAACTAGCAATGGGCAGTAAATGCTGGCCCAGCCAGCGAAGCCCACATCCTGTGAATGAATGAAAAAAAACACCTGGGTTCAGAGATTTACTCTGAATATCAATGATCCAAAACTCGAGACTTCACCCAAAACAACTGAACTTTATTTTTTGATTTCTGTTACAGATAGAAGGGATGGACTGAGTTCCAAATTTTTATGACTACTCACCCCGTGCTTTAGTTGCTTGGTTTCCCCAAGAAACAGACAGGATCTGGTGGTCAGTCCATCCTTGTCTGTTCTCTGATCAGGTAGCTATCCAGGCTATCCCCCTTCCTTGTCTGGCTGTAGTGATGATCTCGAGCTTAACGAACACCATGCTTAAATAGGTCCCTGCTTCTAGCCCTGCTATATACACAGTTTATGATTGGCTCCTTTCTCTGATAGCGATGGTCCATGATTGGCTCCTTTCTCTGATAGCGACAGTCCATGATTGGCTCATTTTCAGCCCCGCAACCCTCCCTAGATCAGGAAAGTCCCGACTGCAAGTTCAGCACCTCCCCCATCTGTCCCTGGTTTCACCAAGCAACCATTGCGTAAGGATGATTACAAATTGCTGAATTTCTACTTATTCAATGATATTCCAAACAAACAGCAATCATCAGTTACACTCCATTAGGACATTACCTTTTGACCTTTGAGTTTTAAGCAAACAACTTTATACAATATTTATAATCAAAAAGCTCACAAGCTGGGGAAAAAATAATAATTGTTGCCCGGCCTTTAACCATTTGTTGCCTGGCCTTCAACAAGTCACCTTCCTAATATTAGCACGAAACCATGAACACAGCATAAAGATTCTCTGTTACCTCATTTGCAGATGTTATCCTTAAAAATTATGTTAAATACTAATTGTAAGCTTAGCTTTTCCCTGTATCCACAAAAAGCTTCCACAATGTAATGACCCTTTTATTATATTTTAAATGGAGCAGCTGCCCGCACACCCTTAGAAAATACACCCAGTAGTACCTCTATTATTTTTGAACTAACCAACTAGATTCTGCCCTCGAACCCTCTCCAACACTGTTAATATTCTCCTTAATCAATGCTGTCACCCCTCCTCCTTTATTTCCTTGTTTCCTGAACCCAATGTATCCAGAAATAATTGAGCCAATTCTCCGTTTTTGCCAGAACAACATGTTCCCATTCGCTACTTCTGCCTGAGGTTCACCAAACTTTTTGACCGTGTTTCATGTGTTTGCAAACAAGCTCAGTAAGTGTAATTCAGATATTATTGCATTACCTCTTTGTCTGACACCACCGATACCTCAACATTTCTTAGGGTAGATTGGGAAAGCTATCTCCGCTAATCGGGGAGTCTAAGACTAGGCGGCAGAGTCAAAAGGTTAGAGCCTGTTAGGAGTAAAATGAGAAAAAACACATTTCTTCACACAAAGGGCAGTAGAAGTTTGGAGCTCTCTTCCGCCAGTGACAAATGGTGCTAGATCAATTGTTAATTTTAAAACTGAGATTGATAGACTTTAGTTATCCAAAAGTATTAAGGGATATGGGGCAAAGTTGGGTATAAGGATTTAGGTTGTAGATCAGCCACGAGATCACTGCCTAGCAGAACAGTCTCGAGGAGCCAAATGGCCTACTCCTATTCTTATGTTCCCATCTGTCTAAGCCCACCCTTTGTTCTACAGAAGATGCCCATTTTCATTTCAGGTCATAACATGGTTTAAATGTATCACATTTTAATTATTGTTTAAACACGCCTAGTGTTTCATAATTCATTATAAGTTGAACCAGGTACAGCGACAGAAGAAAATTGGGGATTAAACTGCTTTCAGTGTCAGTTGTGGATCAGTGGCAGCATTCTCATCAGAGCTAGAAGGTCGTGGGTTCAAGTCCCACTGTAGACACTTGAGCACAAAGCCTGGGCTGACACTCCAGAGCAGTATTGATGGGGTGCTGCACTGTCTGAGGTGGTGTCTTTCCGGTGAGACGCTAAACTGTCTGCATTCACAGATGAACATAAAAAGTCCCATGGCACTACTTTGAAGAAGAGTGGGGAGTTCTCCCAGGCACTCTGGCAATTACTTATCTCTCAGTGAACACCACCAAAAACAGATTATTTGGTCATTTATCTTGCTACTGTCTGCGAGACCTTTCTATGTGCACATTGGCTGCCATGTTACCCACGTGACAACAGTAACTACAATCAGATATGCTGAATTGACTGTAAAACGTTGTGGGATGTCCTAAGGTTGTGAAAGATGCTATATTCCTTTTTTTCCCTTTCACCACTTTATCGCTAATACAGCCCTTAATACTCTTTATAAAGGGCAAAATTTTTAGCTCGGCAGGCGGGCCTGAGCGTTCGAACGTAAAATGACGCGTGTTGACGTCGGGCGAGTGTCCCGACATCAACGTGCAGTCGCGCGATATTTTAGTCGGCGGGCAAATGAGAGTGTGAGAGAAACAACGGGGTTGTTTACACTGAGAGAGTGAGAGAGAAACAGCGTGGCCATTTACAGTGAGAGAGTGAGAGATACAGTGGGGCCATTTACAGTGAGAGAGTGAGAGATACAGTGGGGCCATTAACAGTGAGAGAGTGAGAGATACAGTGGGGCCATTAACAGTGAGAGAGTGAGAGATACAGTGGGGCTATTTACAGTGAGAGAGTGAGAGATACAGTGGGGCTATTTACAGTGAGAGAGTGAGAGATACAGTGGGGCCATTAACAGTGAGAGAGTGAGAGATACAGTGGGGCCATTTACAGTGAGAGAGTGTGAAAGATACAATGGGGCCATTTACTGTGAGAGTGTGAGAGAAACAGCGTGGCCATTTACAGTGAGAGAGTGTGAAAGATACAGTGGGGCCATTAACAGTGAGAGATACTGTGGGGCCATTTACAGGGTAAGAGTTTGAGAGAAACAGCGTGGCCATTTACAGTGAGCGTGTGAGAGATACAGTGGGGCCATTTACAGTGAGAGATACTGTGGGGCCATTTACAGGGTAAGAGTTTGAGAGAAACAGCGTGGCCATTTACAGTGAGAGAGTGAGAGGTACAGTGGGGCCATTTACAGTGAGAGTGTGAAAGATACAGTGGGGCCATTTACTGTGAGAGATACTGTGGGGCCATTTACAGGGTAAGAGTTTGAGAGAAACAGCGTGGCCATTTACAGTGAGAGAGTGAGAGAAACAGCGTGGCCATTTACAGTGAGAGTGTGAGAGATACAGTGGGGCCATTTACAGTGAGAGATACTGTGAGGCCATTTACAGTGAGAGATACTGTGGGGCCATTTACAGTGAGAGATACAGTGGGGCCATTTACAGTGAGAGTGTGAGAGATACAGTGGGGCCATTTACAGTGAGAGATACAGTGGGGCCATTTACAGTGAGAGTGTGAGAGATACAGTGGGGCCATTTACAGTGAGAGAAACAGCGTGGCCATTTACAGTGAGAGTGTGAGAGATACAGTGGGGCCATTTACAGTGAGAGATACTGTGGGGCCATTTACAGTGAGAGATACAGTGGGGCCATTTACAGTGAGAGATACAGTGGGGCCATTTACAGTGAGAGATACTGTGGGGCCATTTACAGTGAGAGATACAGTGGGGCCATTTACAGTGAGAGATACTGTGGGGCCATTTACAGTGAGAGATACAGTGGGGCCATTTACAGTGAGAGATACTGTGGGGCCATTTACAGTGAGAGATACTGTGGGGCCATTTACAGTGAGAGATACAGTGGGGCCATTTACAGTGAGAGAAACAGCGTGGCCATTTACAGTGAGAGTGTGAGAGATACAGTGGGGCCATTTACAGTGAGAGATACAGTGGGGCCATTTACAGTGAGAGTGTGAGAGATACAGTGGGGCCATTTACAGTGAGAGAAACAGCGTGGCCATTTACAGTGAGAGTGTGAGAGATACAGTGGGGCCATTTACAGTGAGAGATACTGTGGGGCCATTTACAGTGAGAGATACAGTGGGGCCATTTACAGTGAGAGATACAGTGGGGCCATTTACAGTGAGAGATACTGTGGGGCCATTTACAGTGAGAGATACAGTGGGGCCATTTACAGTGAGAGATACAGTGGGGCCATTTACAGTGAGAGATACTGTGGGGCCATTTACAGGGTGAGAGTTTGAGAGAAACAGTGTGACCATTTACAGGGAGCGAGTGTGAGGTGAGTGGGGCCTTTAACAGTGAGAGAGTGAGAAGAGTGTGAGACCATTAAAGAGTGCGAGAGGGAAAAGAGCGCGGAGAGCAGCTAATTGGTGAGTAGATTGGTCAGTATTTCTAGTCTTTAAAGTAAAGTGAGGTCTTTAGCTTGTGTTTAGATCTCTAGTCTTTTTTTCTCTTTTTCTTACAGATAGCTTGTTAATTATAAGATCGATACTGGTGTGTATAAAAAATAATTATAATAAAGTGTAAAGAGTGGGGATACTAGAGTAATTGTTTAATAAATTGAATAAAATATGATAACGACGGCAGGATGGGTGATGTGTTGCTCCTGCAGCATGTGGGGGCTGCTGGTCACCAAGGTGATCCAGAGCGAACACATCTGTACCAAGTGTTTGCAGCTCAAGGAACTTCGGGTCTGAGTTAAGGAGCTGGAGTCCGAGCTGTAGACACTATGCCACATCAGGGAGGGGGAAAGTTACATGGACATTTTGCCCCAGGAGGAGGTCACACCCCTCAGATTAGGTAATTCAAATTTGGTCTGTGATCAGGGACAGGAGGGTGTAACTGGAGGTGAAGCAGGTTTGGGGACCCAGTGGGTAGCGTTCAAGGAGCCTTGACCCCTGCAACTGTCCAACAGCTACAAGGTTCTTGCAAGCTGTGTGGACGAGAGCAGGGACTGCAGGGAGGATGAACGAACTGACCATGGCACCATGGTACAGGGAGCCATTCAAGTGGGGGGAGGAAATGAGAACGTAGCAGTGGTAGGGGAGTATAATTGGGGGGGTAGATACTGTTCTCTGCAGCCATGAGCGTGAGTCCTGAAGGCTGTGTTGCCTGCCCAGTGCCAGAGTTAAGGACATCTCCTCAGGGCTGGAAAGGAACTTGGAGTGGGAGGGGAGTTGTTGTTGTCATCCATGTTGGTACCAGTGATATGGATAGGACTGGAAAGGAAGTTCTGCTGAAAGAATTTGAACAGTTAGGAGCTAAATTAAAAAACAGAACCTCCAAGGTAATAATCTCGGGATTGCTACCTAAGCCACGGGCAAACTGGCATAGGGTAAATAAAGTTAAATGCGTGGCTCAGGGATTGGTGTGGGAGGAATGGGTTTCAGTTCATGGGGCACTGGCACCAGTACTGGGTAGAAGGGAGCTGTTCTGGTGGGATGGGCTTCACTTGAACCGTGCTGGGACCAGTGTCCTAGCGAATCAAATAACAAGGGCTGTAGCGGGGGGGGGGGGGGGGGCGGTTCTGAAAAGGGGATACAAAGCAAATGGACAAGGCAGCCTTGCAGGGCAGCTATTTAGGTAATGATGCCCAGAGTGAGACAGGAAGGGACAGAGTGTACAAACATTAAAAAAAGCAGCAAATAGGGTCAGAAGGGGGAAAAATGGTAAAAAGGCAAAATTAATGGCTCTTTACTTAAATGCATGTAGTATTCGGAACAAAATAAATGGATTAACGGCACAAATAGAGGTTAACGGGTATGATCTTATAACCATTATGGAGACATGGTTACAAGGAGATCAAAGCTGGGAACTAAATATTCAGGGGTATGTGACTTTTCAAAAGGACAGGCAGGAAGGAAAGGGTGGTGGGGTAGCTTTGTTAGTACGAGATGGAATAAGTACAATAGCAAGAAAGGATCTTGGATCGGAAGATATAGAATCCATATTGGCAGGAGGTAAGAAATAACAAGGGGAAGAAGACACTGGTGGGAGTAGTCTATTGGCCCCCTGACAGTAGCTATACTGTAGGACAGAGAATAAATCAGGAGATAATGAGGGCATATAAAAAAGGCAGTACATTAATCATGGGCGACTTTAATCTTCATGTAGACTGGGAAAATCAAATTGGCAGAGGTAGGTATGAGCAAGAATTCATAGAGTGTATTCGGGACAGTTTCTTAGAACAATATGTTGTGAATCCAACCGAGGATCAGGCTATTTTGGATCTGGTAATGTGTAATGAGGCAAGTTTAATAAATGATCTCAGAGTAAAGGATCCCCAAGGAAACAATGACCATAATGTGGTAGAATTTAGCATTCAGTTTGAGAGTAAAAAACTTGGGTCGGAAACAACTGTGCTAAATTTAAATAAGGGTAATTACAAAGGAATGAGGGCAGAGTTGGCTGGAGTGGACTGGGAAAGGAGTTTAGCAGAAAAGACGGTTGATGAACAATGGCAGAAGTTTAAGAAAATAGTTCATGACTCTCAACAAAGATATATCCCGGTGAGGAAGAAGGATTCAAGGAAGGGGATAAACCAACCATGATTAACCAAGGAAGTTAAGGACAGTATCAAATTGAAGGGAAAAACATACAATGTGGCAAAGATTACTGGTAAGTCAGAGGATTGGGAAAGTTTTAAAAACCAACAAAAGATGACCAAAAAAATGAGGGAGAAAATAAACTTTGAGGTTAAACTAGCAAGTAATATAAAAATGGACAGTAAGAACTTCTTTAAATATATAAAAAGGAAGATAGAGGCCAAAGTCAACATAGGCCCCTTAGAAAATTAGGCTGGGGAAATCATAAAGGGGAACCATGAAATGGCAAAGAGGTTAAATAAATACTTTGCTTCAGTCTTCACGGTAGAAGATACTAATAGCCTTCCAAAAATACTAAATAATCACGGGGTAAAAGGTGGGGAGGAAATAAATACGATAACTATCACCAGAAAAAAAAAGCACGAGGAAACTAATGGGGCTAAAGGCCAATAAGCCCCCTGGACCTGATGGGCTGCACCCTAGGATATTTAAAGAAGTAGCCACAGAGAATGGATGCACTGGTAGTAATCTTCCAAGAATCTTTAGATTCTGGAAAAGCCCCAGAGGATTGGAGAACGGCCAATGTTAGCACCCTTATTCAAAAAGGGAGGAAGATAAAAAAACAAATAACTATACGCCAGTTAGCTTAATATCTGTCATTGGGAAAATGTTGGAATCTATTATAAAGGATGTAAAAGCAGAGCATTTAGAAATGCATAATCTAATCAAGCAGAGTCAGCATGGCTTCATGAAGGGGAAATCATGCTTAACAAATTTATTAGAATTCTTTGAGGAAATAACAAGCAGGATAGATAAAGGGGAACCATTCGACGTAATATATTTGTATTTCCAAACGATGTTTGAAAAGGCACCACACATAAAGCTACTTAATAAGATAAGAGCCATGGTGTTGGGGGTAGTATATTAGCTTGGATAGAGGATTAGCTAACTAATAGAAGACAGAGGGCTGGGATAAGGGGGGCACTTTTGGGATGGTGACCTGTAACTCATGAAGTGCCACAGGGATCAGTGCTGGGGCCTCAAGTATTTGCAATATATATTAATGACTTAAATGAGGGAAGTGAATGTACTATCGCCAAATTTGCGGATGAGACAAAAATAGGTGGGAAGGCAATTGGTGAGGATGACACAAGGAGTTTACAGAGGGATATAGACAGGCTAAAGGGAGTGAGCAAAGACTTGGCAAATGGAATATAGGGCAGAATTTTGGCCTTGGAGTGCGGGATCAGCGGGGGCGGTCGGGAAGCCGACCATCACCTGCGATCGACAGCGCACTGCGATTTCACGCTGGGTGGGCCAATTGAGGCCCACCCAGCGTGATACGTGAGCAGCAGCGCTGAATGCTGCCTGTGCGGGCGGGGGGAGGAGGGAGGGCGAGCAAGCCCGGCATGCTTTGCACATGCTCGCGAGAGAGCGCTGAATAATCTCCCTAAGGCATGGATCTGCCTCAGGGAGATAGAGAATATATTGATAAAATTATTAAAGAACATAAAAATTGAATAAAACATGTCCCCTCCTGTGACTCTGTCAAATGAGCAGAGACAAGTTTTTAATTAAAGTTTATATTTCATTCGTATTTGCTTTTGGAAACCTCATCCCGCCTGTGGATGAGGCTTCCAAAAACTGCAAAGGCTGCTTGACTTTTTCTCCTGCCCGTCAAACGTTAGGTTGAAGGGGCAGTGAAAAATTAAGGACAATTGATAACTTAATGGCCTTAATAGGCCTTTTAATTTTCGGCGGGCACGATGCTGGCTCCAGCGCACCATTTCATGCTCAGCCAGGTCGGGCATGCGCCCGCCCGCCAAGCTAAAAATTCTGCCCGTAATGTGGGAAAATGTGAGGTTGTGCACTTTGGCAGGAGGAATAGAGGAGCTGAATATTGTTTAAATGGAGGAAGACTGCAGAAAGCTGTAACACAGAGGGATTTGTGAGCCCTTATGCTGTGAGCCCTTGTGCTGAATCCCAAAAAGCTAACCTATAAGTTCAACAGGTAATAGGGAAGGCAAATGGAATGTTGGCCTTTATTCCAAAGGAAATGGAGTATAAAAATAAGGAAGTCTTGCTAAAACTATACAAGGCACTAATTAGACCACACCTAGAATACTGTGTGCAATTTTGGTCCCCTTATCTAAGGAAAATATACTAGCGTTGGAGGCAGTCCAGAGAAGGTTCACTCGGTTGATCCTGGGTATGGAGGGATTTTCTTACGAGGAGAGGTTGAGTAGGTTGGGCCCGTACTCATTGGAGTTTAGAAGAATGAGAGGTGACCTTATTGAAAAGTATAAGATTCTTAGGGGGCTTGACAGGGTAGATGCTGAGAAGTTGTTTCCCCTTGTGGGAGAGTCTAGGACCAGAGGGCATAATCTCAGAGTAAGGGAGCGCCCATTTAAAACAGAGATGAGGAGGAATTTCTTCTCTCGGGGGCAGTCAATCTATGTAAAAGCAGAATTTTTAGCTTGGCGGGCAGGCGCATGTCCAACCCGACCAAGCATGAAATGGTGCACTGGAGCCAGCAGCGCGCCCGCCAACAATTAAAAGGCCTATTAAGGCCATTAAGTTATCAATTGTCCTTAATTTTTCACTGCCCCTTCAACCTAATGTTTGACGGACAAATGAAAAGGTCAAGCGGCCTTTGCATTTTTTTGGAAACCTCATCCACAGGCAGGATGAGGTTTCCAAAAGCAAATACAAATGAAATAAAAACTTTAATTTTTAATTAAAGCATGTCCTTGCTCATAGAACCATAGAAAAGTTATAGCACAGAAGGAGGCCATTCGGCCCATCTTGTCCATGCCAGCCCGAGGACACCCAGGTGCCCTTTTTAATCCCACCTTCCTGCACCCGGCCCATAGCCCTGCAGCTTACAGCACTTTAGGTGAAAATCAAGGTACTTTTTAAAAGAATTTAAAGTTTCTGCCTCTACCTCCGACTTGGGCAGCGAATTCCAGACAGCCGCTACCCTCTGTGTAAAAAAGTTCTTCCTCATGTCCCCCCTACACCTTCTGCCACTTATCTTGAATCTATGTCCCCTGGTTCTAGAATTCTCCATCAAGGGAAACAATTTTATCCTGTCTCTATCTATTCCCCTCATAATTTTGTACACCTCAATCAAGTCACCTCTCAGCCTTCTTTGTTCTAAGGAAAATAACCCCAACCTATCCAATCTCGCCTCATAGATACACTTTTCTAACCCTGGCAACATTCTTGTAAACCTCCTCTGCACTCTCTCCAGAGCTATTACGTCCTTCCTGTAATGTGGTGGCTAGAACTGCATACAATACTCCAGTTGTGGCCTCACCAGTGTTTTATACATGAGGGGACATGTTTTATTAAATTTTTATGTTCTTAAATAATTTTATCAATATATTCTTCATCTCCCTGAGGCAGCTCCATGCCTCAGGGAGATTATTCAGCGGTCTCTCACTGTAGAGGGCTGTAGAGTCTGGGCCGTTAAGTATATTCAAGGCTGAGGTAGACAGATTTTTAATCAGTAAGAGAATCAAGGGTTATGGGGAAAAGGCAGGAAAGTGAAGTTGAGGATTATCAGATCAGCCATCATCTCATGGAATGGCGGAGCAGACTCGTTGGGCCGAATGGCCTACTTCTGATCCTACCTCTTGTGGGCGTGCGCCAGAGTCAGCAGTACGCACGCCGACAATTAAAAGGCCTGTTAAGGCCATTAACAAGGTTATTCAAATTAATTTTTCGCTGCCTGTCCAACCTTATGTTTGGTGGGCAGGCGTGAAGGCCAAGCAGCCTTTGCACTTTTTAGGAAGCCTCATCAGTGGGTGGGATGAGGTTTCCTAAAGCAAATAAAAATAAAATTAAAATTTTTAATTTATTAATAACATAGCAAAGTTCGCACTCACCCTCCTCCCCCCCGCCTGCACAGGTAGCACTGAGCGCTGCCGCTCGCGTTTCACGCTGGGTGAGTCTTAATTGGCTCACCAGCGTGAAACCGCCTTCTGGCTTCGATCATGGGTAATGGTCGGCTTCCCGACAGCCCCCACCGAGCCCACACGACAGGGGCAGAATTCTGCCCCAAGTCTCTTACATGCGCTCTATCCAATGCTTTCTTAAAGTTCAAATGTATTACAACCCACTGTATTCACTTGTTGATAAAACCTCTTTGTAACTCTTTGGGAAGTTGTTCTGCGTTAAAGGTGCTATACAAATGCAAGCTGATGTTAACTTCCTTGAAGAAGTTGATTAAGTAACAAACTGAGCCGTCAGGCTCCCTAAGGAAAAGAAAAATATTAAACAGATAATTATAATGTGACAAATGAGCTTCAAGCTCAAACAAGCTTTTAAAAGACATAAATAGAAAATAAAACCTGCGTGTGATGCACCTCTGCACTAAAAAAGGAAAATGTTGGGGATATATCATCTGGTCAGAACTAATCATCAGTTTCGATGAGTGCTGTACCCCTGAAATGAGAACGCCTTTGCTCGTTTTTAGATACTGATGGACTTGTTATGCATTTTTCCAGCATTTTCAGTTTTTATTTCATACATTATTAAGCAAGTGCCAGTGTCAAATTATGTGTAAATGAATGCCATTATATGGTTCCCTATCTCCTGAATATCTCTTTAATCATTGCAGCTGCCCCTCATTTGTTGGCAAAAAATGAGCATGTCAAATAGTTCAGCAATGACCAAACCAATGCTGACTCATCTCTCTCAGCGGCTGACATTAATTGCTCATCACTTACCCCACTTGGCAGTTCTCCACTGAGTAATAAGCAGAGACAGACAGGCGCTACGTGATGGCAGTACTGGCGTTGGAATGAACAAGGCAAAGCAATTATAGTAGTAGTGGTCATTACGTTAGATAAACATGCTGTCAACCTTGCAGCAGCGCTAAACAGTTATTTAAGTGTTCTTTGGCTTTTCATACTTCCGAGTTGTCAGAATTTTCCAGTGTGGAAGTGTTTTTAGTGAAGTTGGTTGAGGGATAAATATTATCCAGGCGGAACTCCTCAACTCTTCTTCAAAATAGCGCCATAGCATCCGCCTGAAAAGGGCAAACAAAGTCTTGGTTTAAGTTCTCATCTGAAAGACGCCACTTCCAACAGTTCAGTGCTCCCTCAGTACTGCACTGAAAATGGTGGCATGAGTAGCAGGGTTAGAACGGATAGGAAGTGGAGTGTTGTATGGTTCTCAATTTACAAGATGCAATTAGTGATGTACTTCAAGGATCTATATACAAAAATGACCTGGACTAATATGAAGATTTACTGAAGACATCAAAGGCCCAATTTTCCATTGCCCTTCTCCAAAATAGCCTCTGTAAAACAGATCCAATGCAGAGATGAAATGGTTGCTAATCCGGTGCTCCCGTTTTCTTCCTGAACAGCACTACACATAAATTCTCTGAAGCGCTTTTCTGTTTTGTGCACTGAAAGACATGGGCCTGAATTTTCCCATCGGCGATTTGGGAGCGGGGCCCGCTCTCCGACGAGAAAATGACGCGGGATGATGTTGGGAGGAAGCCCGACGTCATCCCGGTCCCTTTAAATTTTTAGGAAGGCGGGTGGACAGCAAAATCAGCTGTCTGCCCGCTGACCTGTCAATGGCCAATTAAGGCCATTGACAGAGTAATTAAGATAATTAAAGACCCTGCCCGTCCAACCTTAAGGCTGGCGGGCAGACCAGGAGCCCCAGTGGGCTTCTGATAATACATGAAACCTCATCTACTGGCAGGATGAGGTTTCATGTCCGTTTTTAAAGCTTTAATACATTTTATGTGATATTTATTAACATGTCCCAACGCGTGTGACATTGTTACATGAGGGGGACATGTTAATAATTTTTTAATTTTTCTATTTTTAAAGTTTTTTGGACTGTCAGTAATCTACCTGAGACAGCACATTGTCTCAGGGAGCAGTGCACTCTTTCATGCGCATGCGTGAAAGAGCGCACTTTGACAGCTGGTGATTCCCTCTCCCCCCCACACAGGAAGTGCATAGCGCTTCCTGTCGGGCAGGCCGCTGGGCGGGCCTTAGTTGGACCACCCACTCAAAATGGCGACGGGGCCCGTTTCAGTGGCGGGGGTCAGCTGTCCGCCCGTCGCCGAGCCAGTGGAGCCCACACGCCCACCAAGGGAAAAATTCTGCCCATGGAAACAGGAGTAGGTCATTAAGCCCTTCGAGCCTATTCTTCCATTCAGTGAGACCATGGCTGATCTGTATCCTAACTCCATCCATCCATTTTGGCTCCCTATCCTTTAATACCCTTGGCTAGAAAAAATCTGTTGATCTCAGATTGCTGACTGCTCCTGAAGAAACACCATCCATACAAACATCAGAGACATGTTACACTCCGACTCCTGTTCAGAGAACCCCTAAAAAAAGAGAAGACCACAGACATTTGAATCACGGCTTCTAGCAGGCAAAAATGGATGCAACTACTTTACCATTGACCTTCAGAGGAACAGTCCACATTATCTGATAGATTCTAAGGCAGGGATTTTCCGGCCCTGCCATGGGTGAGGCGGTGCCCCAGCCAGAAGTCCATTGACTTACGGTGAGACCGGAAGATCCCAGCGGCGGGTGGGTGCGGAAAATCCCACCCGAAGTCTTTTTGGGGCTCCCATCAGACTTGTCCCTTTAACATTGCTGTTGTCTTTCAGGCGGCAGATTGAATTTCTATTTGGTGCTCCAACAGAGCGCCTGCAGCTTGTGGTTCTGAGACTGTGCACCTCTGATATACTGAGCCCAAATTGCTCACAGAGATCACTGGGCGAAGAATTTTGGCCCTCAAATTAGGACGTGTTACAAACTATGAGAAACATTGCATACGGCTACAGGTGAGCATAGACAGGTTTTGGAAGTGGCCAGGTATGTGACAAAGGCAGTTCAATGCAAACAAATGTGAAGAACATTCATTTCAAAATTTACCATATAGGCGGAATCGTCCGCTCCCTTTTGCGGTGGGTGTCATAGCAGGCATTGTAAAACCAGTTTGTGATTGTCCGCTCCACCCATCAATGGCGGGCGTGTTTCCCACTGCTGCATGTCAGGAACCTAATTTCAATACTTTAGCATCTCATTATAAGCCCTGCTCGCTGGAATCATCCCCCCCACCCACGCTGGATCATGAGCCCACATTGGTGGATTTCACAACTGTACATATGCGACGTGCACCTGGCGAGCTGCACTTCGCTTGGAACTTCGAGGTTTGTTTGCCTACCTTGCTTCGGGCAGCACTCGCAGTCATCAGCGCCAGGCTTCACAGGCAGCACCACATCACTTTTAGGAGGGCTCACGGGCAGGTCTCTACCTACCAGACCAGCCATAAGGCGGGGGTGGTCTTTCAACGGCTGCAGGGTTAGGGCTCGCTTGGGGGAGGGTGAGAAGTGGCCTCAGGCAAGGGAAGAGACTGCAGGGCAAGGACTGTACTGGGTAAGGGGAGTATCCCAGGGTGTGTGTGTGGGGGCACATGTTGATCTGTACAAGTGGCCTCAAGATGGTGAGGGCTGAGGAGGCAGTCTCCAGAGGAGATGCTGATGTGTGGGCGTGTGTGAGAGAGTGAGTGGTGATGTCCCTTAAGCTGGCAGTGAGTGAGATGGCAGTGACTGATGGGCTTGAGCGTATGAGTTTAGAATGATGAGATGGTTGCCATACCCTGGCGGCACGGATGAGATCATTCATCCTCTTTCTGCACTGGATGGCCAACCTCTTCTGTGCAGCATTGGCACTGATCACCACTGCCACCACCTCCCAAGTCGGCCAAAGAGCTTTCTAACATAGGAAAATAGCAATATCAGAGTGGGAGTAGGCCATTCAGCCCCTTGAACTTAATCTGTCAGTTGTCATAGCTGATCTATACCTCAGCTCAATTTTTTCATTTTGATCCATATTCCTTGACACCCTTGCCTGACAAAAACCTTATCCTTCTCAAACTTGAAAATTTCAATTGACCCAACGTTTACAGTGTTTTGAGGAGTGAGTTCCAGATTTCCACTGCCCTTTGTATGAGAACATGTTTCCTGATTTCACTCCTACATGACCTTATCTCTAATTTTAACGTTGCACCCCTTTTTCTGAATGCTTTCATGAGGGGAAATAGTTTTTCCAACTAAACCTTTATCATTTATCATTTTATCACTTCATCATTTTATTGATTAGATTACCCCTCAACTTTTAAATTTAAGGGAATATAAGCCAAGTTTATGGAACCTGATCTTACAATTTAACCCTTTAAATCCCGTATAACTTTTGTGAATTTATTTTGTAGCCAATCCCACCCCCCCCCCACCTAACCACCACCAACCCTGCCCCAGGGTCAGTATATTCCTCCTGAAATACATTGCCCAAAGCTGAAGGCAGTATTCCATTGTCAGTCTAAACCATTCCCTAAATTCTTATTTATAAGTGCAATAAATGGAGTTCTGTTAGATCAGAATTAGGATTTGTGCATTTGAAATGGTGTGTTATACACAGGGCTTTTGTTGAAACTGGGTGAACAGTAGGTGGGTTTTGACTGACTAAAATGGAGAATGCTCATCCAGGAAGGCTCCAAACATATTGAGAGGCTTCGTCAGGAACATGCAAAGGCAGAGTCGTGGCATCAGAGGGAGTGCACAGACCTCCAATCAACCCACCTTCCTAACTCTTCAAGCCCTGCATATGGCAGAGTCTGCAGATCATGCATTGAACTTATCAGCCTTTCCAGAATCCAGCGAACCAGAGTGAAAGCAAGTTAATCTCAATCCTGAGGGACTGTCTATGGGAATTCCTATTGTTGTAATCTCTCTTCTAAGGTTTTCAACACACATCCTGTCCTTGAGTGCACGTACAAGGCATAGAGCAAGAAAGGGGAAGTCTTTCCTATGTCTGCAACAGACTCTGCACTTTTTGCCCTTTCATTGACTTTACCCAATTTTTATGACACTTGAGGAAATGTTCTGTAAGATTTCTCCATGCCTTCCTAAATGTAAATTGAAATAAATGCAGAATATCCCTTAGTATTGCTGAAAAAAGACATTTTGTCAAAGCTTTTCACCTTGCATTCATCAGGACAATCACATGAATACCAATGTCAGGGGAAGCAACAACTTTATACTGTATGAGAAGAGAGTACTGATTGGTTGGCAAGTGGACTCTGATTGATGGAGGCATTGCCATGGAGAATGCACCAGTCACTGGTGAGTGACAGTTAACTGCCAAGCATTGTTTGAAATTTAAACCAGGCAGCTTGACTCTGATTGGTCAATTAGAAATAGATGATATTTCTATGCTGGTAACAGTTTTATGATCCATTATGACATATTGAGTATTGAATCATCTCTACCTACTATTGTAACCTTCATTCCCTTGAGAGTGGAAGGCAGAGCAACCAATTCCAATCTTAACCTCACAGAGCTGTCACTGTGACGGCTCATGCAAGAAGAATGGTTATTTGGGCAAGATTTTGGAGAGCTGCCAGCAACATCATACCATATGTCAGCATGATTCATTACTATTCGTTGAGGAGGGGAGAAAATTGTTTGGATCAGAACTGTGTTGTGTATTAAAATGTTTTTTTTCAGTAAAAGCCCTGTGACTGACCCTGCTGGAGCATAGCTAAGAGTCTTTCTATCTTCTAAGCTCATATCATTTTACAAATACGACCAGGGCCACTAGTTAATGATGACTGAGTTAAATTTCATAATTATTGCATGGAATTCTGCGTGTTTTACCAGTCTTTTGAGGATTGCAATTTGTGATTGAGGCTGCTTATGATTGGGAACCTAATTACTATAGACTGATTGTCCAGCTTACTGTGAAGAGTGCAAAACACTGGCATTACTTACGACGAATGATACGCAAGATGTCATGAGAGAATTTTAATTGAATTGCTTTGTGATGACCTGGAAAACTATGCAATCTTAAGATGTTGATAAAAAATTGTGATACATTTTGCACATGATACATTTTACATGTACGGTACATTTATTACACTTGATATATTTCATACATGCTATATTTTATAAGCACTGTGCATTTTATATGTTGCTGATCCTTGTAAAAGAAGTTTCCTGAAGCCTTAAATTCAGATAATGTTTTGTTTTTGGTCTTAGGTTAAGAGCAGTTGGGGTACTGCAGTTGTCTGGAGTTAGCCGGGGAAAATTAGTCAGGATTCTCTTTCTGATGTGCACATCTGCGGGGAACTGTGCAGGATGGCTGATTGGTTTCAACTGTGACACTTCCTTTGTTATGTCATACAGTATGCTGTCACTCCCTGGTCTCACATGAACAACGGCTACTAGACTGGCTAGCCTACTAGTCCCAGAGGACTGGCTACCTGTGTGAAACAGTGCCACAACAAGAGTAAAGAGGGTAGATTTGTAATGTACTTCATTCCTCTTATGCTTACCCTCCATCCCACCAGCCTCCATGTTCAACGCATAAGCCCCTACCATCTCTGCCAGCCCCAGCATGATGAGGTCACCAAACTATTTTTGCCCCTCCGCTCTCTTTTCAAGATTTCTTTATAAATCCCATTACCATCTCTATTTACTTTGCGCCATCATCGCTTTTGTCATTTAATCCCTCCTGCTTTCCACCCTATCACAAGCCTTCCTTTTTGTTCTTTCCCCCAACCTTTCCCTGCTTCTGTTCTGTGCTGACCGATCGACTTGAGTCTTTCCGACACTTTCAGTTGTTTATTTCAGATTTCTGGACGTAATACTGACATTGTGGGTGGGGTGTTCCTTATGTAAATCCTCTGATTTTCATTTCCATTCAAATTAATGATTTATGATGACATTGTCACCTTAGCAACAGAAAATAAGATGCTATGAGGTCACTGGGGCTCAAACAGATTGCCAGACTCCTGCGTCCTGTATTCACAGATGTTAATGTTTGTTAATTAAACATGCAGTTCATACCTAAAGGACTGTCTCCAAGTTTCCCTCGCCTACTCTTTATGAACAGTATTTAATATAGTTTTTGGCTCTCTTCTGCTCCCCCTCACACACACATTGCAGGACATTCCCCTCCCACTTGTTTTTTTCTATCCATTCATGGAATGTGGGCATTGCTGGCAAGGCCAGCATTTATTGCCCATCCCTAATTGCCCTTAAGAAGATGATAGTGAACTGCCTTCTTGATCCGCTGCAGCCTATGTGTTGTAGGAACACCTGCAGTGCTATGAGGAAGGGAGCTCCAGGATTTTGACTCAGTGACAGTGAAGGAACGGCAATGTAGTTCCAAATCAGGATGGTGCGTGACTTGGAGGGGGACTCCAGGTGGTGGTGTTCCCATGCATCTGCTGCCCTTGTCCATCTAGCTGGTAGAGGTTGCAGATTTGGAAGGTGCTGTCGAAGGAGTCTTTGTGAGTTGCTGTAGTGAATCTTGTAGATGTTACACACTGTTGCCATTGTGCATTGGTGGTGGATGAAGTGAATGTTTATTGTCATGGATGGGGTGCCAATCAATCAGGTTGCTTTGTCCTGGATGATGTCAAGCTTCTTGAGTGTTGTTGGAGCTGCACTCATCCAGGCAAGTGGACGGTATTCCATAACACTATTGACTTGTGGATGATGGACAGGCTTTGGGGAATCATGAGGTGAGTTAATCTCCACAGAATCCCCAGCCTCTTACCTGCTCTTGTAGCCACAATATTTATAAGGCTAGTCCAGTTTTTGGTCAATGATAACCTCCAGGATGTTAATAGTGGGGGACTTAGCAATGGTAATGCCATTGAATGTTGAGGGAAGATGGTTAGATTCTCTCTTTTTATTCATTCACAGTATGTGGGCTTCGTTGGCTGGGGCAGCATTTATTAGGCATCACTAGTTGCCCTTGAGAAGGCGGTGTGAGCTGCCTTCTTGAACCGCTGCAATCTATGTGGCGTAGTACACCCACAGTGCTGTTAGGAAGGGAGTTCCAGAATTTTGACCAACGACAGTGAAGGAACAGCAATATATTTCCAACCAGGGCAGTGAGTGACTTGGATAGGAACTTCCAGGTGGTGATATTCCCATCTATTTGCTGCCCTTGTCCTTCTAGATGGTAGTAGGCGTGGGTTTAGAAGGTGCTGTCGAAGGAGCCTTGGTGAATTTCTGCAGTGCATCTTGTAGATGGTACACACTGCTGCTACTGTGCGTTGGTGGTAGAGGGAGTGAATGTTTGTGGATGTGGTGCCAATCAAGCAGGCTGCTTTGTCCTGGATGGTGTCAAGTTTCTTGAGTGTTGTTGGAGCTGCAGTCATCCAGGCAAGTGGAGGGTATTCCATAACACTATTGACTTGTGCCTTGTGGATGGTGGACAGGCTTTGGGGAGTCAGAAGGTGAGTTACTCCTCATGATTTTCAGCCTCTGGCCTGCTCTTGTAGCCACACTATTCTAGCTCAGTTTCTGGTCAATGGTAATCCCCAGGATGTTGATAGTGGGGGATTTAGGGATGATAATGCCATTGAACATCAAGGGACAATGGAGGTGGTCATTGCCTGACTCATGTACAGTTTGAATGTTACTTGCCACTTATCAGCCCATGCCTGAATGTTGTCCAGGTGTTGCTGCAGATGAACACAGACTGCTTTAGTATCTGAGGAGTCGCGAATAGTGCTGAACATTGTGCAATAATCAGAAAACATGCCCGCTTCTGACCTTATGATGGAGGGAAGGTCATTGATGAAACAGCTGAAGATGGCTGGGCCTAGGACACTACCCTGAGGAACTCCTGCAGTATTGTCCTGGAACTAAGATGATTGATCTCCAACAACCACAACCACTTTCCTTTGTGCTAGTTATGATGCCAGCCAGTGGAGAGTTTTCCTCCTGATTCCCATTGACTTCAGTTTTGCTAGAGCTCCTTGCTGCATAACATTACAGAACATCTATTTGCTATATTGAGCATTGAGACCCATCAACCTGAGCACAATAATCTGTGCAAAATCTGTTTTGTTTCTACTTTGCCACATAGGGACAATTTTAGTTTCTTGTGGAAGCTGCTTTCTTACTGCTTCAAATACCATGTCCTTTTCATCACTGTGGCAACTTCTTCCACTTTTGCAGTATCTCTACACTTACGTCAGATGCTCAGCTGTTGAAACCCTCATTCATGCTTTTGTCATCTTTAGACTTGATTCCTCCTTATTAAAATCCAATCCTTTCTTAAACTCTACCTGTACCCTGTTTATCACTGAGACCTGAGCAGCCATCACCTCCACCCTCGCTGACCTGTATTGACTTCCTGTCCACCAAAACATTACATTTAAAATCCTCATCTTTGTTTTTAAATCCTATCACAGCCTCGCTCCTCCATATCCATCCCCTCTTTCTCTTGCCTCGTATTACCCTCTTTGCACCCTGTGATCCTCTATATTGGCCTTTCTTTCACCTCACTGCATCCTTCCCCCCAATTCTTTAGCCCATCACTGGTAATAAAGTCTTTAGTAAACGGCCCTACATTCTGCAACTCCCTCTTTAACTTTGTTCACCTTTCTACTCTTCTATCCACCTCAAGTACCCTCTCAAAACCAACCATTTCGACCACGCTGCTGGCCAGCCCTTTAACCAAGAACTTTTCATTTATATATTTCATGTATTATTTTCCTCTCTCTAAACTGATTTCTGCATTGACAATACTATATACATGCAAATTCCATCATTTTATTATGGAAATCTTTGAGGGAAAAATATCCTTTACGGGTTGATTCCTTTGAAAGTTCCTCTGATGTGCCAATGCATAAGTGTACTACCAGATAATGTACTCAACCATGGAGAAAGGACCTGGTCTGTAATGAGCTAGTTGACCTAAGCAGAAAGCTGAGGCACTACAAATAGTGAGAGAAAGAGATCAGCTAGGATTCCAGCTTCAGATTGTTGGAAAGGGTGGCCATGGACATCAGATGAGGTCAGAATGAGGCTTGGTATGTCCACATGTCAACTCACCTGCTGACTCTGGGGTCAAGCACCACGATGGTTGCCAAGGCAGTGGAGCTGTCCTCAGAGAGAGTGTCCTGTGTGAGAAAACAAAAGCAATGGCACTCCCGCAAATAAACCCCCAAGTAATAAAGGACAATTGGAAATAATGGGAGCTGAGCCTGGGTGAATTAAGTGGAGCCAAATGGCCTTCCTCGATGTGATCTTGTGAAGTAGAGAATCACAGCATCCATTGCCTGAAACAAAAATGAAAAATTGTGTTTTTAGGTAGAGCAAGACCTTTCAAGTGAACTCATAAATCTGCATATTTTGTCTTGAGATAATTTTCAAGCATGCTCTGTGACTTATTTTTGGACTGTGAAGGTGTTAGGTTTCTTTTTTTACCAGCAACGGAAATCATAATGGAAAATGTAATTAACTGGTTTTCATTTGGAACATGTTGTTAAACATCAATATTTCAATCCTCATCAAATAAATCACGTGAAAACATTACACAATTGTAAAAGTACTCTGTATTCATACTGACAAGTTCATCAGACTTAAACAGCAATGAGGTAATGTGATTCAGTGATGTTGGTTGAGGGACAAATGTTGGCCACAACTCTGTTTTTCTTCAAATAGGACTTTTTCTTCAAATAGGTCCTTTTACGTTCACTTGAGAGGGCAGATGGAGCCTCACTTTAACATCTCATCTTTAAGATGCCACTTCATTGAGGGGTGATTTTACTGGGATGTACAAGATGATGAGAGGTTTAAATAAGGTAGACAGAAGAAAAGCTGTTATCGTTAGCCGATGGTATAAGGACCAGGGGACACAGATTTAAGGTTTTGGGCAAGAGATGCAGGGGAGATTGAGGAAGAACTTTTTAATGTAGTGAGTGGTAATGATCTGGAACTTGCTAGCTATGAAGGTGGTGGAAATAGAGACTGAATGATTTCAAAAGAAAATTGGATGGATATTTGAGGGAAATAAACTTGCAGGGCTATTGGGATAGAGCAAGGGAATGGACTGACTGGATTGTTCCACATAGAGGCAGCACAAATTGTTGGGCCAAATGGCCTCCTTCTGTACTGTAATGACTCTATGACAGTGTAACACCCCTTCAGCGCTGCACTGGAGTGGCAGTCTGGAACATATGCTGAAGTCTCTGGTGTTGGGCTAAATTTCCAACTTTCTGATCTTCAGAGGAGACAGTGCAACCAGTAGACCCAGGGCTGACACCTACCCTAACCTTTTCATTATAGGTAACTAATTAACCAAAGTCCACAAAGGACCATAGGCATCTTTCTCCATTAGAGGGAGACAATTGATTATATATAACTTGAGGGGCACCTCTCCACAAGTATGGGGCAAGGTGAGAAGGCAGGCCTCATGAACTACCACAGCCAGTACAGGGAGTGAACACCATTGGCATCATTCTGCATCACACTCTAACCATCTATCCAGCTGAGCTAACCAATAGCATCAACTTTATTCTGAGAAAACATAAAGATTTTGTTTTCTAGAACCAAACATTTCTCATGCTAAATGAAGATGTTCTTCCTGATAACAGTTTGAAGCTTATTTTTCACTCATTTACATTTTTGTTTTCTGATTGTTTTTCTGATCTTACTTTTCTTAAATACTTTTGAAATAATATTTTCGGTTTATTGTATCTACCCACCTATGATGCAGCAAAAATATTGCATATGCACACACTTCCTGTCTACTTCTCCCATTATAAATTCCCTTGCCCACATTTATAATGGAAAGCACTATGTAAAACTTATCAAGCTGAAATGACACTCTCCAACCAATGCAGGTGCTGCGGTGCTACTACTGGTAGGAGGATGTTACTACATTGTGCCAAGTTCCAGTTTCCATTATAAATGTGGACATAGGGATATATAATCGTAATCTAAATTATATGACTTTAAAATGGGGATTCAGTTATTTCTGGACATCCTAATATTTCCCTGTAACCCTGTTACACTTGGTCTCCACACTCCATGTACCAGGGAAGATCAACCATCAAAAATTAAAAATCTTGGACATAGTGTGGACTTGTGTAAGTGCAACTCTTACTGTCTGATTACACCCTTCTTTCTATAAATTAATGTCTTCTTCAACCCTGCTATGAAAGATTTGCTAGCATACTATTTTAGCTACCAATAAGGTCCTCCTTTAAACACGTTCTTTCTAGACCATAAAGCTAAAAGCTCTCTAATCTTTCCTTGTAGTTCATCGTCTTTACAATTACAGTTAGTCTTTTTGCTTTTTATACCCTTTTCTTGTTGTCAGGTGATGAATGCTAATGCATTGTAAAGCCTCAGTCTAACCTTTGTAGGCAATCTACCCAAGTGGCTAGTCTGCCCTTTCCATTGTATTCTGCAGCCCTCTAAACAATTACAGTATTATTTTGTGCTCACTGTTTACAAGTACAGATCATATTGCGCATTCCATTTGCAATTATAAACATAGGCAACATAAACAGCATGTGATTGGTGTTGAAATGTTGAAGCCAGATGAAATCTCAACTGATTAGTAGTCTTGTCAGTTTACTTGTCATTGTGGAACAGGAATCGACAAAGCAAATAGATTGCTGAACTACAAAAGCCAAACATAGAAAGTAATGCTCAAACAGCAAAACATTCTAGCTGGACCACGTTGTGAGCGCTGTTGGTCAACGAGAAGCATGGGAGACAGTCAAACCCTGGAATAAGAATTATATATCTGATCTTTAGCACCAAAGGAATGAGCTATGGGGAAAAATTGGAGAAACTTGGGTTTTTCAACCTTAACAGGAGGCGACTGAGACCTATAAAAGATAGTACGTAGCACAGGAAAGGTAAATCCTGTATATTACTTTCAGCTAAACTATAAAAAAATGTCAAAAGAAGCATTGAAACCAGGATAGAAAAATATAGAATTGGCGTTGTGAAGTTTTTCAGATGAAAAATGACTGCTACATGGATTGGACTTTAAGTTAAAGTAGTGAAAGGAAAAACCCTAAAATTATTTCAGAAACAATTAGATGATATGATGAGTGAACTATAGGGTCTTTTTGAATGAAGGTAATAGAATGAACTGAATGACCTTCTGCCTCTCTATCTTTCTTGTGGTATACATGTATAATGCATTTGATTTTTTAGACTAAGGTTTGAATGTTATCTCTTGCAATTTTATCTCTTGTGAGCTCATCCTTCCATAGAATCCTAGGGCAGAATTTTCCCAGCCTAGTGGAGCTGGGTTCCAGTGCATTGGAAATGGGGAAATTGCTTTGGAATCCCAACGCTATCCCACCAGGGGCAGGATTGAAAGCAAGCGGGAGTCCCCTTCGATCTGCCAGCTAAGTAATTAAAAAGTGATTGAGATAGTTAAGAAGCCAATTAGGAACTGTTTTAACTCTGACTTCTGGATTTTCCAGCTAGGAGACCTGTTTCCCGACCTGTTACCAACACACTAGGGTCACTGTGTACAGTGGGAAAAGCTTCATGAGTGAAACGGACAAGCTGGGATGGCTTTGATCAGTGAAGCGTCAGCCATGGCCATTGAATAACTCCTGTTCAAAGCCTCTCTTCTCTCGGAGAATGCTATCATTATTTGATAGGTGATTGTCAACTTCTTGGAAGGCAAGTCATCTGCCTAGCACTTCGCTCACCTTCAGCTTTACTTCCCTGCTGCAAACCTTGACCATGGTGTGGGAGCAGCTTATACAGCTCTATCTTGCACCTCTGTCTTGCCTTGAAAGGCAAGAGCAGAAACCACAGCATCGCCAACACAATAAGCAGCAGTAGGAGTAAGCATCAGCTGCCTTCTCAGCCTCGGGACAGAGGGGATAGACTCCAGGATCCATCTGGAACGACATAAGATCCCAAACATAGAGTCTACAGGCAGGAGGTCAATGCTATTGGCATGTCTGAGCACCAGTGCCTCAGGAGACTGAGAGTCTCTTGGCAGGTCACTGCTGACATCTACACATCCTCCTGGGACAAGACCTCCTTTGCAGTGGACTAAGTGGGCATGCATTGCCAATGGTTGTCAAGGTGCCTGTCACTGTTGGCCCTTTCCCCCTTCTCCCCACCCCTGGGCCCCCACCTCTCGCCAAGTCATAAAACCATAGAAAAGTTATGGCGTAGAAAGAAACCAGTTGGCCCATCATGTCTGCCCCGGCCGAAAAATAAAAAATAAAAACTAGCTGCCCATTCTAATCCCATCTCCCAGCACCTGGTCTGTAGCCCTGCAAGTTACAGCACTTTAGGTGCAGATCCAGATACCTTTCAAATGAGTTGACGGTTTCTGCCCCCACCACCAAACAAGGCAGTGAATTCCAAACACCCACCACCCTCCGGGTGAAGAAGTTTTTCCCCATGTCCCCTCTAATCTTCTACCAATCACCTTAAATCTGTGTCCCCTGGTAGTTGACCTCTCTGCTAGGGGAAACAGGACACCCCTGTCTACTCTATCTAGGCCCCTCATAATCTTGTACATCTCAATCAGGTCCCCCACTCAGCATCCTCAGTTCCAAGGAAAACAACCCTAGCCCATCCAACCTTTCCTCATAGCTGCAATTTTCAAGCCCTGGCAACATTCTTGTAAATCTCCTCTGTACTCTCTCCAGAGCAATAATGTCTTCCTGTAATGTAGCAACCAGAACTGTGGTTCCAGCTGTGGCCTAACCAGTGTTTTATACAGTTCCATCATTATATCCCTGCTTTTGTATTCTATACCTTGTCCAATAAAGGAAAGAATTCCATATGCTTTCTTTATCACCTTATCACCTGTCTTGCCATCTTCAGGGACCTCTGGACATGCACTCCAAGGTCTCTCACTTTCTCCACCCCTCCTAATATCCTCCCATTTATTGTGTATTCCCTAGCCTCCCCAAATGCATTACCACACACTTCTCTGGATTGACTTTCATCTGCCACTTTTCCACCCACTCAACCAAACCATTGATATAATTCTAAAGACAACAGCTATCCATTTCACTATCAACTACACAGCCAATTTTTGTACCATCTGCATATTTCCCAATCATGTCACCCACATTTAAGTCCAAATAATTAATATATACAACAAACAGCAAGGGACCCAACACTGAGCCCTGTGGAACACCACTGGAAACCGTTATCCATGTCGCTGAGCCAATTTTGGATCCAACGTGCCACGTTCCCCTGTACCCCCTGGGCTTTTATTTTTCTGACCAGTCCGCCCTGTGGGACCTTGTCAAATGCCTTACTATAATCCATGTAGACTACATCCACTGCACTACCCTCATCAATCCTCCTTGTTACTTCCTCAAAAAGTTCAATTAAATTAGTAAGACACGGCCTTCCCCTAACAAAACCATGCCAACTATCCCTGATTAATCTGTTCCTTTCTAAGTGTACAGTTTATCCTGTCTCAGAATTGATTCTAATGATTTGCCCACCACAGAAGTCAGACTGACTGGCCTATAATTATTTGGCCTATCCCTCGCACCTTTTTTAAATAAAGGTACAATGCTCGCAGTCCTCCAATCCACTGGTATCTCGCCTGTATCTAGTGAGGATTGGAAAATGATCCTCAGAGCATCCGCTATTTCCTCCCTGGCTTCTTTTAACAACCTGGGATACAAGTCACTAGCCCTGGTGAATTATCCACCTTCAAAGATGCCAGTCCCTCCAGTACTCCTCTCTCACCATGTTTATTGTATCTAATATTTCACACTCTTCCTTATTAACTAGAATATCTGCAACATCCCTCTCCTTAGTGAAGACAGAGACAAAGTACTCATTGAGAATCCTGCCCACATCTTCAGCATCAACGCACAAGTTACCAAGTATATCTCTGATAGGCCCTACCCTTTCCTTAGTTATTCTCTTGTTCTTAATGTACTGGTAAGACATCCGTGGGCTTTCTTTGATTTTACCTGTCAATATTTTTTTCATATTCTCTTTTTGCTTTCCTAATTACCTTCTTTACTTCACCCCTGCACTTTCTGTACTCCTGTATGCTTTCTACCATATCAAGTTTTTTGTGACTGTCACAAGCTTTCTTTTTCTGCTTTATCTTACCTGGTATGCTTCTGGATGTCTAGGGGGCACTAGGTTTGGAAGTACTGCGCTTTTTATTTGTGGGGACATGTCTACACTGTGCCCACAGGATCCTGCTTCTGAATGCCGCCCACTGGTCTGTCACTGATTTCCCTTCGAGTAGCTGTAACCAGTCCACTTTCGCCAGACCACCTCCTGCCTTCGTAAAATTTGTCTTTCCCCAACTCAGAACTTTTACTCCTGTTCTGTCTTTATCCTTTTCCATAATTATATTAAATCTAACTGTATTATGGTCACTATCTCCGAAATGGTCACCCACTGTTACTTCATCCACTCGCCCAGCTTCATTTCCTAAGAGTAAATTTAGAATTGCACTGCCTCTCATTGGGCTTGTTACATGCTGGCTAAAGAAGTTCTCTTGAATACAATTCAAGAATTTTGTGCCCTCTGTGCCTATTACACCGCTCGTATCCCAGTTGATATCAGGATAGTTGAAGTCCCCACTATTATTGCCCTATTGTTTGTGCACTCAGAAATTTGCCTACATATTTGCTCTTCTATCTCCCTCTCACTATTTGGGGATCTACAATATATTCCTAGTAGTGTGGCTGCCCCCTTTTTATTTCTGAACTCAACCCATGTGGCCTCATTTTTGATTCATTTAATATATCATCCCTCCTCATGGCTGTAATTGATTTTTTAAACAATAATGCTACACCCCCATCTTTTTGACCCCCACCCCCCACCTCTATCCTGCCTGAAAACCCGACATCCAGGGACGTTGAGCTGCCCCTCTTTAAGCCAAGTTTCCGTTGTAGCAATAATATCATGCTGCCTTGTGTTTAGCTGTGCACTCAACTCATTGGCTTTGTTTGCTATACTCCTTGCATTTAAATAGATTGCCAAACTCCTGTGCTGTAAACCTTTTAATCTTTGCTCCCTCTGTCTTTCAGAGTCACTCGCTAATTTACTGTCTCCCACTCCCTGCTCTCCCATCAGAATCTGCCCTCGGGTTCCCATCCCTCTGCCAATCGAGTTTAAACCCTCCTCAACAATAGTAGCAAATCTATGTACTCTATACTCCTGCAAGGAGAGAAAGCAGAGAGCTGTGAGGGTTCTTAATGGTCTGTGTGGAGGCGAGGGAGGGACACCATTTGTGGAGGGTGATTGTGAGGTATGGCATGGGTACAAGAGGGCAAGAGGGTGATGGTGAGGGTTGGCAACTGAGGTGGAGATGAGAGGAGCCTGCAGGGAGAGGAATGAGTAGAACTGTAAGGTGTGTTGCCCTGAGGAGATCTGTGCAAGGAATGCTAGGTGAACTGGAGTGAGGGGCTTGGCATTTGAAAGTGTATTGCCACTCAGGTCATGCCCACTTGAGGTGCTGGATCCTTGGTGCACTGCTGCCTCTGGGTTGGTGGGGGCACACTCCTGCTGCTCACTTACTTGGCCACATCCCCCTGCCCCCATTTAATTGGAGATATTGTCCCCTTCCTCCCATCCTTGGGAAAGCTCACCTCACTGCTGCCTCGCAGATCCTGCAGCAGGAATTCCAGGGCCTGAATATTGCTGTCGGCGTGCGGGGGCGGGCCCGACACGCCGACGTGCAAAATGACACGCGATGACACCAGGCATGCACCCCGACATTATTGCACGTCATTTCGATATTTCGTTTGGCGGGCACGCGCCGGAGGCAGCTGCGCACCCGCCAAACTGTCAAAGGCCTATTAAGGCCATTAGGAATCTAGTAAAGCTAATTAACAGCGCTGCCTATCCAACCTTAAGGTTGGCAGGCAGGCGAAGAACCCAAGCGGCCTTCACGTTTTTCAGGAAACCTCATCCACAGGCGGGATGAGGTTTCCTGAAGATTTAATAAAATCAATAAATAAACTTTGATAAATTGACAAACACGTCCCAGCTCATGTGACCCTGTCGCATGAGGGGACATGTGTAAATAATTTTATTCTTTCTTTATTAAAAATTTCAATATGTACATAATCTCCCTGAGGCAGCTCCGTGCTCTTTAGCGCACATGTGTGAAAGAGCGCAGGCCCCGGTTCTCCCTCCTCCCCCCTGCCCGCACAGGTAGCGCTGAGCGCTATGGGATGCGTTTTACGCTGGGCGGCCCTTAATTGGCCTGCCCATGTAAAATGGCGGCACGCAGCCGATCACGGGTGACACTTGGCTCCGCACCCACTCCCGCCCGACATAGGTAAGTTTCTGGCCCAGGTAAAGGTGAGAGACCCGGGGACGGCCTTCCCAGATCCCCTTTCCACTCCAGTGCTCGCTGCAGCCTCAAAAAGCCAAGGGCTGTTGAGCTTAATCCCTCTTGAATGACTCCAAATTAACTTCAGATAATGAGCTGTGACAATAGGTTAAAGGGAATTAAATCTGCTCTCATCAATGAATATGAGGAAGAGACATGATGCAGCTTTTTAAAACAGTGCAGGATTCATTGAGGTTAGTGTGAACAAATTATTCTGAAACATGAGAGAATAGAGGCTTCATTATTTGCTATGGAAAGCTCCACTTATTTAAATGTTTGTGGAGTAACGCTTTCAAGTTGTTAATTTGCCGAACTGATTGCCATTTAGTGCAATGAGTATGGGTTCAGGGAAAGCTTCTTTTAAAAAAATAATTGGTTAGCTTTTAAAATTCTTTTACTGGATGTGGGCGTCGCAGGCCATGCTAGCTTTTATTGCTCATCCCTAATTGCCCTTGAGAACTTGGTGGTGAGCCGCCTTCTTGATCTGTCCTAGTCCATCTTGTGCAGGTACCCCTACAGTGCTGTTAGGAAGGGAATTCCAAGATTTTGATCCAGTGACAGTGAAGGAACAGCAATATAGTTCCAAGTCAGGGTGGTGTGTGGCTTGGAGGGGAATTTGCAGGCAGTGGTGTTCCATGCGTCTGCTGCCCTTGTCCTTCCAGGTGATAGAGGTCATGGGTTTGGAAGGTGCTGTCGAAGGAGCCTTAATGAGTTGCTGCAGCGCATCTTGTAGATGGTACACTGTAGCCACTGTGCACCGATGGTGGAGGGAGTGAATGTTTAAGTTGGTTGATCGGGTGCCGATCAAGAGGATGGTTTTGTTCTGGATGGTGTTGAGCTTCTTGAGTGTTGTTGGAGTCGCAATCATCCAGGCAAGTGGAGAGTATTCCACCACACTCCAGACTTATGCCTTGTAGATGGTGGACAGGCTTCGGGGAGTCAGGAGGTGAGTTATTTGCTGCAGAATTCCCAGCCTCTGACCTGCTCTTGTAGCCAGAGTATTCATATGGCTGGTCCAGTTCAATTTCTGGTCAATGGTAACCCTCAGGTTGTTGATAGTGGGGGGTGGTAATGCCATTGAATGTACAGGGGAGGTAGTTAGATTCTTTCTTCTTGGAGATGGTTGTTGCCTAGCACTTGTGTAGCGTGAATGTTACTTCTGAATGTTGTCCAGGTCTCGCTGCGTATGGACACACAGACTGCTTCAGTATTTGAGGAGTTTCAGATTCAACAGGAAGGTGAAGGTTGCAGGCTTAGTGCCGAGGCGATGGGATGGCAGTGGAGATAAAATGGCCTGAGCAGCATGAAGATGCCTTGATCATGTTGGACTAAATCGCCTGTTCAAGTTTTCTAAGGATGAAAATAGGCCGGAGCATTCTCCATGAAGGATTAAAAAGGAAGTCACATCATATATAACTATTGCACTGGAAACTCTCTATTCACTCGTGTTTCAAAAATGATTAACTCTGATGTTATACGTGATGTTTGTCAGTTTTACAGTCTGAATTTCCATATCGTAAAGCTCTATAGACACTAATTTAACACCGTTTCAGTGTTGTGCCATGGATGTTTCAGGTGACTGATTGTGTAGATTATTTACAAAGTGATGGGGGAACATTTATTCTGCTTATTGCCACCTTAATGAGTTCTTACTGTTGGCTCTGACCCTAAGCAGCTTAGTGAGATTTCTGTTTGGCCTGAACGTCTCCTGAATCACAGCCACAAAGACTGGAACAAGATCATTTAACATCCAGCACATGCCGTTGTAAATATAGCAGACAGAGTGTCTTGCATTTGACGTGTGGATAGAATTCATTTGTTTGAAAAAAAAAAGGGATTATAACTGCTTGCAGATAAATGTTTATTTTATTCACTGTGCTTAAGTATTAAATTCAATAAATTTATGTTGTGCTGTCCTTGGTAAATTTGCCTTGAATGACCTGTTAGGTTTCTTAGGTTATTCAGTTTTTCCTTCAAACTTTAATGTAATTTCTATTCCAATTTCTACTTTAAATTCTGTAATTGTTATCACGACGTATTCTTTTTTTGTTTGTGACTCCTGTCAATTTTCTTGCGTGCGTTGCCCTTCTAACCACCCTCTCCTTTCAAAGGATGGACAGCCGGACCAATGATCTCGTCTCCGCAATCCACCAATGTTGTTCCACATATGGATTAGGCCAGTAATTCCGCTACAAAATGAGATGCATTTTGTCTATTTTTCTCTGCATTCTGTGGAACACAGTGGGCAGGATTTTACACTGCCCTTGTGGCAGGTTTGAAACTGTGGCTTGGGGGGAGGGGGGGCATGTAAAATCCATCGGATGGCCTTCCCGCTGCCTGCCCACCCGCCCCTGACCTGCCTGAAATTTTGTGGGGGCTAGGGAGGTGTCACCTGGCACACTTGCCCTTGGGCCTATTGAGGCCCTTAAGTGACCAATTAATAGCCTTATCCCACCCCCTCCAGTGTTTCACTCATGGCAGAGGGCGGTCCATTCCAGGTCGGGCGAGGGAGGGATCCTCCTTTGTGGGTCCATCAGAGGCACCCCACTCTCTCAAGTCAATTCCCCCCGGCCCCTTTTAAACGTCCCCCAGCCCTCTTGAACCTGGCCCACCCACTCCCTAAGCTGGGACCCCCTACCCTGGACATCTGGGCTCCTCAGCGCCCTGTAAAATCCAGCCCAGTAACTCATAAAATAAACAAAGGCAAGCCCTGCAGTCTTGGGAGTTTCTCTCCTTGTTGGATAAGAGGGTAGAATTTAGAGTGGCAGCAAGTCCTGAGGCTAGTTTGCTAACAAAAGCAGGCGAATTGTAGGGCATGAGGAGCCTTGGACCAGGGATTCCTCTCAAATGAAGTCAAGTGAGATGAAGTGTGAAGATTCCCCGATTTGGGGATTATTTCCCAAACTGAGCCAAATAGGACTGAGGGACAGAGAGCCCAGATTGAAGATTGCGTTTTAATCCCATAGTCACCGGCTAGTGAGGTTTATTTTCCTTCTGAGCAGCAAAGGGCATCACAGTAAAGGCACGTGAGCTGGAGAGGCAGTCCCAGGACAGCAAAACTCCTTCACAAACCTGAGGGAAGTAAACTGAGGCGTTAGTCAGCCCTGGAACTGAGACTGAATCAAGCTTGGATTGCACGCCTGAAATTAGCAATTCATCACTCCAGCTGAGCGAGTAAATTACAGCAGCAAGCACCCTGAATAAAACTACAACAATCTTTGGCACAGGCAACGCACTAATTATGAACTATGCCCTTATGCCACATAAACCATCGGACATTTCCTGTTTAATATCACTTACGTGAATTATATTCAATGCTAGGTTACACAGAAAGAAGCTAAGAATATGGGGTAGAGTTTCCGCTTTGGGTGCCATCGGCAATGTTGGCGCAAATTGTGCCCAATATTGCGCCTATTTTGAAAATTGTTGGGCAGAATATTGCGCTTGTCAGGCGGGCATGTGCCCGACCCAAACGAGCGTAAAATGACGCGTAAGGACGTCGGGCAAGCGTCCTGACGTCATCGCGTACTCGCTTGATATTTCGGTTGGCGGGCGCGCAACGACAATTAACAGGCCTATTAAGGCCATTAAAGCTCTAATTGAATGAAATCTTTCGCTGCCCGTCCAACCTTACGAGCCTTTGGATTTTTTTGCGAAACCTCATCCATGGGCAGGATGAGGTTTCGAGCAGTGATTTTTTAAAAAAAAAAATTTTTTTTCAAACTAATTTGTAACACGTCCCTGTCACATGTGGACAGAGTCACATGAGAAGGGACATGTTATTAACATTTTAAAATTCTTTATTTTTTTTTATGTTCTAAAAGCTTCAGCTCCCCGAGGCAGTTCCGTGCCTCAGGGAGCTTTTGTTGCGCACATCCACCCGCGTGCGCGAACTCGCCCTGCTCCCCCCCTCCCCTCCCCCACACAGGCAGCGCTGCAGCGCGCGATTCACGCTGCTTGGCCGTTAATTGGCCAGCCAGCGTGAAATGGCGGCCGTGGCCCGATCGCAGGCGGCCATCCGATTCGCAGCTGCTCCCGCCCGCCCCTGCCGAGCCCGCCCGACGACCGGTAAACCCTGGCCGTTATTTCCCCTGAGCTTCCGCTCAAACTTTTTTGCGTAGCGCTGACTGCACAATCTGCCCTTACCCAGCGCAACTGGGCAGCATGTCAAAACGTAATGTCTTCTTCAAAGAAAAAAATATTGTTTTAAGAAACTTTCCGTCGTATTTAAGAGCAGTAACTTGGTGGAGTTTGATTACAATTGCCGAAAATAGATTTAGCACAAAAAGAATCATTCTTGCTCAGAGTGCCAATCCTCACCTCTGAGTAATCTGATTTTAAATTGCTGAAATTTACCTTTAAAGAGAATGTGTAAAGCAATTTTCTAGTCATGTTGAGTTGCATTAGTCACAATCATTACAATAAAAGCTTTGAAAGCTTACCTTTCACTCTCCTTGCACCTAAAAGAGCCATCTTAACTTTTAAAAGCTTCCGAAAGACGTGCAAGCAAGCATAATTAGCAGAAACCCCCGATAGTGATTAGCTAACCCTGGAGGCGTGGCTATTTATGTGGGCGGGCTCTTCTCCTTGTGTGATGTTTATGAAACTTTCGCAAAAGATTGTGGACCCCAGTCGCGTTGAGCGCAGATTCCACTTCAAATTCCACAACGTTTTATTCCACTTAACGCTGGTATTTGCTGAATTGCGATTAAGAAAAACAGAAATTGCGTGGCCTATAGCTTTCTAAGTATTTAAAAAAAAAAATGTGGTCATCCTTGTCTTGTCCTTTATATGCTAAATCTATCCAGAAAGACTTGCATTTATATAGCACCTTTCATGACCTCAGGATGTCCCAAAGTGCTTTGCAGTCAATTAAGTACTTTTGACATGTCATCATTGTATAATGTAGGAAATGCAGCAGTCAATTTGTGCAGAGAGCCCCCCCAACAAACATCAATGTAATAATCACCAGATGGTCTATTTCTTCGTGATATTGGCTGAGATGTAAATATTGGCTAGAACACCGGGGACATGGAACAAGTCAGCTTAGAATAAAGATAGTCATAAAAGAAGATAACAGATTATTTAATAACTGTGATAAAAGCCACGATAAGACATTTATCAAAGACTAACTGTCCATTATTGTTTTACAAAACACATTCCATCATCCTAGTAAAACCATCTGAGCCCTGCGAATGTTCTTCATAGTATACCAAACAACTTATTTTAGCATAGTAACATTTAAGGTATTAGAAGCAACCGCAGGCAAGTTTAGAAATTTAAATAAATCTACACTCTAGTGTTTGTTCTCCTTTGCAATTATGTATACAAGGACTTTATGAAGGTAAGACTGTAAATAGCAGCCTAAGACTATCAGAGACTGCACAATCATAATGCTGGATTCTGACCCTGATGACTGTCCAAATTCAGGACCCATGTAATCGGCCAAGCCAAATACCAGTGAAATATGGACTATGGACACTGTTCTTTTTACTGAAGCCAGCAAAGGAGACAGCAATCCTACTTGGCTACAAATAGACAGTACCCAGCATCTACATGTGTGATAAATCATGTTTCCTTCTTTCCCTTATTTCACTGACAAATATTTCGCAACAATTTCAGGATAGTTTCTCTTCATTTGCACACCCTGCCGCAACCACCTCCCACCACCCAAAACCCCAACCAACACACACAATGTTTTTCCTGGGTTCACCTGAAGGAGCTAATTCCTGTTGGAGTATAGTTCCACGAAGCTGGAAGCACCTCTGCTAAATAACAAGTGTGCGCTTTGTTTCGTCGTGTGGTCAGGGTCTAGATGGGGGTCTGTTCCCTCAAAACATGCTGCTCGAGTCTGTAGTTTCTCAAAACCGTTACTCTTTATTTACAACATGTATTTACACATTTGGACCTCCACACGAGGTTGGAGCTTCTCCTCCTTTCAGATCTCTCTTACTTCTCAGCCATGTGATCTGACATAATTTTTTACATTAGCATCATGTATGGCTCTGTTGTTAACCCTCTACTCTACAAGCTTGGAGAGTTAGTGTTGCCAGGGTGTCCAGCTGTGACAGATATCACAGATGAATCTAATATTACATTTGACCATATTCTGGCAGAACCCCGCAATAGTAATCCAGAACAAAAGATCAGGCCACATTTTTTTTCTCTGCTTTCTAGCCTGTGACTCCAAGACCAACTATTATTACTCTTTACAGGTTGAGGTCAACGATCACATTGTGAACCTTCATGAGCTCACTGATTAAACGTATCACAATAGGTGATACATTTATCAACTGGCCGTTGGACAGTGTCAGTGCATAACTGGGTTTAATTTTATGGAAGTCAGTTGTAATGAAACTGTTCGCATGGCAAGTTTAGATGTCGGATAAGAGCTCACTTTTTACTGTATTTTGATTAGCTAGCACTAAGTTGGCACACAAAAAAATACCCGCAATAACATAATTTCAGTGACAATGAACCCCAAATCTTAAACAGGAGTGCAGTGGGAGACCTGAGAGTAAAGTCGGAGAGAGATAAGACTGCAAGAACAGAAGGAGGCCTGTGAGTGTAGCGGGGAAAACAGCGGAGAGAGTAATGCAAGAACAACGGGAGGTTTGTGAGCATAGCAGAGATAAAATGAGCAGAGGAGAGGGAATGAGCACTCTTAGAACAATGGGAAGCCCGAGAGCACAGTGGAGATAAGAAGAGCAGGGAGAGAGAACAGTGGAGGGCTGAGAGGACAGCAGAGATAAAAGGACCAGCAGAGAAAAAAACAGTGGGGGGCCGAAGAGCACGCCGGAGATAAAGGAAGCAGTGGAGAGAGAGAGAGAGCACTGCGAGAGGACTGGGAGGCCCATGAGGACAATGGGGTAAAAGGAATGGCAGAGAAAGTAGTGTGAGAACAGCTGGAGGCCTGAGAGCACAGCAGAGGTAAAAGGAACAGACAGATGTAGCACTGCAAGAACAATTTTTAAAAAAAAGTCAAGAAGTGATGTCATAGACAGCAGGTAGGTGATTGCTTGATGAATATTGCAGTTTTTTCTTTGTTCTTTAAGATAGGGAATTGTGTCAAACTCAGAGCTAAGAATCTGTAATTACTTACTAAATTAATAAACCAAATTAATTAATCTATAGAACTAAATTAATTGGTTTTACGATATTTTTACTTAATTTAACAAGTAAATATTTTAGACAGAGGCATGACAGCACACCTCAGTCTCTTGGAATGTGCATCCTGTTCCACGTGAGAACTCCAGGAGGCTTCTCACGTATCAAATGACAAATGTGCAGGAAGTGTTGTCAGTTGCAGGAGCTCAAGGTCCAAGTTTCAGAGCTTTAGCAGCAGCTGGCGTTACTGTGGCACATCCGCGATGCTGAGAGCTATGTGGGCAGCACGTTTTTAGAGGTGATCACCCTGCCGCTTAAGGTTGTGCCGGCAGAGAGGGAATGAGTGATCACCAGTGCTCAAAGAGGACCAGATAGCTAGTGCAGTAGTCCCCTGAGTGCAAAGCACTTTTCAACCGGACTATCAGTTCAAAATACTGGTAAGAGTGATGGCTCATCTGGGGAGTGTGGCCAGAGCCAAGCCCACAACACCATGGCTGGCTCAGCTGCACAGGGGCAGGAGGAAGATTGGGAAAGCAAAAATGATAGTTCATTCTATAGTTAGGGGAACAGACAAATGTTTCTGCGGCCACAGACAGTTTGTTGCCTCCCTGGTACCAGGGTCAAGGATGTCACTTAGGGGCTCCTGGGCACTGAGATGGGGAGGGGTGAAAAGCCAGAAGTCGTGGTTCACATCAGTACCAATATAGGTAGAATGAGGAATGAGGTCCTGCAGACAGATTTTAGGGTGGTAGGAAAGAGACTGGGAAGCCAAGCCAATATAAAGTCAAGGGTACAATTTTAAAGCAGTTGCAGGAACAGAGAGACCGGGGGACTTTATGTGCACAAATCATTGAAGGTGGCAGGACAGGTTGAGAAGGTGATTAAAAAGGCATACAAGGATCCTCGAGTTTATAAATAGAAAAATAATGTACGAAAGCAAGGAAGTTATGACAGGCCTTTATAAAACACTGGTTTGACCTTAACTATAGTTTGTGTGGCATTCTGGGCATCACATTTTTGGAAGGACGTGAAGACTTTAGACAGGGTGGATGAGAGACTTCAGCTACATGAATAGATTGGAGAAGTTGTTGGAGGAGTTGATAGAGAAAAAATCTTCCCATTCACATAGGGATTACAAACCAAAGGCCACTGATTTGAGGTGAATGGCTAAAAAAACCAAAGGCGACACGAGGGAAAATTTTTTTACACAGCATGTGGTTAGAATCTGGAATGCACTGCCTGAGAGTGTGTGGAGGCAGGGTCAATTGCGGCTTTTAAAAGGGAATTGGATAAGCACCTGAAAAGAAAAGAGTTGCGGAACTATGCAGTGTTACTCATTTGAAGTTCATTAATAAGCTGGGGAGTTCAATTTCATTGTGTACACCTCAGTCCCAAATCAAGTCCAGGAGCAACTTGTTCTGAAATCTGAAACACCTTCATTCAGGTTGATCCCAATTTTAGTCAGAATTACCGTTAGCAACGTTGGTAACCAAATACTTAACTTGTTTGTAAGGTATTCCACACTTGAAAGGTGGTTGAAAGATTACCTTATGAATGTATTGACCATTTACTCTCTAATAATGCCAACTTCTCCTCACTCATGCTCATCATTATATTGTTTTACAGACCATCTGTTATGTGCAGTAGAATCAGCAATACTCTCTTTGGCGTTGTAAAACCCCTAACTATCATCAGCAGTATTCAGAGATTTGCCAGAAAAGATATCGTTGAACTTATTGCGCTCATGTCTATCCAGCTAAGTGAGACAGATGGGTGGCTTATTAATCTCTAACCAGTGATCTGATGTTGTTTTCTGCATGGCAGGATCTACTGAAGCACACTCCTGATGATCACCCAGATCACCCGTGCCTGCTCGCAGCACAGCGTTACATTAAGTTGCTAGCTGAAAGGATAAACAAGGGAAAGAAGAATGCAGAGGAGGCAGAGAAAGAGGCTCGCGTCCTGCAGGAGATAGAATCGCATATAGAGGGCATGATGGATGTGCGTATCCATGAAGAGGTACAACTATTATCAACGGCCACGGACTGTGAACCAAATTAATGTTTAACAAGGCTATGTATGGGTCACCAACATCTTACATTATTTTCTGGTTTACATAAAGTATATGAAGCAAGGTTTCTTCTGTTCATTTCTGCACTGCTTCAGTTTTGGACAATTCCATTAAGACTCAATTCATGGCCTCTCACTTCCCCACACAAAGGGGTAGTCAAAATCTGGATCTCCAAGTGGCTTTTGAGGCCAAGTCAATTGAAAATTTCAAAACTAAGATTGATAGATAGGCAAGGGTATTAAGAGTAACGCAACCAAGGCGGGTAAATTGAGTTAAGACGCAGATCAGGCATAATCGAATTTAATGGTAGAACAGGCTCAAGGGGCTGAATGGCCTGCTCCCCCTCCTCTCGTCATCCAAGATCCATCCATGCATATTTTGGATTGGTCAGTTAGATATGTCACTCAAATGGTGAAATCATAGATTTGTGGAAACATGTCAGGGTTGATTTTCAACTTGCTTTCTGGACTTACAACTAGCAATTTACATCATCCAGCCATTATAGAAATTGACTGTTCCTCATCCCCATTGAAATCAATGGAAATTAAAATCAGGCCATTCTACAATCCAGAAACTCAACTGGACTAGCCATATAAATACTGTGGCCACAAGAGCAGGTCAGAGGCTAGGAATCTCCTGACTCCCCAAAGCATGTCCACCATCTACAAGGATTTGATGGAATATTCTCCAATTGCCTGGATGAGTGCAGCTTCAACAACACTCAACAAGCTCAACACCATCCAGGACAAAGCAACCCCATTTGATTGGCACCATATCCACAAACATTCACTCCCTCCACCCCCGACGTACAGTGGCAGCAGTGTGTACCATCTGTAAGATGCAATGCAGGAATTCACCAAGGTTCCTTAGACAGCACCTTCCAAACCCATAGATAAAAGCAAAATACGATGGATGCTGGAAATATAAAATAAAAACAGAAAATGCTAGTAAAACTCAGCAGGCCTGGCAGCATCTGTGGAGACAGAAACAGAGTTAACGTTTCGAGCCCATATGACTCTTCTTCAGAGCTAAAGAAATGTGATGCAATCGACTAAACGCAGATGCAAACGTTTTGCGGAACACCCTCGCTCAGTCCGCAAGCATGACCTAGACCTCCCTGTCGCTTGCCATTTCAACACACCTTCCTGCTCTCATGGCCACATGTCCGTCCTTGGCCTGCTGCATTGTTCCCGTGAAGCCCAACGCAAACTGGAGGAACAGCACCTCATCTTCCGACTAGGCACTTTACAGCTTTCCAGACTTAACATTGAGTTCAGCAACTTCAGACCATGAACTCTCTCCTCCATCCTCACCCCTTTTTAAATCAATTTTCATTTATTTACTTTTATTTTGTTCTTTTATTTATTTGTTCATTTTTTAAATCTTTTTTTCCCAACCCCCCCTCGCCCCACAGGGCCACCTGTCACTTGTTTTTATGCTTTGCTTTCACAGCGCACTGACCCTTGTTCTGTTATTAACACCTTCTGCTATCTTACCTTTGCCCCATCAGCATCTTCTTTACTCTTCACCACTACCATTAACATTCCCTTTGTCTTGTGTCCATGACATCTTTATCAATCTCTCCTTCGCCGTCACCTATCCCTGACCTTCTATCTTGCTCCACCCCCTTTTAAACAGTATAAAATCCATCACGTCACATTTCTACTTCTCTTTAGCTCTGAAGAAGTCATATGGACATGAAACATTGACTCTGTTTCTCTATTCACAGATGCTCCCAGACCTGCTGAGTTTTACCAGCATTTTCTGTTTCTTTTCCAAACCTATGACCTCTACCACCTTGAAGGGCAAGGACAGCAGATGCATGGGAACACCACTATCTGCAAGTCCCCCTCCAAGCTACACACCATCCTGACTTGGAACTATATCGCTGTTCCTTCACTGTCGCTGGGTCAAAATGCTGGAAATCCCTAACAGCACTGTGGGTGCAGTGCCTGGGAGAGAAATCATGGGCTCTGCTGCTTCCCCTGTTTCCAGTCCCATTATTCCCCTCCCCACTTCCTCCTTTAATGCTCCCCCTGTGACATGCATATTACTTACATTGTTCACTCACCGTAACAGCACTGGCCCCTCACACAGTGACACACTGTCCTCTCACACTGACAGCACAAGCATCTCACTCTGTGATACACTGGCCCCTCACGCTGACAACACTGTCCCCTCACACAGTGTGACACTGTCCCCTCACACAGTGACATACTTGCTCCTTACACAGTGACACACTACCCCTTCACACTATGACAAACTGGCCCCTTACATAGTGACACACTTTCCCCTCACACTATCACACACCATCCGCTCACACAGTGTGACACACTGGCCCCTTACATAGGGACACACTGTCCCCTCACACTGACAGCACTGTCCCCTCACACAGTGACACACTGTCCACTCACACTGACAGCATTGGCCTCTCACACAATGTCACACTGTCCCCTCACACTGACAGCATTGGCCCCTCACACAATGACACACTGTCCACTCACACTGACAGCACTGTCCCCTCACACTGTGACACACTGTCCCCTCACACTGTGACACACTGTCCCCTCACACTGACAGCACTGTCCCCTCACACTGTGACACACTGTCCCCTCACACTGACAGCATTGGCCTCTCACACAATGTCACACTGTCCCCTCACACTGACAGCACTGTCCCCTCACACTGTGACACACTGTCCCCTCACACTGTGACACACTGTCCCCTCACACTGACAGCACTGTCCCCTCACACTGTGACACACTGTCCCCTCACACTGACAGCACTGTCCCCTCACACTGTGACACACTGTCCCCTCACACTGACAGCACTGTCCCCTCACACTGTGACACACTGTCCCCTCACACTGACAGCACTGTCCCCTCACACTGTGACACACTGTCCCCTCACACTGACAGCACTGTCCCCTCACACTGTGACACACTGTCCCCTCACACTGACAGCACTGTCCCCTCACACTGACAGCACTGTCCCCTCACACTGTGACACACTGTCCCCTCACACTGACAGCATTGGCCCCTCACACAATGACACACTGTCCACTCACAATGACAGCACTGTCCCCTCACACTGTGACACACTGTCCCCTCACACTGACAGCACTGTCCCCTCACACTGTGACACACTGTCCCCTCACACTGACAGCATTGGCCCCTCACACAATGACACACTGTCCACTCACAATGACAGCACTGTCCCCTCACACTGTGACACACTGTCTCCCTACACTGACAGCACTGTCCCCTCACACTGTGCCACACTGTCCCCTCACACTGACAGGTCTGGCCCCTCATACTGTGACACACTGTCTCCCTACACTGACAGCACTGTTCCCTCACACTGTGACACACTGTCCCCTCACACTGACAGCACTGTCCCCTCACACTGTGACACACTGTCTCCCTACACTGACAGCACTGTCCCCTCACACTGTGCCACACTGTCCCCTCACACTGACAGGTCTGGCCCCTCATACTGTGACACACTGTCTCCCTACACTGACAGCACTGTTCTCTCACACTGTGCCACACTGTCCCCTCACACTGACAGCACTGTCCCCTCACACTGTGACACACTGTCCCCTCACACTGACAGCACTGGCCCCTCACACAGTGAGACACTGTCCCCTCACACTGACCGCACACCCCTTGCACTGACAGCACTGGCCCTCACACTGCAACACACTGTCCCCTCACACCGACAGCACTGGCTTCTCACACTGCTACCCTGTTCCAGTACCGCCCACCCTCCACCCTCTTTCTCCCTGATCTCTTTTTCTGACCGCGGTGGCGCTCACTGTCTCCGCTGCACCTTGCAGGACCCGGCACGCTCTGGATCTGCTCGCCCCCAACTGTCACACAGCTGCACCGAAGCAGTCTCCCTGCAGTTTTATTATTGTCGCTGGTGCTGATCCCCTTACGCCCACACTGGCATACAGCTGCTTTGTTGGGAGGGTGGGGCTGTGGTGATGGAGCTCGAGCATGAGCCAGCACTGATCAGTGCGCATGTGTTTGAGAGCAGCTCCCTTCATAAAACGTTCTCAGCCTTGAACTGAGCATCAGCTCGGGACCCCACTAGGGCACAGGCCCAGCCAGGGGTTTCGCACCTTCTGCAACCCCCTCTCCTGGGTCTTGTTTGAATGTACTAACACCACATGGTGGACTGCAGTGGTTCAAGAAGGCAGCTCACACCACCTCAAGGGCAATTGGGGATGGGCAATAAATGCTGGCCTAGCCAGCGACGCCACATCCTGCGTTCAAATAAATAAATAAGGATGTCACTGCTATGCTAGCAATTTACAACAATCCCACTACCATCATTGCAATCATACAGGCAGTTGTTATATATGAAAGCTATGTAGAATAAAATTATTAACCTGATGTCCCAGATAGGACTTTCTCTTGAACTGAAAAATTATGGTGGTGTTAATTGTAAAGTCTGTATGTTGCTCTGCTCAAAACTCTCTTAGCTACTACCACACGACCCTCAGTGGTAACACTCCTACCGCTGAGTCAGAAGTCTATGGGTTCATGTGCTGCATTAGAGACTTGAACACATAATCTAGGCCTGAGGTTACAGAAGACATTCCTATATAACTGCAAGTTCTTTCGTTTGCTCTACACAGCAAACAAAATAGTCATAATCGACAGAAGAGGTGAGAGATAACAAAAGTAAAGGAAAGAGCAAACAGAAGTGCAAAGAATGGAGCAGATCCAAGGGATTGGGAGAGATATAAAAAATGACAAAGAAAGAAAATAATAGTTATAACTGCAAAAAGGAATATGAAAAATGTCAGGGACCGTTGACATTTGAAGAAGAAATCTGAACACCCTGCAATTAACCAACAGAAGTGCGCCACACATTTAATGCTTTTTAACAAAAAGAAACGTTATCTATAAAGAGAATAGTCGTTTGGTAGTAGGGAATTAGAGTATTGCTGAAAAAAGAGACATGCTGGTGAAACTTTTTGTCTTGCACTCATCGGGACAAATTCACAAGAATACCGATTGTAAAGGGAGCAACAGTTTATAATGTAGAAGAAGAGTGTGCTGATTGGTTGGCAAGTGGACTCTGACTGGTAGAGGCGTTGCCATAGAGAATGCAACAGGGGACAATGAACCGCCAAGCTTTTTTTAAATTCAAACCAGGCAAGTTCATTCCCCAGGACAATGCCTTGACCAATCAGAATTAACCTACCTGGTTTGAACTTAAACAAAAATTGTTCCCTCGTGCATTGTCCATGGCAACACCTCTACCAATCAGAGTCCATTTGCCAACCGATCAGCACTCCCTTCTCAAGTAGCATAAATTGTTGTTCCCTTTACAATTGGTAGGTATTCTTGTGAATCTGTCCTGATGAGCACAAGACAAAAAGCTTCGACAGTCTGTCCCTTTTTTAACAAAATAAAGAGAAATTAAACAAAGCAAGAACAATTAACTTAACACTGAAGCTTATAAAGACTTGTGCTATAAACTCAGTTCTGCTTTTTACTGCACCTCCCCCCAAGAGTTCCCTTATCTTATGAAATCTTAAAGGTTCATTCATTTTCCCTGGGACCAATCCAAAAGATGTGTGACAGCGCTCCAGAATTCAGCTATTCGCCAAGGTACAAGTTTTCATGGTGTTTCTTCCATTAGCTTTTGGCTAAGCAACCCTCCAACCTTCCTCTAAAACCTCACAACTCTGGATTTCACAGCTGAGGCACGGGTCTCCCTACGACTCCTGCGTAGGGCCTTAAAGCATCAGAAAACACTCTTGGTTTCCAATCGTCCACTGCTATGGTTTCAAACTGCAACCAAGCTGATTACTTCCCAGAACTCCAACTGCAACAATGTTAACTGCCTTTCACTGAGAGGATTAATGTAGATCTCTTCCTTTAGCTTCCAGCTAAACAAATCTTCCAGTCGTTTCTTTCCTTACCAATTTTGTCTTATACTGGACACCAGCTCCCAATCACAGGCTGCACCATGGACGATAGATCTAGCATTAACCCTAGATCAGTTGTAGGTGTGGCTTTATCTCTCGACTTCCAAGGAGCTACCAGCTACGTAAGACCCATAGCTGATACAGTCTCTTAGTTGCTTTCTAAATAGCAATCAGCCTTCCTTCTGGCTGTGTCTTCTTAGCTGCTTCTTTCAGCCAATCTTGTTAAGCACTAACTGAATACACAAAGATAAACTCAAAACAAATAATCTCACTAAGCTCCACCCATCTCCTTGGTAATGTGACACACAAGACCTCTTCCCGGGTAGAAATGTAAGTTAACTAGCTTGAAATTCCAAAGCTTTCCTTAATTCTGGGAAACTTTTACTGGAATAACTGAAAATGTCATGTCTCCAGTTCTGTAGCTAAGTAAGCCCACCTGCTGTTTTATGACCATCACCCTTTTATCCTGACCTTATCCAGTAAACACAAGTTACCTTTTGAATTGTTATTATCTTAAGACTGTGTAGGTTTCCAGCTTCTAGATGTTTGCCAGGGTTTTACATTTAAAATGTAATTTCTAAAACTAAAAAGCTGTACCTCTAAAACATACAAACTATGGCATTGGGCACCCGTAACAAAAGGAACTTATGAGAGATATCAAGAGTAACAAAAAAAAATGTTACAATTGTGTTAGAAGGAAAAGTGTAACCAAGGATAATGTGGGCTGTTGAAAAGGTGATGTAGGTAATATTACAACTGAAAATAAGAAAATGACAGCTTTGTTGAATAATCTTCCAAAACACTCTCAATTCAGGATTTCCCATTTAGATTGGAAAATTGCAAATGTACTATACGTAGTCAAATCAGAAGTGATTATTGATGACCCAAAAAGATCTGTGATGGGCATCAAATATGCACTACATTTATTAAAGACTTAGATAACAAAAAAAGAGAGCCAAATATCCAAGTTTGCCCATGATTCAAAGATTGGTGGCATAGCACACAGAGTAGACAGGAACATAAATGTATATAGACATTGATGAATTAATTGAGTGTACAAAAATGTGGCAGATGGAGTTCAGTGCAGGGATTAGTGCAAGATGATCTATTTTTGATCAAAAAGGAATAGATCCAAGTATTTCTTAAATGGTGAAAAGCTAGTAGTAGTGGCGGTCCAAAGAGATTTAGGGGTCCATGCGCACAGATCACTAAAATGTAGTAGTCAGATACAAAGAAAAAATAGAAAAAAATGATTGGAATACTGACCCCTATATATCTAGAGGGTTAGATTGAAAAGGGGACAAAGTTTTGCTGAAGCTATGCAAAACCCTGGTTGGACCACACCTGTCGTACTGTTCTGGACATTGCATCTTAGGAAGGGCGTGTTGGCCTTGGAAGGAGTACAGTGCCGATTCACCAGCCTGTTATCAGGTCTCTAGGACTTAAATTATGAAATTACATAAACTAGGGTTGTAATCTGTGGAATATAGAAGATTAAGGGGTGATTTGATTGTGTTTTTTAGGATTTTTAAAGAAATTGATAGGAAGAAAGAGAGAAACTTTTTTCTGCTGGTTGGGGAACCTAAGACAAAGGGACATTACCTTAAACTCAGAACCAAGCCATTTAGGAGAGAAGTTAAGAACAGTTTGTCACACGAAGGTTGGTAAAATTGTGGAACTTCCTCCCACAAAAAGCTATAGATGCTCGCCCAGTTAATAATTTGAAATCTGAGATTGCTAGATATTTGCTGAGGGATCTAGAAGCAAAGCAGGCTAATAGAGTTAAGGTACAGAACAGCCCTGTCTTCACTGAGTGGCGAAACGGGTTCAAGAGTTGAATGGCCTACTCCTGCTTCCATGTTTATATGTTCCCTGATCTCTTGAGAGAAACAGTGGTCTGAGAACTGTGTCTTATTGTAATTGCTATCTGTATTTCACTTTTTCGCAGTGCTTGATTTCTCGATGCTGTAATAGTACATTTTCCCATTTTGTTCTATAGCTCCTGGTCCCTCACAGAAAATTCATAAGGCAGGAGATGGTGACTGAAGTGGTAAGAACTTCTGCCAACTTTGCAATTCTTACTTTTAAGTCTTAACACAAGGAACAGCTGAAGGAAAAGGTCTTCAATGGGATTTATTTTGTAGTGAGGAAGTAAATTAATTAGGCAGGGCCACCTTGGGGTAATGAAAAATGTAAATGATGGGTCAAACTAGTATATAGCGGAATAATATTTTAAAATAATGACTAGTGACAGCCTCAATTTCCTGAGGCTTCCAGCCACTAGCGAGGCTGTCAATTTGGCCAGCTGCTGGGCTAGAAGCAGGTCATTAATTGTCATGAAGTTTAGAAGACTGCCACATCCCTGGTCTTGCCAGGTTTTTTGCCTGCTTACCACCATCCCCCTTCACCACCACCGCTCCCCCCCCAGTTCTTTCCACCTCCTTTGGCCCATTTCCCTCGACTGCAGACTAACAAACATTAACATTTCAAAGAGATAGTGCTCTCTTCCGCAGAGAATCTTTGACCTAATTTCTGAAGACACTGACATCAGTGAAAGAACACCAGCTTATTGTTAGTGTATAGGCGGATGAATCCGGCCAGTTACATTGAGTGACTCCTTGGGAAAGAATCAAGGATACTCCCTTAAAGATACAACTGCTGTAGCCACCTTGAAATCAAAGTTATCCTAACTTCATCTAAAATATGACACCAAAATCTTCTGACTTATCATACTGATATGTTCCTGTTTTGCCATTTTTTTCATGCTCAGAAAACCGTAAGCAGCAAGAAGGAACGCTCGCTCTTTCTGTTTACAGATCTTTTGATTTGCACTACTTTGAAACGTAAAACAGGTTCTCTACGACGGAGTTCTATGAGCTTGTGAGTATTCAGCCTCTCTTGAGTAGGAACAATTACTTGTAGGCTGTGTTTTTTTCCCTTTGCTGTTTTGAAGGAATGTTGAAGTAAATTTTCAACTGATTTCCAAGGCATAAAACTGATGCTATAGACATAGCTTATTACAGCACCTGCCTAATTTGCATTAAATTACATGGCAGAGGATATACGGCACGTAAACATTTGACTATGCTGGTCTTTACGCTCCACTCGAGCCTTCTCCTGTTTTTCCATATCTAACTCTATCAGCAATAAGCCTCTAATCCCTTCTTCCTCATATGCTCATCTAATCTGCCCTTAAATTTATCTGCACTCCCTGTGGTAGTGAGTTTCACATTCTCACCATTCTCTGTTCATCCCCATAGATTTCATTTTTGGTTACGTAGACCTCACTGGAACGCATTGACCCAGAATTGCCGATGGAACTGTCAGTCTTCACGATTATCATTGTGTAAAACTGACAGCAACTTCTAGTGTCCACACATTTTCTCTATCATTCATTCATGGCATGTGGGAGTCAATGGTGATGCCAGCATTTATTGCCCCATCCCTAAGTGGCGTTGGGAAGGTGGTGGTGAAAACACCTTCATAAACACAGCTGAATGGCTTGCTAGGCCAGCTAAGAGTCAAGAACATTACTGTGGGTCCAGTGTCACATTTAGACTTGACCGCTTGAGGTTTACTTCCTTAAAGGATGTAGTGAAGCAGATGGGTTTTTTTTTTACCACAATCAGATGGTTCCATGGTCACCATTATAGTGGCAGCTTTTTATTCCAGATTTATTTAATTGCTTGAATTTAAATCCCACAGTTCCCATTTGAACTCATGCCTCTGAATCATTGGTTCAGGCTTCTGGATTGCAGTAACATGACGACAATACTATCATACATGTGCAGTTAAATGTGGAAATACAGAAGTTTCTGTCAGTGATACGCTGCACTTCCACATGGTGCAATTTTGAGTCTCCGCAGATGCAGTCAACACAGAGTCAATGAATTGATGTGAACTTCAATCTCTTACACAGTATTCCTGCTGAAAAACCATTGAAAGTGCTAAACCCTGTTAAATGAGGTGTAACTGTGTTTTTAACACCATACTATATCATAATTACTGCTGCACAACCTCTCTGGTCCTGAAAAACTAATTTTATATGTGTGAAGTGTCACTCCCCCATAATAACATTTAAATGTGTTATGGTTTCTAAAATAATAACAGCTGCTTTTACATTTATTTGTAGTTCAACTTCTAAGTTAATGCCATGTGTATTTCCCAATCTTTCTTTCACTTTCTGTAATATTATCAAAAAGTCAATTATAATCTGGACTTTTTACTTCTTGATTTGCTGTGTGAGAGAATTTTTCAATCTGATTGGCTAATCAGCTTTCCTTATGACTTCACTGTTGCTGGATGTCACAGAGCTCCCTATAGATGCCGTTAGACCTGCTGAGTTTTTCCAGCATTTTCTGTTTTTGTTTCAGATTTCCAGCATCCGCAGTATTTTGCTTTTATCCCTATAGATGGTGCTAGATTAAAAGTCACATTGATTAGGGAATATTGATGATCTGGAGCCTGCTAATTCTTTGTGGGTCTCTTTTTTCGAAGTCAACGGAGAGCACCGTCCCCTCACTGCTGACCACAAAATCTAAACCTTGTTACTAGTCATTAGCAAAGTCCTACATTGTTTATTGCAGCCAGGGATTTCTTTTTAAGTTGCAGTAATAGAAATGTCAGTCCATGCATCACACCTATGACATTGTGTGCAAGTATTTGTATCACAACATTCAAGGAACATGGCCTTGTGGGATGACTGGACTCCTTGTGCATTCGTCCAATTTCTTGTCAGTTGCAAAGGCAGTACCCACAGACCTAATTCCAAGTGTTCTGGTAACAAAATCATCCGAGTCCTCATTCGGGATGAGGTACCTCACCTGGTATGTACCTGAAAATGATGAAGAGCTGCCTGCAATTTTCTTGTATGTGCTGGAAGTGGGCAAGAACTAAGAAAATCTATCCTATCGTCCAAACTCTGGTCATCTTGCGGAGAGCATTTTGGGCTGATTTTCCAGGTATACACTGCCCGTGACTTCTGAAAGGCACAGCTGGTGGACCGGTTCCCCCTGCAGCAGTTCATACCTAGAAAATCAGCCCTTATCCATTCTAGAAGGTATTAGAGTACTGTTATCAGGAGCCTTGTACTTGATTCATATTGTTAGGTTTAACTTCCATTAACTGTTTTCATTCTAATAGATACACAGCTGGAAGTGTGATTGACACTGCAAGCAAGTACAAGTTCCTCTGGAAACTTCCCCTAGAAGATTTGGATATCGTAAAAGGTCGATTATATGTTGCAGCCTTTGTTGCCACTACTATATCCTGCTAAGATATAATGCTTATCTATAAAATGAGTCTCAGGCTGTGTGGTTGAAAAGCTATCTTAATATGTTCTCAGTCCCTGAGAGTGTTTGCAGACTTAAAAACAAGAAGCCAAAACTTGCCTGCGATAAGTAGCCTAAGAAGGAGAAGAGAGATGTAGGAACATAGGAGGACCGTAGGGAGAAAGAGTGGACATTCAGGCCAGCTTTTACTTTTGATACTAAAGATATGTTTCTAATTCTGTTGTAAACAGGTGCACAAATCAACAAGACAAGGGTTCACCAAGTGACTTCTGAGAGTTCCAAAGGATTCAGCAACCATTTTGAGGTCAATCTGGTTGAAGTACCAAGCATACATGCAGTAGATGACAGCAAACAGTTGCTTAGCAGATCCAATATTCAAATCTAAAACAAACAGGAAAATTCTGCAACCCAATGAAGTGAAAGTACAGAAGTTTTCAGTAAAACTAGTGGCCTTGTACATCATAGTTGAACAATATGATCCCTTTCGTAAATGACTCTACTGTTTATGTGTTGCTGCCTCTGTGCCTTTCCTTTTCTGCTTCTGCATCGTTTCCTCTTTTTTTCTCCTTCTCCCTGCCTAACTGTACTTTCTGTTTCTTTCTCTCCTTTTCTGCACCTCTCTCCATCTTTTTCTTCTTTTCCTCCCTTGCGGATGCTAGATGGTGGATGACGTGGCAGGGACAGCAACCACCAGCTTTGCAGGCTCCATGTGGCGTGGAGATTGCAAGGTAAATAAGGCCCTCAGCAGTTCCCTTTTCATCTCCTTCAACAATCACTCGTGCTTCTCCCCCATTCGTACTTCAGTTCTGCACTGTTGGGTCAAGGTGCTGCCTTTCAGCTGATGTGTTCAGCTGAGGTCCTGTCTGCCATCTCAGGGTGACATAAAAGATCCCCACAGCACTTTTCAAAGAAGAGCAGGGGCGCTTTCCCCAATGTCTTGTGCAGAAGTTAATCCTCAACCAATGTCACTAAAACACATGATCTGGTCGTTCATTTCAAGACTGTTTGTGGGAGCCTGCTGCACCCAATTAGCTGTCGCGTTTCCTAGAATATAATAGTGACTACACTACAAAAGTACTTCATTGATTATAAAATGATATGGGGTATCCTGAGGTAAAGGAAAAGGCACTGTATAATTGCAAGTCGCTCTTTCATTTTTATTACCTTACTCTTGACAAGTTCCTCACTTTCCTATTACCTCCTTCCATCACTATCCCTACCTCTGCTTACTTGAACTACCTATTCACTCCTGCCCCCTCTCCACCAACCACCAATAGATCAACCAGAAATGCACACTCCTTAAAATCAGGAATTTCAATTTCCTTATCTCTTGGTGAAACTTGGTATATTTCTCCTAAAGTTTATTGTAATCTTAAGTTGGTACTAGAACTTTCCCTAAGGATAGGGGTTACATTATTGACTTTAAAGCTGACCCAATGAACTTTCTATAAGCAGCACCAGAAAAGCTCTCTTATTGGGCTTTGTGTCACTGAGAAACTCACCTTTGCATCATAACATACAAGTGCACACTTAGGCTTAGAAGACCTCCCACTTGAGGCAGACAAACCACATACGTCTGCTTTACATAGCTAGTTTTCTGAAACAGATCGCTAGCCAGAGGCTATAGCCTGAGGGGTTCTACTTTATATCAAGATGGCTGACCAGGAGCCTCTCCCACTCTTACCATTTGGCATAGGCATGTTGGAAGGATTTGCAGGTTGACAATCAACCTGTTTGGCTACATTATGAACACATCTTCCATGGCCATCAATTCCTGGAATGGGACTGAAACCTGGAGCTTCTGGCTCAGAGGTAGGGACTTGACTGATACCTGGGATGGGCCTATATCCATTGGATTTTAGAAGAATGAAAGGTGATCTTATTGAATCATATGAGATCCTGAAGGGACTTGACAAGGTGGGTGCTGACAGAATTTTTCCCCCTGTGGGAGAGACTAGAACTAGAGGACACAATTTAAAAATAAGGGGTCTTCCTTTAAGACAGAGATGAGAAGAAATTTTTTCTCTTAAAGGGTTATGAGTCTTTGGAACTCTCTTTCCTTGAGAGCGGAGGTGGCAGGGTCATTGAATATTTTAAAGGCAAGAGGTAGAAAGATTCTTGACTAACAAGGGAGTCAAAGGTTATCAGGGATAGGCAGAATGTGGAGTTGAGGCCACAGTCAGATCAGCCTGATTCAAACAAATTCATTTAAAAAACTGAAAAGAGATGAGTAAATCTTAAATTTTATCAGAAACCCTTATTGGTATATACGCATATAGATAAACAATATATGACATTAATTCTTGACATGTTCTAAAGCCTCACTGACTTTGGCCTACTGAATGGAGGAGCGTGCCCGTGGGCCGAATGGCCTACTCCTGCTCCTAATTCGTATGTTCATGTGTGTGCTATCCACTGCATCACAAGACCTCCCCATGCAAATACACTTGTATCACCAAACAAATTGACTCAAAGCTCAGACAATGCTATCTTCCTTACCTCAGCTAGCCAGTTATGAGCATAGTTGCAAACAGGAGCAAAGGAACAAACTCCTCAGTTACCCCAATGACAGGCCAAAACAGGCTAGCTGATTTCTAAGAGGTTTTCGGATTCAGGGAGGTACTGTGTCTAGAGATTCCCAAGATGTTTCGAGACAGATATTCAGAGACATTCTTAGCCCTAAAGAGCTTTCTTCACCCCCGTTAGAGACACAGGAAGTGCTTGAATGAGCCGAGTCCATTTTAATTTGTTCTTCTGCCCAACTCATTAAATCTGGCACCATGAAATTACTTATTGGTTCAAATTTAAGTGCTGTCATAGGCCAAAGTCAGTGAGGCTTTAGAACATGTCAAGAATTAATGTCATACATTGTTTATCTATATGCGTATATACCAATAAGGGTTTCTGATAAAATTTAAGATTTACTCATCTCTTTTCAGTTTTTAAAATGAATTTTTTTGGCATTGCTCCTCTTAAGGAGAGGTGTAGCATCCTTTCCCAAAGTAAAATTGCTGTAAATCCATAAATAACTCCTGAGCAGGAATTTTAGGGGCTATCATCATAATCAAACAAGTGTATTATTGAAAACAGAGACATTTTTTGTTGAAGCTTTTCGTATTGCATTCATCAGGACAGTTCACAAGAAAATAACAATGTCAGGGGAAAACAACATATTTATACTGTATGAGAAGAGAGTGCTGATTGGCTGGCAAGTGGACTCTGAGGGCTGGATTTTACCGTCGGCGAGCGGGGGCGGGACCCACTCACCGATGCATAAAATAACGTGTGGTGACGTCAGGCGGAACTCCCGACGTCACCGCGTCCCATTTAAATTTCCAGGAAGGCGGGGGCGCAGCGAAATCAGCTGCGCATCCACTGACCTGTCAATGGCCAATTGAGGCCATTGACTGAGCAAATAAAGTAATTAGTGGACCTGCCCGTCCAACCTTAAGTTTGGCGGGCAGGCCCGGAGCCCCAGTACGAATTAGAAAAAACATGAAACCTCATCCACGGGCGGGATGAGGTTTCATGTAGGGTTTTTTAAATTTTAATAAAGTTTTTTTTGAAATTATGAACATGTCCCAACTCATGTGACATTGTCACATGAGGGGACATGTTAGGGAAATTTTATTTTTTCTATTTTGAGCTTTTTCACATTTTGAGCCAATCTCCCTGAGGCAGCACTTAGCCTCAGGGAGATGAGTGCGCTCTTTCGTGCGCATGCATGAAAGAGCGCACTCTTGATTTTAGGCATTCCCCCCGCCCGCACAGGAAGCGCATAGCACTTCCCTGCGGACGTCACGCTGGGTGGGCCTTAATTGGCCCGCCCACGTAAAATGACGCCGCACCTCCAATTGGGGGCACCGATTGGAAGCGCGCTCCCACACGCCTGCACACGCCCGCCCATCAACTTCCCCCCCCAACAGGGGGAAAATTCAGCCCTAAGTAACTAGTAAATCTCTTTTCATACATCATAAATATGTTGTTTCCCCTAACATTGGCGTTTTCTTGTGAATTGTCCTGATGAGTGCAAGATGAAAAGTTTCGACAAAAAATCTCTTTATTTCAGCAATACTCAAATTCTGTACTACCGAACGACTATTTGCAAACATGTGTTTCATTTGAAGGTAATATTGTCCTGTTGTATTTAATGGGTGGGTTCAGTGGGTTGTGAAGCCATTTCGTAAAATAAATAAATGGGATTGACTCATAGGCTAGATTGCATTGATACTGATATATTACAATGCAGTGATTAGATTCTATCTCTCTCTCACTATCTCTGGAACATCCTCCAGTCCCAGAATCCTCTGTAAACTCAGCATTCCTCCAACAATGGCCTTTTGTTAACCCCCCACTTTCTTCAACTATCAGCGGCAGCTGTGCCTTCAGTCATCTGGGTACTAAGCTATGGAATTGCCTCTGCCTCCCTACTTCTCTCTCTCCTCCTTTAAAATGCTCTTTAAGCTTTTAGTTACCTGTCCTAAATGGCACTTTCTTCAGCTCAGTATCAATTTTTATCCGATAATGCTCCTATGAAGCTTTTGGGGACACGTTAACTGTGTTAAAGATGGCACATAAATGCTCTGTTTCTAATTCTGGTTTTAATTTGCTATGTGTGTTGCAGGGACAGCCCAAGCTACAAACCGGGAGAACATCCAGAAAACTCTCAATCGACTGGAGGAAGATTTCAGTATCTTGAGTCAGATTAGCACTTTGGCAGAGACACTCAGTATCTCACATCAGGTACAGGGACTGATGACGTGTAAATGATGACTTTCTAAATAGTTTAGAGATGATATAAAATGTATGTATAAACCAGAATCTACAGATTCCTTACAGAATTGGTGCGTTCTCTTACTAGCCAGGGTCATGGCACTATGACAGTGACCCTCATCCAACCGATCATAAATCTGTAATTTGACAAGGAAGTACTCAATGAACGGCATGGCACTAGGAATTTCTGAGGAACAAAGGGGCCTTGGCGTGTGTGTCCATAGATCTCTGAAGGCGGAGGTGCATGTTAGTGGGGTGGTGAAAAAGGCGTATGGGACACTTGCCTTTATCAATCAAGGCATAGATTACAAAAATAGGGAGGTCATGTTGGAGTTGTATAGAACCTTGGTGAGGCCACAGCTGGAGTACTGTGTGCAGTTCTGGTCGCCACATTATAGGAAGGATGTGATTGCACTGGAGAGGGTGCAGAGGAGATTAACCAGGATGTTGCCTGGGATGAAACATTTAAGTTATGAAGAGAGGTTGGATAAACTTGGGTTGTTTTCGTTGGAGCAGAGAAGACTGAGGGGCGACCTGATCGAGGTGTACAAGATTATGAGGGGCATGGACAGAGTGGATAGGGAGCAGCTGTTCCCCTTAGTTGAAGGGTCAGTCACAAGGGGGCATAAGTTCAAGGTGAGGGGCAGGAGGTTTAGGGGGGATGTGAGGAAAAACCTTTTTACCCAGAGGGTGGTGACGGTCTGGAAGGCGCTGCCTGGGAGGGTAGTGGAGGTGGGTTGCCTCACATCCTTTAAAAAGCACCTGGATGAGCACTTGGCACGTCATAACATTCAAGGCTATGGGCCAAGTGCTGGTAAATGGGATTAGGTAGGTAGGTCAGGTGTTTAAAACCTATCTCTTTGACCAAGCGTCTGGTCATCTGACCTAATATCTCCTTATGTGGCTCAGTGTCATACTTTGCTTTATAATGCTCCTGTGAAGTGTCAGGAAGATATAATAATTTCCATAAAGTTATTGGAATTTAATGTAAAATAGTGCTAGTGGGATGTGCCTGTGTGTGTGTGTGTGTGTGTGTGTGACTTAATTGAATTAATCTGGGTGCTTTGATGAAAGAAGATAAGTTAGGTTTGAAATGTTAATTAGGTAAATATGGGGAAGTTTAGAAACATAGGTGTCAAGGGAACATTGTCATTCTGAAATAAATCAGGCTAGACTGTTTTCAAAGGAAGGGTGAAATGTGTCACCTAGCCAGGTGAAGTTTAGAAACAGTGGGCTGAATTTTCTGTTTGGTGTGGGGGCGGAGTGGGCGTGGACTCGATCACCGCCAGCGATCAGGTCCACGCCGCCATTTTACGCGGGCGGGCCAATTAAGGTCCGCCCAGCATAATGCATGCTTCCCGAGGATAGCGGGAGTGGGCGGGCGGCAGCGGGAGTGCATTGTCCGCCGGGTCCAATGGCGATCAGCGGCCTGTTTATCTGAAACGTTGGCAGCCTTTTCTAGGCTGCTCACAATGGCAAGTGGAAGGGCTCACCAGAGGGGTTCTGGTGAGCAGGTCAGTCCGGAGGGTAGGCCAGTGGAGCAGGTGAGGCTGGAGAGTAAGGCAGTGGGACAGGCCAGGACGGAGGGTAGGGCGGGGGGCCAATGTGCCTCGAGGAGGTGGCAGCACGGCGGGAGGTGCTGGTTTTCCAGGATGGAAGAAGGAGGCCTCTCCACATGACGAAACGTGCCTGGGAGGAGGTGGTGAGCTCCCGCAACGTGGTGCGGCGCACCTGGATCCAGTGTCGCAAGCGCTTCAATGACTTGTTGCGCTCTGATGGGTGAGTACCATGTTGGCATTGGTCATGTAACCCAGGAGGTCAGCTTTCCCCCTTGCTCCCCACCGCCCCCAAGTCTGATTGTAGTGACTGCACTGAATCATTGACCTCATGTGTCCTTTGCTGGGTGGGCCAGCAGATATTACCCATGCTGAGGTCAGCCTGAGAGAGTGATGAAGGGATGTGTTTTACCCCCGCAGCATGTGTTACACTGAGTCCAACATGACTGTTTTGGGGGCAACCTGGAGGAGCTGCACCTAGGTGCTGTGTTTGAACTCCAGGCCATGTCCAGTCAGGGTGATGACAAGCTGGGAGGGGAGCTTCAAGGTGGCGTGGCAACAAACCATCTGCTGCCCTCTGCGCTCCACGTGCTTGCGCCTCCTTGCTATGGGAGGAAATACCGTGTGGTGCCTAATGTAGGCAGCATGTGTCCGGGAGGGGGCCGAGCATCTTTATGTGAGTGTTCGACAGCAGCGGGGTGAGGAGGCACTGGAGCCCTGATATGTCCCTCTCTGGTTGGGGTGGGCCGTGCACGAAGAGAGTCCATGTACAATTTGCACTAATCAATGCTCATCTCTCACTTTCAGGAGAAGAATGCTCATTAATGTGGCAGAGCGGGTGAGGACTGGCGGCGGCCAGGCGCAGATCGCCATTCTTAGCCGCTTCAAGCAGGAGGCCCTAGATTTTTTTTCAGTTTTTCTAAGGACTTCTTTGCTGTACCATTTAATCCATTAATCCCACACTCTGACAGCATTTCCCTGTGCATGCTCATCCTCGGACTCACTGCTAGACTCATCGTGTGCATCCGCAGCCACTGTGTTGACATCTTCATCGTCCACTGCGTCCCCCCCTTTCCAGCACCAGATTGTGGAGAGCGCAGCATGCAACCACTAACAACGAGACACGATCTGGGGGGTACAGGAGTGCGCCCCCTGAGCGGTCCAGGCATCGGAAGCGCATCTTAAGAAGACCGATGGTTCTCTCCACCACAGCCCTCGTGGAGGCATGGCACCTATTAAAGCGCTGCTCAGCGTCTGTTCTTGGCATCATGAGCCACCTTCTGAGGGAATAGCCGTTGTCACCCAGCAGCCATCCATCAAGCCGGGCTGGAGCACTGAAGAGCACTGGCACCTGGGAGTGTTTGAGGACATAGGAATCGTGGGAGCTGCCTGGGTACCTTACACAGACTTGCAGAATCAGCATCCTGTGGTCACACACTATCTGCACATTCATGGAGCGGAAGCCCTTCCTGTTGACGAAGGCACCGGGCTCACCTGCTGGCGCCTTGATGGCCACATGTGTAGAGTCAATAGCACCCTGGACACGGGGGAAACCAGCAATGGCCGCGAAGCCTCTGGCTCGCTGTGTCTAGCTTGCCTGGTCCCAACGGTAGTGGATGAAAGTCAATGCACGCCTGAGCAGAGCGTCTGTAACCTGCTTGACACAAGTGTGGACAGCTGATTGGGAGACACCGCAAAGATCACCCACCGACCCCTGGAAGAAGCCAGAGGCATAGAAGTTGAGGGCAGCTGTGACCTTCAGAGCCACTGGCATGGGGTATCCACCCACCGTTAGTGGAGATCTCAGGCCCTATCATCTGACAGATATAGTTGACCATCTGCCTTGAGAGATGGAGCCTCCTTCGGCACTGCACCTCAGACATATTGAGGTAGCTGCTTTACGGCCTGTATACGCTGGCAACAGGATAGTGGCGTCTTCTGCGGCCCCTTCCGCCTTGGACTACCTCTTGGCCCTGCGCCCCTTGTGCCTGTGCATGCCCTCCCAAAGGTGGCTTCCCTGGAGGCTGAATGTGCACTCCTGGCCTTCTCCCCCTTCTAGCCCTCCCTTCTTCCTCAGAGGAGCTGCCTCCAGTGGACAGTTCAGCTCCCATTCCCAGGCTAAGGGAAGGCTTCCTGAAACCTGCAGGCCCAGAAAAGATTCCTCACTGCAGAGTGCTGACCTGAAGGTTAAGAGTCCAGAAAAAGCAGCTGGGATGCGTTTTGAAGCACTGCAGATCACACAGACGAGTTTCAAAAACTTCCATAAATAAATACTTGACTGTGCACATTCGCGACCCCAGTGAGCCCTCTTATCCTGCCCATGGATGAGGCTAATACAAATGTGTCCTACCTGCTTGCCCATTGTGCCCGTGTGCTGACCCAAAGATTGCACGGGCACTGAAAAATCGGTGTCGATTGGCCCCTCAAGAGCTGTAAGTGGCCCGTTAATTAATGGCAGCACACGTCAGACATCATCGTGCGCCTGCCCAGCGAAACATCGTGATGGCGCACGGTGACATAGGGACGCTCACCTGACGTCATCGCACGTCATTTTACGCTCAGACATGCGGGGGCCAAAGGGAAAATTCTGCCCAGTGTGTTTATATTTTCCCAAAGATTACTGGTAAAACTTAGTTGCAATGAGAGGTTTTTTTTATCAGGGAGATAAAGTCCAGAGACGTAGTGAGACAATGGGTATTTGCATACAAATAGGGAAATATGTATAAAGGAGAGAAGACTGTTTGTAAAGGAAGGCATTTTAAGATCTTACAAGTGTGTGAAAAGCCTTCAGCATCTATGCCTCAAGCTGCTGTCTTCAAAGGACTGAAGTTAAGAAAACTCACTTGGAATTCGACTTTTTCAGGGTATCCTGTTTCTTTGCCTGGGTCTTTTAATATCTATATGTCTTACTGTTGCCTTAACGAAGGTGTAACTGAGAGTTAGGTTGATTAGGGGGATTTAGAAGTTATCATAGTAATTTGTAGATCTATGTATGTATTTAAAAATCACTTCTCTTATTAATAATTGTTTAATCTAGTTTTGGAAAACCTATAAGACTTGATTGTCTTATTACTACTGAATTCAGGGCACGCATCTCAAAATTTATACAAACTGCAAAATAAGTTGTGGCAGTTATTTCAAGTTTCCCTTTGGGATTTGAACAATCAGCATTTACCATCGGCTGTGTCATAACATGAAGCACCTTGGGAAGTTCCATTGTGTTAAAGGGGCCAGATTTTCATGTTGCGGGCGAACTTTAAAAATGGTGATTTCCACCACCGGCAATTTTGAAGGGCATGGGTTAAGGGTGCAGATTGTGAGCCTGCTTACCGCTGTCCTGATATTACTAACTCTAGTGCAGATATGGGGTATTTCAGACCCCCCTGCAATTTTCAATGAGTTGGGCTGGCTTTTGAAGGCATTGTGGTTCGCAGCAGCTGAAAGGTGTCGTGAACCATGGTTTGAGTTGGGGACCTTTTGACATGTCACTTCAAAAGATTTTGCCAACTTTACGTGTCATAGTGAAATGCTGTTTTTCTTCTTACTCTTTCATGGGATGCGGACACCATTGGCAAGGCCAGCATCTGTTGCTCAAACCTAATTGCCCTTGGGTTGAGTGGCTTGCTATAGGCCGTTTCAGAGAGCAGTTAAAAATCAACCACATTGCTGTGAGTCTGAAGTCACATATAGGCCAGACCGGATAAGGACCGCAGATTAGTGAACCAGATGGATTTTTAAAGACAAATTTCATGGGCTCATTACTGAGACTAGCTTTATATTCCCGATTTATTAATTGAATTTAAATTCCACCAGCTGCCATGGTGGGATTTGAACCCATGTCCCCAGAGCATTAACCTGGACCTCTGGATGTCCAGTGACATTACCACTATGCCGTCATCTGCCCATGTATGGTGAGTTAAGTATGTTTTTAATACAGTGATTGGTGATAGGGATTTGTTATTAAAAGATATGTGACCATTAAATTGACCAGCATTGTGAAAGTGGAAATTCTTCAGATGCATCAGAGTACACTATTACTGGATAAAGTGCTCTTCTGCATTGAACAATATTGAAAATCAGATTTGCCTATATAGATTGTCGCCCATGATTTAATCTTTTCATTGAATTTCAGCTCAACTTATCAGTTTCACTGCTTCAAAGCTTGAACAGATGGCTGAACTCTGAATAATTTCAAAGTTTAATGTATTCAGCTCTGGAGATTTTGTTGCCACAGCTCACCAAGCCACCAAGTCTCACCAAGCCACCAAGTCTCACCAAAGCACCAAGACTCACTAAGACTCCTCAGGCAGCACCTTCCAAACCCACAACCACTACCATCTAGAAGGACAAGGGCAGCAGACATGGGAACACCACCACCTAGAAGCTCTCCTCCAAACTACTCACCATCCTGACTTGGAAATATATCACCATCCTGCCATGGAAATAGTGTGGGCGGGCACTGCCAAACAGTGGCGATTTCACAAAGTTGGGAAGTTACCTGACTCCCGATTCCCGCCTCCAAGATGAAAATTTAGCCCAAGTTGTTGTTGTATTCATGAAAGGAGATCACACAAGTCAGGAGTGTGATGGAATACTCTCCACTTGCCTGGATGAGTGCAGCTACAACAACACTCAAGAAGCTGAACACATTCCAGGACAAAGCAGCCCGCTCGATTGGCACCACATCCACAAATATTCACTCCCTCCACCACCGATGCACAGTAGCAGCAGTGTGTACTATCGACAAGATGCACTGCAGTAACTCACCAAGGCCCCTTCGACAGTACCTTCCAAACCCCCAACCCCTATCACCAGGTAGGACAAGAGCAGCAGATGCATGTGAACCTTCAAGTTCCCTTCCAGACCACACACTGTCTTGGAACTATATCGCCGTTCCTTCACTGTCACTGGGTCAAAACCCTGGAACTCCCTTCCTAACAGCACTTTGGGTGTACCTACACCACATGTACTGCAGAGGTTCAAAAAGGCAGCTCACCACCACGTTCTCAAGGACAATTAAGAATGGGCAATAAATGCTGTCCCAGCCAGCGACACCCACATCCTGTGATTTTTAAAAACTGAGTGGCTTACACTCTTGACTGCATTAGAGTAACCATTTTCTCAGTAATGAGCCAAATTTTGTTGCTTGATGCTATTTTCCTAATTCACAAGTAAACAGGATATATATTCTCCTTTTATTTTCTCTTGTCAGAGTCTGGATGATGTCATTAAGGACCTGATGGCCTCTGTGAACCGGGAGCTCTCTGAGAAGCAGTCGCTCGCAGTCAGTACGATGTTTCCACTCACAAAAGTTGAACTAACAGCCACAACAGCTGATGGAACTGAAACATTCATTTTTGAATTCAGTAGTATTGAGGCACGAGCTGGCTTTGAACAGGCATTCGAGGAGACCAAGAAGAAATTAGGTATAATGTGCAAACAATATCCAAAATAATATGTATTGGGTAAAAGAGCTTATTAGTGCTTTCTTTAAATTGTCACTTCACAAATTTGCTTGAATTTATATTTAGTTTCCTTTGGACTATTTCCTACTCTTGAGTAGCTGATAAAATTTTATATGAAAGAAAACAAGTGGCATCCAAATCCATCTCAAGGGTTGTGAGATATTTCTCCATGTGCTATTTTTTGATGAGTTTTATTAATATTCAGGTGACGTTTCTTTCTTTGTTGCTAAGTGTCAGCCAAGGTTTATTTGGTAGCACTCTCACCTTTCAGCCTCAAGGCTCTGGCTCCAGAGTTTGAGCTCAAAAATCAAGGCTGATACTTCTCTGCAGTGCTGAGGGAGTGCTGCACTGTCAGAGGTGACATTTTTCAGATAAGATGCTAAACCAAGGCCCCATCTATCTGCTCGGGTGGATATGAAAGATCCCATGGCACCACATTGAAGTAGAACAGAGGAGCAATCTTTGGTGTCCTGACCAATATTTATCCCTCAATCAACATGACAAAAAGCAGATTTGCTGGTCATTATCACATTGCTGTTTGTGGGAGCTTGCAGTGTGCAAATTGGCTGCCACATTTCCTACATTACAACAGTGATTACACTTCATAAAGTATTGCATTGGCTATAAAGCGCTTTGAGAAATCCAATGATTGTGGAAGGCATTATGCAAATGCAAGTTTTTCTTTGTTATTTTCACAAAGTGATTAACTTCCATTAATATTTAACAACTTTGTTACAATACCACGCAGAGGAATTTCTGTCCTGAGTTATTGTAAATACCAATCCTGTGCCAGGAGGTTAATCCCTTGCAAGTTCATAGTAAGTCCTGTACAGGAGCTAAATTATCTCCCCAAGTGCCCATATTGCAGGCAAATAAGCCAGCTGCTTTGTTAATAGAATGCAAGCTGGTTGGTGAAGCAGAAACCAAGACACAGAGCTTTTCTTTATTGAGAGTTTATTTATTTGTTCAGTCTCACAGCTGTCCTCCCACTCAACCCAGTGTCCCAGCTAACCCCTATTTATATGTGCTCAAAGGCAATTAATACCCATCACCTGTTTCTCTGAACCTTAACAATGTAATTAACATTAGCAAACCTCAACAATGTAATTGACAAGACATTAACATGCTTTGCTCCATTTTCCTGTATGGAGAAGGGTAACCAGGACGTTTGCCTGAAACGTTGGTACTTTATTGGAAGCTGGTACAGGTGATGTGTGGTCATTCAGGATGAAGCATTAAATTATACCACGGTAGCAATATCAAATGCACATCATAGTAAATTGCTCTGAGTTGGTGAACAGACCATCTTTGTTTGCTAAGTGATGTCATAGCAGTTCCCGCCTTTGGAGTGCTTTTAACTCTTACGCTGATCACATCATGACAGAGTGAAGGTGGTTTCATTTTGAGTCATGCTGAAGTAAGAACTGATTTCAGCTTAACCTTTCATTAAGATCAGCCACGATCGTATTGAATGGGAGAGCAGGCATGAGAGGTCGATGATTTTGCTAAGCTGCGTGGGTGCACAGCCACGTAGCAGCCCTAGAAGGTACTGCGCAGGCCTTGTTCTGTGATAATGCATGTGCGTGGTGCACATCAAAATTTAAAGGGAGCACGCACTGAAAGAATTGGGCTGCAGACAACAACAATACTTTACAGGAAACATCAGTCAAATGGCCTATTCCTGCTCCTATTTCTTGCATTCTTATGGGCAGGATTTTAAGTCCTGCGGGCGAGCAAGCGCCTGACCTGATCGGGCATAAAATAACGTGCGATATTGCGTGCGCGAGAGTTGGCAGTGCGCCCACCAACAATTAAGAGGCCTAATGAGGCCATTAATCAATTCATTGAAAGCTATTTTTTGCTGCCCGTCCAACCTTACGTTTGGCGGGCAGGCAAATCATCCAGGCTGCCTTTAGATTTTTTAGGAAACCTCATCCACGGGCGGGATGAGTTTTCCAACATTAATTTTTAAAAAATAAAAATGTTTTGACATAATTTTTATTATGTTTCTGTTCATGCGAGTGAGTCCCGTGTGGGGACATTTTTTTTCCCGGTTTTCAAATTCTTCATTTTCGTTTTTAAAACTCTTCAGCTCCCTGAGGCAGCTCTCTGCCTTTAGGGAGCTTTCAGTGCGCGCTCCCCCGCACATGCGCCAACCTCTTGCCCTCTTCCTGCCCCCACCCCATTGATTGGCCAGCCAGCGTGAAATTGCAGTCAGGGGCCGATTGCGGGTGGCAGACCATTGCCCGGCCGCTCCCGGGCCCACCAGCCCTCCCCGCCCGACCACCAGAAAATCCAGCCCTATGTTTCCACTTTTTCATTGAAGTGATTGTTCAAAAAAGTCCATGGGGGTCAGTCCCCCTACTCAAAGCTGTCTGCAATCACTGCTCAGGTGAGAAAATTGAGATGCCAACAACAGCAACTTTCATTTGTGTAGCACCTTTAACGTAGCAAAATGTCCCAAGGTTCTTCACAGAAGTGTTAAAAGCAAAATTTGTCACCAAGGATATATTAAGGCAGATGATCAAAAGCTTGGTCAAAACGGCTGGTTTTAAAGAGTATCTTAAAGGAAGAGAGAGGTAGAGAAGTGGTGAGTTTAGGGAGGGAATTCCAGAGTGTTAGGGCCTTGGCCACTGCATGCACACCAACTATGGTGGAGTAATTAAAAATCAGGGACACTCAGGAGACTAGAATCAGATGAGTGCAGGTATCTCGGAGAGTTATAGAGCTGCAGAAGATTAAAGAGCTGGGGAGGGGCAAGGGCATGAAGGGATTTATGAACAAAAATGAGAATTTAAAATGAACAAGAAATTTGGAGGTCATATCACTAACTTGGTGACCTGGAACCCTGAGAATGTTGTGGAGGCATTCTTGTTTGACAAGAGCATCTTGGAGAGAGTAGATTTTTTCAACAGGTGCTGCCCCTATACCAATATACAGGGCTCTGTTTTAAGTCTATCTCACAAATATATTGGCATTAATACTGTAAAGTGCCACCAACATATTTCTCTTTGAACATGTTTGATGATCTGTTATATGTAATATACTGGTGTGATAACCTAACAAGAGGTGGACAGAGTCTGTTCAGTCTTGCCTGTGCACATTTGCAACAATTGGAATTTAGCTCTGAATGATGGCTACAGAGGTCAAAGAATTAATGTCTCTCTGAAGTGATCTCATTACTCACAACACCATTTTTGGTAGCAAAGGATATTAAAGGCCAAGTTTAAATTTCAGAAAAACCATCAAACTAGTTTTTTTTAAATATATTAAAAATATAATGCAGCCAGGTGTGAAAAGGGCAGCACAAAGACGAGACATCACTTCTTGGAAATGAGACGTTGTTTAGGTCCGCTTCCAGGTTTAGTGTGATTGGCAGTTTTGGCTCATCACTGACAAACCTCTTAACAAGAGGCTGTGTGTGCCAGGTATTTGTGGAAGAAGCAAAGCCGTTCCATTCTGGTCCAACGTCTCCCAGCCAGTGAAATTCACTTGGAGTCAGTTTCTCATCTCATCCTATGTCATTCCCATTCTCACTATCTAACCCCTGCAGTCTGTTTCCTTCAAGCATGTAAAAGCCTTCAAAATGATTGGATGCCAAGTCAATAATATTCTCCTGGCTTAAGCCATCTTTAGTATGTCATCATGTCCCAGTTATAAATGTTACCATAACTCAGACTTTAAAGAGACAATAATCTCTTTTGATAATCTACATTTAGTTGCATGTCACAGCTTATAAACCCTCAGCCAATCATGCCCATATATCACTAAACAGACACGACTCCAGAAAATGTCTGGATTCCAGTGGTATGCCCATAAAGAACGACTGTTCAGCAAGATAAACTAAGAGGAAATCCTTCAAGTGCATTTTCTTTGCATGGAATTCTGGATGGAGGTCCATTCTCCTGGGACAGCACAATTACAGTCAATGATTGCTTCTGTCACTAGAGTTCCTGCCTTGTACAAAATGGTCCAGCTCGAATGGCACAGCTTAGCCCCAGCTGAGGCCCAGTTGGTAACACACTTAGCTCTGAATCATGAGATTCTGGACTTAAGTCCCACTCTAGGGCTTGAGCAGAAAAATCAAGGCTGACACTATTGAGGGAGCACCGCATTGTTGGAGGTGCTGTCTTTCAGATGAGACATTAAACTGAGGCCCCATCTGCCTGCTCGGGTGGATGTGAAAGATCCCATGGCACTATTTTGAAGAAGAGCAGGGGAGTTATCCCTAGTTTTCTGGTTAATAGTTACCCCTCAATCAACATCACAAAAACAGATTATCTGATGGTTACCACACTGCTGTTTGTGGGAGTTTGCTGAGCACAAATTAGTTACCACGTTTCCTACATTAGAACCGTGACTACGCTTCAAAAGTAGTCGTTGGCTATAAAGCGCCTTAAAACAGCTGGTGGCCACAGAAAGCGCCATATAAATGCAAGTCTTTTAAAGGTGAAAGGGAAAAGCTGCTGTTCTCATACTGCATTTACTTTGCAATGTTGCCCACCAATGATAAGGTGCTGTTGTTCCTGGAAGCAGCGAAGCCAATGTGAGGGGCCCATTTTCCACCTGGCCCTTACACTGTCAGAATTCAGCCGGCCAGGATTTTCCCCTCCATTCTTGACACCAGGGTCACTTGAATGGAATGGGCCAGTTACCAGTGCCACTCCCACCTGTACTGGGGAGGCTGCTTCATGAGAAGGAGAGAACTCACTGCTGCAGGCCTTGGGACCCAGTGACCTCTGGGCCAGCACAAAAAAAAAACGGTATTTCAATTTTTTCTTTAAAAGCATATTGGGGCATAGGGAGTGTAATTAGTGACACACCCTGGGTGCGTTTATCCACATATCCTGTCATTTTCACCTCGTTATAATATGCCTACCCATATTTTGATATACATACGGAATATTTCCAGTTATGAAATGTGTTTTGCTTTCCTGCCTTCAGGGCTTCTTCCCTGGAGTTTGGTGCAATTCCAGTGGAAAAATCCCTTTGGGTTCAATTGCATCACTGGAAGCAGCAGCACATCTAAACATGGGATCCAGAGCACTGTTTGTCATCATTTAGGACTGTCAGCACAGGATAATTATGCTGGCCGGTAAGATCTCCAGGCAGCAGGCAATGTCAGAGAACCAAAACATTAAGCCAGGAATTGTGATATGCAGTTATATGCTGAGGTGCATTGGACCTTGCTCCTTTCGGGGCCAAATGCAAAATATTCTACAGCACTTGGCTGCCTTGAACTACTTTACAAACTGCTTCTCCATGAATAACATTTATAGGAGGTCAAGGATAACTCAGCAAGCTGCATGCAGCACCGGCTTGCTTGGACAATCTGACTTATTGCCAGCAGACATCACCAGGACATGATTGTCATATCATATGTCAAATGTAATTCCAATGCATGTAATCTGATCCACCTACACTGTTTAATAAGGTTTAAGGAGATAATATCTGAAGTATGGGTCTGTATTTGTACCTTTGTCCTTGACTGACTCCAGCTTTTGAAACGCATACAATTCTCCTGTTGTGTAATGCCTGAAGAATTATTTTTTGCAAGCAGCCAGCATTAGGCCTTAAAAAGTGAAATGGCAAAGATTGACTGACTCATTTCCTTCTAATCCTTAAAATAAATAACATTAAACAAGAGTCGTGTTACGATTTGGAATTTGCTGTTTAAAAAAAAAACGCCCACCTAGTTATTTTAGTTACAATAGAAAAAAAAATACCATTCTAACTTTTTGTTCAGTTTTCTGCTTTGTACGTGTACATTAATTGAATGCTGTGGCTCTTGTAGCATATATAAAAGGACAGAAGACGTGTAACAGCGATCAAAACTTCTTGTTTGCACCCCTAAAAGCAGATTCCCAGACTGCTGTTGTGACATCTTTCTACATGAATATATATATAAATGCACGTGAAAGCACTTGAAGCTGGAGGGCAGTCACCACACATTTGGGGTTTCAGCTTTGACGAGTCTCATCAGTAAATGAGCTCGGGGCGATTTTGCATTTCTCTGCAGTTTGAGGAGAGCAGCTTTCAAGCAGAAACCCATGATCTCCGTGTTCTCCCTTCATTTTCCTGGAGTCACTGTGGCCTTGATGAAGGGCCAATCCTTCCAACTTCTGCTCCCAGGATTAGGGTTTCTGGCACTGCCACCATTATGCAGGTGAGGGATAGTCATGGTTAGAGTGCTTAAAGACCTCCAATATTTCAAGTAGAAAGCTTTTGGGATAGCTTTTCCGAGGCTTGTTCCTTATCCTGATTGTATCATCACCTTGCAGTGATTGCCGATTGGGGAGCCAGCCTGATTTGTTTTGTCGGCCCATCCCTGGAAAATTGAATCAACCGTCTGTGCAATCCACACTGCCCTGCTTTCCTGTATTTGCTCCACTTCGGTGATTTGATAGAAGCAGAGACAGAAACATTTATTTTGTTAACTTGTGCCTGAACTGCTGCTTCTTCATTCCCTTTTGAATGGGGTGATTGAGGGGAAAAATAGCGATTCTTTTAATTATAAAATGTCAGCCACACGCATTTCTTCACTGGGTCACCAGTGCACAGCCTTAAGCTTATTTTGTTTATTTATTTTACAGCTTTGAACAAAGATCACTGGGACCCAGAATTCCTTAAGGCCATTCCCATCATGAAGACACGGAGTGGTATGCAGGTACTGTCGTTTATTGCCTAAGTCTTAATTACAAAAGTTAGGAAATTACTGCTGGTGATATTATGGTAGGTGCACTGAATGTGCTTATAGCAAATTCCTTTCTCCACTTATATTCATTAAATTTCATTAAACTAGTGGATGTAGAAATTTGATACCAGTGTGTCAGATATTTATACTGCAACCTCACAGGCAGTCATTTGTAGCCTAACTTGCTTTCTCGTATTGAGAAAATATTGGAAACTAAGCTTTTATGACAACTGAGCATGGCTAATGTGCAAGAGAAAGAGTGAGAGAGAGAGACATGGAGTACCAGAGGTGAGAGACTTGCCATCTATTGTACAAAATCCTGTGCACGAGTGTGAGAGATGTGCTGGAAGCCCATAGAACATCTGCTCTTCCAAACCCCAGAAGGAAAATTAAATAAATTCAAAGCTTATCATTTTTAAGCCACCCGTGGTCCTGATCCTCTTAGTCACTGTATTAACCTGGTGGTATGCTGACAGAGGCTTTCTGTTCACACTGCTTTGTAAAAGTTCCAGTCAGGTCCCATTGGTGTGATGAGATGCTGAGGTGAGTATGTTAAAATGGACCCCATTGTCTTCGGACGGACATCATGGCTACCTGCTTTGGGCTGCCACCTTTGGCTGAAAAAATTGTCTGTGAGTAACTATCTTTTAAAATTCATTCTCAGGATATCAATGATGTTAGCAGGGCCGGCATTTATTGCCAATCCATAGTTCCTTTGAGAAGGCAGTGGTGGGCCTTCTTCTTGAACCACTGCGGTTTTTGTGGTGAAGGTACTCCCGTGATGCATGTGAAGGAACAGTGATTGCGTCCAAGTGAGAACAGTGTGTGACTTAGAGGGAAGCTTTGAGGTGGTGATTTTCCCATGCACCTGCTGCCCATATCTTTCAAGGTGCAGTGTGGATTCCACGCTGTCATTTGTAGTTTCTGGTTACATTCACAATTCGAGGGTGGCTTGGAAAGTGTCAGGCAATCTGCCAAGATTAAAGTTTCAGATCACTGTCTAATAAGAAATTATGATAAAAGTCATAGCGTAATTAAAATAAAATGGCTATCTGAGGTAACCAAAAAAGTTCAGTCTGGGGAATGTTTTAGGGAATAATAGAACATTGGATTTTTGGAAATGGGGGAGAAAACACTCCTGATCAATATAAAATGATCCATGCCTGGAGGTTGTTGGGAATAGGACTGGGCTGGATTGTATCACCATCCACAGTCAGATGATCACTTCGTACTTATTCTAGGCTAACATAGGAGGGGTGTGAACTTGGGCGCAAAGAACTGGCATAGAAATGATGGGCCGAATGGGGTCCTTCTGTGCTGTAATCTGCTGTGGTCTCTAAAATCATGAGTTAACATCTTCAAGTGAGGAAAGATAAAAAAATAATGGAAAGATGGGAACAGGAGAAAGCTATTTAGTTGTTCGAGCCTGTTCCACTCATCGATTAGATCATTGCTGATCAATGCCTCAGTGCCGTTTACACATCCCTGCTCCGTATTCTTTGATACCCAGAACTATCAACAAAAAATCTATCGGTCCCAATCTTGAAAATTTCAATTGACTCAGCATCCACCGACTTTTGGGGGAGAGTTTCAGATTTCCATGTGCCTTTGTGTGAAAAAGAGCTTCTTAATTTCTCTCCTAAATGGCCTAATTCTAACTTTAAGGTTATGCTCACTTGTTCTGGACTTTCCCCCTCCGCCCCCCCGCACCCCACAGCAGAGGAGATAAATTCTTTGTACCTAATGAAAAATTAACTCAAATTAGATCACCCACAACCATCTAACCTCAAGGGTATTCAAACCAAATTACATTTTTCCTCAGATGAAAAGAAATTAATAAAGTCGAGCATAGTTTGGCTTTCCATGCTGGCAAGCTTTCTACATCATAACGCTGTTAAAAGAGCTTGGTTGTACACACTGATGTCATTGCTGGAAAGAGGAGCCTCCTGGAGATGCATCTAACAGAAATGAGCATAAGCCCTAACATTGTCAAGGTTATGTCAGCAAATATCACTGAACACGCTGGAGATGGGTCACACTGTTTCTGATAACTTAAAAATGTTTTTGTCAGGACGCTCTGAATTCCTGGTTTTAGCATGTTTTCAAGCCTGAGGTGGCAATTTGGTAAGATACGATTAATATTTGAGGCATATGCAGCTGAAATCCTTTGAAGCATCCAACAGTCATTCTGCACAGTAATGGAAAGAATATGTGTTTTTTTTTTGAGTTTATTCAAAAACGCTGTAGGTGTCTTTCTGACTATATTTTATGGCATTCATATTGTGAGAAACACAGAAAATAATTTTCAGAGACTTACACGGTTGCAAAGCAGTGGGCATATTAAACAGTGTGAATTTCCTTCAGCTACTCAAAGCACCTCAAGCAATGTTACCTCTGGGATTGAAAGCAGGGACAAAAGTTGAATCTGGGTACTAGTTTAAGATAAGTTACAATATCAATCTAAAAAAACAAAGGTAAAGTGGTAAGTGGCAAGTTCAGGCTGAATATCTTCAGGTAAGATTAATTAGTGGCTGGTTTTCTAGGTAAAATAGAAGAAAAACCTTTGTGAACATTAGAAGGTAGTTAGATGAGGTGTGGGGGGAAGAATTTTTGGTCTCTCTCCCTTGTGTTTCTCCATCGCCATTCCGAAGGAAAGGAAAATAGAACTCCTCCACAACTTCTTCCTATGTCCTCCCTTCCATCTCCCACCCTCACCTCTTTTTCTGTATATTTCTTTGTCTCAAAGACCATCTACTCAACTGCCTTAACCTCTGACTCCCAGGGATCACTTTCCATTTTGGGCCCCAATCCCTCCGTTGGGAGGAAATGCAGGTCAAGAACCCACACATGCCGGCATCGGGACCCAGAGGGCAAATTTTGAGGACGCGTCCAATTTAAATAGTCATCTCCAGGATCCTCATCAAATTAAGGATGTTGGGTGGGCTCCCGAGGCTGGAGGGCCAATATGAAGCCATCCAGCACTCACAGATCGGCAGCATCACAGTCAGAGGTGGGTACAGCAAATGCAGGTAGAAGAGAGAGAGAGAGGGCACCTCAAGGTTGTGTTATGACCAGGATGGGAGGAGTGTACAGTTTCTCTAGACCCACTGCTCCACAAGTCACACCATAAGTGTAAATATTTAAATCACTCACCAAAATCACCAATTGTTTACCTTTGTTACTGCTGGACCCAGAATAAAAAAGACTTTAACCAGACATCTTTCAATAAACTCAGAATAATTGATTTATTATGAAATGAAACTTCTTTTCTAAAACAAGTTGCAAAACTGGTTAACATACAATTTGTAATCTGGAAGTGTAACGATTTACTCCTTTTAAAATCCTAACACACACACACACGCGCACGCACACACACGCACACACTCTAACACATAAAAACAAAGGACCAAGACAACTAAGGTCTCTGCAGAGCTTGGCATAAGGGAACACTTTATGAGAAAGGTTAAAGTTTGAAAAGGTCTTGACTTTGTCAATTTGGTGTTCCTACTTGCGAAGACGGTCACAGTAGTTGTCTGGAAGTCCTTCCTAAAGGATCTTCGGTGAAACACTGTCTTTGTTAACTCTTTCTTGTCACAGCTTCACAGGCTTTCAAATACAAACAAGTTATTTTGAGATGAGGAGTTATGTTGACTGAAGGTGAACTTCCGCTCTGGATTATAGGCAATACAGGGAGAGAGAATGGGGGAGAGATAAAGGAGCAATCTTCCTTCACAGTTCGCTCCCAAGACACACACTAAGTTCAAAAAACATGTTCAGACAGAACATGGTGTTTTTCAGTCCATCAGCAGAAGCCCACAGACTGGCAACAGCAGATTGTTTTTACTTTAACTCAAGTAAACAAAATAACTCTTGTCTCCCCAGGTGTCTTGCTGGTCACTTAGCTGAAGTCATGTGATTTCTTGGAAAAAGCAGTTTGCTCACAGACCATAGTGAACTTGCAACCTTTTAGGAAACAAAACTCAGGAGAGTGTCTAAATAATTCAGTATCCTGTCCATTTTTTTTTTAAAAACCATATAGTTCTTGGAAATATAGATTCCTAACAATTGAGATGACACTGAAGCGACTTAAGAAATGTTTAACAGTAAAAAGGGCCACAGCTGCCAGGCTGTTACCGAGCGGTATCACACAAATGAGGAATAGAGGGATGCCAAGGATGAAACCTTGGAGTTTACCAGATGTAGTCCAGATAGAATGTGAGGAGAGGTAATTGAAGGAAATGTTTTAACTATGTTGGGCAAAGTGTGTGACAAAAGAAGTGTGATGGTGAGGCAGCAGTGTCACAGTGGTCTCAGACGCATTAAAAGAGATGGGGAGGAGAATTTTTAAACGGCCGCAGAAACAGAACAAGAGGCGGATGGGGCCACAATTTCCAACTACTGGCCAGTGTGCCAGTTATCATGGAGGGGGCAAGCCATCCACTGGACAGCCAGTGGCCGCAGCTGTAGCCTGACAGCCATGACGGATGTGGGAGGGATTCCCTAGAAGCACTTTCTTAAGTTGAACCCAACTTTGATACATCTGATCTTCAAACTCCAGATCTAGATTATCACTGAAACTGCCAATTCAGCCTTCAAAATATTGGTTCTCCACCCTTATCTCACCCCACAAACTGTCATGCCTTTGCAACCTTCAGCATTGAGTTCTTCATTGCTGTCCTGAACAGCCTCCCACACAACACAAATCCCAAGTCTGCCAGCCATGTGCTATCCAATACAAAGTATTGTTCATCTTCTCTTCATTGACCTCCACAATTTCTCACTCCCTTGTGCATCTATTCTAAAATTCTCCACTTTGTCTACAGATCCCTCCCTTGGTTTTAATGTAGCCCATTGGAAGAACAGAGTTACTCTTGGTGTAAATTGTTCATATATAAATGGAACATTCTTTCACTTGAATTGATATTTGGGGAAATTGTAAGGCAAAGGAAGCCTCAGGCAAACATTTCTGTCTGAATGAAAACCTTAATGCTCAAAGTATTAGCTACATTGTGTCCTGTCTGTGGGAAACCTCTTGTTCATTCAGTAAGGTAGAATTTGGCAAAACTAGCTGGTGAAAGGGATATTATACTAACTGATAATGTTGTGCTGTTTCCAGTTCTCCTGTGCATCTCCTAGCCACGGTGGACCAGACAACACCCATGAGGTATGGGTATGCAATAGTGATGGATATGTTGGACAGGTCTGCTTGCTAAGCATCAAGCCAGTGCCCACTGTGGAAGCCTGTATCGCAGTGTGCTCCGCAAGGATTATCTGCATAGCCTCTGTGCCAGGCCTCAGTGGTACTTCCAGGTGGGAATTTATACACTTAACCATTCACTCGTACTCTGAAACTTGATAACTTCGGAAGAACTTACAATTGTAAAAATAATCCATATTGAATTATCATTTCAGCCAAGTATATTGTCACAAACAGATAGCTTTTCTGCCAGTCTCTTGAACTATACAAACAAACTTCCTTTCCTGTAATATGGAATAAAAACTAAAGGGAACTTTTAAATAGTTGCCCTATTTTCCCAGTTTGAAAACAAGCCAAGTTTGTAAAACTTGCCAGTTAAGGTAAGTGACTACTGAGTGCAGACTTTTAGAAAATCATTTCACAGACAAGGAAAATTGCACAAGCTTGGGCTACTGGCTATGCGCTGGAACCATTATTTTTATTACCTGTGCTGTTTGACTCACAAATGCCTAGTGTGCAGGAGTATCTATGGAGTATTATTTCCTCATGGTGGTAACCATTAAAAGGAAAGCACAGTGTGTAAACTAGTGAAGAAATCATTTGGTTTAGTAAATTCCCTTAAAATTGCATTATTGTTTAATGGTGATTTCCTTTCTTCTCCTCCATTAAGTGCTCATATGAAAACATTGAATGAAGAGAAAAGAGGCTTATTAAGAGCTTGTTAACTACTTGTTAATGTCAGGAATGTGCTCATTAAATCTTATGTATTGGGGCTGTAAGACTTTCTTAAATGTGGTGTGTACAAAATATATAACGTATATGACATAAGAGGAAATTATCCTATAACTGTACACCTCATGTGCCAGGTCACACCATCTGAAACTGTTCCTGTTTTCATTGGATGTAGACACATGCCTCTGTTCTCACCATTTCACACTCAATCCTCACAGACCCCTGATTTCTGCAGTCTTAACCTCTATACTTATAGGACTATGAAGCTGCAGCTCTCATGAAATGCTAGTGTGTTTTCTTTGGGGGGCAAAACTCTGTGTAGCAAATTCCTGTTGGGACTCTGCATCCTGTAAACTAGTTGCTTGGTGACATTATTATGATCTTCTATAACACCAATGCATCTTCTGTGGTGTTGCACACATGGAGCTAAGACCCCAGTGTACTTGGAAACTATCACCCCACCTCCAACCTCATTTTCCTTTCCAAAGTCCTCAGATGTGTTGTTACCACCCAAATCTGTACCTTTCTTTTCCACAACACAATATTTGAACCTTTCCAATCAGGTTTCCACCCTGACTACAGAACTGAAATGGCCTTATCAAGGCCACAGATGATATCCTATGTGACTGTAACCCTGGTCCACTATCTCTCCTCATCCTGTAGCATCTGAAATTGTTAACCACATCAACCTTCTCCAAAAACTCTTTGTTGTCCAACTGAGTGAGACTGCCCTGGCCTGATTCCATTCTTATCTATTCAGTCAGCGCCAGGGAATCTCCTGGCTTCTCTTCCCGCTCCCATACCATTACTGTTGGGGTCCATCAAAGATCTTTCCTTGCCCTCCTCCACCCACCCCTCCTCCATTTCTCATCTACATGCTATTTTAAGAGTGACTGTCTGTATCCATGGTTGTGACTGAGGACAGTATGAGGGGAAAGCCAGCAGAGGGAAGGCAATACAAAGAATGAATGGTGATTTATGTTTCCCCCTTGCTTCGTTTTCAGAGACAGGTCAGAGTTGCTCCTGAGCCCTTCCTGTGTACATCCACACCGAACTAGCGCTGTCTCCTTGGAAGAACCTACTTCACAACAACCTTTCCATATCTCCATTTCAAACTCTGCTCAGTCAATGGGAGAGTTGACTGAAAGTGGAAACCGAAGCTTGAACCCATTCGATAGCGATGACACTGAAGATGATGAATCATCCCCAAGCCCATCAGGCACGCTGAGGAGTCAGGCCAGCAGATCCACCATCTCCTCAAGTACAGGGAGTAAGTAGGATCTGAAACATTCTTATCTTCTAATTGTCTCCTGTATGTGGTACAGCTCTCTAATTTATTCTTTCAGTTAGTAGTTTTGTTCTCAACTCAAGCTTTTTAATAGGGAGATCTGTGTCACATGCTTGCTCACCCTCAATAATGCCCTGGTTTCTTTATATATATCATTAATTTTTAGTTGCTTCTCTCCCTGTTAGGCTCTTCCCACTCCCTTTCCCTGCAGACTTGCTCACTACCCTCTGCCAGTGCCACCCTATAACACGGGAAATGTGTGAAAGTGGCACGTCCTGGCTACATCCCTTTTTTTAAAGATCAATTTCTGTCCTTTCGGGCAGGAAAGTTTTTGCTTTCCACTTTGCCTTTGCATGATGATAAAACTGAGATCAGGAATTTGGCATATGGGGGTCACGGACATGAATCTCCCACACCTCTCAGGCTGAACACTTCATCAACCTGCTTTGTCATCAAAACATAACATTCTGTAAAGCAACACATTTAAAAAAGGCTTCCAAATGATTTGTTTTTTTCTTTATGAGTCTTCACTCCAGTTTTCTCCCTTTTGCACCTTCTATGGCGAGGTGTTGACTCGTGCCATTGGTCTGTGGATGTTGAGAGCCCGGTGGTACCTGCGCTCAGTGCCAATTTCTCGTCTGCGAACCTTGTTGCCTTTCCTAGCCAGGCCAGCCTAAACTAAGACTGCTATGACTAGAATCAGTTAATTCAGCATATAATGGGGGATTACCAGACCCCAGGATGATCTTCTCCATTCTTCGAATGAAAATTATTTCTACGCAACCCATAGAAATCCTCAGTCATTTCTGGCAGCTGGGTTTCCAACCATGAATGCCTTTTTGTGGTATTTGCTCCTCAGCCTGTAACTTGTCAGACTTGTGCAATTGTGGGAAAGGGAACTGTTTTCAAAAGCATTGAAGCTTTTCAGCCTTTTGCCTTGAGACCCTCTCCTTAACAGCTATCAAAAGCAGCTTAAAATACTTTTAAAAAATTATACTTTCTTAATCCGTAGTGGTCAAGTTGTACATTTGTTCACCTGTTGGCAAGTTCCCTCTCCCCTGGAAGATGCAAGGATTTAAAGATGACATAATTCAAAACATTTTGCAACCTCTAAAATAATCTACACGTGATTTGAAAATATTGCTATTATTAGATTCTCACCAAGAGAAAAATGAGAGTTGGGTTCAAAGTGTAAATTCAAGGTACATTTTCTTGACATAATTGGTTCCATTAAGGAAGTACAGATGTGGAATATTGGTGCACTAATTTAAAACACATTGAATGGCGGGATGCAAATCTTGCACAGTTTCGACATGTAGCAATGTGGCAGCTTTAGCTGGGTTATTTTGAAATACTTTCCTACAGGAAGACGTTGAATTTGAATGGGAGTCCAACCTGCTCCACTGTGACATATCTCTTAGTGACCAGGCGCAGATTGACCTACCTCAGAATATGTCTTATATTAGCTCCCTTGATAAATTTGTTGAATGTGGCGTGGTGAATACTGAAGGAACTAAATATAAAGCAAAAGTGAGAGTGATGATGAAATAATGGTATAACATTGGGACAGAAACAAAGTCAATATTCTACCATGTGGGAGAAAGAGGAAAATGTCTATTAGACAAACCCCCCCCTCACCTCCCTACCGAAAACACAGCCAATCAATCCACAACAATGATTTTCTTTTGCAGATGAGGAGATGTCAAGTTCAAAGGATTTTGCAACGGAAACAACAAGTTCAGAAGAGGAACCTGAGACTGATTTCATAGCCAACTCCAATGTGTTATGTCAAACAAGGAACAGTGACAGTCCAATGGATGGACGGGCAATGAGGCGTTCTAGTCGAGGGTCCTTCACCAGAGCAAGCCTGGAGGAACTTCTGAGTATTGACCCTGAAGCCAACCAAAGCTCAATGTGGCTTGGAACAGAGGATGGCTGGTCTGTGGTAACTTTTTAATTCAGAGAATTCATTGGTAAATGTAAAGCAAGGAGCAAAGTATGGAGTAATTTAAGTTTCAGGCCAAGCTGAATTAGGAAAGTGGCGCTAGCTGGAGCAGTGCCTGTATGATTTTACATTTAGAGAGGTGAAACATTAGAATCTTAGTTGCTTCTTGTAGTTACAGCTATATTTATTACACTGTGACATCCCATGACAAACCAGTGGGAGATGGGATTAGAATGGGTGGTGGAGCATAGCAGTGGGAGTTGGGATTAGAATGGGTGGTGGAAGAAAGCAGTGGAAGCTGGTATTAGAATGGGTGGTGGGAGAGAGCAGCAGGAGTTGGGATTAGAATGGGTGTTGGGAGAGAGCAGTGGGAGCTGGGATTAGAATGGGTGGCAGGAGAGAGCAGTTGGAGTTGGTATTAGAATGGGTGGCAGGAGAGAGCAGTTGGAGTTGGGATTAGAATGGGTGGTGGGAGAGAGCAGTCGGAGTTGGGATTAGAATGGTTGGTGGGAGAGAGCAGTGGGAGTTGGGATTAGAATGGTTGGTGGGAGAGAGCAGCGGAAGTTAGAATTAGAATGGTTGGTGGGAGAGAGCAGCAGGAGTTGGGATTAGAATGGGTGTTGGGAGAGAGCAGTGGGAGCTGGTATTAGAATGAGTGGTGGGAGAAAGCAGCGGAAGTTGGGATTAGAATGGGTGGTGGGAGAAAGCAGCGGGAGTTGGGATTAGAATGGGTGGTGGGAGAGAGCAGTGGGAGTTGGTATTAGAATGGGTGGTGGGAGAGAGCAGTGGGAGTTGGTATTAGAATGGTTGGTGGGAGAGAGGAGTGGGAGTTGGGATTAGAATGGGTGGTGGGAGAAAGCAGCAGGAGTTGGGATTAGAATAGGTGGTGGGAGAGAGCAGTCAGAGTTGGGATTAGAATGGGTGGTGGGAGAGAGCAGTGGGAGTTGGGATTAGGATGGTTGGTGGGAGAGAGCAGTGGGAGTTGGTATTAGAATGGTTGGTGGGAGAGAGCAGTGGGAGTTGGGATTAGAATGGTTGGTGGGAGAGAGCAGTGGGAGTTGGGATTAGAATGGGTGGTGGGAGAGAGCAGTGGGAGTTGGTATTAGAATGGGTGGTGGGAGAGAGCAGTGGGAGTTGGTATTAGAATGGTTGGTGGGAGAGAGCAGTGGGAGTTGGGATTAAAATGGGTGGTGGGAGAAAGCAGCAGGAGTTGGGATTAGAATGGGTGGTGGGAGAGAGCAGTCGGAGTTGGTATTAGAATGGGTGGTGGGAGAGAGCAGTGGGAGTTGAGATTAGAATGGGTGTTGGGAGAGAGCAGTGGGAGTTGGTATTAGAATGGTTGGTGGGAGAGAGCAGTGGGAGTTGGGATTAGAATGGGTGGTGGGAGAGAGCAGTCAGAGTTGGGATTAGAATGGTTGGTGGGAGAGAGCAGCGGAAATTGGGATTAGAATGGGTGGTGGGAGAAAGCAGCAGGAGTTGGGATTAGAATGGGTGGTGGGAGAGAGCAGTCAGAGTTGGGATTAGAATGGTTGGTGGGAGAGAGCAGTGGGAGTTGGGATTAGGATGGTTGGTGGTAGAGAGCAGCGGAAATTGGGATTAGAATGGGTGGTGGAGAGAGCAGTCGGAGTTGGTGTTAGATTGGGTGGTGGGAGAGAGCAGCGGGAGTTGGGGTTAGATTGGGTGGTGGGAGAGAGCAGCGGGAGTTGGGGTTAGATTGGGTGGCGGGAGAGAGCAGCAGGAGTTGGGATTGGATTTTTTTTCTTCCATATGGCCCACTCCCCATTCCCACTATATCAATGCACTTGCGCAGTGCAGTACAACTCAGCAATGAAGGTGGCCATTCGGCCCATTATGCCTGTGCCAACTCTTTCAAAGAGCTAACCAATTATTTCCACTCTCCCGTTCTTTCCCCATAGCCCTGAAAATTCATCCTTCTCAAATATGTAAAATATATATCCAATTATTTCTGTATTGCTAAGATTGTGACTAAACAAAACAATTTTACTTCCAACGGACCCCATTGGTGATTTCATGACTGATTCTTATCACCTAAATAAGTTGTCTAATAATAAGTTCCAACGGCAGGAGGTGAATGTAGTAAAAATGTCAATCAAGTAAATTGCAAAGCCAATAAGCATGAGAGCTGTCCATGCATTAATGCAAGACGTCTGATAAATAAGATGTATGATCCGGAAGGTTTTGCCAGGGTTAATAGATTGGACATAGTATCAGAGACATGGTGCAGAGACAAGGCAGGCAGTGCCCGACCCGCTCGAGCGTAAAATGACGCATGTTGACATCGGGCGAGCGTCCTGACATCAATGCGCAATCGCGTGATATTTTGTTTGGCGGGCGTGCGCTGGAGGCCGCCGCACGCCTGCCAACAATTAAAAGGCCTATTAAGGCCATTGAAAAGATAATTGAACGAAATTTTTCACTGCCCCTCCAATCTTATGGTTGGCGGGCAGGCGAAAAGGCCAACTGACCTTCGCACTTTGTAGGAAAACTCATCCACGGGCGGGATGAGGTTTCCTAAAGCAAATAAAAATAAAATTAAAAATTTTAAATTTAATTAATAACATGTCCCTGTTCAGGTGACAGAGTCACATGAAGGGACATGTTTTATTACATTTTTCATTTCTTTATTAATTTTTTTTAATGCTCTTCATCTCCCTGAGGCAGCTCTGTGCCTCAGGGAGACTATCAAGCGCGCATTCACACGCATGCGTGAAGTTTGTGCTCGCCCCGCTCATGCTCCCCTCCCCCCCTGCCCGCACAGGCAGCGCTGAATGCTGCCACTCGCATTTCACGCTGGGCAGACCTTAATTGGCCCACCCAGCATGAAAACGCCTTCCGGCCTCGATCGCGGGTGGAGGTCGGTTTCCCGACCGCCCCCGCCAAGCCCACCCGACAAGGGCAAAACTCTGCCCATGGTAGTGCAACTTCAACCATACATAGCTGGAATATTGTCAATTGTTTAGAAGAGAAAACAAAGTAGCGTGGCCGTATATATAAATTCCAATATTGAGGCGCAACTGAGAGAGAATATAACAAAGGAAAGGGCAGACGCAGAATCACTCCTGGTAGAAATGACAGATGGAAGCCCGGTTTTGAGGTGCAAGAATTTGGCTCCTGAGTTGTGGCCATTTCGTCCTCAATTCTGTGAGACATATGTACTCATCAAAGTTAGGTCAGATGTTGTTTTATCAATAGAAGATCCTCCTCCCTTGCAGTAATTATTGTAGCATGAGTCTCTTGCCAACTGGATGCTGCTGTAACTTTTACAGTCACGTACATAGTGTACGCGATTTAAACCATGTGTGGCTTTGTGGAGAAGGTTAGCACGGCCCATGAATTGTTACACAAAGCCACCAAGTGGCCAATTTGGGTATTACAACAACGCAACATGCTCTGAAGAAGAGTCACGCTGACTTGAAACGTCCGGTGGGATTTTCTGCGCCCGCCCGCTGCCGCCGCTGGGATTTTCCGGTCCCGCCACAAGCCAGTGGACTTCTGGCTTGGGCGCCGCCTCATCCGCGGCAGGCCCCGCCTGCAACAGGGTCGGAAAATCCCAGCCGTTCACTCTGTTTCTCTCTCCGCAGATGCATCAGACCGGCTGAGATTTTCCAGCATTTTATGTTTTTATTTCAGATTTCCCCCCCAGCATCCGCAGTATTTTGCTTTTTAACAACGTTTGAATATAGAGAGAGTTTTAAACAGTTTTAGTACTTTATTACACATGGGGCAGAAGAGTTAATGTTTCCCCTATAGGTTAATTACGGCTCTCTAAGTTAAGCCAATTTAACCTCAGCAGAAGAAAATGCCAAAATTATGGGACCTGTGTTTCTCCAAACCACTTGAAGACACTGCAGCATGGTTCAAACGGAACTAGTTCAGTATCAGTGCCACTTTCTTCTATTTGGATCCCTCCCCCAGCTTTTCCTTGTAAAATCTTGGTATTGAGTAGAGCAGGGAGAATGAGCTGTGAGCCAATAAGAGGAGCTGTTTGTCAGCAGCATGGGGTCTGGGAAATAGAGCTGGCTTTAGTCAGCCAAGAGGAAAATAAGGAAAGGAATAGGCTGAAAACTCAGGAGTCACTATTTTAACTGGAAAATACTCACTGAAAACTCACAGTTAGAGTGGATGAAAGCCTGACTGAAAATGAACTAAAATATGAAATGGTAAAATAATGAAGCTATAGAAAGGGGTATAAGCTAAAGTAGAATTTCTATGCCGAAGATACCACTATTTAGAGTGTTCATGGCTTTCTGTGAGCTCGGTAATGTTGACCCACCTCTTCTTTCAGCATTCATGTCTATCAGTCATCCGATAATATCCGTAACCGGAAGAACAGTATGAAAATGCAGCACTCCGCAGCGGTCATGTGCATCCTGTAAGTACAAATGCAATGTTTTCCATATTGTTTGGACCCGCTCTTTAATAAAGCAACTGAGCTGCTTCTCCGTCCCATTTCCACTCCTGTCTTAGTTTCCCACTTCTATTGTTGTTGTCAGCTGGGAGGGAGGATGGAGGTGAATGGAGAACCAATCTTCTGCATGGCTCTGAATTCCTTTCAGTTGGGATGCCAGGTTAAGGGAATGACCCATCGTGCTGGAGACTACTAAAGGTAGTGAAGAGTAAAAAATGAAGCTAAGGTAAAGCAGGATGGAGTAATAAGCTGATGATGAGGTTGGGTTATTAAAGACTGGAGGTTATAGAGAAAAGGATGGTATGAGAGGCTCCCTAGGAGATATTGAAGTTCTGAGAAAGAATGAATTAGATTATGATACTGTGTGACAAGTCTTGATTTTAACACCAGAAGGATGTGATGATGAGCATCTAGTCCCCCCACCCACCCCCAATGGCCCCATACCCCCATGCCAACTTAGTGCGCCTCTACCCACCCCTGTTGCCCCCATATATCCTATGCCAACTTTGTACCAACTCATGCACCCCACCCATCACCCTTTGTCCTTACCCTCTCCATGCCAACTCACCTAGTTCCTTGATGACTTTAACACTTCCTGGACAACTTTGACAGGCTTGGCTGCTTTGACACTTCCTGGATAGCTTTGACAGCTGGACAGCTCTTTAACAGTTCCTTGACAGCTTGACAGTTACAATGATTTTGTGCATAAAAAGTGCACGATCATGTTCACTTTATTTAGAAAGGACAAGGACTGAACATTTAGAGAAGCATAGACTATAGCAATATGATAATCTGGAGAAAGACCAAAAAGATCACAATGGAGTCAAAGAGGGAACGGTAACCACACAAAAAATTTGTGATCAGCTGAGTGCGAGAGAGTTGCTAAAAGAGCATGTCCAGATAGGGGAACACTATTCCAGTGCTAGCAGGATTTGGGCTTTGTAGAAAGGGCCAGGATTTCGCCCTCGGGTCGGTATCAGAGTCAGGAGATTCCCCAGCTCGGCGAGCCTGACCTTTAAAAATGTCCACCCGCGGGTCAGATTTTCGGTCAGGGGCAGGAGACCCCAGAACAAACGTGCAGTCTGCCCGTTCTGGAGACAGGCTGGGCGCAAGGTCTGCCTCTGTGCCCCAGCACTGAGTTTAAGTAAATAAAAAATAATTAAAAAGCAAAAAAAACTCCTCCGGCCCTCACCCCTCATTCCCCCCCACCCATGTCAACCTATACCAACCCATGTCCCCTCACTCAATCCCCCAATGGCCCCATACACCCTATGCCAACTTTGTGCCAACTCATGCCCCACCACCCTTTGTCCTTACTCTCTCCATGCCAACTCACCTAGTTCCTTGACAACTTTAACACTTCCTGTATAACTTTGACAGGTTTGTCAGCTTTGACACTTCCTGGATAGCTTTGACAGCTGGACAGCTCATTAATAGTTCCTTGACAGTTCCAATGATTTTGTGCATAAAACGTGCGCGATCATGTTCATTTTTAATAATCCCAAAGGATGTTTTACCTCTCCCAAAAGGTGGCATACCTCTCCCCAAGGTGTCCCGGGTATTATTTTAATAGTTAAACACTAGTTAGAAAATCTAGGCTTGTGTTTTTCAGGACATGAAGGAAGGAAGATTATCATTGACCCATTAAGGACTTTGCCCCACTGAAAATATCAGAATGCAGTGATTCAGCCATTGCATTTTGAGAGGATTGGAGCTCGTGAGCACTCCAACTGTACAGGGCAACATGTGAGCACGGAATGACAACTGGGAGTACATTGCTCTCCTCTTCCACTGGGAATACCTTTGGCGCTTCTCCCGCTCTGCCACCATAACTTAAATGGAAGTTCAGCATAAACCCCATTTATACACGTCCTCTCTGCGAAACATCCACTAAAGTTATGGCAGCAGAGCAGGAATAATCGCAAGGAAATTCCTGGCATTAGTGGCCTTTGGATGAGTTGAGGCACTCTTGTTGGTAACCAACTCATAGCCAATCTCAACACACCTATATCAAGTCAAATTGGGGCATCCACATCTCAGACAGAGAAAAGAACACCTGAGATGTTTGAAGTTGGAATGGACTAAAAGGTTTGACCCATTCCCTTCAATAGCCATTTACTGTCTCAGTTATTTGTGCAATTTGGATCCCAATCTAAAATGGTATGTTAGAAAAGTGATTCTCAGTTGTCAAAGTGCTCAGTTAGCTACACAAAGAAGACATGCACCAAATCATCAGTGTATACATTTCAGTGGAAGCCTTGCTAGTGAGATGCAAGATATTTTGACCACTGAAGGTTTCTCTTGGTATTGTGTAGCACACTCAGCCAGCCGCAATTTCCCTGGTGTTTGGATCTGAAGTTGCATCCTCCATTGAAATGGCAGTAATTTCCAACAATGCTGTGGGATACAGTGATGTTAAAGAGAAGGACTTAAAGCAAAGGGGGCTGGAAATGAAATGTATATATGTCTCAATCTCCTGTGTGACTTGCAACCATTAAAGCAATTTCAGCAAATTATGGGATGCGCTAGTAAATGGTGAATGTAGGTGTTGCTTCACCTATCAGTGCATGAATATTGGGAGATGTTAAAAATGTTTGAACTTTTAATGGCCCATAAATCAGAAACTGAACTGGGCTAGCCATATAAATACTGTGGCTACAATAGCAGGTCAGAGGCTAGGAATAGTGCGACGAGTAACTCACCTCCTGACTCCCCAAAGCCTGTCTACCATCTACAAGGCACAAGTCAAGAGTGTGATGGAATACTCCCAGTTTGCCTGGTTGAGTGCAGCTCCCACAAGAAGCTTGACACCGTCCAGGACAAAGCAGTTCACTTGATTGGCACCACATCCACAAACATTCACTCCCTCCACCACCGATGCACAGTAGCAGCAGTGTACACCATCAACAAGATGCGCTGCAGGAATTCACCAAGGCTCCTTCGACAGCACCTTCCAAACCCATGACCACTAGCACTTAGAAGGACAAGGGCAGCAGATAGATGGGAACACGACCACCTGGAAGTTCCCCTCCAAGTCACTCACCATCCTGACTTGGAAATATATTGCCGTTCCTTCACTGTTGCTGGGTCAAAATCCTGGAACTCCCTTCCTAACAGCACTGTGGGTGTACCTACACCAGATGGTTTGCAGTGGTTCAAGAAGGCAGCTCACCACCCCCTTCTCAAGGGTAGTTAGGGATGGGCAATAAATGCTGACCTGGCCAGTGAAGCCCACATCCCGTGAATGAATATAAAAAAGAAGGTATTTGTGCAAAGTGATCCAGGTACTCTCTATTTGTTTCAAAGCACCTTGGGTATGACAATATTTCTGATTCTACTTCTTTTCCTTCCCTGATAGATACCTCGACAACAAGGTTTTTGTGTCACTGGCAAATGGCGAATTGATGGTCTACCAAAGAGATGCAGGTTTGTTTAGAGGTTCACATCGGATTAATTAGATAACTACAAAGTACCCCTTGGTGAACACACTGTTATTGCTTCACTAGAATGAAATCTGTGATAAGATTACAGTTGTTCGTCTAGAAGAGTTATTAGAGTGTAAAATAATATGTTTGCTTTTATCTCTCTTTGATTATATCAAGTATCTAAAATCATAGAACCATTTAAATCAAATTTCCTCACCTCTTCGAACCGCATTGACCCTCTCAAAGGTATGGTTCCCCAGATGACAGAGCCTCTGAATGGTGGATCAAATTCAAGGGACTGAATGGCTGACTCCAGTTCTTATGTTGCCATTTCTTTCTACGTCAAAAAAACAGATCAGCACATGGAATGGACTTCCGGATGTCCAAGTAGTAATTCTTCATGTGTCCCTGGATTTGAGTGGAATACACTACAGCCACGTCCAACCTGCTACATTCTTTCCTTCAATATAAATGTGCCAATCATACGACAAGGATTGGTGAAACAATAATGTGGGTTTTTTTATTTGAAGAGAAGACTATATAGAAATAGAGTTAACTGGGAGACTTTAGATAGTATATCTGACTCCTACTACTGCTGCCTCTAGACTGACTACAAGTTATGGGACTAATACATCACATACTGTCAAGATGGTAGTGATTGACAGCAGTTTAAGAAACGTTCCATTAAAGATACATTTTACATCATATCACAACATCCCTCTTTTCTCTAACTGAAGGCGTACCTTTAAAGAACCAAACTATTTATTGCAAAAGACAATGACATTGTGTCTGACTGAACTTTAACACAGAGCAATAAATTTACAAATCTCTGAAACATATCGGCAATTTGCTTATCCATCCAGACTTAGTGATGGTAATCTTTGCTGGAGGCTGCTCGAGGTTTTCAGAACACTGGTAATGGGTGCTGTCTTTGTGTTGCATCCTGGACTGTGTTCTATTTACAATAAGGCTGCTTGGTGTTTCTGGTTGTGGTATTGTTCTTATTTGGCACCTGCTTTGTCATACTCTCATGCCATTTGGTGTTCATACTTGACACAATCTTGGTTCTGGGCATATGCTGACGATTTCTGCTAGATTCCACATACCATCAATTAGGTGTTTTACTCAAACTTTCTGTCCGATGTTCAGGTTGGGTAATATGTTACCCAGGTGCCGGTCATGGGCATCTTTCATCCTCACTTGTGTTTAGAGTAGTGTATCATATATCCCTGGGAGTATTGATGAGTGATGGTTTGTTAGGTTTGTCCACACATATTTGCGGAATGGTAATGCCGGGTTCTGCATTAGGATGCAGTTGCAAGTTCGGAATGCGTTTACATAGGTGTGCTTCTCCCAGTGTGAGCACAGGGTTTCCAGCGGTGCTCCTTATAGTCCATAGTCCTTGCCATTGTCTTGACAATACCATAAAAGGCGACCAAGGACAAGTGCTTGCACGCCGGCAGCCCTGTTGTGATCATGGTGTCCACAGGAGGTGATGACGTAGTGGTATTGTCGCTGAGACCAGAGACCCAGGGTAATGCTCTGGGGACCCAGGTTCGAATCCTGCCACGGCAGATGGTGGAGTTTGAATTCAACAAAAACCTGGAATTAAAAGTCTAATGATGACCATGAAACCATTGTCAATTGTTGTAAAAACCCATCTGGCCCTTTAGGGAAGGAAATCTGTTGTACCTGGTCTGGTCTACATGTGTATCCAGACCCACAGCAATGTGGTTGACTCTTCATACCCTCTGAAATGGCCTAGCACTCAGTTGTAACAAACCGCTACAAAGTCACAAAAAAGGAATGAAACCGGGTGGACAACATGGCAACAACCTAGGCACTGGAAACAACAACGACAATCACAGCCCTGTCAACCCTGCAAAGTCCTCCTTACTAACATCTGGGGCCTAGTGCCAAAATTGGGAGAGCTGTCTCACAGACTAGTCAAGCAACAGCCTGACATTGTCATCTTCACGGAATCATACCTTAAAGATAATGACCCAGACTCACCATCACCATGTTCTGTCCCACCAGCAGGACACACCCAGCAGAGGTGGCGGCATAGTGGTATACAGTTGGGAGGGAGTTGCCCTGGAAGTCCTCAACATTGACTCCAGACCCCATGACGTCTCATGGCATCAGGTTAAACATGGGCAAGGAAACCTCCTGCTGATTACCACTTACCGCCCACCCTCAGCTGATGAATCAATGTTCCTCCATAATGAATATCACTTGGAGGAAGCACTGAGGGTGGCAAGGGTGCAGAATGTACTCTGGGTGGGGAACCATCACCAAGAGTGACTCGGTAGCACCACTACTGACCGAGCTGGCCAAGTCCTAAATGACATAGCTGCTAGACTGGGTCTGCGGCAGGTGGTGAGGGAACCAACAAGAGGGAAAAACATACTTGACCTCATCCTCACCAGCCTACCTACCACAGAGGCATCTGTTCCTGACAGTATCAGTAGGAGTGGCCACCGTACAGTCATTGTGGAGACAAAGTCCTGCCTTCACCTTGAGGATACCCTCCATCATGTTGTGAGCACCACCACCATGCTAAATGGTTTTTGAACAGATATAGCAACTCAATGAATCAGATCTGAGCTCTGCAGTCCTGACACATCCAGTTGCGAATGGTGGTGGACAATTAAACAGCTCACTGGCGGAGGAGGCTCCACAAATATCCCCATCCTCAATGATGGAGGAGCCCAGCACAGCAGCGCAAATCATATGGCAACCATTTGCAACCTTCTTCAGCCAGAAGTGCCGAGTGGATGATCTTTCTTGGCCTCCTCCGGAGGTTCCCAGCATCACAGATGCCTGTCTTCAGCCAATTCGATTCACTCCATGTGATATCAAGAAACGGCTGAAGGCGCTGGATAGTGCAAAGGCTATGGACCCTGACAACATTCCGGCAATAGTACTGAAGACTTGTGCTCCAGAACTTGCCATGCCCCTAGCCAAGCTGTTCCAGTACAGCTACAACACTGGCATCTACCCGGCTATGTGGAAAATTGCCCAGGTTTGTCCTGTTCAGAAAAGGCAGGACAAATCCAACCTGACCAATTACCGCCCCATCAGTCTACTCTCAATCATCAGTAAAGTAATGGAAGGGGTCATCAACAGTACTATCAAGCGGCATTTGCTTAGCAATAACCTGCTCACTGACACCCAGTTTGGGTTCCGCCAGGGCCACTCAGCTCCTGATCTCATTACAGCCTTGGTTCAAACATGGACAAAAGAGCTGAACTCCCGAGGTGAGATGAGAGTGACTGCCCTTGACATCAAGGCAGCATTTGACCCAGTGTGGCATCAAGGAGCCCAGCAAAACTGAAGCCAATGGAAAACAGGGGAAAACCCTCTGCTGGTTGGAGTCATACCTAGCACAAAGGACGATGGTTGTGGTTGTTGGAGGTCAGTCATCTCAGCTCCAGGACATCACTGCAGGAGTTCCTCAGGGTAGTGTCCTAGGCCCAACCATATTCAGCTGCTTCATCAATGACCTTCCTTCCATCACAAGGTCAGAAGTGGGGATGTTCACTGATGATTGCACAATGTTCAGCACCACTCGTGACTCCTCAGATACTGAAGCAGTCCATGTCCAAATGCAGCAAGACCTGGACAATATCCAGGTTTGGGCTGACAAGCGGCAAATAACATTCGTGCCACACAAGTGCCAGGCAATGGCCATCTTCAACGAAGGGTAAATCCTGCCCTTAGTAAACCCACCGCTCACAACCCCCTGCCCCCACCCTGCAAACCCACCCTTTCACCAGATACTGAATTCGTTAGAAAAGGAATATTATCTGTAAACACTCAGGCCTTAAATCAATGATGTAACAATTTCTGATTGAACCTTTACCAAACATGGTAAGCAAGTTTATTTTATCTTTGCACGTGTCTACATTTGTCTAAAGGCAAAGTTGTGAGCCCGGTAACTTAGTTCAAAAATGACTTTATAAGATTTTCATCAACTTGATAAGTGGTTTCCTGCTGTCAAAATCTTGGCTCTTTTTGAAAGCGGACGAACTGGAAATAGGACATGTCGACACATATTAAACTGTCACCTGGAGCTGAAGCAGCCTCAGCACACACTTAATATTCTCCTTCACTCAATAGGGGCTTCAAATCTTTTTCTTTACTAAAGATAATGAATAGAGGGAAATGGGTCAGTAATCAGAAAGATTAAATATTTCCTCCGCCTGTCAGGAACTATCTTAACTTTTAATCCCTCTTTGGCACAGCAATTGGTTCAATTATTTGTTGTATCTCTCCCCCTCACCCCCCACCACCGCACAGGGAGTTTTTGGGATCCGCAGAACTCACACACGTTGTGCTTGGGATCTCCAGGAAATCCTGTCACCAAGATGGTGCAGGTGGCAGGAAAGCTTTGGTGTGGATGCCAGAACCGGATTCTCATCATCAACACTGCCACGCTTTGCCAGGAGGTAAGTGCTGAGCATTGGTTGGTATCATCCATAAGCACGAGTACTAGCTTTGACCCACTGTGGTCAGATGGTAAAGCCTGACACCTCAGCCAGCAAAATTATCATCTCGCACAACGTAAAGGGGCAACCATTCTCCCAGTGCAGCAGCACCCTGGTATTGTGTTTGTGGGTTCTGGTACTGTTGGAAGCTTCACAAGGTTGATGGACCACAGCTTCCAAAGTAAAAACGTGACAACATTGTGATAATATAAATAGAAAAGGTATGAATACTTAGAATTTGGAAAATATCAGATCAAGGATTGGCGCCAGAAGATTGGACAGAATATATAAAGCAGCAAAGGAGGGAAAAATTAGAGTACGAGAGAAAGCTAGCTAGGAATATAAAGACAGATAGCAAGAGTTTCTAAAGATATTTAAGAGAGAAAAGAGTTAACAAAGTGAGCATTGGTCCTACAGAAAGTAAGTCTGGGGAATTAATATTGGAAATAAGGAGGTGGCAAATGAATTGAATTTTCCATCAGTCTTCACTATAGGGGATACAAGTAACATCCCAGAAATAGCTGGAAATCAGGAATTGGAAGGGATGGAGGAACTCAGGAAAATTGCAATCACCAGGGAAGTGGTACTTAGCAAATTGTTGGAACTGTGGGCTGACAAGTCCCTGGGTCCTGATGAATTTCATCCTAGGTCTTAAAAGAAGCAGCTAGTGAGATAGTTGATGCATTGGTTTTAATTTTCCAAAACTCTCTAGATTTGGGAAAGGTTCTATTAGATTGGAAAATAGCTAATGTAACTCCTTGATTCAAAAAGGGAGGGAGACAGAAAGCTGGAAACTATAGGCCAGTTAGCCTAACATCTGTCATGGGGAAAATGTTAGAAGCTATTATTAAAGATGTTACAGGGCACCTAGATAAATTCAAGGTAATCAGGCAGAGTCAACATGGCTTTGTGAAATGGAAATCATGTTTAACCAATTTATTGGAGTTCTTTGATGAAGTAACAGGTGCTGTGGACAAAGGGGAACTGGTGGATGTACTGTACTTAGATTTCCAGAAGGCATTTGATATCGCGCCTCATCAAAGGTTATTGTATAAAATAAAAGCTCATAGTGTAGGGGGTAACATATTGGTATGAATAGAAGATTGGCAAGTTAACAGGAAACAGAGAGTAGGCATTAATGATTCATTTTCCGGTTGGCGGGATGTGAAGAATGGTGTGCCACAGGGGTCAGTGCTGGGGCCTCACCGCTTTACAATTTATATAAATGACTTGGATGAAGGGACCGATGGTCTGGTTGCTAAATTTGCTGATGACACAAAGATAGGTAAGAAATTAAGTTGCAAAGAAGACATAAGGAGGCTACAAAAGGATATAGATAAGTTAGGTAACTGGGCAAAGATCTGGCAAATGGAGTATAATATCGGAAAATGTGAGGTTGTCCATTTTGACAGGATGAATAAAAAGGAGGCATGTTATCTAAAAGATGAGAGATTGCAGAGCTCTGAGATGCAAAGGGACCTGGGTGTCCTAGTGCATGAATGGCAAAAAGTTAGTATGCAAGTGCAGCAAGTAATTATAATAGAATGTTATCGTTTATTGCAAGGTGAATTGAATACAAGAGTAGGGAGGTTATGCTTCAGTTATGCAGGGTATTGGTGAGACCATATCTGGAGTACTGTATACAGTATTGGCCTCTTTATTTGAGGAAAGATGTGAATGCATTAGAAGCAATTCCGAGAAGGTTTACTAGATTAGTACCTGGAATGATCGGGTTGTCTTATGAGGAAAGGCTGGACAGGCTAGGTTTGTGTCCACTGGAGTAAGAGGCGACTTGATTGAAACATAAGATTCTGCGGGGACTTGACAAGGTGAATATGGAAAGGATGTTTCCTCACGTGGGAGAATCTAGAACTCGGATCACTTTCAAAATGAGGGATCGCCCATTTAGGACAGAGATGAGGAAAAAATTCTCTCTCAGAGTTGTGAGACTTTGGAATTCTCTTCCTCAAAAGGTAATTGAGGCAGAGTCCTTGAATAGCTTTAAGGAAGAGGTAGAGGGATAGGTTAATTGAGGTTAAACTCAGATCAGCCACGATCTTATTGACTGGCAGAACAGGCTCGAGGGGCCGAGAAACCTACTCCTGCTCCTAATTTTTATGCTCGTATGTTCTGTTTTTGGGACCATTCTGTGTGAAAATGGCTATCATGACTCTTTACATTACAACAATGACTACGCATAAAAAGTACTTCATTAGCTATGAAGTGTTTTGGGGGAAACCTGATGTTGTAAAAGGCACTATATAAATACAAGTTCTTTATTCATCCAAAAGTTACTTAACGTTAATTTTACACACAAGCAATTTGTATTGCAGCAAGGTATTGCACCCTGAAGGCCAAGGTGATGGACTTGAACCTTAATTTTTTGAAGATGTTAATTATGGTCCTCAACCTGCCTCCATTTGTCCAATACAGTGACTAAACAAGTTCCCTTTATGCAAGCCGCACTGTACCATAAAATGGGAATTATATAGACTTGCACTGGAATATTGGAATTATAAAACTGCCCCAATTTAAAGAAAAGACAGAGGCACAGTGCACATCAATTTGTGGGATACGGGTGTCACTGGCGAGGCTGGCATTTATTGCCCATTCCTAGTTACCCTTGAGAAGGTGATGTTAGATCTTCCTCTTGAACCACTAAAGCCCATGTGGTGAAGGTGACTACATTAGCCATTGTTTATGTAATTCCATCAAAGTGACAGTGGAAAACCAGGGGAACCCTGCGGAATTTCAGCGCCATGGATTAAAAAAATGTATTGTACAATAATGAAGCAGCGCTGTATACACGAGTGGAAGAAAGTATGATTTTTGACGTTGCATTGAGCAACCTTATGTGTAAAATTTGAGGTTCCTTTATTCTTTGATACCAGTTGCCTATACTGTGCCTTCAAATCTCTAGGAAATGCGCCCTGCACTCCATCTCTGCCAAGTCTGTATTTCTGATATTTTCCATGTTTCTGCATTAAATGGCAGCACATGATCCAGATTGGTCAAGACAGCAATCGGTGTGTGACGAGTATGGTCAGCTCGAGCTTGGGGGTTTGGGTTGCACTACAGAGCAGCGCTCAGGTTAAACTCTACCACGCCGGCACCTATGAAAACCTGGCAGAAGTCGACGTGGCTCCTGCGGTGCACAAGATGCTTGCAGGTAAGGAAAGAATTTCACCGCGGTACATCGTTAATGTGTCTGCAGCTCCTGAGAAGTCAGAGCAGCTGGAGCAGGCGTTGATGGTTTGAAGCTTTGAATCAGTGATAAGGCTTCAAGTTAGATTAAATTCCAGCAAACCTACTAATTCATGGCAAAATTAGTGATACGTTTTAGATGCATTCACTTCTGACTGCACTTTCGTCTCAAGGTGAAATATTTTCTCTGAAAATGTTACGTTAAAAAACTGGGCATTCCACAGCCTGTGGAGTCACGGGGAGAATGACCACATAGACGAGGTATCAGAGAGTAGTGAGTACCAAGGAAACTAGACCCCTGCCTCAGTCAGTGAGGAGAGAAGATTATTGAGATTGAGGAAGAATTAAATCAATGTAATAACAATATCTCTCAGCAGGTCAAGTAGTCAGTTAAGCACTAATTGGGTAAAGGCCCTTTGAGTTTGTGTGCCATTTTCCCAGCCATCCTGTTTGACAGCATGATCACAGTTAGGTGGTACATAGGTGTAATTACATGGGGAGAGTATTGACAGATATACAAACATAATCAGACCTATTGAGGATTCAAAAAGAAAAACAGAAAGTGCTGGAAATACTCGGCAGCATCGGTGGAGAGAGAAACAGAATTAATGGATGGAGTTTAATGCCCCTCTCAGGGTGAGTTTGGAGGAGGGGGGGGGACACGCAGAGTGATCGAGCAGGAAGGTGCGGTGTGGAGATCCCACCACCTTTCCACCTCCCTTCGAGTTAAATCCATGGCAGGCAGCCACCTGGAGGTCAATTGAGGTCCTTAAGTGGCCACATTTCTGTCACCACTGGTATTCAGTCAGCGGTGGGCAGGGATCTGGGTATGCCCCAATGCAATACCAGCAGTGACCGCCACTCCTGGTGGCGCTGCCGGCACTGCAGAACTGCCAGCCTCTGATTGGCCAGCAACTCTTGGGGCAGGATATCCGCCCCAGACACAGCAGTGCAGCAATTAAATGACCCCATGGAGCTCTCAGAGATGAGGTTTGTGGGGGATGCCACCAGAATTCATGGCAGTTGAGGAGCCCTCTGGCGCCTACATTAAATTTCGAGTGTTTGAGGTTGATAACTTTTCATCAGAATTTAAATGAAAATTCAGTATTTCTGGATTTTTAAAAACATTTATATACAACTATCATCATTTTTTTCTAATAATTTGGAAATACCACTTAACCTCTTTTGTTGCCCTTCTACTTGCCATAACATCCATGCAAGCCTACACCTGTTAAAATAAGTTTCAGTGTTCACCACAGCTTCTCAGGCTTGGGTCTCTCACTAAAGTTATGCAGCCCGCCAAAAGGTTTTATCTGGTGAGTTTCTAATTATTTCTGTCTCTCAACACATTTCCACACTTTGGCTTCTCATTAGATTCAAGCATTGCTTTAGAAATCCAGTACCTTGGTGAGGAGATATTCTCCTCTGCTATCGGCCTATCTGTACCGTGCACTTACCCTAACTTGGTGTATGAGGTGACCTACTCCCCAGTCGTCTACCAATGCTACTCAAAACCAGCCACTGGGGGATGAGGATTGGCTTTGGGAGAGTTGGTGACTTTTCAGTTTACAACAATATTATATTCAGTTGGAATAAAAGTCTCCCTTGTTGTTAGCAGCTTCCTTAAATGGATTTATTAGACGTTCATGAAATGTTGCCGTCAATTTAAAATATTTCAGATAAACATCTTCCCTTTTGAGCTTTAGGAAAGGAAATCTGCCCTCCTTACCCAGTCTGGCCTAGATATGACTCCAGACCCTCAACCTGGTGGCTTGACTCTTCACTGCCCTCTGCAGGCAACTGACTCAGTTGTCAAGAAGGTGGCTCACCACCATCTTCTCAAGGGCATTTAAGGATGGACAATAGATGCTGGCTTTTCCAAGTGACACTCACATCCCATGGATGAATTTTTTTTAAAAACTACAATGAGGAAGAATACAGAATGCAGAACTAGATAAGATTTGTAGGTAACCTATGGTCGGTATTGAACGTATTGGAAGATACCACTGTCTTGTCTGATTTTGGTGCACTATAAATTAAATATAGTCTATGTATCCTAGTTAGGGTTTTACCCAGCTCTGGAGCACATTGTATAATAAGGATTTCCTTTCCCTGACAGGTTCCGATGCCATTATTCGTCAGCACAAAGCTGCCTGCTTACGGATTACTGCCCTACTTGCCTGTAAAGACCTTCTCTGGATTGGAACGAGTGCTGGTGTGGTGTTAACTCTCTCTATTCCCCATGTCACTGCCAACACCACCTCTCTCAGGACACCTTTAATACCCATGGGTTCAGCGCACGGGCATACGGGACACGTACGATTCCTCACAGCTATTGAATTGCCAGAAATCTTCGATCTCACGTTCCCACCAACAAGGGAGCCAGGCAAGTTTTCTGAGTATCTAGCCTCTCATCTTTCAATTTTTTATTTAAGAACCATTCCCAGGCATCAGGGCAATGAGAAAGCTTTTGATTTCATTACATCTCAAGTCAGTTGGTACCTATGACTTTTCATTTTTAAAGAGGTCCTGCGCGCTATGTACAACTATATTTCGGAGAAGACAGCATTGTTCTTCCATCATCAAAGTATTTACCATCAAACTGAGAGGCAGAGTTAGAACTCTGAGCTACCATGGTCTTATATTAGTTTATATACAGCCTGGTTCTGTTTCAGGGTTTGATGTGCTGTACCGGAAACTGAGATACTTGTACTGTTCCTCTGCTTTTAGTCTAACACTAAGCTGTACATATGTTGAACGATGTTCCCCATTGTGGCAAGATTGTGGTATTTACACAGAATTTACAATGCAGAAACAGGCCTTTGAGCCCAATGGATCTGTGTTGATGTTTACACTCCACATAAGCCTCCTCCCACCCCTATTTATGCCACTGTTCCAAAAATTCCAGATAGGTTGATACAAATAAATTGGTCCAGATAGATTGATCTAAAATGATCCAAATGAATGTGTAAGATATTGGACTCTCCATTCCAAAGATAACAAAACTCACTCTCGGGTTTAACTGACATTCAGTGCTAATAATGCTCTTTTATATGGTCACAAGTTTGGAAATAGTCCACTAAACCTAAATATTTTCAAGTCTTTACATCACAGTCTTGCGTATATGCAAAGGAACTTTTGGCCTAGGAATTGGATCTCACTTTGCTTGTTTTATTGGTGTAAAATGGGCATCTAAGGATCCAATATAGGGGACAGCATGTGCCCACTCAATCTGTGCCAAAGGTGCACAACCTATCGTATTGGTTAGGGTTCCAACACAGGCGTCTAATGCGTCTCCCCAGCCCTTGCACATTTAAGAGCCTAATGCCTGTTTCAGCCGCCTTCGCAAATTTCAATTGCAACTCACCGCACCTTCTCGAGGGCAGTTAGGGATGGGCAATAAATGCTGGCCTAGCCAATAACACCCACATCCAATGAAGGAATTATTTTTTTTTTAAATGCACCATGCATGCTGGGATCAGTTTTGTCTGGCATTTAGCGGACAAACCAGCAGTCCTTAAAGGGACTCCTGGAGGCCATCAGTCAATGGATAAGTTTAAACTTTTTTTTAACTTAACCTGATTGTGGAGCCTGGGTGTGCTCGTCCACTTCCAATTACCTCCTCTACTGAGGACTTTGGCCACAACTCACCATTGATAATGGATCAATTTGGTATGGTGGTGTTGTCGGCTTCATCGAGTACATTCAACCTGCGCCACACCAGGGTTACGTACCGATTCAGGCACAATCCGATTTTTCTTGGTCTTTAATAAAATGAGAGGAAGTTTGTCCGGTAGAACCTCCTCCTGCCTGCCAGACCTTGGGATCAGGGCCCCTTACTGCCTCGTTCACTGTGCACAATAGGCATAATGCGAAGGGAGAGGATTGCAAATAACTAAAATATGGCTTAAAAATAAACTTCCTTTATTTCATTGGCTAAAAAAAAGCTTGTGAGCTATTTGTAATTCTGAAATCAGCTGCTCAGAAAGATTTAAAAAGTGGCAGCAAGTTTTATGGAATTTGAAATCTGGATAGTTGTCCCTGAAATGTTTAGAATAGAAGATGAGAACTTTAGTCAGTTTTTCACTACCTGTTGAGTAAGGCTGCAGGGTCAGTGTACCTTAGTGCAGAGCTGTTTTATATCTAATTATTCTATTCTGTAAAAGGTCCAGTGCTCAGAGTGACAAGAGAAACAAATTTGCAAATAAATTACAGAGCGGTGCAAGAACCAGACTGTAATTACAATAGGGGGCTTCAATTATCCAAATATAGACTGGGATAGGAACAGTGCAAAGGGATAAGAAGGGCGAGAGTCCCTGGAGTGTGTTCAAGATAATTTTCTGCAGTAGTATGTTTCCGGTCCAACGAGAGGACAGGCACTGTTGGACCTGGTTCTGGGAAATGAGCTGGCCCAAGTGGTTCACATATCAGTGGGAGAGCATTTATGGGACAGTGACCATTGTATCATAAGGTTTAGGTTGGCCGTGGAGAAGGACAAGGAGCAATCCAGAACAGGGATAATTAATTGGAGGAAAGCCAACTTTAATGGGGATGAGAATGCATCTGAGTCGAGTGAGTTGGAATCAAATGCTGGTGGAAAAGACGGTGGCTGAACAATGGGCTCCCTTCAAAGAGGTAGTATTGCAGGCAATGTCAAGGTATGTTCCCTTGAAGGGAAAAGGTAGGACAAATAAATCTAGAACACCCTAAATGACGAGAGAGATAGAGGTGAAGATGAAAAGGAAGAAGTATTCGTATGGCAGGTGTCAGATGAAAATACAATGGAGAATCAGGCTGAATAAAGAAGGACCAGAGGGGAAGTTGAAAAAGCTAATCAGAAAAGCAAGGAGGGAGCATGAAAAGAGACTGGCAGTGAACATAAAAGAGAATCCCAAGGTCTTCTATAAGCATGTAAATAATAAAAGGGTGGTAAAAGAAAGAGTAGAGCCGATTAGGGATAAAAAAGAAGACTTGCATGTGGAGGCTGGAGAAGTAGCGGAGGTATTAAACAAGTACTTTGCATGTGCCTTTACAAAGGAAGAGGATGCTACCCAGGCCGAGGTGAGAGAGGAGGTAACTGGTACACTCGAGGAATTTATAATTGAAAAGGAGGAGGTGTTAGAAAGGCCATCTTTACTTAAAATATATAAGGTACCAGGGCTGGATGGGATGCATCCAAGGGTACTGAGGGAGGTGGGAGTGGAAATTTCAGAGGCACTGGTGATAATTTTCCAGCCTTTCTTCGACACAGGGGAGGTGCCCGAGGACTAGAGAATTACGAATGTTACACCCTTGTTCAAAAAGGGGTGCAAGGATAATGCTGGCAACTACAGACCAGTCAGTTTGACTTCTGTGGTAGGGAAGCTTCTGGAAACTATAGTTTGGGACAAAATCAATGGTCACTTAGACAGGTGTGGGATAATTAATGAAAGCGAGCATGGATTCATTAAGGAAACATCATGTTTAACTAACTTGCTGGAGTTTTTTGAGGTGGTAACAGAGAAGATTGAGAAGGGCAATGCTGTTGATGTCGTATATATGGATTTTCAAAAGGCATTTGATACAGTGCCACACAACAGACTTGTGAACAAAATTCTAGGTCATGGAATAAAAGGGAAAGTAGGCACTTGGATAAGAAATTGGCTGAGTGACAGGAAACAGAGAGTAGTGATAAATGGTTGTTTTTCAAATTGGAGGAAGGTCTGTCATGGAGTTCCCCAGGGGTCAGTGTTGGGACCCTTGCTCCTTCTGACATATATCAATGACCTAGACTGCGCATGATATGAATATTGGAAGCATTGGCAACTGTAATGGCGATAGTCTTGAACTTCAAAAGGACATAGGCATATTGGTGAATTGGACAGACAAGTGGCAGATGAAGTTCAATGCAGAGAAGTGTGAGGTGATCCATTTTGGCAGGAAGAATATGGTCAGACAGTATAAAATAAAGGGAGAAACTCTAAAGAAGGTGCAGGAACAAAGGGACATCGGCGTATATGTACATAAGTCATTGAAGATGGCAGGGCATGTTGAGAGAGCAGTTAATAAAGCATATGGTACCCTAGGTTTTATTAATAGGGGCAGTGAGTGCAAGAGTAAGGAGGTCATATTGAACTTGGATAAGACTCTAGTTAGGTCTCATCTGGAGTACTGCGTCCAGTTCTGGGTGCCATACTTGAGGAAGGATGTGAAGGCATCGGAGAGTACAGAGGAGAGTCACAAGAATGATTCCAGGGATAAACAACTGTAGCTATGAGGATAGATTGGAGAGGTTGGGTTTGTTTTCCTTGGAGAAAAGAAGATTGAGACGAGACTTGATAGAGGTATCCGAGATAGTGAGGGGTATGGATAGGGTAAATAGTGAGGAAATATTCCCCCTCAGGAGTACATCAAGAACTAGAGGCCACAGATTCAAAATAATGGGCAGAAGCAGTAAATGTGATGTGAGTGAAAATTTTTTCACCCAGAAGGTGGTTGGAGTCTGAAACGAACTTCCTAAAAGGGTGACGGAGGCAGGTTCGATCGAGGTATTCAAAAGGGAATTTGATTGCTATTCGAAAAGAAAGAATGTGCAAGGCTACGGGAATAAGGCAGGGGAGTGGGATTAGCTGGAATGCTCTTTCAGCGAGCCAGTGCAGACTCAATGGGCTGAATGGCCTCCTGCACTGTTAAGATTCTGTGATTCTTTGACTGAATCCATGCCCCTGAGGCTAGTGGGCTTTACTGTGTTTACAAGCCTTCCATTCTACACAACAGTTAACTATTTTTTGGACTCGAGGGGCTAAATGGCCTACTCCTGTTCCCCTGTTACTACGATTGTGTTCACTTTTTCTGGTCTCAAGGCAGGTTATTTCTTTAACAAATGTCTCTTTTTTTAATGACAGGAGGGGAAAGAAGAAGTTGGGAATATATCTTTCTTGCACTTAATCGTCATTACAGAGTCAGATTTATTGGATATTATAATGTGATTAATCATGTCTTAATTAGCTGTGCATTATCAGGCTTTTGCATATACTATATGCTGATATAAAGAAATGCTAATGCTTGTGATGACACTGAATATGATATTAGAATATTTATGCTGTTAAAAATGGTGTCAGACAGAACACATGAAAATGCATTAGTACATGAAGTACATGAACAAAAGTGAAGAGTGAGTACATTTTGTAAGGAACAATTGTTCCACGTATGGATTATGAAAGGGACTTGGCAGATGGAGGTGAGGGTGTTATTGCTTCAATTCAGCAGCAAAAAAAAGACTAACAAAGTACTGGGTTCCATTAGCAGTGGGATAGAATGCATTGAAAAAGGTGGTGATGTTCCTAGGACATTGGTTGCACCAACGTACTGCATGGACTGCTGGTCCATGTCATTGGACGGATCGAGTGCATCATAAGCCAACCAGAATCACACTAGAACTCGAGACTTTTTTAAAAATTCATTCGTGGGACATTGGCATCGCTGGCTAGGCCAGCATTTATTGCCCATCCCTAATTGCCCTTGAGAAGGTGGTGGTGAGCTGCTTTCTTGAACTGCTGCAGTCTATGTGGTGTAGGTACACCCACAGTACTAGTAGGGAGGGAGTTCCAGAATTTTGACCCAGCGACAGTGATGGAACGGCGATATATTTCCAAGTCAGGATGATGTGTGTCTTGGAGGAAGACTTCTAGATGGTGGTGTTCCAACCTGTTCTCTGCCCTTGTCTTTCTGGATGGTAGTGGTCGTGGATTTGGAAGGTGCTGTCTAAGGAGGCTTGGTGAGTTCTTGCAATGAATCTTGTAGATGGTACACACTGCTGCTACTGTACGTCGGTATAGTTGGGAGTGAATGTTTGTGGATGGGGTGCCAGTCAAGCAGGCTGCTTTACCCTGGGTAGTGTCAAGCTTCTTGAGCGTTCTTTGAGTTGCACTCATCCGAGCAAGTGGAGGATATTCTACACAGTCTGGACAGGCTTTGGGGAGTCAGGAGGTGAGTTACTCACTTCAGGATTCCTAGTCTTTGACCTGCTCTTGTAGCCACAGCATTTATATGACTAGTCCAGTTCAGGTTCTCATCAATGGTAACCCCCCAGGATGTTGATAGTGGGGGATTCAGTGTTGATAATGCCATTGAATGTAAAGGGGCGATGGTTAGATTCTCTCTTTTTGAAGATGGTAATTTCTTCAAAACTTGTGTGGCGTGGATGTTACTTGCCACTTTTCAGCCCAAACCTGGATATTGTCCAGGTCTTGCTGCATTTGGACTGCTTCAGTAGATGCGGAGTCGCGAATACTGTTGAACATTGTGCAATTATCAGCGAACATCCCCACTTCTGAACTTATGATGGAAGGAAGGTCATTAATGAAGCAGCTAAAGATGGTTGGGCCTAGGACACTACCCTGAGGAACTCCTGCAGTGATGTCCTGAAACTGAGATGATTGCCCTCCAACAGCCACAACCACCTTCCTTTGTGCTAGGTATCACTCCGATTAGCGGAGAGTTTTCCCCCTGATTCCCATTGACTCCAGTTTTGCTAGGGCTCCTTGATGCCACACTCGGTCAAATGCTGCCTTGATGTCAAGGGCAGTCACTCTCACCTCACATTGGAGTTCAGCTCTTTTGTCCGTGTTTGAGCCAAGGCTGTAATGAGGTCAGGAGCCGAGTGGCCTTGGCAGAACCCAAACTGGGCATCAGTGAGCAGGTTATTGCTAAGCAAGTGCTGCTTCACAGCACTGTTGATGACCTCTTCCATCACTTTACTGATGACCAAGAGTACGCTGATGGGACGGTAATTCACCAGATTCGCCATTTATCCTGCTTTATGTGTACAGGCCATATCTGGGTAATTTTCCACATTGCTGGGTAGATGCCAGTATTGTAGCTGTAGTGGAACAGCTTGGCTAAGGATCTGACAAGTTCTGGAGCAGAAGTCTTCAGTACTGTTGCCAGAATATTGTCAGGGCTCATAGCCTTTGCAGTATCCAGTGCCTTCAGCTGTTTCTGGATATCAAGTGGATTGAATCAAATTGGCTGAAGATTGGCATCATGATGCTGGGACCTCCGGAGGTGGCCGAAATGGATCAGACACTCAGCCCTTATGGCTGAAGATTGTTGCAAATGCTTCAGCCTTATCTTTTGCACTGATGCGCTCCCCTATCATTTAGGATGGGGATAATTGTGGGGTCTCCTCACCAGTGAGTTGTTTAATTGTCCACCACCATTCACGACTGAACGTGGCAGGACTGCAGAGCTTAGACCTGATCCGTTGGTTATGGAATCACTTAGCTCTTAAGTGTCACTTGCTGCTTATGCTGTTTGGTACGCAAATAGCCCTGTGTTGTAGCTTCACCAGGTTGACACCTCATTTTTAGGTATGCCTGGTGCTGCTTCTGGCACGCCCTCCTGCACTCTTCATTGAACCAGGGTTGGTCCTGTGGCTTGATGGTAATGGCAAAGTGAGGGATATGCCAGGCCATGAGGTTACAGATTGTGTTCGAGTACCATTCTGCTGCTGCTGATGGCCCACAGTGCCTCATTGATGCCCAATCTATCCCATTTAGCACGGTAGAATGCCACTCAACTTGATGGAGGGTATCCTCAATGTGAAGGCAGGACTTCATCTCCACAATGACTGTGCGGTATCCTACTGATACTGTCATGGACATATGCAACAGGTAGATTGGTGAGGACGAGGTCAAGTATGCTCTTCCCTCTTATTGGTTCCTTCACCACCTGCCATAGACCCAGCCTAGCAGCTATGTCCCTCAGGACTCAGCCAGCTTGGTCTGTACTGGTGTTTCCAAGCCACTCTTGGTTTTGGACATTGAAGTCCCCCCACCGAGTACATTCTGCGCCCTTGCCACCCTCAGTGCTTCCGCCAAATGGTGTTCAACATGGAGGATTCATCAGCTGAGTGGGGGGGGTGGATCGGTATGTGGTAATCAGCAAGAGGTTTTCTTGCTCATGTTTGACCTGATGCCATGAGACTTCATGGAGTCAGGAGTCGATGTTGAGGACTCCCAGGGCAACTCCCTTCTAAATGTATACCACTGTGCCGCCACCTCTGTTGGGTCTGTCCTGCTGGTGGGACAGAGCATACCCAGGGATGGTGATGGTGGTGTCTGGGACATTGTCTATACGGTATGATTCTGTGAGGATGACTATGTCAGGCTGTTGCTTGAGTAGGCTGTGAGACAGCTGTTCCAAATTTGGCACTAGCCCCCAGATGTTAGTAAGGAGGACTTTGCAGGGTCAACAGGGCTGAGTTTGCTGTTGCCATTTCCGGTTAGTGGTTTGATACAATTGAGTGACTTGCGAGGCCATTTCAGAGGGCATTTAAGAGTCAATCACATTGCTGTATGTCTGGAGTCACGTGTAGGCTAGACCTGGTAAGGACGATGGTTTTCCTTCCCTAAAGGGCATTAGTGAACCAGATGGGTTTTTACGACAATCGGCAATTGTCATAGTTAGACTTTTAATTCCAGATTTTTTGATCAGTGTTATAAGGAAAGGTTGAGGAGGCTGGAATTGTTCTCGCTTGATGTGACTTCAAAGTAGCCTACAAGAGGTTTTCAGAATTACAAAAGTGAAGGATAAAAATTATCCTGGGTAAATTGTGCCCACTGATGAAATAGTTAAAAAATTAATGAACATAGTTTATCGTTACAGAAATCAAGAGTAAATAGGAAATTCAAGTAGAGCCATTTCACACAAAGAGCAATGTACATATGGAATGAGTTACCAGGGAATGTATTGCCGCAAATAACGTCAATGGGTGAACGAACAACTAGATGCACTCCTGGAGAAGGAGGGACAAATTAAGAAAGCAGGAAGACTGAGATTGAACTATTTGACCATTTCCTGTTCTAAAAATGTCTAATTTCTGTGATGTTAATGTGAATTTTTTAACCCACTGAAAATGTAAACAGAGTACTTTTAATAATGACTTTTATTTTAATTACATTGAGTTTATTTTATTAAACTAGGGTTAGATCAAAACAGTCAGCATAATTGACAAAATGTTTGCGCACAGCACTTTTGTGTAAAGTCTAACTGCCTATTTCATACTCTAGGTCGCCCCAGTACAGGTGGTGAAAGATTGATTGGTTCACAGAAGCGAGATTCAGCAAGACGGCGATCGTCTGCCATTATTCCATTAAAAACCAACATGCTGGTGATCAGCGGAGGAGACGGGTATGAAGACTTCCGCCTTACCAACAGTAGTGAGACTGTCGGCCGTGATGATAGCACCAACCATCTGCTTCTGTGGCGTGTGTGAGAAGAGTGATGCCTGGTGTTGGCTACAAGACTACTGTTATTGTTTGTCTCCCAGTGTGCTTTGTCTAATGCTTGGGCATTTAGTCTCTGTGCGCATTGTTTGTTTTTTTTCCTGTACACGAGCAGGACCCTGAGTGAATGATCAGCAGTCTTAAGACATGTCTACAGATTGTGAAGCGCTCAGCCTGAATTTTCTGCAATGCTTGTGATGCTATATTCTGTGTCGCACAGTGTGACGTGGATATGAAATGGCTCATGGTTGTGTGGGACTTTGAATGAGTACATGGAACAAGAGAGAATGGCCCCCATCATCAGTGATAATTATGGGTTCCCATTGATGAAAGAGAAGCCGCTCAGTTTGGGATCAAGAAATGATGCAGTGTCGCAGGAAGTTAAACAAAAAAAGGCAAGGGATTGTGGGAATAATATTTTGTACAGGACATCTTCATGTATGGTCAGAGCTCTGTTCCCCTTTATCTCTTAACTTTTTGACCAAATGTTGAAAAGCTGACAGTCCATTTTAGCAACAATTATGGGGAATCTTTATTTGTGCTTCAACCTGATAGCAAAGTGACTAAGTTTCAAGTAACCTCCAAGTAATAATTTCCAATGAGAAGTTCATCTGTGGGAACCTGTCTAGGACAATGTTGGTGGTCTGCATGGATATTGTGACAGTGGACTTCTGCTTTTTGTTGTTGTTTAAAAGGAAGAGGCCTTTTGGAGATCAGAAAACCTCACTCTAATGCATCATATTTATACAAACCATAAAAATGGAACTCACCGTGACATGCGTGTATGTACTGACATACCCAAGGCAGACATGTTCGTGAACATTCATTCTTGGTGAATCTGCATGAAAGAGAATTGTGTTTGTAATATTATCATCTTTTAGACATGGCACAAATGTCTTTCCATGTACTGTCACATTCGTTCAAAGGACCGATGAATCGCTTTGTAAGTATCTCATTGTGTGTATCCACAGTTGCAGCGTTCCAGTGTGTTCTTGGGTGTGTTCAACTGCCTTCTTAGTAGAATGGAGTTGGTTCATACAGAAACCAGAGAGGGTGTGTAAACTGACAATGTGCAATATGTGGCCGAGATCTTGGAGGACCATCACTTGTTTAGGACCATTCAAGCAGAGGACTTTCGAACATTTGCAGAAGCACCAGTTAATTAGTGCCACATAATCACCTCAGTCTGTCAAAGGCTGTAATCGTGGTTGAAGCTACCTTTTGGTCAGTTGTATCGCATTGGTCCTCCTGTACAGTATTTATGTTCATTTTAACTTAGTTACCTTTACAGCACTTAATTTATGCATTTATCTTTTTGTTTAAAAGGTATCGCTAGAAATTTGACAAAGTTTGTTTTACATTTTGTGGCTTAATCTGGTTGTTTATTCTGTGTAGTAGAGTTTTTGAAAATGCAAGACTGAAGTATGCGGATCTTAACCTCGGTGAATGAAATGCAGTTTCTCCCAACTCCCCATAGAACTTCCGTTTTTCCCCGTAACAATTCTGTAATAAAACAACAGTTATATTGTGAGATGTTTGGTGTTAAATCAGCGCAAATGCAGAAGATACTTTCTGGAAATTCCAATGCAATTGTTAATTGGGTTGATGAACTGTATGCAACCAAAACACTATAAACTTGCCCTCCTCTTTACAGGTGCTCACTGACCTGTTGTGGATTTCTACCATTTTCTGTTTTTATTTTTAATAATTGGGTAGGATATTTGATGAAGGCTATTTTACTTATGAAAGTGAAAGCAGATTTTTGAATGACTTTCGGGGTCAAAGATAATGGGAATCTAAGTTGAACATAAACTGTTACTGTTGTCAACAAAGTTCTGCATCCAGGGCAGTAGAGAGAAGAATGTAGCCCAATATCTTTTTATTTTGTTCATTGATTTGTTTCTAAAGCCTTTCAGATGTGAGGTATACAATTAAACCATCTGATGTTAGGATTATGCTTGATAATTACCTCTTGAAAGACAAATTCCAAAATTTAGGATTAAAACCTGCACATGATGCCAACTGCATTTCTGGTGGGACTCACACATCCAGCCCCTTGCCCTGCTGTGTGCAGAGGGTATTTAGCCTGTTCTTTTTTTCTTCCTTCCGAAGTAGTTTGACTGATTAAACCTGGCGTCTTCTGATTTTGAACACTCTGTTTTATTTTGGATCTCCCAAAAACAACACATACAACAATTGCTCCCAAATGATTTTGCCTGATAAAAACCCAAAGAACAAGGCAGAATGCAAATTCAAGTCCTATGTTTTTTTTTTCCTTTCTGAATGTTGTAGCAATGGTCAAGCAGCCAGTCACTGGTTTTAAAGACTTCAGAAAGTGTGAAGGGAAAATTCTGCCCTGCTCACCCCTCCCAGGTCCTATTAGACATGGATGCGATTCTAAAACTATGAAAAACAACAGAGATAAGCATTGGACTAAATGTTAATTGGCGATTGCTTACCCCGACTGCACAGGGATTAGAGTCCTGACATCGGATTGAATATTTTGTATCTGAAGGGTGAAAATTAGATTGTTGGTTCCAAGTTACCAGATGTCAGATCAGCTGGGTAATAAATGGTTACTGCAAAGCGTGTTTGTGTTGTCATACAGCACATGCAATCTATCCAGTGAAATTCTTTATTATCAACTGGCTTTGAGTGCTGTTGGAGCTGCACTCATCCAGGCAAATGGAGAGTATTCCATAACACTCCTTCATTGCTGCAGAATTCCCACTCTCTCACCTGCTCTTGCAGTCACAGTATTTATATGGCTAATCAAATTCAGTCAGTGGTAACCCCAGGACGTTGAACCTAAGAAACGTGACACATAGAAAGAAGACCTGTTAACCCAGGAGTTATATTTGCTTTAGTGGCTGTGATTCTCAGTGGAAATAAGGAAGCACTAATAGACTATTTGCACTACCATTTTGTATTGATGAGCAGTTTCATAAGTCTGGTCTCATCACCAGAATTGTTTTTTTAAAATATTCATTCATGGGATGTGGGCATCATTGGCTAGGTCTTTATTTATTCCCCATCCCCTAATTGCCCTTGTTCAGAGGGCATTTTAAGAGTCACATGTACGCCAGACCAAGTAAGGATGGCAGATTTCCTGCCATTAGACTACTGATTCCAGATTTTTATTCAAATTCCCCAACTGCCACGGTGGGATTTGAACCCAGGTCCCCAGAGCATTAGCACACCACCACCATCCCTGGCTTGAGGTGAGCAAGGTGAGACCATCTTGGAATTCATATGGTGAAAGCAAAAATGCAGTTTAATGCAGCATTAACCATTGTACATTAGCAGATAGAATTTCAACAATCACACACCATGAAGAGTTTTCATAGTGATTCCAATCAAACTGTTTAGAAATTGTACAGAATGCAACCTCTTTTAGCTGCTTAACCTTTACTTCGAGTTTCTTCTGCCAGTGAAGCAATAGTTGCACAAGTTCTGATGATGCTGATGTTTCTTCCCAGGATGTACAGAAAGTTTTAATTGGCCCATGGTGATATCAAGATTTTTAAATGTCTGGAGAATGTTGGGGTGGAGTGGAGGCTGGAAAAAGCTCAATATACAACGCTCCAAGAGCAAAGGAAGCCTTATCAGTCTAAAGTTCTGAAGTCACTGATTTCGGGGAGGCAGAGTTAAAGGTTCCTGGTATAAGCAATGAATTCTAAGTGCCTAGACTAATGTTGGATGTACAATTAAACTGAGTAACACAATTCAGGGGGAAAAAAAAACCAATCTCACCAGCAAGAAGTTTACTTTTAGTTTAATTGTTTTTTTTTTACATATTGTGTCAAAGGGATTAGAGAAAAGAATTGAGCTTCTTATCAGAGAGAAGTTTGTGATGTGCAAGTGGGGAAGTGCTGAGAGACGAGTAAGCTCAGGAGGCCCATGGATGGACTTAAGTGTTTTGTGGCATCTATCAGAATAAGTAAATGAACTCATTGAAACTTGTTTGGAGACATTATATCACTTCAGACTCCCATCTCTGGGAGTTTTACTTTTATACGTTCTGGTAAGACATTTCCACCAAGGAAAGGAAAAGCAAGATTTGTTTTGTGACTGCAAAGGATGTGTTAGAAATCATAGTTTTGAATGTTTTGTACCAAGTAGCGAGGGCAGAATTTTTCGCTCGGCGTGCAGGCGCACACCCCAACCCGCTCAAGCGTGAAATACCACGTGATGACGTCAGGTGAGCGTCCCAACGTCTTCGCGCGATATTTCAGACGGCAGGCACGCGTGAGAGTCGGAAGCGTACCCTCCAACAATTAAGAGGCCTATTAAGGCCATTAAAGTTGTAATTAACGGAGATTTTTCGTTGCCCGTCCAGCGTTATGGTTGGCGGGCGGGTGAATTGGCCAGGCGGCCTTTGCATTTTTCGGGAAACTTCACCCACGGCCGGGATGAGGTTTACGTTATTAAATTTTTAAAAATAAAAACGTATGGACAGAATTTTCACCTTGTATATGTTATGGTGACTGCTTCTGATGCGTGGGCGTTTTTTTTCTGCATTTTAAAACCTGTTTTTATTGCATTTAAATTTTTCAGCTCTCTGAGGCAGCTTTCTGCCTTCGGGGTGCTTTCATTCCTCCCTCCCCCTGCGCCCGTGCTGACTTCAGCGCTCGCCCTCCTCCCACCCCCACCCTGGCAGCGCTGTGTCGTTCAGCATGTGTTTAACGCTGGCTGGCCGTTAATGGGCCAGGCAGTGTGAAATCGTGGCCGGGGGCCAATCGTGTTCGGAGTTCCCTTCCCCGGCCGCTCCCACCGCGTGCCCGCCGAACTAAAAACTCTGCCCCGAGAGCGGGTAAAACAGAAAAGCGATTGATTGAAGTCATGGTGCATAAAGCAATGAATGATATGCAGCTGGTCTTTAAACTCCAGATCAGCTGATGTTGCTATTCAATCTTTGGGCACTGAATCTCAGGAAAGAGCTAGTAGATTCGCCAGAATGACACCGGAGCCTAAAGCATCAAGGACAGGTTGCATAAACTTGACTTTCACCCCATTTGAGTTTAGAAAATTTAAGGGGTGATCAAATCAGAATATTTAAAATGATAAAGGGATTTGATAGGGAAGCCGCAGAGAAACTATTTCCTTTGGTGGAGGAATCTCGGAAAAGAACATAATCTTAAAATTAGAACTAAGCCATTTAGGAGTAAAATCTAGAAATTCCCTTTTGCACAAGGGGTCAGGAAAACCTGAAAGTCCCCCCCTGAAGATTGTCAATGTAGAGTCAATTGAAATTTTCAAGACTGAGATCAACAGATTTTTGTTAGGATATCGAGGGACATGGAGCTAACTAATGCCAGTAAGCCTGTTTCCCAGTTATCCACTATGTCCATTGGAGAGAGCTGTTTTCTTTTTAGGCTTTGGAATGAATCCTGAAATGGGGCCAGAGAAAGAGTGAATTACACTAGTCACAACGAATAAACAAAAAGGCACATGAGATACGGATTGGTACGTATAGCTACAAAGAACACCCTGCACCATCTTTTGAACCAGGATAAGGATCAACAGACAAGCATTAATTTAGGACAGAGAAGTCAAATGAGTCCAGCAACATTGATGATTAGACAGCTCAGAACAGCACTTCAAAGATTACATTAAAATATGTAATTGAAATACAGTGGCTATTCAAGACATGAGGAAAAATTTAATTCCCAGACAGGAAAGTGGTCTACCTAGCAAGCAGCCCACTCTTCAGGGAGTTCAGGAAAGATATATTAACATTTGCAGAGTGCTCAGCGTATATTCACCTGAACTATACCAGCGCCTGAAGCTAAATTATGGCTGGCAGTGATTCCTTGGCTATAAAAATCAGGCAGCTCAGAGGAAATTGGCCAATGCAGGATAATTACAATGGGACAGATGATTCCAATGCACAATTGGTTGGGGAATGGGCGGGTGCCCAGGTCAGGGGAGGCCAACATTTTTTTTCCAAGACTCGCTTCACAGAATAAGAAATACAAACCTTGAGGGGCCTCTTTGCCCAATGATCAACTAGGAAAGCTGCAGCTGTTCCTTTGCTCTGGCCAACACAAATGGCAGTGGGGTCCCAATGAAACCATCAGGACCCTCACTGCCTTTGGGCACGTGTCCCACAATTTTTAACAGGTCCAGTTGGCTCGGATGGCATTCTACATCAGCACACATTCTTTCTATACCTGGAATGAACACTGTTTCCTTTGTGAATATCATCAACTTTTAGTTGCTTGCTCACTGTGTCTTTATCAATAGGGCTAATACGGACTTAATCAAAAATATATTAAATATTCCTTTCCTGCACGCGATGTGTTAAAAATTCAGTTTTTCTAATTGCCACACATCTTCATGAATGTTGTTACTAAAAATGCCATTACCTGAAAACCTTTATCTAAAAGATGTAAAGAAAAACACCACAAAGTAAAGAGTAACTGAAGAAAATGGATTTACTTGTGGGGAGCTGATTTTAAAGCAGGCTGAAACTGTTCATGGCTCGAACAAGAATTGCCTGTTTTGCAAGATTCTACATGAAGCATCGGAGTGGGTGATATACCTGTTTTAGCACAAACATTGTCAATGTCTTTCATCATTCGTCATTCACCAGCATGATTACTTTTACTGGTTACTGGCTGATATCCTAAGATTCACATTGTTACAGACACTTGGCTCACAAGGTATTGTACTGTGCAGTGCCTCTTTACAATTAAAAGACCTGTTGAATATAATTCATGGTACATGACACATGATAAATAAATACTGTCAAGGCATCAATCTTCTACAAGAAAAGTCCCCTTTTTCTTTTTAATGTCCCCATGTTATAATATTTTCACAAACAATTCTTTGTAGGCCAATTGGAAAGGATAGTAACACCTTTAATATTGTGTCAGTTTGATGTTCGGTGATTGCTTTGTAACTATCAGTCTGCACTGAAGGGAACTGTTTATTGAAAAGCCACTTGTATTGAGTTCAAGAGCTAACAGTAAAATAAAGAAGACATGAAATAAAACTATATGCAGAGAGAAAACAACAATTTGTTTCTTATGTTGCAAATTGCTTGGCAATGGGAGAAGCCACCTTTGTGTATTGTAAATAATGGTATATATTTCCTCTTATGTACATACTGTTCTGTCTTTAATTGTTGATATGAATTTAATGGCATATTTTTATATACTTGTTTAAGTATCACTGGTGCAACTATTGTGCCAGGGCATTTAAATTATAACTACTACAGTACTTGGAAAGCTTTTATTCTGAACCATGAAAAGTCAAGTGAGTTTGTCATGTTTATCACGTAATGCTGTTATGTTTTGTCACTGTGGGATCTTTGTAATTAAAGTTCACTGGTGCCAGCTATTTAGGTTGTGTATAAGCGTTTTTTATTTCCATTGATCTTTTTGGAAAAAAATATATTTAAAGGAGGTCAATTTCAGGAATGAATGTTTGGAGACTTTTGTTTACGGACTAGGGCATCGTTGTGGTTCTTGCGCATGATGTTATGTATGTCTGTCCTCTGTCTGAAACTGAGGGTGGAATTTTCTGTGCCCGTTGGCAGTGGGCGTGTTTGGCGGCATGAGCGGACAATATAGCAACATTGTGAAAGCAGTTTGCAATCGTTCGCTCTGCCCGTCAATGGCGGGCTGCGTTTCCTGCCGTTGGACACCGGGAAATTCATTGTAATACATCTGCATATTATTATAAGCCAGCTTGCTGGAATCATCTCCCCATGCTGGGTCATCTGAACACTTCGCAATCGCACATAAGTGACGTGCTCCTGGTGAGCTGCACTTCACTGGTTACTTTGAGGTTTGTTGTTCTACTTTGTTTCGGGCAGTACTTGCAGTCATCAGCGCCAGGCTTCACAAGCAGCACCACATCACTTTTAGGGAGGCTCACGGGCAGATCTCTACCTACCAGACCAGTCATAAGGCTGTAGGGCAAAGGCTTGTTTGGGGAAGGGGGAAAAGTGGCCACAGGCAAGGGAAGAGGTTGCAGGGCTGTACTGGGGAAAAGGAGTATCCCAGGGTGTGTGTGGAGGCACAAATTGATCAGTGCAAGTGGCCTCAAGATGGTGAGGGCTGAGGAGGCAGTCTTCAGAGGAGATGAGGCCAGATGGAGATGTGAGGGTGTGTGTGAGAGAGAGTGGTGACGTCCATAAGACATAGGAGCAGAAATTAGGCCAATCGGCCCATCGAGTTTGTTCCACCATTCAATCATGGCTGATAAGTTTCTCAACCCCATTCACCCACCTTCTCCCCATAACCTTTGATCCCGTTACCAATCAAGAACCGATCTATCTCGGTCTTAAATACACTCAATTACCTGGCCTCCACAGCCTTCTGTGGCAATGAATTCCATAGATTCACCACTGGCTAAAGAAGTTTCTCCTCATCTCTGTTCTAAAAGGTCTTCCCTTTACTCTGAGGCTGTGCCCTCGGGTCCTAGTCTCTCCTACTAATGGAAACATCTTCCCCACGTCCACTCTATCCAGGCCTTTCAGTATTCTGTAAGTTTCAATCAGATCCCCCCTCATCCTTCTAAACTCCATCGAGTATAGACCCAGAGTCCTCAAACGTTCCTCATATGTTAAGCCTTTCATTCCTGGGATCATTCTCGTGAACCTCCTCTGGACCCTCTCCAGAGCCAGCACATCTTTCCTGAGATACGGGGCCCAAAATTGCTCACAATATTCTAAATGTGGTCTGACCAGAGCCTTATAAAGCCTCAGCAGCACATCCCTGCTTTTATATTCTAGTCCTCTCGAAATAAATGCCAACATTGCATTTGCCTTCCTAACTACCGACTCAATCTGCAAGTTAACCTTAAGAGAATCTTGGACTAGGACTCCCAAGTCCCTTTGCACTCCAGATTTCTGAATTCTCTCCCCATTTAGAAAATAGTCTATGCCTCTATTCTTCATACCAAAGTGCATGACCTCACACTTCCCGACGTTGTATTCCATCTGCCACTTCTTTGCCCATTCTCCTAACCTGTCCAAATCCTTCTGCAGCCTCCCCGCCTCCTCAATACTACCTGTCCCTCCACCTATCTTTGTATCATCTGCAAACTTAGCCAGGATGCCCTCAGTTCCTTCATCTAGATCATTAATGTATAAAGTGAAAAGTCATGGTCCCAACACTGACCCCTGCGGAACTCCACTGGTCACCGGCCGCCATCCTGAGAAGGACCCCCTTATCCCCACTCTCTGCCCCCTGCCAGACAGCCAATCTTCTAAACATATATATATAAAATCTTCTATCCATGCTAGTACCTTGCCTGTAATACCATGGGCTCTTATCTTACTGAGCAGCCTCCTGTGCGGCACCTTGTCAAAGGCCTTCTGGACGTCCAAGTAGATAACATTCATTGGCTCTCCTTTGTCTCACCTACTCGTTACCTCCTCAAAGAATTCCAACAGATTTGTCAGGCATGACCTCCCCTTGATGAAACCATGCTGACTTTGCCCGATTTTACCATGCACTTCCAAGTATTCTGAAATCTCATCCTTAATAATGGACTCTAAAATCTTACCAACGACCGAGGTCAGGCTAATCGGCCTGTAATTTCCCGTCTTTTGCCTCACTCCCTTCTTAAACGGGGGGGTTACATTAGCGATTTTCCAGTCCCCTGGGACCCTCCCTGACTCCAGTGATTCCTGAAAGATGGCCACTAACGCCTCCACTATCGCTTCAGCTATTTCCTTCAGAACTCTGGGTGTAATCCATCTGGTCCAGGTGATTTATTCACCTTCAGACCTTTCAGTTTTCCTAGCACCTTCTCCTTGGTAATGGCCACCATACTCACCTCTGCTCCCAACTCTCTTGAACTTTGGGGATGTCACTCGTGTGTTCCACTGTGAAGACTGACGCAAAGTACCTATTCAGTTCCTCCGCCATTTCTTTGTTCCCCACTACTACTTCTCCAGCGTCATTTTCCAGCGGCCCAATGTCCACTTTTGCCTCTCTCTTATATATCTAAAAAAAAACTCTTGCAATTTTTTTTATATTACTGGCTAGTTTACCCTCATATTTAATCTTCTCCCTCCTTATTTCATTTTTAGTTGTCCTCTGTTGGTCTTTGTAGGCTTCCCAATCCCCTGGTTTCCCACTGCTCTTCGCCGCATTGTATGCTTTCTCTTTAGCTTTTATGCTGTCCCTGACTTCCCTTGTCAGCCATGGTTGCCTCGTCCTCCCTTTAGTATGCTTCTTCTTCCTAGGGATGAATTTTTGCTGTGTCTCCCAAATTACTCCCAGAAACTCCTGCCATTGCTGTTCCACTGTCTTTCCTGCTAGGCTCATCTCCCAGTCAATTCTGGCCAGTTCCTCCCTCATGCCTCTGTAATTGCCTTTATTCAACTGTAATACCGTTACATCTGATTCCAGCTTTTTCCTCTCAAATTGCAAGGTAAATTCTATCATCTTCTGGTCACTTCCTCCTAAGGGTTCCTTCACCTTAAGCTCCCTTATCAAATATGCCTCATTACACATCACTAAAACTAGAATTGCCTGTTCCCTAGTGGGCTCCACCACAAGATGCTCCAAAAAGCCATCTTGTAGACATTCGTGCAGAGTGGGCAGGCATCAGCCCAACAGTGCAGCGTGCTGGCATATCAATCATTTGCACTGAACGCCAACTTTTCATCAAAGTAAATTGTTCTTGCCAAAGCAATTTTGTATTTACAACTACTGACAATCTTTATCAATGACCTGCATGAAGGGACCCAATGTATGCTTGCTAAATTTGCTGATGACACAAAGAAAAGGAGGAACATGAGTTCTCAAGAGGACATTGAGAGTCTACAATGGGATTTAGGTAGGTTAAGTAAGTAAACAAAAATTTGGCAGATGGAGTATAATGTGGCAAAATGTCCCACTTTGGCAGGAAGAATAGAAAAACAGTATGTTATTTGAATGGAAAGAAACTGCAGACCTCTACGGTACAGAGGGATCTGGGTGTCCTGGTACATGAATCACAAAAAGTTAGTATACATGTTCAGCAAGTGATTAGGAAAGCAAGTGGATTGTTGGTGTTTATTGCAAGGGGAATCGAGTTTAAAAGTAGGGAAGTGTTGCTACAGTTGCACAAGGTTTTAGTTAGACTACATCTGGGGTAACATGTACAATTTTGACCTCCTTACTTAAGAAATGATATAACTGCATTAGAAGCAGTTCAGAGAAGGTTCATTTGACTGATTCCTGGGATGGGGGGAGAGGGGGTTGTCTTATAAGGAAAGGTTGAACAGTTTGGATCTATACTCATTGCAGTTTAGAAGAATGAGAGCAGATCTAATTGAAACATATCAGATCCTGATGGGACTTGATAGAGTGGAAGCTGAGAGGATGTTTGCCCTTGTGCTGGAGTCTGGAACTAGTGGACACAACTTTATAAGTTGGGGCCTCCCATTTAAGAACATGATGAGAATTTTTTTCTTTCAGTCGGTTATTAGTCTGTGGAACTTTCTTCCCCAGCAAGCAGTGCAGACTGGGTCATTGAATATATTCAAGGCAGAGTTAGATAGACTTTTGATCAAAAGGGGTTATGGGGGGGAGCAGGCAGGAAAGTGGAGTTAAGGCCACAATCAGATCAGCCGTGGTCTTATCGAACGGGGCAGCACACTCAAGGGGCCGAATGACTTACTCCTGCTCCTAATTCCTGTGTCCCAGTGAATCAGAGGTTTTTTGCTAATTTCAGTGAAACGTATTTGAATCAAATTCTGAGTTGAATTACATGGAACCTAAAGCACATAAACAGGCCTTTCCGCTTAGCTGGCCTGTGCTCTACACAAACCTGCTCTCACCATACTTAGTCCTCTTAACATACCTTCTCTTCTCATATTTCTCATGAACTTAGTAAGATTCCCCTAAAATGCTTCAATGCTATTTGCCTCGACTACTCCATGTTGTAGCAAGTTCCACAGTCTAAGCACTCTGAGTAAAGTTTCACTTGGATTCCTGTTTGGATTTATCATTTGTTTTATATTTATGGCTCTAGTTATGTCCCCTGGTTTTAGAGTCTCTCACAAGTGGAAACAGCTTCCCTATGTCTACTCTCTCAAACCTCTACATAATTTTAAAGACCTGTATTAAGGCACTTTCCAGCCTTTACTTTTCTAGAGGAAAATATCACAGCATGTTCAGTTTTCCCTTTCAGTTCCGGTATCAGAGTTGGCAAAGTGGAGCCTGTCACATATTGGTGGATTTATTTTTACAGCTCCCAGTCCAGCCATTTCCACAGTGTGGGTCGTGAGGAAGTTAAACTGGATAGAAATTCTTGCGTGAGTCAGTTTTACTATAAAACAGTATCAGCTTAGGAAGCAACACACATAAAATGAGCCTGTTCAATACATTACAGTGAACTCTGCTCATTAATGTTTAATATAGCCTTTGAAAGATGACCTCTGCCTGTACAAACTATCGCCCATCTCCAACCTCTCCTTCCCCTCCAAATTGTTTGAAAGCATTCCCAAATCCTTGTACATATACCCCAACATTCCATGTTTGATTCCCTCCAATCAGGTTTCTACACTGAAATGACTCTTATCAAATTCTATGTGACGTTGTCAGTGGCAAGCGATGCCTCTGCATCCTTTCCAATCTGTTCATCATATCCTCCTCCAATGTCTCTCCACCATGTTCCAGGAGGTTGGAACTGCTCTTGCCTGGTTCCATTTTCACCTATTGAATTGTAGCCAGGCAATCAGCTATAACATGGTGTCAACCTGTTACTGCACTGTTGTCTCTGCTGTATCCCTATCCTTGACCCCCCTGTCTCCCATCTACATGCTGTCCATCAGTGACAACATCTGAAAAATATTAATGTTCCACATATACACTGACAACACTCAGCTCCATCTCATCACTGCCTCTCTTGATCCCTCCACTGGGGCAGATTCGTCACACCGCTTTTCGGACGTTCAGTATGGGATGAGCAGAAATTTCCTCCAACTAAATATTGGGAAGATTGAAGGCACTATCTTTGGCCCCTGAAACAAACTCCCTTCTGTGGCCACCATTTTCATTCCTCTCCTGGGAAACTGCCTGAAGCTAAGCCGAATAGTTCACAACTTTGTTTTTGACCACAAGATAAGCTTGCTACCACATATCCCCTCCATCACCAAGACTGTCTATTTTCACCTCCTTAACAACGCCCGGCTCTGACCTTGCCTCAGCTCCTCTGCTGCTGAAACCCTCATGTATGCCTTGGTTGTGTCTAAACTTAATGATTATAATGTCCTCCTGACTGGTCGCTCATCTGCCACCCTCCATAAAATTTTGATCATCCAAACCCTGCTGACCATATCTTAACTTGCACCAAATCCCATTCACCCCTGTACTTCTTGACCTACACTAGCTCCTGGTCTGACAATGCATCAACTTTGAAATTCTCATGCTTATTTTCAAATCCTCCAAAGACTCACCCCTCCCTATCTCTGAAGCCTCCTCCAGCCCTACAAGTCTTTGAGATGGCTGTGCTCCTCTAATTGTGGCCTCTTGCACATCCCTGGTCATAACTGCACCACTAATGGTGGCTGTGCTTTCAACTGCCTAGCCCTAAGCTCTGGAATTCCCTCCCTAAAACTCTCCATCTCTCTTCCCTCCTTTAGGATGCCCCTTAAAACCTATTTCTTTGACAAAACTTTGGGCCATCTGCTCTAAGGTGGCTTGGTTTCAAATTTTGATTGATAATGTTCTTGTGAAGCACCTTGGGACTTGCTCCATTAAGGGTGCTATATAACTGAAAGTTGGTGCATTTGTACTATAGATGACCATGTCTCTGTCCATATCTTTCATTATTCCTGTCACCACCCCCATACATCACTTTCCCAACCAAGCTTTCGTCATGCCCCTGCCACCAACTCTTAAATTGAGGAAGCGCCAGAAGCAAGGGTAAATTGGGCTTGTGTTTTTTTTAGTCCTCACTCACTTTTAAGAAAGTTCCCTCCCACTTGCCTCAAGCAGGTCAGGGTGGCAGCTGAGCTGCTCACACATTCAACAAAACCCATTGTTTAAAATGCTACTCTTCTCAATCCAGCTACATATACACATACGCACAGACACACACACACACCCCTACCTGTATGAGCGTTCGGAGGGACTCCACATATAACTGTTCTGCATCCAGCAGTGTCATCATCACATGTTTTCTCATATCCTGTGTGAGAGGAGAAAGGGAACAATGTGAGGAATTATATCACTAAGCAACAAAGCAAGACAGTGGCAATCTTCCTGGTTTCACTGCATTTTGCTCTCATTACCCCTCCCTTCATTCTTTAGGCATTGCTTTCTTTTCCTTTACACTTTGATATGGTTCCAGAGACACTGTCTGCATTCTAGTGCTTGGTTCAAGTGAGTGTAGGGGCAGCACAGGCAAGTTTGACCCTATACCAGTCACATAAAATGCACACAAGAAAAGGGGTATCTCATTTAAGATGAGATGAGGAAGAATTTCTTCTCCCAGAGGGTCGTTAATATTTGGAATTCTCTTCCCTCGAGACCAGTGGGTCATTGAAAATATTCATGGTCGAGTTAGCCATCTTTTTGAATTATGGGGGTCAGGCAAAAAGGTGAGTTAAGGCCACCATTAGATCAGCCATGATCATATTGAATGGCAAAGCAGGTTCAAGGGGCCGAATGGCCTATTCCTGCTCTTACTTCTTATGCTCTTTTCAACAGGGTTACCAAGCAGTAATCAGGAATGGGAACACTGTCTGCTGGCTCAATACAAAGGTACTGAGGTCAATTTGAGACCTCTATTGCTGCTCATAGATTGAGATCCTCCAACTCAGACAGACTGAGGGAGATCAAACTTGGACCATGCCTCATCTCTACAGCTCAGCACCATAACAGGTAGTGAATTTGTCAACTGCACACTACTGGAAGGAAGCCCTGATTGCTCATCTTAATTCAACAGTAAATTGAAATCTGTGCACAGCAAGGAAAACAAAAATGAAAACAGAAATTGCTGGAAAAACTCAGCAGGTCTAGCAGCATCTATGGAGTGAGAAACAGAGTTAACATTTCGAGTCCGTATGACCCTTCTTCAGAGCTCTGAAGAAAGGTCATACGGACTCCAAACGTCAACTCTGTTTCACTCTCCACAGATGCTGTCAGACCTGCTGAGTTTTTCCAACATTTTCTGTTTGTGTTTCAGATTTCCAGCATCCGCAGTATTTTGCTTTTATCTTAAGGGAAAAAACAGACGTGAAAACTAACTTTAACTATGTGCTTGGTCATAATCTATGAGCATACACAAGGATGGAAGCCTTGTTTCAGCTAACTCCAGTCAAACACAAACCTGATCCCACCATAGATTTCACATGCATCATATAGGATTTCACAGGATATGTGGCATATGGAGATGGTTTCCTGATCAATCCCATTACATGGAATTCCAAATTCTATAAAACAGCCCGGGATAATCCACACCATATTGCTCATCCAAGGATTGTTCAGTTAGCAGGGTTAGCTGTTTCACTTTGAGCTCTAAACAATTGTTGAGTTTTCAATGAATTCACTAAATCTGGTAATTTATGGACAAGCGCCAGAAAAATAATCAAGGAAACTGATGGATTGTCATAAAAACCCAGCTACATCATGAATGACCTTTAGAGAAAGGAACCTGCCATTTTCAGCTGATTTGATTTATATGTGACTCTAGTCCCACACCAACGTGGATGACTCTCCACCCGCTCAGGGAAATAAATGCAGCCTTGTCAGCCACATCCTAAGAATAAATAAAAATAATTCCTACAAAGGTCAGGCGACCACCAAAGCGCACCTTGAAGATATTCCAATTTCCCAAATACTTCCAAACCGTTTACTTTTCTAGAGGCACCATGGCATTTACTTGGCTTCAGCAAGTGTTTGCTTACACAGTACAGGAATTGAGTATTGAGGATTTCATTGTTTAGAATGCTGAATATTCCCAATGCTGCCGGGCAAAGTTGTCACCTATTTAAACATCTTCCTGAAAAGTTGTTTTATAAATTGAAGCTAAATACCTTTATGTTGATTTAATTAAAGAATCAGACCAATAATGGAGTTTATGTTTATTGTTCCAGAATCAGGCCAATAATTTGCAAGCAGTCCCAGGTTGTGGCCAGTATTTTACATAGTCTGATATCGTAGGCCACTAGAAAGGGGTTTTAAGACTAACCTGAAACCAGGTGCTAGAAGATTCCAACATTCCCTTAGCCAGCTGGTGTTCTATACATAATATATAAAATGATTATGAATTAAATGAACAGCTAGTATTATTCCCCTGTGAGGAGGGAATCCTCCATTTCACCGTCAGCACCAATCTACAGGAAGGCAAGTAAGATACCCTGTGGGATGAAAACAATCTGAGGAAGGCACCTTGTGACAAAATCCAATGGGAACCTCATGTAAAATGTCGCTGGGAAAGACACTGCGTTGTACGCTTCAGAACCAATCAACAATTTAATTCGACCACGAAGAATTAAATATTGAGTAATTCATCTTGTAGTTGACTGTAATACCAAACCAACTACCCGACATAACAGCATATCTGAACAATGATGGATCACCCAGCCAGAGTGACCCTTTCTTCCATCAGTCTCAGTTTATCTCCAGTGCAATAATCTGTTATCAGGAGAAAATATGGTAAAGGCTGAGTGCCCCAGCGTGGAAATTTTGCGTATGTTGGAAAACATACTGTAAATGTTCCATACAGGGATAATTACTCTCACTATTACTCTGCAGTGTGTATTGTAAATATAATATGCTCCATATGTAGCTGAAGTTTTTTTTTAAGTACTCTGAGATGAGGGAATATTACTTACTGGAGATTGCAAGCTGCATTTCCTCCCACACCCCCTGGTCCAGCCCCATCCCCAACCCTTCCTCTCTATTTTCACCAGTTTCTTTCTATATGTCAAATGGGCCGGAGTGAAGAAAAAAACTAATTAATGGAGTGGAATTGGACACCAGTAATAGTCCACAGATTCATTCTATAAGGATGTCATAAATCCACACCCATTTTGGGACGAGATATCTTTCTTAGAAACACCTGTGGTCAGCAGCTCTTCAGTAACTGTGCAATAATTGGGAACAAGCAGTATAATTTTTAGTTTTTAATTCATTAACTAAGGAACTTACATTGGAAATAGCTGAAAAAAAGGTAATCTGAACAAGCTGGGCATCATTTGGAGCGCTTTCTGTTTTGTTCCAATGAACATCGAGTGTACTAACAGGTTGATGTTATAATAAAGTCTCGGCTCCAAATATTTGAATAATGATTTTAATAACTAACACAATGCTCTGTTACAAAAGTAATCAACTGGCAGGACCAATTAGTCCCTCTTTAAATGAGGCCCATGGAAATCCTGATCCCAGATTACAGCATCTTGGCAAATGGGTTTTCTATTTATTGGTATTTAACTGCTGATTGAGAAACCTAAGCCTTGTTGAATGGATTATGAATTCAGGCTGTAATTGATTTGAAATCAGCTTTATTAACCTTTTTCTACTGAGTGCCTTTTACAGCTTTCCAAATTATATATCAGTTTTAGTTAACAGATGTTTCATCCACATTAACTGGAACATTTCAGGCTATTATTGTAAAATGGAGCCGTCCTAATTTGAGGCCTTACTAGGAAAATGCGCAACCTACAGTATAACTGAGACAGTACAGGCCGTGGAGCCTCATGGTTCAATTGACATCTGTGCTAACACAGCAGATGCCGACAGGAATGGCTGTAGAGACGTTTGACCTCAGTGCCCCTTGCCTAGGTTGGGACAAAATCAGCAGAGCTGTCGTTACCAGCTGCTTCCCACTGATAGCTACTGGAATTAAGTGTGTGTAGGAGTTAAGTGAGGCCAGCATAAGATTTGGCTTTGATTTCTCTCCCAAAAAGGTCACATTTGCACTCATTTATGAATGCCAGCCATTTAAGTGAGGTACCAGAAGAGAGTTGGTACCAGATGTGGCTCGAACAATGACAACTTATATTTATAAAGCACCTTTAAGGTAATAAACGATCCAAAGCACTTCACTGGAGCACTTTAAAACAAAACATGACACTGAGCCGCATAAGGAGATACACGGGCAGATGATCAAAAGCTTGGTCAAAGAGGTAGGTTTTAAGGAGTGTCTTAAATGAGGAAAGTAAGGTAGAGAGGCAGAGAGGTATAGGGAGGGTATTCCGAAGCTTGGGGTCTAGGCAACTGAAGACACTGCCACTAATGGTGGAGTGATTGAAATTGGGGATGCTCGAAAGGCCAGAATTATAGGAGCGCAGATATCTCGGAGGGCTGTGGGGCTGGAGGAGATTACAGAGGTAGGGAGAGATGAGGCCATGGAGGGATTGGAAAACAAGGATGAGAATCTTAAAATCAAGATGTTGCTTGATCAGCAGCCAATGTAGGTCAGTGAGCACAGAGAAGATAGGGGGATGGGACATGGTACGAGTTAAGACATGGGCAGCAGAGTTTTGGATGACCTCAAGTTTACGGAGGGTGGGATGTGGACGATCAGACAGGATGGTCGCGTCTAGAGGTAACAAAGGCATGGATGAGGATTTCAGCAGCGGCCAAGCTGAGGAAGCGATGAAGTTGGGCTTTGTTAAGCAGCTAGAAATGATGGTCTTCGTGATGGTGTGAATATATGTTCACAAGCCCACCTCAACAACAACTTAAATTTACACACCTCTTTGAACGTAATAAAATGTCGCATGGTGCTTCACAGGATTATTATAAAATTAAACATGACACTGAGCCACATGAGGAGATATTAGGTCAGATGACCTAAAGCTTGGTCAAAGGTGTAGGTTTTAAAGTATCCTAAAGGAGGAAGGCGAGGTAGGAAAGTGGAGAGGTGTCAGGAGGGAATTCCAGAAATTGGGGCCTATGTAACTGAAGACACCAATGGTGGAGCAATTATAATTGGGAATGCAGCAGAGGCCAGAATGAGAAGAGCGCAGAAATCTCAGAGGGTCATGGGGTTGGAGGGTATTACAGCGATTGGGAGGAGCAAGGCCATGGAGGGATGTGAAAACAAGGATGAGAATTTTAAAATCTGAATGGGAGCTTAAACTTGAGCCAATGTAAGTCAGTGAGCACAACTTCATGAGGTGACAGGGGTATGGGACATGCTGGAAGTTAAGACACAGTTAGGAGAGCTTTGGATGACTTCAAGGTCAAAAAGGGTAGAATGTTGGAGACCAGCCAGGAGTGCATTGGAATGATCGAGTCTGGAGGTAACAAAGGCATGAATAAGGATTTCAGCACCAGATGAGCTGAGAAGGGGCAAAGCCGAGCGAAGTTACGGAGGTAGAAGTAGGCAGTCTTAGTGATGGTATGAATATGTGGGGTCAAACATGGCACCAAATTTGGAAACAGTCTGATTTAGCATCAGACATTTGACAGGGAGAGGGATGGGTCAGTAACTGGGGAATGGAGTGTGGAGCGGGTCCAAAAACAATGGCTTCAGTGTTTCCACTGGAAACTTCTGCTCATCCAATTCTGGATGTCAGATAAGCAGTCTGCTCAGTTACACTGAGGAGTCAAGAAAGGTGGTGGAGAGGCAGAACTGGGTGTCGTCAGTGTACATGTGAAAACTAATGCTGTGTTTTCTGACGATGTTGCTGAAGGGCAGCAATTAGATGAGCAATAGGAGGGAAGCAGGTGTAGATCTTTGGGGAACACCAGAGGGCAAGGTGTAGCAGCAGGAAGTATATGAGATACCGTAGCTGCGAGTACATAGATAAGAATGGAACCAGGTGACAGCTGGGTAACAGTGGAGAGGTGGTGGAGGAGGATGGTGAGGTCACCTGTGTCAAAGGATGCTGACAGGTCGAGAAGGACCGAGGAGGGAAAGTTTACCTTTGTCACAGTGACATAGGGAAGGATTTTGAGGTCGGTCGGGTGGGCGTGATAGGTGGGCCCGGGAGCAGAAGGAAAACAGTCCATCGCCCGCAATCGGGCCCCAACCGCCCGCAATCGGGCCCCAACCGCCATTTCACGCTGGCGGGCCAATTAAGGCCTGCCCATTGCCAAACGCGGCCCCACGCTGGCCAGGAAGGGCCGAGCGGGGGCAGAGGCCATTGGCGACCTGGCAGCCAGTTGCAAAACGGCCTAGGCAGCCCCTGGAAAGGCTCCAAAGGAAGGACGCGTGTTCAGCATTCCCAATGGAGTCGAGTGTGTCTGGACACGGCAGGTGGGAGGGCAGGTTGGGTGGGCACTCAGCCCCCTGCTTTTCCGACGAGCGCCTCGCTGTCCTCCTGGAGGGGGTGGCTGCCAGGAGACACACCCTTGTCCTCAGGGAGGAGGAGGCCACCATGCCACACCAAGAGAGCACTGGAGGAAGTAACAGCAGTGGTGAGCAGCTATGATGAGGTGCAGTGCCAGAAGCGTTTCAATGACCTGCTGCGCTCAGCAAAAGTGAGTGCCGTGTTGGCATGGGTCAGTGTACAGAAGTGTTAAGGTCTGGCTGCACCCCCCCGTGGACCTCAGGGGTGTTAGAGTCTGAGTGCCACCTGTCAATGATGCCGGAATTGGCCAAGGGGGTGAGCCCTGGCTGCTTGGACCGAGTGCCTTGCAGCTCAAGGGCCACGACTCTATGTGCCCTCCAAGGTGTTCCTCAGGTGGGGTTGGCATGGGTGCAATGGCGCTGCAGGTAGAAAGTGGACTGATCAATGCTCCTCTGTTGTTTCAGAAGACAAGCCATAACCAGGCAAAGAGGACAGGTACAGGCAGAGAGCAGCCAGCTTGAGTAAGATGCCCTGGAGCTTGAGAAGCGCCACGCGCCCCATGCAACTGGGCGTGGAGAGGCGGGGCTGCCAGACAAAGGTAAGAGCGCAGACTTTCGGCTTGTGCAAACATTCTAGTGTAGTCTCTTCATTGATGTGAGCCTCAAACCTGGAGTCCCCATCGATCATTGTAACACGAGGGCAGCATGATGCAGATCTCCACTGTCTCACCAAGGTGCCTGGCATGCACAGTGACACAGTGATGATGTTAACTAGTGTCATGTCCTTGGTCTATCTTTTAGATTCGCCAGCAGGCGTTTGCTCTGCGGACCCTGAAGTGCCACCCCTGATGCCGGAGGACCACCGAGCTTCTGTTACACCTGCATCACACCTGCTCTCTGAAGCAGGCAGCAGCACAGATACCATTACCTCAGTGGGTATTAGATTGGCGGCTAGTATCTCGGTGCACAGCAGCGAGGGCACTTCACACTTGTTTGAGGTGCACGCGGGGGCGGAGAGTGCCCAGGCGCCGGCAGTCAGAGGACTGCCGGGGATCAGGACATTGCTCAGTCGAAGGCTGATGATGAGCCTCTGGAGTCGATTATTAGGCGGCAGATGCTGGATGTCCAGCGAGATGGGCGGAAGGATCTGGCAGAAATCCATGTGGGTATACGTGCCATGGCCTCCGTGATGGATGAGTCCATGCGGAGCAACAGCACTGGTTTGACCCTCATGGCTGAGTGCAATGCCTCCTCCATTGAGAGAGTGGCAACTCTAATGGAGAGGCAGCTCCAGGAACAGAATCAGGGGTTCCTGGGGTTGCACTCGGCCCTGCAAGCCCTCACACAGGCAATGACCTCAGGTGGTCAGTGTCAGTGTGGGAGACGGATGAGGCACCCAGTATCCCTGCTAGGTGTCTGTCCATCAATGTGATCAGGGAGGTCCAGAGCAACCTCACATTGGCGCACAGGCTGCTTGTCATCTCTGTGCGCTCCTCTCTGAGCACTCTGGATGATGGCAGCAGCTCCTCCGCCCCTCTGCCAGTGACCATCACATCTGATGAGGCTGTGATGACTGGGGAGATGCTGAGGCACCAGCCGCTCCCTCCCAGGCGGGGCCAGCACAGGCTCCACTGACCAGAGGACGACTGCCAAGGTCATCAAGGCCAACAAGACAGCAGAGTCACAGGCTGTCTCCAATGCCGGTCCCAGCGAGGGGGGAAGCACCTAAACATAGTACTTGTAAGCGTAAATTAAAGGCACCATGAGCACAAGAGTGACAGGTCACAAGTGAATTTATGTTCACTGAATCTACATTGGTCTGGAAATGAAGACCAGAGAAATTTATGTAAATAGTTTGGAATTGTCATAATGAGATAAATTTTGCTTTTGTCGTCATGCTTCACCTTTTTATTTGATTGGTGCAGGGTACACCAGTATGTAATGCTGGCTGTAGGTGGCTCTGAACTTTATTGCACAGGCACTGAGTGTTCTTTGTGTTAAATGAAAGGGTCCTTTCAGACATCTGGGATGGAGGCAGCAGCCCTGGCATGAGGTGGAAGCTCATCTTTGGTAGCCTAGCTGAAGGAGCATTGGATCAAGGCATCCCTGGTGTCCCTGCCTCCCTGGAGGTTACCGAGGTCTGCCTCCATGCCCTCAGCGTTCTCCTCACCATGCTCATCTTCGGACTCATTACTGGACTCATCATCTGTGGCCTGTGCAGCTGTGTCAAGTTCCTCTTCCCCCAGTGGGTCTCCCCTTGCCAGTGCCAGATTATGGAGAGCACATTTGCAACCACGATCAGTGATACCCACTCTGGGGGATACTGTAGTGCACCTCCTGAATGATCCAGGCATCGGAAGCGCATCTTGAGAAGAGCTACAGTCCTCTCTACCACCGCCCTTGTGGGGGCATAACTCATATTGTAACGCTGCTCTGTCTCTGTTCTTGGGTGGCAGAGAAGCTTCATGAGCTACCTCTTCAATCAATAGCCCTTGTCACCCAGCAGCCATCCATCCAGTCAGGCTGGAGCGCTGAAGAGCCTCGGCACCTGGGTCTGTCTGAGGATGTACGCATCATGGGGGCTGCCAGGATACCTTGCACAGACTTGCAGAATCTGCATCCTATGGTCACACACTATCTGCACGTTCAAAAAGTGGAAGCCCTTCCTGTTGACAAAGGCACCCGGCTGATCCGCTGGTGCCTTGATGGCCACATGTGTGCAGTCGATGGCACACTGGGCGTGGGGGAACCCAACAATCGCTGCAAAGCCTCTGGCTCACTCAGCCAGGCTGGTCTCGTCTATACGGTAAAGAATAAAGGTCAGTACCAGCCTGAGCAGAGCTTCTGTCACCAGCTTGAAGCAACTGTGGACAGCTGATTGGGAGACTCCACACAGATCCCCCACTGACCCCTGGAAAGAGCCGGAGGCATAGAAGTTGAGGACCACTGAGACCTTCAGGGCCACTGGCATGGGGTGGCCACCCACAGTCGGGGCTGATTTCAGACCCAATCATCTGGCAAATGGAGGTCACACTCTCCCTTGAGAGGCGGAGCCTCCTTCGGCATTGCACCTCAGACATATTGAGATAGCTGCATCGCCGCCTGTAAACCCTGGCAGCAGGGTAGTGGCATCTTCTGCGACACCTTCTGCGTTGGACTCCCTGTCCCTTGTGCCTGCGCCTCTCCTCCCACAGGTCCCTCCCCTGGAGGCTGCATTGGGATACCTGGCCTCCTCTCCCTTCTGCCCCTCTCTTCCTCCTCAGAGGAGGAGGTGCCTCCAGCAGAGACCACAATCCCCATTACCAGGGAAAGGGAAGGCTGTCTGATACCTGGAAGGGTCCACATGGTCTCAATCCTCCGGGAGTCTGGCAGACAGCAATGAGTCCTGAACTGAAGCCTGGAAATGCTAAGAATGAAGCACCGAACAGAAATGAGGCTGCCAAGCACCAAGAAGCAATCAGCAGCAAACTTACTCACACTGGCAATGCTGATGACCCTTTTTAATCCCACCCTTGGATGAGGTTTGTGAAAATGTCGGCTGGCCGCCTGCCCGTTTTGGCTCGTGCGACAAGCTGGAAATTGCACGAGCAAGGAAAAATCGCATTCAATTGGACTCTTAACAGCCTTAAGTGGCCGCTCAATTGATGGCAGGCGTCGCTCCGGCACCCCCTGTGCGCGCCCGCCGAGTGAAATAGAGGGATGCTCGCCCAACGTCATCGTGCAATATTTTACTCCCGATCAAGTCGGGTGTGCGCCCGCCCACGGGACGAAAAATTCTGCCCATAGGATGTCATTTGTGACTTTGATAAGAGCTATTTCAGTACCGTGGCAGACCATAAGACATAGAAGCAGAAATTAGGCCAATCAGCCCATCGAGTCTGCTCCGCCATTCAATCATGGCTGATAAGTTTCTCAACCCCATTCTCCTGCCTTCTCCCCGTAACCTTTGATCCCCTTACCAATCAAGAACCTATCTATCTCGGTCTTAAATACACTCAATGACCTGGCCTCCACAGCCTTCTGTGGCAATGAATTCCATAGATTCACCACTCTCTGGATAAAGAAGTTTCTCCTCATCTCTGTTCTAAAAGGTCTTCCCTTTACTCTGAGGCTGTGCCCTCAGGTCCTAGTCTCTCCTACTAATGGAAACATCTTCCCCATGTCCACTCTATCCAGGCCTTTCAGTATTCTGTAAGTTTCAATCAGATCCCCCCTCATCCTTCTAAACTCCATCGAGTATAGACCCAGAGTCCTCAAACATTCCTCATATGTTAAGCCTTTCATTCCTGGGATCATTCTCGTGAACCTCCTCTGGACCTTCTCCAGGGCCAGCACATCCTTCCTGAGATACGGGACCCAAAATTGCTCACAATATTCTAAATGTGGTCTGACCAGAGCCTTATAAAGCCTCAGCAGCACATCCCTGCTTTTATATTCTAGTCCTTTCGAAATAAATGCCAACATTGCATTTGCCTTCCTAACTACCGACTCAACCTGCAAGTTAACCTTAAGAGAATCCTGAACTAGGACTCCCAAGTCCCTTTGCACTCCAGATTTCTGAATTCTCTCCCCATTTAGAAAATAGTCTATGCCTCTATTCTTCCTACCAAAGTGCATGACCTCACACTTCCCCACGTTGTATTCCATCAGCCACTTCTTTGCCCATTCTCCTAACCTGTTAGTGAATGCCACAGTGGAATGCCACAGGGAGCTACTATATAGGGATTCTGGGGGGAAAAAAGAGGGGAACAGACCAGCTCACTGCAGTAAAATCAATGTTACTAAGGCTAGTGCAAAGTTTAGCTTCTGAACTTCTTCATACCAGTAAAGCATATTTAATTTCATTTTCATTTATTTTCTTATTGTCATGTTAATTCCATTAATGTCATCAATGGTGCATGCTGAGAACTAGCCTTCCTAGTACTGGTAGTTTAAATAATCTAAAACCAGATTCTCTTGCAAAAAATGAAAGAGTTGGTTTCACTTGTTTTTAGTGTGCCTTTGTGCCATTCCCATGTAATGATTTACCATGCTGTCTTCTGAGTTCTATATTTCTTGGCAACAATTACTTATTTTGTGCTACATAAGCTTTCCTTTCATGTAACACAATTAATTTAAAAAGATGCAGCTTACTTTAACACAAAGTGGGGTGGGCACCCAAATATTGTGGCATGAATGAAACATCAGTAGGATTTTAAACCCTCAATCACCACATAATGTGGGACTAGTGTATCAGCAAACACATCACAGAGTAACTTATTTTGTCTTCCAAGCCGCTCATTCTAAGTAAATCTGTTTAAAGAGATAAGCACCATATACAAAGAAAAATAGTTAAGTATTGCTCAGACAGATTGGCTCACTTTTGAAGATAGGCAAACTCAAGTTATCTTATTATCTATTTGTGGTCTCCATTGCTATCAGGAAACAGTTCCAGAAAACCTCCTCCACCTACTCTGTGCTTAAATTTTCACTGTGGTCAATGAGTTTTGCTCATGCAGAACTTTTTTCCTGCTCTAGAGGGCAGCATTCCTTGGCAGAGGCATTTGTCAGAAGCAAAGGAAAGCCAATTCCATTACACCTCACCCGTGATCGTTATATTTATGGCCCCTGTATTGGATTCCCTGCAAGTGGCAACATCTTCTATACATTTTCCTTATCAAACCCTTTCATAATCTTAAAGATCTCCATTTTGCCACCCTTCAGTCTTGTTTAGAGAAAAGAGGCCCAGCTAATTCGGTCTTTCCTAATGGGTATGATCCTCTCAGTTACTGTATTACCCTTGTAAATTTTGTTGGTACCTTCACCAATGCCTCTACATCCTTTTTATAATATCCCATCAATGGGGTAACTGTTTGGAACAACTGAAACAGGCTGGATGGGCTGAATGACCTCCTCCTATGCTGTATAATTCTATAGGAATTCTGATCATGATTTGCATCTGGTTAGAAAAGATTTGTGAGCATCCGTTGAATGTTTCAAGGAAAGGAGAGCGAAAGGAAGCAAGAATAATGAACTTCAACTAAGAAAACAGGAAACACAAGTTGAGGTTTGGTAGATGTGTAACCTGAATTTCGACATTTCAGGTCAATGAGAACATCCTGTGTGAGCTACGATCATTCAATGGGATAAAGGAAAAGACTGGCTGTAAATTCTACTTCTGAAGCAGTCACTAGGGCCAATCTGCAATGTGATACCAAAAATAACCCACGGCTAAGTGGATCTTATGTGTTCTTCATGCCCTAGCATCAAATGATAAGTAGCCCACCCCCTCCTTTGACACTATTGAAACTCCATCCTAGCTTATGTGGTGAATAAATTATTGAAGATGCAGGTAAGACTCAGTGAACTCTTCCTCGCTATTAGAAGGTTCTTTATTCTCCAACCTATTTTCCAACCAGTTGTGACTTTGCATGTTTAGATATTATTTAATTGTGGCAAATTATTTATCTTGCTAAGACTGTTGAGATTCTTCCCTGTGAGCAGCTTCCACTGATACAAAGCCATAAAGGGCTGATCTGTGCATGCAGATTTTATGCAGTGGGAGAGCAGTATGGAAATCCAGAGGGAAGCAATCAAGTTGATTTACCCCTTGGTCAATGAGTCTGTGCTATGGTAAATTCAGAATATTCATGCAATAAAAATAATTAAAATATAAGCAAGTGTCAACATGAACCCATGGAGGAATTCAAGGTTCACACATTGCTATGTGTTCCTGTTGTCTTTTGGTTCCCAGATGTTGTTAATAATCACAATTTAAGCTTGGAAAAATCAGAAACTCTATGGTTTAATTTTGCCATGCTATCTGGTACAATAGAAGGGTTGAACTGGTTCTGTACACATCACATCAGTCTCTAGTGCAGCTGTGAAATGTGACCCCTTGGAACACTTATACACAACACGTTAATTCCTCGCTAAGTAGTTTCTAGCTATCGAGAGATATTTACAGATAATACAATTTGTAACACATACGTCTAACGCTCCTTTTCCCTTAAATATCAGCAGGGATGATGCCAGTCCTACTGATTGTAATGAAAATAACCCCTTCATTGTCATTCTTACTGATGGTTTAGTCAACTGATGCTATTAAATTAAATAGAATGTTAAAGAATCTGACAGGCAAAATGTTGAGAATGTAATGTGGAGGACTAATTTTCCTTTTCCAGCATTATGTAACATATGATGGTCTTGTATTGCTGTACGTTACCACTTGAGGGAAACAGTAGATTATTAATGACTGCATTATTTATTACATATGCTATAACACAGAAATAGGCCATTCAGCCCAACTGGTCCATGCCGATGTTTATGCTGCACACCACAACCCTCCGACCCTACTTCATCTAACCCTATTTAATGTATCTTTACCTTAATAACTCCATGTGGTAGCTAGTTCCACATTCTAACCAGCCTCTGGATAAAGATTTTCTCCTGAATTCCTGATTGGATTTATTAGTGCCCTGTGCTCATATTTATGGCCCCTAGTATTGGATTCCCTGCAACTGGCAACATCCTCTGTACATTTTCCTTATCAAACCCTTTCATATTCTTAAAGATCTCCGTTAGGCCACCCTTCAGCCTTGGTTAGAGAAAAGAGACCCAGCTTATTGGGTCTTTCCTAATGGGTATAACCTCTCAGTTATTGTATTATCCTTGTAAATCCTTTTTGCGCCTTCTCCAATGCCTCTAGGCCCTTTTTTATAATATGGAGATGAGAACTGTACACAGTACAAAACTATGTGGCCTTAGCAAGTTTCTATACAAATTTAGCTTGACTTTCCTGTTTTTCGATCCCACTCCTCTAACAAGAAGGAAGTGTAGATTTCTGTTTCTGACCGTACAGTTACCTCCACTTGAACATTTAAACAATCACCCTCTATAAGAATCCAACACCGTCCTCAAGCAATTTCTTACCTTGCTACCTCATATTTCCTTCCATTTCTGTTGGACGATTCATGTTCCCCTGACCCAGTTTTCTGTCCTGACTCCTGAAGGTTGTGTGCTCCCTGAAAATAAGTTATGTAATCAGGCAAACAATAGGCAAATTAAATTTAGGGTTGATAGCCGGGATAAACTGGAAGGAAAACTGAGCAACATGGATGCACTATGAAGAGAATAGGACGAGCATCAGAAGGCTTAGACATTTGAATGGGCAGTGCCCAATAGACACCACCCTAAGCCTCCAATATGTCGAGCAGAAAGTGCACTCTCAAAACGAGCTGGAAGTGGGTCGGCAGCCAAATGGGTATTGTCAAAATAATCAGTGTCCAGGGCCTAAACCTGAAAGAAGTGCTGGGCCTGTTATATATGAAAAAAAAACAGTCCAATTCCAATTTGAAGCCCCCTCTGCAATATTAATTTACCCAAGGCAGCCAACACCAACACCTCTCCCTTCCTAATTCCTACCGACCAGTGTCTTCTATCCAGTTCACTGTTGTCCCACCGCCCCCAAGCTGATCATCTACTCTCCTGAACTGATTGCCTCTTTTAACCACTTACCTGAGGGCCATTTCTGACATCACACTGCCTCAACCCTTCATCTCTCTTCATCCGTGAGCTGCCTGGGAATGCTTAGTAGCGTTATCAATGACTGGCTTGATAATAAATGAAGCTCAAGGCCGAGCCTTGGGAATGCCTCTGGCCCTACCTGATCAGGTACAGGGAGTTTTTGAATTACTAGGCTCAAGACTTGAAAAAAGACCTTTTGAGATTTTCAGTGTCAATCACAGCAATGTGGGGAAGCAATTAAAAAGGCTGTTAGCCTTGGTCCAGTGCCATTCTTGCCTCTTGCTCAGAAGGTCATGAGTTTCAAGCCTCACAAACTGATACTTCAGGGTCATTCTAAGGTAGTCTACTTTCTCAGATTGTCCAATATTTATCTCACAACCAATATCACTAAAACTGACTATCAGATGGCTGAGATCTTGCTGTATTTAAACTAGTTGTCAGATATCCCTACATTGTAACAACCACTACATTTTAAAAATTGACAGTGATATATATTGTGTGTCTGTGTGTGTGTGTGTGTGTATGTTTCTTCCTTGAAATCAAATGTAAGAATACAAGCCAGAGGTGAAACTGAAGTTTTATACTCCATTAGTCACACCATACTTTCTGCATTTCAAGGTGCAATTTTAGTTGTTATATTTCGTACAGGATAAAGAGGCAATTGAAAGGGTCCAAGAAGTAACAAGCATGGGACTGATCTATAAGAAATGACCTGCTCTAACATTGAAATGGCCCTGATCAAACTTGTAAATGACATCCTTTATGACTGTGACTGTTGTGCATGTTGCCTACTCATCCTCTGCAACTCTCTGGAGCCTATGATACGCTCCACTACCTTTCTCCTCCATTGTCCAGCTCTGTGAGTCTTCCCTCAATATGTTTCACTCTTTACCTAGAAAACTGTAGCCACAGCAATTCTAACAATGGCTTCTCATCCCAGACCTGATGCTATTACTTCTAAAGTTCCATCAAAGATCTTCTGGAATCTCCCGCTCCTTTGCCCTCATCTTCATCTTAGGAACATCTTCTGAAGACATGGAGTCAACATTCCACATGTACGCTGACAACATTCATCTCTCTACCTCTCCACCATCCCTCTGTTGACCTCTTCATAGCCTGTGCTGTTAAACAGTTTAACATCTTAACATCTATAAATGATTGAGCCACATTTTCCTCCAGAAGGAGAAGCTGGCTGCAAGGTCTGGGAGTGAGCTGCTGCAGAGCGGAGCCCCAGGCCGTGGTGGGGGAGGGGTGGTGGATCGCAGGAAGAGACTGACTACTGAGCGTGTGTGTGGGAGTGAGAGAGTGGGCGGAATCATCCCAGATTTTCACTAAGTGCTATCACGGGGGGGAAAAAAAGACATTTTACCCGCTGGCCACAATGCCGGTTTCTCACGCTATATCGTACCAATCCCACATCATTAAACATGCATTCCCAGGAAACACGGGTGGCCTGTCATTTGCCTGCCATACCATCACCTCGTTTCTTCATCAGGATGGGCACCATATTTAAAGTGCAGCCATGCACACATCTCTCAGTGCTTCCAGCCCAGGACTGCTGTAAAGAAGAGATGTCCCTGAAAGGCATGATGACTGCAGCCTTCCGGTTAAGGAATGCAGCCCTCAAGCACCTTTTGGATACCATGGAGGCCCGCTGTGATATCCTCTACTCCCGCTTTGGCCACAGGAGGGGCAGCAACATTACCACTCTGGCTTGGTAGGCAATGGCAGTGGTGATCAGTGCCAATGCTGCACAGAAGAGGTTGGCCATCCAGTGCAGATAGAGGATAAATGATCTCATCCGTGCAGCCAGGGTATGGCAACCATCTCATCACTCTAAACTCACACACTCAAGCCGATCACACATTCACTGGCATCTCTCTCACTGTCAGCTCAAGGGACATCACCACCCATTCTCACACACATACCCTAATGTCCATCCGGCCTCATCTCCTCTGCAGACTGCCTCCTCAGCCCTCACCATCTTGAGGTCATTCGCACAGATCAACTTGAGCCCCCATACACACCCTGGGATATCCCCCCTTCCCCAGTACAGCCCTAGCCCTGCAGCCGCTGAAAAGCCACCCCTGCCTTACGGCTGGTCTGATAGGTAAAGACCTGCCTGTGAGCCCTCCTAAAAGTGATGTGTTGCCGTCTGCGAAGCCTGGCGCTGATGACCATGAGTGCTGCCTGAAGCAAGGTAGGCAAACAAACCTCGAAGTCCTGAGTGAAATGCAGCTCACCAGGTGCAGGTCGCTTACGTACAGTTGTGAAACGTGTCGGTGTGCAATCACACCAATGATGATTCCGGCGAGCTGGGCTTATAATGATATGCAGATGTATTACAATGAGGTTCCCAAAGTCCCACGGTGGGATATACAGCCCATCATTGACGGGCAGAGCGGACGATTGCAAACTGGTTTCACAATGTTGGATTTTTGGCCTTCTTGCCATATTGTCCACTCACGCTGCTGAACGTGCCCTATGCCAGCGGGCTCGGAAAATTCTGCCCAGTGAGTGTGCGTTGGAGTAAGAGAGAGAGTGTGTGTGTGCGCGCGTGAGAGTGAGAAAGTGAGTGACTATGTGGGAGTGAGAGTGTGTGAGTATGTGGGAGTGAGAGTGTGTGTGTGTGTGTGTGAGTGAGAGTGAGTGAGTGAGTATGTGGGTGTGGGAGTGAGAGTGAGTGTGTGTGTGTGTGTATGTGAGTGAGAGAGTATGTGAGTGTGGGAGTGAGAGAGTGAGTGAGTATGTGTGAGTGAGAGTGAGTGAGTATGTGGGTGTGGGAGTGAGAGAGTGAGTGAGTATGTGTGAGTGAGAGTGAGTGAGTATGTGGGTGTGGGAGTGAGAGTGAGAATGTGTGTGTGTGTGTGTGTCAGTGAGAGAGTATGTGAGAGTGGGAGTGAGAGAGTGAGTGTGTGTTGGAGTAAAAGAGAGTGAGTGTGTGTGTGGGAGTGAGAGAGTGAGTGTGTGTTGGAGTAAAAGAGAGAGAGTGTGTGTGTGTGAGTGTGAGAGTGAGTGTGTGTGTGGGAGTGAGAGAGTGAGTGTGTGGGGAAGTGAGAGAGTGAGGAGAGTGTGTGTGTGGGTGTGTTTGTGTGTGTGGCGGGGGACTGAAAAAGAGTGTGTACGCGTGTGGAACTGAGAGAGTATGGGCAAAATTTTACGCCTCGTGGGCAGACGTGCGCCCGACCCGATCGGGTGAGCGTCCCAATGTCATCCTGCACACGCACAACCTTCAGGTCGGCGGGCGTGCATGGGTGTCGGACCCGTGCTCGCCATCAATTAAAAGGCCACTTATGGCCATTAAAAACCCAATTGATCCAGATTTTACGTTGCCCGCACGGTTTTGCACAGACAGCTCCAACGTGGTCAGCCAGTGCGTAATCGCGGTCAGAGCCCAATCGCGGGCGGCAATTGGTCTTGTGGCCATTCCTGGGCCAGCCCGCTGCGCCCACCCAATGAGGGGAAAATCCTGCCCTATCTGTGTGGGACTGAGAGAGTGTGTGTGGGTGGGACCGAGAGAGTGTATTTTGGGAGGGGAGTGAGAGAGTGAGTGAGTTACCATAAGGCAATAAGATCAAACATTAGGGGAGCTTATGATGTAGCTAAATGCTAAGTTGGATGGTTGAAATGCTAAGGGAATGAAGTCAATAGGGTGAATGGCCTTTTTCTGTCCTTAACAAGTTTCAGCTTAGCTCTGTGGCAACATTGCCCCCTTAGCCAGAGGGTCATTGGCTTCAAACTCCTCTTGGGAGATAATCACAGAGATTGAATTTCTGTTGTGCTTACATTGTTTCTCTAGGATTGCAACAATTGTCCTCCGTAGTTATGACAGATGATAGGGATCTTTCCCCCCCCAAGGAAATTCAACTCCATAATCTCAGCTGACATCTCAAGTACTGAAGGGATGCTGCATTGCTGATGGTGCCATCTTTCAGATAATAAAGCCCAGGATGCTACAAGGTTGAACAAAAGTACACGAGAAGATTAGGTAAACCACAAAGTTGTCTGTAGATGGCACCAAACTTGGGTTTTAAAATCTAAAGATGATAGAAAGACTGGGAGAGGTAAGGGCTGGAAAATTCCGTTGGCATCATGGTGGTCAGGGAGTGACGGACAATATGGTGAGAAGACCAAAAATCGGTTTTATGCCTTTGTCAAGCCAGTTTGCGATCGTCCACTCCACTGGTCAAAGGCTGGCCGCTTTTCCCACCGCCGCACGTTGATAACGTTATTTTAAAACATTTGCTTCTAATTATAAGCCCCACTCACCAGAATCATCCCCCCCCCACATCAAATTTACCTCCCACGTCGGTGTGAGTACAGAACGGTGAGCTTCACGACTGCTTTTAAAAGGCGTGAACCTGCCGACCTAAACTTTGAATTGAACACGGAGGTGAGTTCACACAACATAGCGCAGCGCTCGCGAGGATCACCCATAGGACATCAAGGGAGAGGCACTGCGCATTCGCAGCGGGCACAGGCAAGTCACCTTTTACCGGCTGGCTTTCAGTGTGGTGCTGGGCAAGGGCTCCATTGCGGGTTAGACCAGGTGGAGGGGGTGTGGTGCGGGGGGTGGGGGAGGGGGAAATGGTGGTGGGGGATGGGGGTGGCGGGGGGAATAGTGGTGGGGGATGGGGGTGGCTGGGGGGTAATGGTGGTGGGGGATGGGGGTGGCGGGGAGGAATGGTGGTGGGGGGGTGGGGGGTGTGGGGGAAATGGTGGTGGGAGATGGGGGTGGTGAGGGAAGTGGCTGCGCACTTGGAAAAACTTGCCAAAGGTGAGCATTCTTCCACAGCTGAGGCCGTACATCTGCAGCTCCATTGATAAGCTTGGGAGTCGGGCCTCTGAAGCTTTTCTGCCCACTCAAGCAACACAAAAGCACGAACTTTTCACCCCTCGGGCACAAACTGCAAATTAATGTGCGTTTTAGGGGGCAGCAGAGCAATTGGCCGACTGGGCAAGTTGTGAAAGGTGGGCATGGCTCAGTCACTGGTGGAGTTGCTCACAGCCCCTTGCAATGTCTTCATTGAGGTTTGGACCAGTATCCATCATGGTTCAAGCTAACAGCGCAGCCTTGCAGTGCGGGTTAGGAGAATGCGCTGGCCTAAGCTGAGACCACAGCATGCAGTCCAGTGGCTGAAGCTGCTGCCAATCGGTATAGTGGAGTGGGGCAGAGGTTGGTGGGTTTCAGACAGCGAATGAGCGCACTACATACCGGCCATCCAAGTGGTGGCCAGCGCTCTCCTGCATGCGTGAAGGGGCCTTCAGATTTAACCAAGAGAGGCTCTTAGGATACATATGCTAACCCATGTGTTTCTCTCTTTGATCCTGCAGGAGGAGAACATCAGGATCATGGAGCCTGGTGATTTAGTGGTGTGCCACATGGCTTACAGGGAGCAGAGAAGAAGTAGAAGCAAGTGGCAGAGGTGCCTGGCTCAGCAAAGAGAGGAGCACCTCCCTCAAGATGAAGGGGCGGCAGGGCTGCTGCTCACGAAGCTGAAGATCCACAGAGAACCGTCGCTTGTAGGCGCCTCGCTAGACCCAGGGTCCATGGACAGCACTTGTCATTCCTGCAGATGACTAGGAACCTGTGTCGCCGAAGACTGCGCATGTCCAGGGAACTGGTCAGTCACATATTCCACCTGCAGCAGGATTTGACATCACGGGGAGATGGGGGGGCATCCACTGGCAATGGCTGTGAAAGTGACCACAGGGCTCAATTTTTACGCCAGTGGCTCCTGTGCAGGATCTCACAAGCCTCCACCTACGTGTGTCCAGGAGGTCACGGACACCATCTTCATGAAGGCACAGAGCTTTGTGCCTTTCGACCGGGATCAGGGAAGCCAGGAAGCAAGACTGCTGGGTTTTGCACAGATCTCAGGTTTTCCACAGGTGCAGGGTGCCATCGACTGTACTCACATGGGGCTTAGATCTCCGTGGCAACAAACAGTCAACTACGTCAACCGCAAGGGTTTCCACTCACTGAATGTTCAAGCTGGTCTACAACCACCGCAAACGTATCCTACAGTTCTGCACATGGTTCCCAGAGAGCGTCCATGACTCCTACATCCTTAGTGGGTCTCAGATGCCTGACATCTTCCAGGATCCAGAGAGGATGCAGGGTTGGCTCCTCGGGGACAATGGCTGCCCACAGAGGATGTGGCTGATGACTCTTGTCCGGCAGCCTCAGACTGCAGCAGAGGGACTGTATAACAAGGCTCATACTGTGATCCAGACTTTGGTGGAGCAAACAATAGGCATTTTGAAAATGAGGTTCCGGTGCCTCGACAGGTCTGGTGGAGCACCGCAATACAGTCCCCAGAGGGTGTCACGCATCACCATAGCTTGCTGCGCATTACACAGCCTGGCGCTGCAACAGGGGGAGGACCTGGCTGAGGAGGAGATGGAAGAGCTGCACGTCTCCTCCGATGAGGAGGGCATCAAAGGGGATGATGGTGATGAGGTGCATTTGGGAGGCCCTCATATGCAAGATTCGTGAAAGATGATGACAAGATGCATTGAGGACAGTCCTGACATTATCACCTTGCATCTGTGAATGTTTGACTCCTGTGTGGCTGATGGCAGCGCACATACCCTCAGTGCTCATGGAGACACAGCGGAGACCCTAATAATCGTTCACTTGCAGGAGGATGATGATGACATGCAGTGAGGACACTCCATAGATCTTCACACAGCCTCTGTGAATGTCTGACTCCTGTCTGGCCGAGGGCAGCTCACTTGTGCTCTGTGATCAGGGTCATATCATGGAGATGCAGCCGTGAAACTTTAAATGCACCTGATCCTTTGTCAGCCTTCAACACCTGAGCCCTTCAGGATCACACTGTCACTGGGCACAGATGCTGATGAGGTGTGGGGGAGGGGGGAGCAGCCCCCTCCCCTCCCCCCTCACAAGTGCTGGGAGCACACAGAGAGAATGATGGAACTCTGTAACTCCTGCCCACAACATTCTGGCAGCAATGACAAGCACAATCGAGGAGCAGGCTTCACTGATGTGTCCAGTGAGTGTGAAGCCGGGCCATCACTTTGGGCTGAAGGCTACGCAAAGCACACAGAAGAGGCCCTGGACTGAGACACCTGCCTTTATCTTGTGCCGGAATCAAGGTTTCACATCTGAGTGACACGAACACTGCTCATCAGAACAAGGAGCCACAGACAAAAGATACTCTTGGGAGTTTATTTACAATAGTGAACATTATGTACAAGCGATTAACACCTATGCCCAGGCTGTGCAACTACATCTCGGATACTTTCCTTGATTTTACAGCTGACCTGACTTAGGGGCTGTGCTTGATTTCTCCCTTGTTTTTGTTAATTTAGTTTATTGTTTTGACTCAAAAGAGTTACGTCTCGGATACATCTCCTTAACCTTCCTAACCATGCTGCTACATCTTGATGCTCCCCCGACATCCACAGCGGAGGTGGAGGCAGCCTGCTGACTGCTACACCCTGTCTGTGATGATCTTGGGGGGGTTGAGACCTGGAGGGCCCCGGCCTGCTTTCAAGGTCCAGCTGTGTGGCAGTGACACCCTCCTCGGCCTGTGGAGTTGGAGCTGCTGGGGTCACAGGAAGAGGGGATTCAGATGTGCCGGACACCCCCATAGTGACCTGGGTGGATGGCCCCGGGGTGTGCATCTGATGATTCTCCTCCCTATGGGTGCCCGAGGGCCTGTGGATGACTCCTTGAAGAGAAGGGGAAACAGGAGTGAGATCGAACTGCCCCGCACCCCTCTCACAGTGACACTGTTGGAGGCCAACTATGACGATGGAGTTCAACCCGCACAACAGTGCAGAACTGATATCCTGGACCAAGGTCTCCATGGCGGATGCCATCCTACCAGTGTTGACCTGAGTGCCTTGGCATGCCAGTGCTATCACCTCAGAATGAAGGCGGACAGAGTCCTCCATCGTGCCTTGCAATCTGAGGAGTGCAGTGGACATCCATTCCTGATGTTCCCGAGCTTGTCTTTGCATCTCCAGCAATTGAGGTAAGTCCAGAGGCTCCTCATCTGACTGGGACTCAGCAGATATCTGGCCTCCAGCAGTCCTCTGAGTGCTGGAAACCTGGGAAGTCCCTGCCGCTGCCTGCTGTGGATCAGACAGTGCGATGCTCACCAGTTTGCAAGCCCGAGACTACTCCATAACTAGGTTCCACTGAGGTATGTGTCTCTGTGCTGGTGGAGGGTGTGGGTGAGCGCTGTGTCGGGTCTTCATTGAGGGTGTCATCAGATTCTTCTTCCAAGGTGTCTTCAGGGCTTGAGTCAAGGACTTGGGTCATGGACCCACTCAGCTACTTCCCAGATGTGCCTATAAAAGCAAGGAAAGATAATTAGTGCATGGCAGGGGACTCTATTTTCAAAGCCTGTGAGGATCTTGATGTTGGGCATTCCTCCACCAGTCTGCAACCTCTCCCTTTTGTTGTGTGCCAGCTTGTCCTGCATAAATAGAGATGGAGAGAGTGTAAGCAGGATGCCTGCCAGGTCAGATGATAAGGATGCCTGGCATACGTGGGTGGTGAGCGGTGCCAAGGATGGGATGAGGACATGATCCACAGGGCAGATGAAGAGTGTGTGTGAGAGAGTGAATGGTGATGTCCCTTGTACTGGCAGTGAGTGAGATCCCTGTGGATGTGTGATGGGTTTGTGGGTGTGTGAGTTGAGAGTGATGAGAAGAGTGACTTACCCTGGCGTAAGAGGAGACCATTCATCCTCTTCTGGCACTGGGTGGCTGTCCCCTTTTGCAGGGTGCTGGCGCTGACCACTGCTGCCACCACCTCTCATGCTGGGTTGGTGGCCTTGCTTGCTGGCCTCTACCCAGAGCGGGGCTAGAGGGCTTCACTGCGGGCCTCCACAGCATCCGGTATGTGTGCGAAGGAGGCATTGCCAAATTTGGGAGAGGCATGTATCCTCCCTTTGGCAGCCATGACTTTGCAGCAGCTTCCGATCCCTTAGAGAGTGCTGGCTCTATGCAGGGGCGCCCTATAAATATGGCGCCCGGATTACTGAAGGCCTGAGGTGACGGCGGGGCGGGTGAATCAGAGGTCGCCCCGCCAGCGACCTGCCGTGTTTCCCGGGAATGCATTATTAATGAGGCGGGTTGCGCCGGGAATGGGATGATACAGCACAAAAAGCCGCCATTGCAGCCAGCGGTTAAAATGTCCTTTTCCCCCACCCGCTACCGCACTTTGTGCAAATCTGGGATGATTCCACCCAAGGAAGTTGCACTGTTAGGAAATTCTGCCAGGAAAGGGACCTGTTAGGGCAGCGAGACAGAAGCGTGATGCACAAAACATACAAACCGGTGTGAATAATACCAGAGGCTCTATAATGCAACAAAACAGACAAGCACTTTTGTATTTTTCAGCACTGCAATGGAGATTTTTATGAATTAAAATAAGGACCTTCTATATCATCCTAAAGCAACCTTTAGATATATTCCAGCTATCCAGGCCCATTCTTCCAATAGCTATCCTTACTCCAAAGGTAATTTAAGAACTTTCAATTTGTAATTCCTTATGGTAAGAGTGCCCTTGATGCCTCAGTGGATAATTGAAAACAATGCAACAATGTGCATCATAACTGGAACTCTCCGCTCGACTCACCTCCCCTGGCTTCCTGTCCTTGCAATTATCACTCCGCCACACATCCACTGACTGAAGAAAACCCACAAACTTGTTGAAACCATCTGTGCAGCACCTCACCTGCCACTCCATGATGACCTGTTCAACCCACCCACTGCCCACCTTCCATCTCAGCGCCCCATATGGTTCACCCATCCTGAGCAAGATCCACCAGCAGACATCCTTTGGATCAAGGAATAGGAAACATGGGAAGTCGCTAACATGTCCCTTTGTGACAAACCCCATCTGTCAAATGGCAGGCTTTGAACTACCAAGGCGACAAGTGATCTTTGCTAAACAGGTTCAGGACAGGCCAGGGTCTTTGTGCAGCCAACCTCCACCACTGAGGCCTCAGTACAAACCCCTTGTGCAATTGTGGAAAGACTGCACATTACTGAGGAATGTCCCCTCTACATAATAAGTGGCGGTTGGCAAATGAAGAGGCAAGCGAATAGTCAATAAATTGGAGGATATTGAGAGGGGTTGTGGAAGTGGGAGGCTTTGGAGTGCATGTCCATAGGTCGCTGAATGTGGCAAGATAGGATAAGGTGGCAAAGAAAGCATATGGAACGCTTTCCTTTATTGGACGAGGTATTGAATACAATAGCAGGGATGTAATGATGGAACTGTATAAAACACTGGTTAGGCCACAGCTGGAATTTTGTGTTCTTGTCACCACATTACAGGAACGACATAATTGCTCTGGAGACAGTTACAGGGGAGATTTACAGGAATGTTGCCAGGGCTTGAAAATTGTAGCTATGAGGAGAGATTGGATAGTCTAGGGTTTTCCTTGGGACAGGGGAGGCTGAGGGGTGATCCAATTGAGGTGTACAAAATTATGAGGGGCCTAGATAGGGTAGGCAGGAAAGACCTGTTTCCCCAAACTGAGGGGTCAATTACCAGGGGCCATAGATTTAAGGTGATTGGTAGAAGGATCAGAGAGGACATGAGGAAAAACTTTTTCACCCAGAGGGTGGTGGGCGTCTGGAATTCACTGTCTATGTTGGTAGTGGAGGCTGAAACACTCAACTCATTTAAAAGGAACCTGCATCTGTATCAGAAGTGCTGTAACCTGCAAGACTACAGACCAGGTGCTGAAAAGTGGGATTAGAAATGAGCGGCTAGTTTACTTTTTTCTCTTTTTATGGCCGGCGCAGAAATGATGGGCTGAATGGCCTCGTTCTGTGCCGTAACTTTTCTATGATTTTATGGTTCTACCGCTTGGCTTCGTGGATTTGCATTTGCTAAATAAAAATTAAGAAATCGAATTGCATCATGCAATATTCATTGGGGAAGCCCCTCGTGTGTGATTCTTGATCTGCTGAGCTATTTGATTTTATTTGGACACAGCTTGGGCACCAAAAATTGGCCCCTGTCCCCTTAGCTGGAGCTGCAAACAACTGGGTGACTGCTTTGCAGAACACCTTCGGTCTGTCCGCAAGCATTACCCAGACCTCCCTGTCGCTTGCCATTTCAACACTCCACCCTGCTCTCATGCCCACATGTCCATCCTTGGCCTGCTGCATCGTTCCAGTGAAGCTCAACGCAAACTGGAGGAACAGCACCTCATCTTCCGACTAGGCACTTTACAGCCTTCCGGACTGAATATTGAGTTCAACAATTTTAGATCATGAACTCTCTCCTCCATCCCCACCCCCTTTCTGTTTTCTCCCCCTTTTTTCCAATAATTTATATAGATTTTTCTTTTCCCACCTATTTCCATTATTTTTAAATGTATTTCCATCCATTGTTTTATCTCTACCTTTTAGCCTTTTTAGATTCCTTCCCCCCCACCCCCACCCCCACTTGCTTGTCCTGCTTTCTACCCTTAATTAGCAAATTCCTTTAGATAATATCACCACCTTCAACACCTCTTTGTCCTTTTGTCTGTGACATCTTTTGGTTATCTCCACCTATCACTGGCCGTCTACCTAGCTCTTCTTGTCCCAACCCCCCCCCCCACCCACCCCCTTAAACCAGCTTATATTTCACCCTTTCCTATTTTTACTTAGTTCTGTTGAAGGGTCATGAGGACTCGAAAGGTCAACTGTACTCTTCTCCACCGATGCTGCCAGACCTGCTGAGATTTTCCAGGTATTTTTGTTTTTGTTTTTGTTTTGGATTTCCAGCATCCGCAGTTCTTTGCTTTTAGTCAAGTTTTCTGTTCCTGAGATCGAATGGGAAAGGAGAAAGATAGCAAGAACTTGCTTTCATAAAGCAACATATGCATTTCAAAGACTTCACAGTCAATTAATTGATTTTGACGTGTAGTCACTATTGTTTTGTTGGTAAAGGCGGCAGTCAGTTCACTTAAAGCATAGTTTCTAAAAGAGCAATGATATAGGTGACCTGATAATTTATTTTGGTGATGTTGATTGAAGGATAAATGTTAGCAGGAAAAAGAGACTTGTTGTTCTTTCTTTAATAGCGCAATTGGATCTTTAATGTCCACCTGAACAGAAAGAAGAGCTTGGTTTAACATCGTATATGAAGGGTGGTACCTCCCTCGGTATTGTACTGACACATCATTCTAGAATATGTGCTCAGGATCTGGAGTGCTAACTGGTTGGCATTCTGGAAGGATGAAATCAAATGGTCTGAGTGGCCTCCTCGATTGAAACCTATCTTGTGATATTCTCCTGAATCTTCTTTAGCTGGTAGAAACAGGGAGCCGCTGGAGACATTTCTCAAGTTCAACCCTCTTCACTAAGATCAAAACAAAATACTGCTGATGCTGGAAATCCGACTCAGAAAATGCTGGAAAATCTCAGCAGGCCCGACAGCATCTATGGGGAGAGAGAGAGTTGACATTCTGAGTTCGTATAAGAAGGATCATACGGACTCGAAATGTCAAATATATTTTGCTTTTCCCACTTATTTTTAAACTTATTTCGATCTATTGTTTTATCTTCACCTTTTAGCCCATTTCGATCCCTTCCCCCCTTCCCCCCACCCCACGCCCACTAGGGCCATCTGCCACTAGCTTGTCCTGCTTGCCACCCTTAATGTCCCCATTAGTGCATTCCTTAGATAATATCACCACCGTCAACACACCTTTGTCCTTTTGTCTATGACATCTTTGGCAATCTCTTCTTTGCCTCCACCTATCACTGGCCCCCTATTGAACTCTACCTGTCCCACCCCCGCCCCCCCTTTACCAGCTTATATTTCACCCCATTTCTCTATTTTCTTAGTTCTGATGAAGGGACATACGGACTCGAAATGTGAACTGTATCCCTCTCCGCAGATGCTGTTGGGCCTGCTGAGTTTTTCCAGCATTTTCTGTTTTTTGTTTCAACCCTCTTCACGGTTAGGAGCAAAAGAAATTGTGGACTTCCTTCCTAAACATTTCCACCTCACTAACCCCCTCTCCTCCTTTAAGATCCTCCTTAAAACCCAATTCTTTCACCAAGATTTTGGTCACCCCTCTGAATATCTCTGTCCTTGGCATGAAGTGTGTTGCAAAATTTGTGGTTGTGTTGTAGCAGTACAACAAATTATGCTAGATTACCAGTGAACCATGGAATTACCTAAGGTAACCCTGGTTGAATAAGTGATGGTAACTCAGCATTTGAGATTTTGCACCCGAGAGACAGATTTCCAGGTTTTGAAACTGCCCAGGAGCAGGAGAAGCAATGTATGAAGTTGCACCAGTTGTGTGAGCTTCTTTAGAATGCTATATTGTATTCAGAAGCAACTGTGTCCCTGGAACAAACATTGAGGGTTGGTTAAACCACCTGCAACCTGTTGAAGGGCTGATAGGCTAGGAACATCACTCTGCTGTTGTAGAGCGTGGTCTTTTGCATAGAATAGAGAATGACTTAGTCAATCAGCTGGTCCAAAGGATTTTGGATGGTAGTGATCCCAGGAACAAGAAATGGGTCCTGTCAGCAGTCAAACAGAGCTGCAATATTCTGTCCTTGAGCCATTCCAGTTTTGTCAAGTGTTGTCAGTTCCTTGACTTAATCTTGACTAAGTTGCCCATTTCTACCTTCATGTTGAAGCTAGCAAAGTGAAGAGCTATTTTTTGGGTGAGTGGTGGCACACACCAACCTGATGTCCATTCTAACTGAGTTTCATTGGGGCAATGTCATGGTTTCGGTTGGTGTGTGCAACTGGTCAACTTCAAGTAGATTTTACCACTACTCAAAAGCACACAAAATAGTTTTATTATTAATGAATTAAGCAAAAGAAAGAGAGATTTTATATCACACTTTTCATGACCACCAGACATCTCAAAGTGCATTACAGCTAATGAAGCACTTTTGAAATGTAGTCACGATTGCCACTACTCAAAAGCACACAAAATAGTTTTATTATTAATGAATTAAGCAAAAGAAAGAGAGATTTTATATCGCACTTTTCATGACCACCAGACATCTCAAAGTGCATTACAGCTAATGAAGCACTTTTGAAATGTAGTCACGATTACAATGTAGGAAATGCATCAGCCAATTTGTGCATAGGAAGCTCCCATAAACAGCTTTGTGATAATGACCAAAAAACCTGTTTTTGCAATGTTAATTGAGGGATAAATATCAGACAGGACACCAGAGATAACTCCCCTGTTCTTCAAAATAGTGCCATTGACCCTGAGAGGACAGACGGGACCTTGATTTAATGTCTCTTCCTAAAGATGGGACCTCCGACAGCCCTGTACTCCTTCAGTACTGCACTGGAGTGTCAGCCTTGGCATTTGTGACTGCAGAGATGTTTGGAGGCGTGCCTCAAGCAACAAAGGATTCCAGCTGTTTGTTTACACCACATTCAATTAAAAAATGGCATTTGACCAATATCCACTATCCTGAGCAGACTTCACCGATAGTTAGGACCATCAGTTCAGTATAAACTCCTGAGTGCCACTAATGGTTAACTTTTAAGTAAATAGCTTGTATCCTCTGGAAGAAAAGATCGAGGCATACTATTTCAGCTTTGCTCCAGTCAATAAGCGTACATGATTTTCAATTCCTTCTTAAATGGAAGTTTTCATGGCACTTTCTTCCTGTCCATTATTGTCCATTTTTCCAGAATCAGTGGTACGCTTTTATGTACTTTACATCATTTCCACCTCCGCATGTAACATTTTTTGACCTTGTTATGTTTCAGAGGGCAGGGGCATTCTAGTAAAGAACAAAAACCCTTCCTCATTATTCTCCCGTCTCATTCCCAGCACTCTCAGGAACAGTGATAGCTTCTGTGTAAAGTCAATGTTGAGGAAACTGCGTGACAGCATTTCTGTTGTTCCTTTTCCTTATGAATGAATGTGACTCCTCTGTGATGGGGCTGCTTGTTGTATTTTGTTCACTAGCAGTTTACAGTGGGAGCTCATTTCACAGGACTCCTCAAGTTGACCCTGCTTCACGCTCAAATGTCCCTGGCAAAGGTACTGGGGAGACAGGTGTTTATGAGCCTTTTTGGGGATGGGAAGCAAGGTAACAAAGTACAGATAACAAAGAACCAGGATTTCAGAGGCCAGGTATGTAGTAGCTTCAAGATCAAAAGTCCAGAAAACAAATTGTCTGTAAGCCTCATTGTTTTAAGTGGAGCCTCGATTGCTTTATGGGAAGAATTTTCCCATCGGCGAGCGGGGGCGGGGCCCGCTCGCCCAAGCATAAAATGACGCGCAGTGAGGTCGGGATTGCCAGTTCGGCGGGCGCACAGCCATGTCAGCTGCGTGCCCGCCGAACTGTCAAAGGCCTATTAAGGCCATTAACAAAGTAATTAAAGCTGTTAAGAATGCTGCCCGACCAACCTTAAGGTCGGCGAAGAGGCAAAGAGCCCAGGCGGCCTTCACAATTTTCATGAAATCTCACCCCAACCATGGATGGGCTTTCATGAAGGGTTTATTAATTACATAAAATTTTTTGAAAAAATTAATGGACACGTCGCAGCTCATGTTACAGTTTCACATGAGGGGACATGTCCTTAAATTTTTTTTTACCTTTATTACATTTTTCAAAACTTAAACTAGTCTCCCGAAGGCACATCCGTGCCTCAGGGAGATTTCTGCCCTCTTTTGCGCGCATGTGCGAAAAAGTGCAGGCCCTGACTCAGGGAATCCCCCCCCCACCCCCCCCCCGCCCGCACAGGCAGCGCACAGCGCTTCCGGGTGTGCGTCACGCTGGGCGGGCCTTAATTAGCCCGCCCACGTAAAATGGCAGCGCGCACCTGATTGGGGGCGCTGATCGGGTTTGCGCTCACTCCCCCCCGCCCCCGCACAACTCCCCCGACGGAAGGAAACTTCTGCTCTATATCTATATCTAACCCTTTTGAAGCAGACACATCCAGTAATTCTAACCTTGCAACCTCCAGCACAGACTTAGCTGTTTCAAAGCCATTGTGCATTGTGGTTACTATAACCCTTGTTGATCCCCTTTCCTGACTCTGACTAAAATACACCAGCTGACAGAAAAATGTAAGACAGGCACAATTAAAGAAAACAAAAGAATAATTGAGTGTGAGATAGGAAAAGACAAGGAGCTGCTCCTTAAAAAGACACTTAGTTTCCTGTCATGGTCTCCCCTAATTCATTTACTCATTAGAGTGTTAAAACTTCAAGGAGGAAATGAATAAGCATTTAAATACAGTGCTATATTTCCTAAAGCTCACTACTTGTCACCCGAAAACCACCCAAGAAGTACCTGATTCAGGCTGACCCTTCACCTACAGCACTTCCCACTTTATTACATAACCTGCCTAACTACATGAGCACTGTAGCCACGACGATGATGTTTGGAAACTCCACCAGCATTACAGAATACAGGTTCCATGAGCACCAAGTTGTGTAACACCTATTCTCTCAGCAATGTTATACTATATCTAGAGTTCCCCTGCTTACACTTTTCAAATCTGCCTTTTGTTAGTCAAATTATTTCCTCCTGGTGGAGTTCACACTGTGAACTCCAAAGTGAAATCACTTTAATGTAATTTGAAGTAATTTGATCTTAATGCAAGTAAAGTCAGTAAGGTGTAAAATTTCTGCTAACTTCCGTTGATATAAACAAGTCAACAACCAACTGTAACAATGTTAGCACAAGATACCAGCGTATGGAAAACAACATTCAAAGGTTATGGGGAGGAGGCGGGAGAATGGGGTTGAGAAACTTATCAGCCATGATTGAATGGCGGAGCAGACTCGATGGGCCGAATGGCCTAATTTCTGCTCCTATGTCTTATGGTCTATGGTCTTAAGATTGTCAAAAGACAGCTGGTCCGTCAAACTTTCTCCCTTCACATGTGGTGCAACCTCAAACCCATTCCCCTAGTTACACAATCTCTGAGGAGAGGGAAAAAAGCAAAAGAGAAAGAAAATCTGATGTGAATTTAGGGCAAATCTCAGGTAATTTCCTCTACCAGCTCTTGAAAGATATCGAGAAAGCTCAAGGGAGTCCACAATGACTCACAAAGCCATCCTATATCTGGTCATCATCTTTGATATTGTGAAAAATGTTCCCCTTCAGGAACTGGTTCTAATTTTCTTGAAGAGCTGCAGAGAAAGCAAACTGTCTGCATTCTGTGGTATAAAAATAAAAGCAAAAAACTGCGGATGCTGGAAATCCAAAACAGAAACAAAAATACCTGGAAAAACTCAGCAGGTCTGGCAGCATCCGCGGAGAGGAACCACAGTTAACGTTTCGAGTCCGAATTCTGTTGAAGGGTCATTCGGACTCGAAGCGTTGACTGTGCTCCTCTCCACGGATGCTGCATTCTGTGGTATGTTCCATTGAGTAATCACTTACTGTGAAAAGATATGGGTTGGAATTTTCCGGTCCTGCCAGCAGCTGGAATTGTGGCAGGCCGGGGCGCAAAATATGGCATGATGCCAAACGTCATTTCCCGCTGGCGGGAAAGTAGGTTGGAATTTTGTCCTCCCAACTTTCACGGCAGATTACTGGCGGGTCAACTTTCCCACTGTTCCATGTTGGGAACCACACTGGCATGCATTTCCATATCATGAATACTCATTAAAAACCCAGCTCGCCAGAATCACATTCTCCCACCAAATTAGTTGCCACGCCAGTGGATAATTAGACCAGTCTGACTCAAGAGCGTGTAAAAGTGGCGTGCACCGAGCGGCCTTCATTTCACTAGCATCCTCGAGGTTCGTAGACGCAGCTTTCGCCTACCTCTAACAGCAGTGCTGCCGTATCTCGCTGCTGCTCGGATTCAGCATCAAGGCTGCTGACCGTCAGGCAAAACCGAAGTGGGGGAAGGCAGACACATGACTGGGGGGGTGGTGGTGACGGGAGGAAAGGGAGGAATACAGATGCATGACTCGGGGTGGGGGGTGGTGGTGGGGGGGTGCGGTTGGTGTTGGTGGGGGTTGTTAGAGGAGCGGGGGGGTAGAAGTGTGAGACAGTCCTGGGACTGAGGCCACATTGTCAGGGGCAGAACCTTAAGACAGACCTGGGGCTGTGTGGGCCATGCTAGAGGGCAATGCACAGCCTGCCCATGTCTTGGTCCTGGTCCTGGTCCTGGGAGAGGGAAGGCCTGTCTGGGCCAACAGATTGTGCACAGCATGGTGTGCAGGGCATGGTCAGTAGTTTCCACATTTGTGTCCTGGGGGTTAGTGGTTTGGTACTGGGTGGCAGATGGCACAATTACAGTAAGGGAAGGTGTGTTCAGCCTGTAAATTGGAAGCTGGTTAGGTAGTGGGTAGTGGTATTGGATGGTCTCATGGTTCCTGTAAGTCACAGTGCATGTGACCTTGAGAAGGGGAAGGGTGAAGTCAACACGAGGCTTGGGGACATCCATAGAAAAGGGTTCAGATGGGAGAACAGGAATATCGACCACAATAATAATGGGTTCCAAGGTTAAAGAGGGAGGCAGGAGAGTGATTGGAGGAATGGGAAATTGGAGGTAGTGAGGATGGAGGAGAATAGGAGGCGGTGGCACAGTGGAATTGTCACTGGACTAATAATCCAGAGACCCAGGGTAATGCTGTGAGGACCTGTGCTTTAATCCCACCTCACCAAATGCTGAAATTTGAATTCAATAAAATTCTGGAATTAAAAGCCTAATGATGATCATGAAGCCACCATCGTAAAAACCCATTTGGTTCATTAATGTCCGTTAGGGAAGGGAATCTTTACCTGGTCGTCCTTACCTGGTCTGGCCTACATGTGACTCCAGACCCGTAGCAATGTGGTTGACTCTTAACTGCCCTCTGAAAGGACCTAGCAAACCACTCAGTTGTATCCAACCACTAAAAAGCCTAAAAAGAATGAAGCCACCCGGGCAATCTCAGCCCTGTCAACCCTACAAAATCCTTCTTACTAACATCTGGGGACTTGTGTCAAAATTGGGAGAGCTGTCTCACAGACTACTCAAGCAACAGCCTGACACAGTCACACACACGGAATCATACCTTACAGATCATGCCCCAGACACCACCATCACAGACAGACCCAGCAGAGGTGGCGGCACAGTGGTAGACAGCAGGGAGGGAGTTGCCCTGGGACTCCCCATGAAGTCTCATGGCATTAGGTCAAAGTTAGGCAAGGAAATCTCCTGCTGATTACCACGTACTGCCGCCTGCCTCAGCTGATGAATCAGTGCTCCTCCATGTTGAGCACCACTTGGAGGAAGCACTGAGAGTGGTAAGGGCGCAGAATGCGGAACCAGTACAGATTGAGCTGGCTAAGTGCCAAAGGCCATAGCTACTAGACTGGGTCTGCTGCAGGTGGTGAGGGAACCAAGTGTCCCTAAACCTCCCCACCTCTCTATGCCTGGCGGGTCTTCCACATTTACCTCTCTGCCTCTTCCCTTTTCCAGCACACTCCTTAAAACCCTCCTCTGCCCTAATATCTCCTCACGTGACTCGGTGTCAACTTTTGTCTGATAAGGCTCCTGAGAAGTGCCTTGAGATGTTTCACTAAGTTAAAGGCGCTATATAAATGCAAGTTGTTGAATGTGAGTGCACTGCAATCTTTTCAATAGCTTTTGTTTGTCAGGTTTAAATAGTGGACTCTTCAAGCAGATGCTTAATTGAAACAATTGCATCCGAAGTGCTGATTTATCTAATGGTATCATAATAATGGACAGCGTCTGAAAGGCAATTTCTTTACATTTAGGAATTTCCACCAGAAACTCTTGGGTTAAGAACACTACCCTGAAGATAACATGCTGCAAGGTTGTGTGCAGACAGTGGTTCTAAAAGTGATGATTCTTGGAATAAAATGTGAGGGAAAATAAGCAAGAGTTTAGGCACAAGACGGAGTCTGGACAGGCCCATCCTCATTATTGTGGGACGGAGCATCAGCATTATTTTCAAACATATATCATGATCCTCACAGCTGGAACTGGAATGACGAGTATGAAGGAAAATGATGGAATTCAGTTAAAAAAGAAATGTAACTCCCTAGGAATCTCTTTCTGGAATGGATTTCTCTCAGATGTATGTCAAATGTTGATGTGTATGTTGAGTAACTGACAACGAGAGTTCTCAGAAAACAGATTATTACAGCAAAATATAATTAACTGTTAAAATAGAAGGAAAACTGGCATGAAATAATTACATATACACATATATTTACACATATAGGATGACTGGAGATTTGATTCCAATGTAGTCAGTCAAGTTTGAGCTGCTGGCACTCATGCATAGGCATAAAGTACAACTTACTGCAGAGCTGAGAATTATTTTCTATTCATTCACGAGATGTGGGCTTCGCTGGCTAGGCCAGCATTTATTGTCCATCCCTAGTTGCTCTTGAGAAGGCGGTGGCGAACTGCCTTCTTGAACCGCTGCAGTCCATGTGGTGTAGGTACACCCACAGTGCTGTCAGGGAGGGAGTTCCAGGATTTTGACCTAGTGGCAGTGAAGGAACTCCAAGAGGGAGTGAATGTTTGTGGATGGGGTGCCAATCAAGCGAGCTGCTTTGTCCTGGGCGGTGTCGAGTTTCTTGAGTGTTGTGGGAGCTGCACTCTTCCAGGCAAGTGGGGAGTATTCCATCACACTCCTGACTGGTACCTTGTAGATGGTGGACGGGCTTTGGGGAGTCAGGAGGTGAGTTACTCATCGCGGGATTCCTAGCCTCTGACCTGCTCTTATAGCCACAGTATTTATATGGCTGGTCCAGTTCAGTTCAGTTTCTTTTTTTATTCATTTGTAGGATGTGGGCGCCACTGGCTTGGCCAGGATTTATTGCCCTTGGAGGGCATTCTTAAGAGTCAACACATTTCTGTGGGTCTGGAGTCACATGCAGGCCAGACTAGGTGAGGACAGCAGATTTCGTTCCCTAAAGGGCATTAGTGAACTAGATGGGTTTTTATGACAATCAGCAATGGTTTCATGGTCATCATTAGACTTTTTAAATTCCAGATATTGATTGAATTCAAATTCCATCGGGTCCCCAGAGCATTACTGAGGTTCTGGATTTCCAGCCCAGTGACAATACCACTCCGCCACCACCTACCCCTGGTAAGCCCCAGGATGTTGATAGTGGGGGATTCAGTGATGGTCATTGAACGTCAAGGAGCGATAGTTAGATTCTCTCTTGTTGGAGATGACGTCCAACAACCACAATGTGAGTGCAATACTAAGTTACACAGACCAGTGGGTTTAACAACAACAACTTATATTTATACACTTAAGTAAACATCCCAAACAACTTCACAGGAGCATTGGGAAATAAAGTATGACACAGTCCCATGAGGACAAATTAGGTCAGATGAATAAAATCTTGAACAAAGAGATTGGTTTTAAGGAGTGTCTTAAAGGAAGAGAGCAAGATAGAGAGGCAGAGAGGATTAGGGAGGAAATTCCAGATCTTAGAGTCAATGGTGGAGCAATTCAAATCGGCAATGCACAAGAGGCCAGAATTAACACAAACACACACACAAACACGATGCACTCACATGAACATGCACACGCACACAAACATAAATACAGACACATGAACTCACACACACACACAAACGCAGACAAACCCACACAAAAACAAGCCCACACAAACAGATTTATTTGATCTAAACTTGCGTACAGGGGCACAAGAACAACAGCAACTATTTACTTATTTAACGTGGCAAAAGTATAAAACTTTGTAGAGATCATAAAATGGAGGGTGTGAATAAACAGTGAAGAGGCATGTGACTTCAGGAGGACATAGACATGTTAATAGATTGGGCAGAGGGTCATCAGGTAAAATTAATGGGGGCAAATGTGAGGTGATACATTTTGGGAAGAAGAAAATGGGGAGAATATATCATCTTAAAGCAACATTACTGTCCTTTCCTTTTCCAACTATACCACTCTCGTTTTCCAGGGCCAGGAATTTGCCCTCGTTGGGCGGGGACGGCGGGAGCAGCCGGGTAGCCAGACTGCGATTTCACACTGGCAAGCCGATTAAAGCTCGTCTAGCGTGAATCGTATGCTGCAACACTCAGTGCTGCCTGTGTGGGGGGGGGGGGGGGGGAGTGGAGGAGGGCGAGTGGGGAACTTCATCCATGCGCGCGAGTGCGCGTAGGAAAAGCTCCCTGAGACACAGGGCTGCATCAGGGAGATGAAGGTTTTAAGAAACAAAAATGAATAATTTCAAATTGTTAAAAAAAAAAATGTCCCTGCTCAAGTGACAGAGTTACATGAGAGAAATTAGTACGAATTTTTAAAATCACGGGTCGAAGCCTCATCCCGTCCGTGGGTAACGTTTCACAAAAAATGCAAAGGCCACTTGGCCTTTTTTGCCTGCCTGCCAACCGTAAAGTTGGGCGGGCAGTGAAAAATTGAATTCAATTAGACCGTTAATGACCTTAATAGGCCTTTTAATTGTCGGCGGGCATGATGCCAACTCTCGCGCGTGCCTGATGTCCGAAATATCGTGCCAGTGCGGGACGATGTTGTGATGCTCGCCTGTCGTTATCGTGCGTTATTTTATGCTCGTTTGGGTCAGGCGCACGCCCGCCTGACGGGCAGAAAATTCTGCCCCAGGGAACTTATCTGGCTATTTTGTAACTAACGGTATAATATTTGGTTGAGGAGCCAGCCCTTACTCGGTCATTCTCAGAAGGGGCTGCACGTCAGACATGGGAAGCAACACTATAGCACTGATTTCACCCACCTTCAAATGCAGCTCCCCACAGGGCATAAGTTCAATCTGATGTCTATCCTCCTTTGTGTGAGCTGATTCTGGTTCCTTATTTATTTATTATTTTCTAATATTTCAATTGTATTGTCTTGCTTTTGAAACAGTTATCACTGCAAATCATTTTTCTGGATCAGATTTATCAACCTTTAGAATTTTGAAGGCTTCGACGTGTTTTCCAGTAAGAATAACTGTTGACTTTTTTTGCATGTTTTGTATTGCTCCGACCCCTGATCCTTCTCCTGTGCATAATCCCAAGGGATACCCACAAAGAATGGTCATTATAGTGAGGTACCAGAGCGCCACTGAGACCAGTGGGGGGTGATACGAAAGTTAGTTCCTTTTCAGGAGAGAAGGAAGGAATTAGGGAAAATGAAGAAAAGCGACCAGCTGTTTTCCTGAAAGTGGCTGCAGTCTGGATACATTCCCAACATGTTCAGATACTAATCCTGATCCCGGTCCTTGAACTAGAACTGAACTTCAACTTTGTGCATTCTCTGCAGCTTCTAATTGCTTATTTTACAGAAACCAGAATGTATCCCAAGACTAACACTCCCTGCAGCTGAACTGGAATAAACCCTTTTAAAAAGTATAATTAACAGCTTTAGCCATGGTGCAGACAGAGATTATAGGGCGAATTTTCTACAGGATTCAGACTGCTAGAGGCACTTGTGGATTCTGGTTTTTGTCCACAAATGTGTCTGATGGCTAATTTTTGTCTGAGATGAATTTTGTCTGAGGAATTGTGGGACTCTAAGATATATATATAGATATAGATATAAAAAATGTAACTTTTTGGCAGTAGTTCAAGTGTAATTATCTGCCTTTTACCTTTCCCCCTCTTTCATATTTCAGGTTTTTTTGATCCAAGCAATCTGTGATGTCCAGAAAATACTTCATAGGACCATTACAGTAATAGATCATTCAGCCCCTTGGGCTTGCTTTGCCATTCAATTAAATCGTGGCTGATCTGCATCTCAAATCCATTTACCTGCCTGTACTCCTTACCCTTTGATACCTTTACCTCACAAAAGTATAGCTCTCTCAGCCTTGAAAGCTCCAGTTGTCCCACCATCCACTGACTTTTAAGGGAGGAGAGTTCCAAATTTCTGCTATGTTTTGTGTTAAAAGCACCTCCTGGTTTTGTTCCGGAAAGGTGTGGCTCTAATTTTAGGATTATGTCACATTTTTCTCGATACCCCCCCACTGGAGAAAATAGTTTCTCCATATCTATCCTATCAAATCCTTTTAACGTGTTAAGCACCTCAGTCAGATCAACCCTCAATTAATTAAAGGCTATAGTGACTTTGAGGGCTTTGAAAGACTTATACCTGTAGGCAAGTGGAGGTATGCTTTAATGTCAGGAATGGGCAAGCAATGAACAGAACACCTGCCCTGTCCTGCTGATGGCAGGCCACAGCCTTTTGCTGCGTTCTAGTGAGATGCACGCGTGCAACGTTGGAACGCTCAGAGGTTGACCAGGCCAACTGGCAAGTAGGGCCAGAAGAGAGGAACCAATCACAACAGCAACGTAGAGGGCAACCCCATCGTGGCAGTGGGCACATTACTCTTGTGAAGTCTGGAAAATTCTTTGGAGCCACTTCCTTTTCACCCACCTAGTACACTGGGCCTAGTTGTTCATCTAAATTACATCAGGGCCCTATCTACATTATAGGACCCGGATTTTCAGGCAGTAATGAGGCATTCCCCTGAACCAGTCGTGTAACTGGGGCCATTGACCAGAAACTGACTGGACTAGCCATATAAATCCTGTGGCGAGTAACTTACCTCCTGACTCCCCATAGCCTGTCCACCATCTACAAGGCACAGATAAGGAGTGTGATGGAATACTACCGAAGAATTCTAACGAAGTGTTAGTAAATATCATGGTTGCCCATTCGTTGACCATCTTTTCTAAGGGGTCACCAACTCCAGTTTAAGGGAGATTATGCTGCCTCATCTCCCAGCAGATATTTGCAATTATATGATACAGATTTTATGGAAAGATTAAAATGATTTTCACAAATGAATTGGAATCAACATAAAAATGTTGTAATTAGGGATGGTAATGGAAAAATACGCAAAAGCATTAAAACCTTGAACCTCCATTTATTAAGAGAGGCTGAGCGTAAAATGATGGCATTTGACCTCTTCCTGAAGAGGATTTTGGGGATAAACTATTCCTTACCAGGTTTCCACCTCATTTTACTGACAAATTGTCTAAAGGTACTTGAAGGGAAAGAATAAATACTTGAAGGAAAACCATTTACAAGACCACAAGGAAAGAGCAGGGGATTGGGACTGTTGGATAGTTCTACCAAAGAGCCAGCACGGACACAAAGGATCGAATGGCCTCCTGCTGTGCTGTATCATTCTATGATTCTATGAAGTAGGGCTGGGCGTTTCTTATGTACCTGCCCTTTCTGCGTTCCAAACCAAATTGAATGGTAGTAGTGGGATGCTGACATTACGGCCTCATTGAACTCGATCTATTTTACAACAATATAAAAGAGGCAAAGGGACATAAGCATAGGCAGACACCGATCGACTGATCCTGTTGAGAGTGCTGTATTTGCAAGGAGCTTTGATGATGGGAATGTTTTGCTGATATCTCAAAATTTGCTTCATTGTACTCAAAACATTATTTCCTCCAGAGACCTGCTGAGGTCTACTTCAAACTACCAGAGTGAGTGAGTCTCTAGGTCACCTAAACATTTTGAACCTTTGCCCTCTAATATGTATACAATGTTACATGTCTTTGGGGATTATTTTGGCCAGAGGGTGAAAACAAATACTAAACACTAAATGCTAATGAGGCATGCCTGTTTGAAAGTTTGGATTTAACATATGATTTTGGCCCTAAATTGCTGATTATCATAATTTAAACGTGCCTGGAGGTGCTAATCAGAAACCTGCAGGTTTAGCACTCAACAAAATTCTCATGGAGCAATATATGTGGGCTTCTCACACACATCCACTGAGTATGTGGAGTGCTTGGGCAACAAAGAGCACTATACTGCAGTATAACTCAGGGCCTGAGGGAGAGGGTACACAAATTCTCGGACGCAGCACTGAAGGTCCTGTTGGAGGAGCTGGTGTTGCTCTCCCCAGCCTCATGCCCTCCTCATGAGCAATATGATCATTACCAAGGGCCCCTTTCTCCTGGTGGCTTCTATAAGGTGTCCAGTAAGGTGGAGTAGCACAGCACTTGCTCTTTTTAGTTGAAGTCCTTAAAGAACTTCTGGAATAAATATTGCTCAGATGTTGGTGAAATCTTGACAAAGTGCCTCAGAAAGTCTCCTCATTTGTTTTAGATTTCCTATTCACAGTTCCAGCAGCAGTAAACATGAAACAGTATCTGTCCCTTTAAGTAGTGTTTGAAATTGACATCAACATTGTGTTTACTCCAAATTAGCTAGTCACTGTTAGAACTAGGTGTTAGTTCAAGCACTCACCACCAAAATGCCACATAGTCTCTTTAATGAACACTAACAGGCATTTTAAGTGTAAGCAGTATTTTGGATACATTTGTTGAATGCTTATTATGCATTCTTGACTGAAAGCCTAGATATCCAATAGAGTATTGAAACAGCTGCACCCTATGGAAAACATTGCTTGATTGGCAGCTCTTTCTCTCTGATCTAATTTGTCAATTGCACATTATTTATTTACACAAGATAAAGAGGTTTCAAGTGCTTGCAGTTTCTGATATTGATACTTTAAAAAATCTAGATGATTGACACTTTTACTGGGTTCTAGTGTTTTGAGAAAATGAAAAGTTATAAATGATTGATGGATTTTGAAAGCTTTTTTTAAACACATTCTACGGTCATTGTAGGGTTCATTGGTTCTATACAGAGTGTATAGTGGGTGAGTGGACATGGAAGTACCATAGTTTGGCATGGAGGGTATGAGGGTCCATGGGACTGGGTGGAGGGGCATAGCTTGGCATGGAAGGCATGAGTTGCCATGGAGGTTGGTAGAGGGTATGAGGTGGCATGTGTTGGCATGGTTGAGGCATGTGGAGTATGAGGGGGTGGGGGTGTGAGGAGTGAGGGCTAGAGGGCCTTATTGTTTTTATTATAACTGGGATAAAGTCCCAAAACACTGAGGTGGGCCTCTTAACTAGCCCTCCTCAGCACCCAGCGCCCTTCTGAACTCTTTCTAGGGGTGGTGGTCCCGATTCCTGTTAGCATCCGGCCTCCCCCAGAACAAACATTCCATCTTTCCTGGCACTTTCTCCCAAGGCAGGCGGGCTGAATCGGGAAATTTCCTGACTCCTGCTACCCAGCGCGGAGACGAAAATCCAGCCAATTGATTCCTGGGTGTATCATGCTTATAAGTTATGATGGAGGATAGTGATGGAGAATGGAACACTTTTCATTTAAAGTATAGCATGGTTAGAAACACATTAAAACTCTCTCCATTCTTCCACCAACGATGCGCCTGATTCCCAACCTCGAAAGAATGTCACCGACCCTACCTCTGTGTGACATTTTTTCATTTTCCACGCTAACCACTCCCCAGTGACTGAGTGAAATTGCTAAATTTAGGATTTTTTCATTCTGTAGGCCCATGCCCTTCAGGAGTTGCAGTGAGCCTGCTCAAACTCATTTCACAGATTCCTTACAAATGCCATTGAACGCTTTCATCATTCTGGGCTCGATTTGAATATAGGCCTCAGAAATGGAAGTTCAGTGCCCAACTCACTGTTCATGTTTCACAAAGTAAAAATGCTAAAGGCAAAATCAGAAGATCCAATATGACAGTCATTGAGTAGGCCACTCTTCTTCATAATTTTCTTTTTAAATAATTTTGATGTGGAACCATTTATGAATTGGTTCAAAACATCATCACTAAAACAGGATGGCAGACTCCATGACCACTGCAATGCTATACATGCCTGTATTTCAGACATGTTTGCTTTGCTTTGGAGGAATTTTTGCAAGACATTGCAACTATTTCAATCTGCCTTGTTGTTAAAGCTGTATCCAAAACCATGTTAGAATGAGTAAGCTTTACTGGGAGGAGACATCATGTAATTAATATGTTAGTGCTGCAAAATTATAAGCACAAACTAACATGAGAAGAAGTTGTGCTTTGTGCTTTGCTGTTTAATCTTAAAGGAAACATGGTGAGGGGTACTGTTGATAGGCATGCGCTCTATTTGATCACAAACGTGTAATTATTTTACATCTCATTCCTGGCCTGCAAAAGGCATGACAACTCTGGAATGAAAAATGCAGTGCATTTACTCTGTTACCTTGGTCTCTTTTCAGGGTCTAATTGAAAGATAGAACAGCCTCAAAGAGCTAAATTGCCTACCTCTGTTCCTATGTCTGATCAAATCAACTATCATCTTTTGAACTCCATGGGGTGGATTTTAATGTACAGACATGCTGGGAGCCGGGGTGGTGGGGAGTTGCGTTGGAGGGCCCAATAGATTGTGAATAACTCAGAAATATCTGAAGCAGGTCTATCAGTTGTTTTTTTAATACAGTCACTGAATTAACACCTGATTTGCAACTGTCCTGTCCAATTAGCATCAGTGAATATAATGATGACCTGCACATATGATCTCAACTTCAGTATTTAAGGGGACACTCCAAACACGGCAGTTGGAGTTGGAAAGCAGAGGGACAGAAGTGTTGCCATGGAAACTAGATGGTCAAAGGCTGTTCCCTGCTTCGCCACCACCCATTTGGATGTGTTGCTAGATCTGTGCAGACCAGGAGGGATGTGCTATTCCCTAGCAACAAGGGGGAGAAGCCAGCTGGAGCAACCAAGAAGGTGCAGTTGTAGCGGACACTGTGACAACAGCAGGGGTGGAGAGCCAGGTTTCCAGATCCAGTGCAGGAAAGCAGTCAATGTCATAAACAGGGCAAGCGAGGTAAGAACAATGGCACATTCACCCACATCATGATGTGTGTAATCCCACTTCTCAAACCTACTCCGGCACAACACTCCTCACACCAACTTACCTTGGGGGTGCGCCCATTCCTCTCTCTCTATGCATTTCCTCACATCCGCACCTACGCATCCACCACTGACACTCAGCTTCATCCTTATGCAATGTCTCACCCTTTCCTGATAGTTGCCCTCAACAAATGCTCTCCATTCTTGCAGAGAAGTGGAGGTGACCCTTCAGCCTTCCTATAACTAACAGCTACAGAGGAACAAGTGATGGAGATCAGAGGGGTTTCTGCCTGCCTGGCTTTGGAGATAGACAGATGGGTACCTCCCAGCTACCTTGTGACAAAAATAAATGTCAGATAGCCATATGGTGTCCAATACTTGATGTTATTGTTACAGCTATGTGTGGAGGGGTGAAATCACTCCCCTATTCTTCCACTCTAGGTTGACCATAACAGTTTTTTTTTAGTGAATTTAGAGAGGATGTGCTTTGGTAATTATGTAGGAGACCCCCTATTTATGCTTTGAAATTGTAAAGAATTACTCAGACAGGTTTTCTTAGGTTAAAGAAAGAACAAAATAAGTTTATTGAAACTGTTTCCTGAGCTAAAAAAAACTAAGTAAAATGCAACCAGCATTCGTATGGCCACACGCATTCGTCTGGGGCCATAGACACACAGTACAGATGGCAGGGCAAGATTTTTTAACAGTTCATGAAAGATAAAACAAAGGAGTATATGCTTAGCTGATCCTTGGCTGATCTGGATGCAGTGTATCCACATTGTGGCCATTTTGTTCAGCTGTCTCCCTGAGTGTAATTGTATGGGGCAGATTTTTCCTCTTTTACTGAAAGGATCGCAGTTCACGGTTGGTTTCTCTTCTCAGGATGGTTACTTTGCAAACTGGCTGCAGCACTTCTGAGAGAGAGAGGTAAACAGAGAGGGCACACAGCTTCAATCTGCCTGTTCAGTACAGCACTGTCTTCTGTTCTCTGCTGCTTGGTAAGGGGGTCCTTGTAATACTTTCCTGTGCGTATATTCCAGACAAATTCTACTAGTTCATGTCTGCTGCAGTTATTGTTTCTGAACAGGTAATTGCATTTTGAAGTTTAACTCAGAAACATTTGAAAAGTCTCAGGATGGTGTGAAGCAACAAGGGATGGGGTCTTTCACACTCCCAAGCGGGTTGAGTGTCTGTCTTTATCCCACTTAGTGGAATGTGAAATTTTGTGTATTGCAACAGTCTGGACGATTTTCCATTGTCTGTAGAGGGTCCAAGTTTTTTTTTAAATCCAGCCAGCTTTAGTATTTTAATGGATGTCTGAGCTCTCAGCCAAGTATACATTATGAGGCTTGACTGTGAGCCCAGACATTCAGAGAAAATGCTCATTGATAGCTCAGCCTCTCTGATCTCTGCTATCAGTTTCACAATGTTTGCTTACACAACTTAAGTCATAGAGTCATAGACTCATAGAGTTATACAGCCCAGAAACAGGCCCTTTGGACCATTGTGTCCATGCCGGACATCAAGCACCTATCTATTCTAATCCCATTTTCTATCACTTGGCCCATAGCCCTGTATTTTCAAGGGTTTGTAGTTTTCGTTCCTGATATTTTAAAGGGTGTGGATGATTGACACTTTTATTAACTTGTAGTGAAATGACTTTTTTTGAACCTAGGAGAACGTTATGAATGGACTACTTTTTAAAAAGCTTTTTGTTACTTATCCCACTATACACGATACGGTTCATTGGTTCAATGGGCATGGAACTGCCGTAGCCTGGTATAAGTGGCATGAGGGGGCATGGGGCTGGTAGGAAGGACAGAGCTTGCCATAGGTGGCATGAGGGGCCATGGGGGTGGTGAGTGGAAGGGCAGAGCTTGGCATGGGGGCTTGAAGGGCTTTGGGGGTTGCTGGGGGCATGAGGTGGAATGGTTGCAACATGGCGAGTGATTGGATGGTGAGGGAGTGTGAGGGGTAAGGGCTGGAGGGCCTTTGTGTTTTTATTTTAACTGGGACAAAGTCCCACAGCACTAATGCAGGTATTTTAAACAGCCTGCCTCCATACCTGGTAGCCCGTGGCTGCCTGCAAACTTCTTCTTGGGTAGGCTGGCTCAACTTCAGCCCCACCTTCCCCCAGCAATGATGATCCTGCCTCTGTGGGCACTTTCTCCCAAGGCGAACACACCAAGGCAGGAATTTTCCTGACTCCTGCTACCCACCTCAAGGATGAAAATTCAGGCCAGAAAGCCTGTCCACAGTCGACCCACCTGCTCCTTTATTCAGGGTGGACATTTGATCTCAGTATGTCTCAACCTGGGCTCCCACGGTAACCAAGCCACACCGACTTGTTGTCGGGCAGAATATGTAGTAGATCACATGATCCGCTTCACTACTTCATTTTACCTTGAATTAAAGAGACAGTCAAAATTATCTTTTAAACCTTGCATTTGTGACACTTCCCTTCTTAAAGATGAAAAATAATTTAAAGGGAAGTAGGTAAATATGGACAAAGAAAATGGGAAATAGGCCAGCGAATGGAACTAACCGGATAACTCTGTCAGAGAGCTGGTGCAATGGGTTGAATGTGCTGAAAAATTCTACAGGGTAGAAGGTTTGTGGGGTGTCCCCAATCTCCTGTTGCAACTTTAGCTGAAGGTGAGTGGAAGGCTTGGAGAAATTACCTAAATGGCTGTATATACCATTTATATTGAGCTTTCACTGTTCTCCCATCCAAGTTATGGTGAACTATCAGGAGAATCTCCATAGAAATTACTGATGTGCGGTTGTATGATTTACTGTATGACCTACTGGGGAAACTTCAAAAGGTGTTTCTTCCTTTTGTACAGGAAAGAAAAGAAACTCTTAAAAAATTATTGCTCTACAAACTACAAGATGATTTAGTTTGTGCCTGTAGGCAGAGTAGGCAACTTCCACTGCATTGTGAAATAGTAAATTGATAAACAACATGATGTAACATTATTGTACTCCACACACCCAGAATGTCAAGTTATTTGGCAAACATTTATCATTTTAATTTCACCTCAAGCTATTGTTTCAAATGTAAAGTTTAATAATTACCAGCAGTTCCAATGTTATTTGTATTAATTCTCAATATATGGGCATTGCTATTGCTCATCCCGAGTTGCCCTTGAGAAGATGGTGGTGAGTCACCTTCTTGAATCGCTGTAGTCCCTGTGCTAAATGTGCTCCCACAATGCTCTTATGTAGACACTTCCAGTATTTTGACTCAGTGACAATGAAGGAATGGCTCCTGCCATTACCTGAGCCTGAAGGAAGCCATATTTGATTAAAGTTTCTACTTTTATTTTGAGTATTATTAATTTTGGATGGTGTGTGACTCATAGAGGAACTTGGACATCATGGTGTTCCCATGCATCTGTTGCTCTTGCCTTCTAAGTGGTGGAAGCCACGGGTTTGGAAGGTGCTGTCAAAGCTGCCTTGGCAAGTTGCTACAGCTACCCTGTAAATAGTGCACACTACAGCCATGATACACCTGTCATGGAGGAAATGGATGTTTTGGTGATGGATGAAGGACTTATTCTATGAAGAAAGGTTGAACAAGTTTTGAAGCCCATTGAAATTTAGAAGAACGAAAGGTGATCTTATTGAAATGTATAAGATCCTGAGGGGACTTGATAGGGTTGATAGTGGGAACATGTTTCCACTTGTGGGGGAGTCTAAAACTAGTGGGCATTGTTGAAGAATAAGACTGAGATAAGGAGAAATATTTTCTCTCAGAGGGTTATTAGTCTGTGGAATTCTCTTCTCCAGAGAGCAGTGAAGGCTGGGTCATTGAATTTATTCAAGGGAAGTTAGACTGATTTTTGATAGACAAGAGAATCAAGGGTTATGCGGGGCAGACAGGAAAGTGGAATTGAGACCACAACCAGACCTGTGTTACAGACAGGAGAGAAGCAAACTGAACTTCATATCTTCTCCCTGTCTGTCCGTAAGTAGAGGTGCTTTTGAATTATTTTTGAAGTAGGCTATGGCATGTGTCCCCAAACCCTCAGTTTTTGTGGTCCAATTTTGTAGGTAACACGCAGCAAACTCTCTTTATGATTAACTCAGCAGGTTAGATTATTTCACATTCAAAGGGCGGTTGGGGGGCGGGGGATTGTTCACAACCTCAACAAACACACACACACACACACACACATACACATACAGTATGGGAGGAATAGAAAAGAGGGAGTTTTTACAACTAAAGATAACAATGGTAAAAGAACCACGGAAATTAATATTAGTTCACATGATTTCTAGAGTCCAACAAGTCAAAGTCCAGAGCATCTTTCCTTCATGGTGGAGTTCAGTCCAGATGAGTTCCTGATTGGAAACAGCAACACAAAAATCCTTGAAACGAATGACAATACAGCATGATGGGATTTCTGTGCTTATACTTCTTGACAGGTGATGATTAGAGATTTTTAAAATCAAACAGGCTTTGAGGAGTTGAAACATGGTGACCAGCTGCTGGTCAGCTGAGAGCCTTGCTGTAGGTCTGTTTGATTAGCTAGTAATTTAGCAGACTGAGAGTTTCTCAGTTCTCAAAGGAATATAGAGATTTGAAAATGGTTACTCGAGTCATGTGATCTTGTTTCTCCACAGTGATTTCAAAAGAGATGTTTATCTTGTGTCTGGAACTGCCTTTGGTTTCAGGACTGATAATGTCTCAGCTGTTATCTTTTGAAAGATTTACCACCCATGTTGATGATCTTGTGTTGGGAAGCCATTGTCTGAGCAGATCTTCTGACTCCGCTACAGCTGTAAGCTTATCAATATGCAAATGACATCCATAATACCCTTAATGGTACCTTTTTGAACGATATCTTAGATGCCTGATTTTTCACAGAACAATGCAGAGATGACTCTACTTCTAAATCAACAACAGTTTATTCATGATACTTTAAAACATCTCAGAACTTACATGATTTTCCACTCATATGGTCTCATCCAGAGCCCAGGTCCTTCTTTAGAATCTTTTCTGCCTCATTAACTTTCTAGCTCCACCCACAGGCTTAAGCAATCCAGCACAGTTAACATAGATCACATAATTAACTAACCTAATCAAACACAGATCAATCAGACCATTGAACACCACAGGAAGAAATTTTTCAATTGCCAAAATACCTAACTGAAATGATTATTTCAAACCTAGGAGATGTTTTCTCAGTTCCATGGAACCTTCTGTTCCTGACTGCTGCTGCAGTTAAATATTCAAATCATTTAGTCTGTAGACCTTAGGGAAGCTCCAGTTCATTTATCCAACCTTAAATTCTACATTATTCACCAATGAGCAGTTGCTTTCCATGCAGTGGCAGTTGGCATAACAGAAGCAGGTGATACAGTTTCCCAGTTAGTGTAAACTGCCACAACTCTCAAAACGTAGGGTGCTAATTTCTATCTTCACCACATGCCCTGATAACCCAGCTGAGTAGACTGAAATCAGTGAAAAGAAAATCGGATGTGTTCTACTTCAGTGTTACATGATGTCAGGAAGCACTGATGCAATTAATGATTTTCGGTGATATTGGGACGAATCTACAGTTGATTCAATCACTGATGTTCTCCACTTGATGTGGCCCAGTGGCAGCTCTCTCATTTCTAAGCCAGAAGTCTGTGAATTTAAGTCCCACTCCAGCGATCTACAACTCCAGTGAACTACACTGAAACTCCAGTGCAATATTGAGAGGGTGTTGAACTGACAGTGGTGCCCTCTCCCAGATAAGACCTACTAAAACCACCTATCCTCCCAAATGGATATTAAAGATTCTCATTAATGCTTGTGGGAACTTTCTGTGTGCAAACTGGCTGCCATATTTCCTATATTACAACAGTGTCTACACATCAAAAGTAATTTACTGGCTATAAAGCATTTAGGACATCCTGCGGTCATGAAAGGTTCTATATCAAGCAGCCTGCTTGATTGGCACCACATCCACAAACATTCACTCCCTCCACCACTGACGCACATTAGCACCAGTGTATACCATCTACGAACTGCAGTAATTCACCAAGGCTCCTTAGACAGCACCTTCCAACCCAAGACCACTACCATCTAGAGGGACAAGGGCAGCAGATAGATGGGAACACCACCTTTTAGAAGTTCTCCTCCAAGTCACTCACCATCCTGACTTGGAAATATATCACCGTTCCTTCACTGTTGCTGGGTCAAAATCCTGGAACTCCCTCTCTGACAGCACTGTGGGTGTACCTACACCACATGGACTGCAGCAGTTCAAGAAGGCTGGTCACCACCACCTTCTCAAGGGTAACTAGGGATGGGCAATAAATGCTGGCCCAGCCAGCGAAGCTCACATCCCGTGAATGACTAAAAAACAAAAATAAGCACAATTATTTTGTTTTTTGTTTTTTTTTAATTTCTGATTTTTGTCATGTATGAGCAAAGGAGGATGAGGTCACTGAACCCACTGGGCTTTGTGGAACTGATTGTTCAGCGATGGTTACTGTTTAAAGAAACACACACAAAAAACATGAAGAGACCTGAATGTTGTTTCATATTTACCACAAAACCAAACAGGTGCACAGAAGTTTTATTATTAAAGCAAAGCTTTGAAACTGTCAAATTCAGCATATTTTGTGAGGTACATTTATCAAGCCAAGCCTGCATGTTGCAGTGCAGTGCAACAACACTGAGAGGACTTTTATACGGATTAATTAATATTTTGGCAAATGTTCAAACTCAACTTTGATTATATGTCACTAAGTGCAGGTCATTGTTAACTAATTCTAATGGGTTAGCTAGAAATCTGGGGCAGACCCGCTTGAGTATAAAATAGCGCGTGATGATGTTGGGCGAGCATCCCGACGCCAGCCCACGCTCGCACGATATTAAAAGGGCAATTAAGCCCATTAAAGTTCCAATTGTCCCCGATTTTCTGTGGTTCACGTGGATGGGCGAATTGGCCAGGCGGAATTTGCATTTTTGATTAAACCTCATCCAAGGGCGGAATGAAGTTTCCGTTATTAAATTTAAAAATTTTTTTAAATGTATGGACAGAATTTTCAGCATATATGACTGATTCAGATGACTGATTCTGATTCATGGACATTTTTTTTCCGGATTTTAAAATCTTCCTTTATTGCTTTTAAATTCTTCAGGCAGCTTTCTGCCTTAAGGGAGCCTTCATTCTGTGCTCCCCCGTGCCCGTGCTTATGTCAGCACCTGCCCTACCTCTGCCCCACCGCGGCTGTGCTGAGCCTTTCAGCGCGCATTTCACGCTGGCTGACCGTTAATTGGCCAACCAGCGTGAGATCGCGGTCAGGGATCGATCTCAGTCGGCGGTCTGTCCCCTGGCCGATCCCGGGTCCGCCGACTGGGCCCGCCCACTGAACTGAAAGTTCTACGCAGGGGCTGACGTCAGGCCAGCGTCCTGATGTAATCGTGCACTCACGCGATATTTCGGTTGGCCGGCGAGCACCACAGTCTGCCAACAATTAAAAGGCCTGTTAAGGTAATATGAAGACATTTTTCGTTGGGCGTATGACCTTGTGGTTGGCAAGCAGGTGAAAAGATCAAGCAGACTTTGCATTTTTTTTGGAAACCTCATCCACGGGCAGGATGAGGTTTCCGACAGCAAATAAAAATAAAATAAAAACTTTAAAATTGATTTAATAACATGTCCCTGCTCATGTGACTCTGTCACATGAGGGGACATGTTTTATAACATTTTTAACCATCATTATTTTTTATTTTGAAAACTATTCATCTCCCTGAGGCAGCTTTGTGCCTCAGGGCAATTTTCAAGTGTGCACCCAGGCGCATGTGCAAAGTTCGCCCTTGCCCTCCTCCTTCCCCGCTGCACAGGCAGCGCTGAGTGCTGCCACTCGCGTTTCATGCTGGGCAGGCCTTAGTTGGCCCGCCAGTGTGAAATTGTGGTCCGGTTGGCTTCCCAACCGCCCCTGCCCGCCCCCGCCGAGCCTGCCCGACAAGGGCAAAATTCTGCCCTAAGTTATTACTTGGTCTGCTCAGCATTACTGGTGCCTAAATGTCTGGGTCATCCTGGCTTTTTGTGTGTTGTGCACTGGCTGAATATATTGAATATAGTTTGTATTTAAGATAGTTGCAGATGATTTGTGAAAAGAATGCACCTCATGAGTTGAATATATTCCTCTCTATTTCTACTTATTTCTTATCTTGTGACTTAGATTCAATGGAATATCAGTAATCTCTCTTCCAAAAGCCTCAGCTCTTTAACATAAACCCTTTTTATTATGCTCCCCTGTTTCCATTTGGTGTAAATATGCACCCTGGACTAATTCTAGTTGGCAGAATACACATGCAATGAATGCCTTCTTCGATAATTTCAATCCTGGAATGTTTGGGGTAGGCTTTCGCCCAGGCGTAAAACTATTTTTGCCTATCTTAAAAATAGCCAGATTTTCATTGATGGAAGGCCAAAGCCATGAAATTTATGTAAGCTGTTGGTTGTAGCACTCATATGGAATTCTGATGCTACCTGCAGTGATCCAAACTGTATGCGGCACGGTGAACTCAGGTGGTTGATCCACAGGGTCCATGATCAGTTGACACTACTTTCCAAGAGTAATTCAGATCCCACCAGTTAATTGGTTCTTTGGCAAGTCTCTTGACTACCTATAATTACTCTAATAGTTAAACTATTCCAATCACTTTCCATTGCAGATGGAGGGAATAATTCTGACTTTGAGCAATCAGATAATAGCAAATCAGCAGCCTGTTTTACATCCCTCCAAATTTTTATTTTAATTGATGTTGTTGAGCTCCCCAAATGCATTAGTGAGTAAATGCACCAAGTAGTGTTGTTCTAAGCCATTCTGTCCCTGTTGGGTCCATACAGAAGGAGCTTCTTTATCCAGAGAGTGGTTAGAATATGGAAGTCGCTAACACACGGAGTAATGGAGGCAACTAGCATAGATGCATTTAAGGGAAGGCTAGACAAGCAGATGTGGTAGAAGGGAACAGAGGGTTATTCTGATAGGGTTAGGTGAGGAAGGATGGGCAGAGACTACTCATAGTGGAATTTGGGGCACTGGGGGTTCAACCTGCCTTCAGGCAAAGAACTGAAGAATAAGGATTGCAGTGAGATGAAGGTGAGTCCCAATTCATAAGTGATTTTTACCACCATAATTTAACAAAAGACTGATAATAATTGGTCCAGTAATTTTAAATAACTATCACATTTTAATATCACCAACAAATTACTTTGCATTGAGATGATACCTGGCATCCTTATTTTCCCACAGATGTCAACTGCATCTTAGCTTCCAGCTATACTGGCCTGAATTTTTCGCTTGTTGGGCTCGCACGATTGGCAGGCCTGGGAGCGGCCGGGAAACAGGCCTACAACCACGCTCAACCCCCGTGATTTCACACTGACTGACCAATTAACAGCCAGCCAGCATGAAGCACGTGCTGAGGAAGGCTCAGCACTGCCTGTGGGGGTGGAAAGAGGTCAGGTGCCAACATCACCACGGGTGCTGGTGAGCACTTCCACTGTGCGCGCTGAAGGCAGGTAGCTACCCCAGGGAGCTGCAGACCTCCACAGAATAAACAAAAGAACAAAAGTGCTGCAAAATATGTCCACACAACACAATCAAGCACCTGAAAGCATACCTCAGTAAAATCCGGTCCCCAGATATCTCTTCCTATTTCATTTCACCACAGGGATTTCATTCCGCCCTGGGTCGAGGTTTGAGCAAAAATGTAAAGGCCGCCTGGCCGATTGGCCTGTCTGCCAACTGTAAGAGTGGACGGGCCATGGAAAATCGCTTTCAATCACCTCCTTAATGGGCTTAATTGTCGGCGGCCGCGCTCCCGACTGCCGCGCCGAGCGAGATCTTGTGCGACCGGGCGATGACGTCAAGACGTTCGCCTGACATCATCTCACACTATTTCGCGGCCGCACAGTTCGGGCGTGCACCCGCTCACCCGTGGGACATAAAATTCTGATGCTGCAAATTACCTGCCAAAAAACTTGCTTTGAAACAAAAGCAGACAATGCTTTTCTGTCAGGAGCTGCAAAAAGAAATGGGTAAGCTGAAGCGTTTAGATTTAGATCCCTTGTCAGCATTGCTGGAAAGCAAGGCCCAAGTAAGACTGAACAACATAGTTAGAGACAGAGAACAACAGAGTTCTGTCAGCGATCAGAAATGCTGACTGCTGTCAGGGTGTGGGATTAATGGATTAAATGGTGCAGCAAAGAAGTCCTTAGATAAACTGAAAATAGATGCAAACTGCTGGATGATATAGGAGAATCATCTCAATGAAGCAATGAGAAGTGTGTGGTTACTCATTGTACCTTTAGAAGATGAGACACTGGCTATAACAGGTAGATGAGCCAATGTACAACCTTCAAAAGGTAAAGTTCAGAAGACTGCAAGGAAACAAACATTTCTGGGATCAGAGATAGGATCAGGTAAGTGTAGGCTTTGAGATCAGTGCGCTGGGAAACAGCAGTGAGGCAATCAGTAGGGTGGGGATAAAATTATGGGTGAGGCTTAAGTGAGGAAAAATGAAGAAGCAGAAAAATCTGAAACAATGCTTACCCAATCAAATAGCAATGTCAAATTCTACTCAAGAGCAGAGAGTTTAGTCAAGGGTTCCAGACTATGAGCCATAGACCGCACATACCTGTCGGCCCTCACAATTCATCATTAGAAGTTGTTTGTGGTTGCAAGTCTTACTTGTTGGTTTGTCTTGTTTGTAAGTTGCGGCCATGGAAGTTTGCAAACATTTGTTCCTTGTGCATTGCCTCACTGGTGAATAATCCTAAATCAAAGCTTTAAGACATCAAGGCAGCATTTGACTGAGCAAGACATCAAGGTGTCCTATGAAAATTGAAGTAATTGGGAATTGGGGAAAACTCTCCATTGGCTGGAGTCATACCTAGCACAAAGGAAGATGGCTGTGGTTATTGGGGGTCAATCATCTTAGCCCCAGGACATCGCTGCAGGAGTTTGTCAGGGTAGTGTCCTAGGCCCAACTATCTTCAGCTGCTTCATCAATGACTTTCCCTCCATCATAAGGTCAGAAGTGCAGATGCTAATTGATGATTACACAGTATTCAGTATCATTTGCAACTCCTCAGATACTGAAGCAGTCTGTGCCTGCACACAGCAAGACCTGGATATTCAGGCTTCATAAGGTCATATGATCATAAGATCAGGGGAGGTGGTGATGTAGTGGTATTGCCACTGGATTAATAATCCAGATATGGATAGTTATAGTTGAGGCCCTAGCACTTACCTCTGTGGCACACCATTAGCTACAGTTTACCAAACTGAAAATGATCCATTAAGCCAACTCTTCCCATGTTAAAATATTACCCCCAACACCATGAGCTCTTATCTTGTAAGGTAAGTGTTTATGTGGCACTTTATTGAATACCTTTTGGAAATCCAAATATACTACATCTACTGGTTCCCCTTTATCCACCCTGCATGTTACATCCTCAAAGAACTCTAATAAATTTGTCAAATACAATTTCACTTTTACAAAGCCATATTGACTCAGCCTGATTGTATTATAGTTTTCTAAATGCCCTGCTACCATCTCCTTAATAAGGATTCCAGTATTTTCCCAATGACAGATGTTTGGCTAACTAGCCTACAGTTTCCTGCTTGCTGTCTCCCTCCTTCTTTGTATAGCTGTGTTAGATTTGTGATTTTGCAATCCACTGGGGCATTCACAGAATCTAGGAAATTTTGGAAGATTACAACCAATGCATCCATTATCTCTACAGCCACTCCCTTTAAGACCCTTGGATACAAGCCATTAAGTCCAGGGGACTTGTCAGCTCTTAATCCCATGAGTTTTCCTAGTATTTTTTCCTTGGTGATCCTGATTGTACCTCTAAGGGACTATATCTTGAACTGCTGTCAATCACTACCACCTTGAGACAGGATGTGATGTAGTAGTCCCATGACTTGGGCCTGAATTTTTCCGTTGGCGAGTTGGGGACGGGCCTGCTCACTGACGCAAAAATGACACGGGATAATGTCGGGGAGAACCCCCGACGTCATCATGCCCCATTTAAATATTCAGGAAGGCGGGCGGACAGCGCAATCAGCTGTCCACCCGCCGACCTGTCAATGGCCAATTGAGGCCATTGACAGGGTAGTTGAACCAATTAAAGACCCTGCCCGTCTAAGCTTAAGGCTGATGGGCAGGCCAGGAGTCCCAGCGGGCTTCTGAAAAAACATGAAACCTCATCCACTGGCGGGATGAGGTTTCAGGTCAGTTTTTAATAAGTTTAATAACGTTTCTGTGCTTTTTATTTACATGTCCCATCTCGTGTGACATTGTCACATGAGGGGGACATGTTACTAATTTTTTTATTTTTCTATTTTTGAAGTTAATAAGCCTTTCACCAATCTCCCTGAGACAGCACTTAGTCTCAGGGAGATGTGTGCTCTTTCATGCGCATGCGCGTAAGAGCGCACTTTGACAGTTGGGGAATCCCTCACCCATAGCGCTTCCTGTCAGGCAGCCCGCTGGGTGGGCCCTAATTGGCCCGCCCACTCAAAATGGCGGCGGGGCCTGTTTCGACGGTGGCGGTTGGCTGCCCGCCCACCGCCGAGCCGGTGGGGCCCGCCCACCCATCAAGGGCAAAATTCTGCCCTTGTAGTCAGCCTGTAAGCAGCAGTGGTTGAAGACAGATACGTGCCTCACAGCCTCCCAGTGAACACTGTCTGTATATAGTCTTATCTTCAAATAAAGAACCCACATCATTGTTCCCCCAACCCTTGTGTATGATTGGTACATTTGCCTTGAGAAGAAGAACATAACAAACGCCACCTGCAAGTTCCCCTCCACGCCACACACATCCTGGCTTGGAACTAAATCGCCATTTCTTCGCTGTCTCTGGATCAAAATCCTGGAACTCCTTCTCTACCAGTACTGTGGGTGTACCTACACCACATTGTTATGACTGGGATGGGAGGAGTGCATGAACTATCAAGCCCCACTATTCTGCAGGCCGTACCATTAATTTAAATGTTTAAATTTCTCACCGAAATGGCCAATTGTGTACCTATACCTCTAGCACCCAGAAGAAAAGAGACTCTGACCAGGCTTCTTTCGAAAACTCAGAATGATTAATTTATTTTTAAAACAAAACTTCTTTTAACAAGTTGCAAGTACTGGTTAACATACAATTGTAATCAGGAAGTATAACTATCTATCTCTTCCTAAAGAATTCCCTCAGCACAGAAACAGACACACACACGGACAAACAAAGGACAAACAGATAGAGTCTCTTGCAGAGATGGGCCTTGGAGGATGGGTGTTATAAAATAAAATAAAGGATAAAGTTCGCATGATCTCGACGCTGTCGACCTGGAGTTCTCTAGTGGGAAGACGTTCTCACCACTGGTCTCAGCTTTGCAGGTCCAAATGCAGATGGGTTACACTCAGATGAGGCATTCCCTGGTTACAAGTTGATTACCACACACAATTTTAGACAAGGTAGAGAGAGACAGCCAGTCAAGGTAGTCTTCTTTCCTCAGCTTGTTCTCCAACATGGCTGCCTTCCAAACAAGTAGTTTCACAACTTAATTTTTTTTCCCTCTCTCCCATGTGACTGCCCAAGGTTAGCATCCAGATCATGCCATGTCCTTCCATTTTGTAAAAGAAAACTTCAGCCTTGAGAGATATTATTCTAACACAGACTATAGTAGTTCAACCAGACGTCACACCGCCATTTACTTAAGGGCAATTAGGGATGAGCAATAAATGCGACTTGTCAACTACACACACCCCTAGGATGAATTTCTCAAAAATCAAATCTCTGACCTCTAGTTACAAACTCCTCTGTCACTGGAAATAGTTTATCTTTATTTACTCAATCAAATCCCTTCATGATCTTGAACACCCCCATCAAATCGCTAATTAACCTTTTCTGCTCTCAGTAGAAGATCTTCACTTTCTCTAAGTTCTCCAAGTAACTGAAGCTTTTCATCCCTGGTGCCATCCCAGTAAGTCTCTGCATCCATTCTCATTCAAGTGGCCACTCTGGAAGGCCTAACAAATTTGATTGAATTTTTTGAGGAGGTGACCAGGTGTGTAGCTGAGGGTAGTGCAGTTGATGTAGTTTATATGGATTTCAGCAAAGCCTTTGACAAGGTCCCACATGGGAGACTTATAAAGAAGGCAAATGCACATGGGATACAGGGTAATTTGATAAGGTGGATTCAAAATTGGCTTAGTTGTAGGAGACAGAGGGTGATAACAGAAGGATGCTTTAGTGACTGGAAGCCAGCGTCCAGTGGCGTACCACAGGGATTTGTGCTGAGTCCCCTATTATTCGTCATTTATATAAACGACATAGATGACTATGTGGGGGGTAGGATTAGTAAGTTTGCGGATGACACAAAGATTGGCCAGGTGGTTAACATTGAGGTTGAGTGTCTTGGGCTACAGGAAGATGGTCAAATGGGCAGATAAGTGGCAGATGGAATTTAACCCTGAAAAGTGTGAGGTGATACACTTTGGAAGGAGTAATTTGACAAGGAAGTATTCAATGAACGGCATGACACTAGGAAGTACTGAGGAAAAAACAGACCTTGGCGTGTGTGTCCATAGATCTCTGAAGGCGGAGAAGCATATTAGTGGGGTGGTGACAAAGGCATATGGGACACTTGCCTTTATCAATCGAGGCATAGATTACAAAAGTAGGGAGGTCATGTTGGAGTTGTATAGAACCTTGGTGAGGCCACAGCTAGAGTACTGTGTGCAGTCCTGGTCGCCACATTATGGGAAGGATGTGATTGGACTGGAGGGGGTGCAGAGGAGATACACCAGGATGTTGCCTGGGATGAAGCATTTAAGTTATGAAGAGAGGTTGGATAGACTTGGGTTGTTTTCGTTGGAGCAGAGAAGACTGAGGGGCGACCTGATCGAGGTGTACAAGATTATGAGGGGTATGGACAGGGTGGATAGGGAGCAGCTGTTCCCCTTAGTTGAAGGGTCAGTCACAAGGGGGCATAAGTTCAAGGTGAGGGGCAGGAGGTTTAGGGGGATGTGAGGAAAAACTTTTTTACCCAGAGGGTGGTGACGGTCTGGAATGCGCTGCCTGGGAGGGTGGTGGAGGCGGGTTGCCTCACATCCTTTAAAAAGTACCTGGATGAGCACTTGGCACATCATAACGTTCAAGGCTATGGGCCAAGTGCTGGTAAATGGGGTTAGGTAGGTAGGTAAGGTGTTTCTCACATGTTGGGGCAGACTCGATGGGCCGAAGGATCTCTTCTGCACTCTGTGATTCTGTGAGATGCAATTAAAGGACATGGTGCATGGAAGGACTTGAAATCTATCCAAAAAGAATGTGCAAATGTTCCTAAATATTCTTATTTGAGACTTCCAATAATTACACACAAAGCAGACTCAAACTAATAAGGTACTTGAAGTAATAAAGTTTAAATGAGGTTGTAATAATGACATTATGCCCCATTATTATCACCTTAGTAATGCTGGATGTAGCTTACACCTATTCACAACAGCTGTCTATTGTTGCTAGGCCATGGGGAGCACCAAAGAAAATTTAAATGGCCAAAGCAGGTATATTAATGAATATGGGAATGAACAACATACATTTCATAATGCCTTAATTTTCAATCTTCAGTGAAAGGGGCATTGATTACATTTGGGATGCTGCCTGGCCCTTTAAGCTACTGTTGATGTTGGAGCCCTAGAGAGAAGTTATTCTACTTCTGCCGCCCTAGACCCACAACACATGTGGCAATAATGTTGACAACATTTAAATACAGTAGAAAATTTGCTGGCGTCACCATGGCATTAAATTTTCCACATCAAGGTTGTGTCAGCAAAGCACTGTTAAAGGAAATAAAGTCATTCCTTATATACAACCTTATGATTTTACTACAAATAGTAATCAGAGGAACTCTTCCCCTATTGTAGGGATACTTTACTCAGCATTCACTATGTGGTAGTGTCTGAGAATGCTTGCTTCTGGAAATAAAACCAGAGTGTGTTCCATTTTGCACTGTTGGCGAATACCTTGATCAATATAAATAAGATTAGAAAACTTTGGAAATTAATAGCATGAGTAACTATTTTAGTTCAACATAGTGTGCCTGCTGCTACTCGAAATGGCATTAATCTCCACCTTTCAGGCATTTTCTTCGACAAAGTGGATATCTACTAATCAAAAAAAAAATGAAGAATTGTAAGCTCTTCTGTCTTTGTTCTTGCTGCTTAGAAGGTTTTCTTGATTTGGATGTTTCTGTGTTGTAGGATCTTCACCTTGTAGTTTATACACAAGGGATCATGGTACAATCCTAACATTGATTTCTTCTTTATCAACTTGACTAAACAGCTTAGCTATTGCACAAATTTATGGGGAAAGAGTAGGGGAATGGGACTAATTGGATAGTTTGTTTAAAGTGCCTCCTTATGTGTTGTAAGATCTGTGGTTCTGTGATTCTAATTCCTGCTTGTTCTTCATTCATTCAATCCTGATTAACAAACTATATAGTCTTTTATTCATTGAGTGTAGATAAATCAATGTTGGAAAACGAGACACAGTTTTTTTATTTGATTCTACAGGGAATGACATACAGCTGGATCCTGTTGTTACCAGTCATTTTTTTCTTCAAATTGGACAATGTTTTCTGAATTAAAAGTCCAAGTGGTCATGTGAGTGACCAGAAGTGCAGTGAACATAAGGAATAACTCCATTGCTCTGACTTTGTCATGGTAATGGATCTAACTGTTTACTGTGCTACATGCTTCTGCCAATACATTTACATGATGCAACAGAGGAAGTAGCAGGAGCTTACAGATGTAAGCATCACATGTACTGGATGTGGAAGACCTTTCTGCTTGATTTGAAAAACAGCATTAAAAATGAACTTGTTCATTCTGTACTATTTCGACATTGTACACATAAAAATCATTAAGTACATTTTCACCAGATGGCTGTAAGAGCATAAGAAATAGGAGCAGGAGTAGACTGCACAGCCCACCAAGCCTGCTCCAGCTTTCATTATGATCATGGCTGATCTTGGGCTTCAACTTCATTTTCCCACTCACTCCCCCATATCCCTTAATTCCCGGAGACACTAAAAATATGTCTATCCCAGCCTTAAATGTATTCAGCGATGGAGCATCCACAACCCTCTGGGGTAGAGAAACCCAAAGATTCACAACCCTTTGAGTGAAGAAATTTTCTCCTCATCTCAGGCCTAAATGATCGGCCCCTTATCCTGAGAATGTGCCCCCATGTTTTAGATTCTCTGACCAGTGGAAACGATCTCTCAGCATCCACCCTATCAAGCCCTTTCAGGATTTTGTAGGTTTCAATGAGATCACCTCTCATTCCTCTAAATTCCAGAGAATATAAACCCAACTTATTCAGCCTCCCATCATAGGACAACCCCATCATCCCAGGAACCAATTTAGTGAACCTTCGCTGTACTGCCTCCAATGCAAGTATATCCTTTCTTAAATGTGGAGACCAAAACTGCACACAGTACTCCAGATGCGGTCACACCAAAACCCTGTACAACTGTAGCAAGACTTATTTATACTTGCGCTCTAATTCCCTTGCAATAAAGGCCAACATGCCATTTGCCTTCCTAATTACTTGCTGCACCTGCATGCTGACTTTCTGCATTCCTTGCACCGATACACTCAAGTCTCTTTGAACATCAACACTTACAAGTTTCTCACCTTTAAAAAAAAAATTCTGCTTTTCTATTCTTACAACCAAAGTGAATAAATTCATACTTCCCTGTATTACACTTCATCTGCCATTTTATTGCCCACTCACTTCACCTGTCAATTTCCCTTTGCAACCTCTCTGTATCCTCCCCACGGCTTACCTTTCTACTTAGTTTGGTATTATCCACAAACTTTGATACATTATTCTCTGTCTCTTCATCTAAGTCATTAATATAGATTGTAAATAGCTGAGGCCCCAGCACTGATTCTTGCGGCACTCCACTATTCACTGCCTGACAGCTTGAAAAAGCTCCATTTATGTCCACTCTCTGGGAAGAATTTTCTGGTCGGCGGGTGGGTGCAATTGACAGGCCCAGGATCCGCCGGGAAACCGGGATCAGCCCATGACTGCAATTTCACGCTGGCGGGCCAATTTATGCCCGTCCATCGTGAGACGCGGCTACCCAATGGTCAGGAAGGGGCGGGGGCCTGACGGTCGCTGGGTACAATGGTGACCCAGTGGCCAGTTTAAAAGCAGCTAAGGCAGCCCCTTGAAGGCTGACATGGAAGGACGTGTCTTCTGCATTTTCAACAGTAAAGTTATGGAACCAAGTGCAGCTGGAGATGTCAGACAGGAGGGCAGGTCGAGTGGGCACTCGGCGCCCTGCTTTTTGGATGAGTGCCTCACCATTTTCCTGGAGGAGGTGGCTGCCAGGAAGGACACCCTTGTCCCCAGAGATAGGAGGAGGAGACCACCGCACCTCACAAAGAAAGCATGGGAGGAGGTGGCAGTGCAGGTCAGCAGCCATGATGTGGTTCAACGCACATGGGTGCAGTGCCACAAGAGGTTCAATAACCTGCTGCACTCAGGAAGGGTGAGTACCATGTCGGCATGGATCAGTATGCAGAAGTGTTATGGGCTGGCAGCCTCCCCGTGGAGCTCAGGGGTGTTAGAGTCTGAGTGCCAGCTGTCAGTGACGCTGGAGCTGGCCAAGGGGTCGAGCCCTGGCTGCTTGGACTGAGTACCTTGCGGCTCGAGGGCCATGACTCGGATGTGCCCTGCGAGGTTTTCCTCAGCTGTGGTTGGCCTGGCTGCAATGGCGCTGCAGGTAGAGAGTGGACTAATCCATGCTCCTCTGTTGTTTCAGGAGAAAATGAGCCATAATCAATTGGAGAGGTCATGGACAGGCGGAGACCCGCCCAACGTGTTGCTGCTGACCAGGTTTGAGCAGGACACCCTTAAGCTGGAGAACTGGCATGCTCTCTGTGCAACCGGGTGTGGAGAGGCTAGGGTGTCAGACAAAGGTAAGAGTGCACTGCACGGAGGTGAGAGTTTTGGATTGTGCAACCATTCTAGTGTATTCTCTTCATTGATGGGAGCCTCAGACCTGGAGTTCTATTGATCATTGAAAGACGATGGAACTGTGATGTAGATCACCGTTGTCTCACCAGGGTGCCTGGCATGCACAGTGACAGTGTGATGACTTTAACTAATGACATGTCCTTGATCTCCCTTAGATTTGCCAGCACGCACTCATTCTCCAGACCCTGAAGGGCCACCCCTGACACTGGAGGTCCACCAGGCTTCATCTGCACCTGTGTCACACCCGCACTCAGAACCAGGCACCAGCACAGATACCAGTTAAGGCATTAGATCAGCGGCTAGAATGTCGGTGCACATTGATGAGGGCACTTCACACTTGCTTGAGGTGCAGGCGGAGGCAGGCAGTGCCCAGGGCACTGGCAGTTGGAGGACTGCTGGGGACCAGGACGATGCTGGGTCGAAGGCAGATGATCAACCTCTGGAGTCATCCATTAGGCGGCAGACGCTGGACATCCAGTGGGATGTCCGGGACAATCTGGTGGAGATCCATGAGGGTCTGTGTGCCATCGTCTTCATTATGGAGGAGTCCGTGCGGAGCAGGGGCACTGTGTTGACCCTCATGGCGAAGCACACTGCCTTCTCCGTTGAGAGAGTGGTGACTCTCATGGACAGGCAGCTCCAGGGACAGAATCAAGGGTTCCTGGGGTTGCGCTCGGACCTGCAAGCCCTCACACAGGCACTAACCTCAGGTGGTCAATGCCAGTTTGGGAGATGGATGAGGCACCAGGTATCCTGATGCTGGAGGACCACCGGGCTTCATCTGCACCTGTGTCACCCCCGCACTCAGGACCAGGCACCAGCACAGATATCAGCACCTCAGTGGACGTTAGGTCATCGGTGCAGGCGGAGGCAGAGAGTGCCCAGGGCGCCGGCAGTCGGAGGACTGCTGGGGACCAGGATGATGCTGGGTTGAATCAGTAACAAGCAGGCAGGACCAGAGCCACCTCATGTTGGCGCACAACCCGATTGTTATCTCTGCAGAGATGCTGTCCTCTCCTCAGATGCTGTCAGACTTGCTGAGTTTTTCCAGGTATTTTTATTTTTATTTTTGATTTTATTTTTGTTTTTGTTTTAGGTTTCCAGCATCCGCAGTTTTTTGCTTTTATGTTATCTCTGCGGGCTCCTCTCAGGGCACTCTGGATGACGGCCGCAGCTCCTCTGCCCCTCTGCCAGTGACCATGGCATCTGATGAGGCTGTGATGATGGGGCGATGCCAGCCCGTGGCACTGGCTGCTCCCTCCCAGGTGGAGCCAGCACAGGCTCTGCTGGCCAGCAGATAACCGCCAAGATCATCAAAGTCAACAAGACAGCAGAGTCAGCAGGCTGTCTCCAATGCCGGTCCCAGCGAGGGGGGGCACCAAGTTGTAGCACTCGCAAACGTAAGTTTAGGGCATCATGAGCACAAGAGGGAACGTTCATGAGTGATCTTCTGTTCAGTTATGTTTGGTTTATACATCTACTGGTGTAGACATCAACAGCTGTAATGGTCAAGTCAATGTGATTTGAATGTGACAATAACATTAAATTTGCTTTGGTTCTGATGGCTTGAGTATGCTTTTATTTTTGGTACAGGGTGCGAAAGTATGTAATGGGTGGCTCTAATCTTTATTGCACAGGCATTGAGTGGACTTTGGGTTCATATGACAGGGACATTTTGTACATCCTGGTTGGAGGTGGCAGTCCTGGCATGAGGTGGGCATGTTATTTGGCAGCCTAGCTGAAGGAGCGTTGGATCAACTGCCTCCCTGGAGGTTATAGAGGTCTGCCTCCATACCCTTAGCGTTCTCTTCACTGTGCTCCTCTTCTGACTCACTATTGGATTCATCCTCTGTGGCCTGTGGAGCTGCGGCAAGATCCTCTTCCTCCAGTGGGCTCCCCCTTGCCAGTGCCAGATTGTGGAGAGCACAGCATGCAACCATGATCAGTAACACCCACTCTGGGGGGTATTGTAGTGCTCCCCCTGAACAGTCCAGGCATCGGAAGAGCATCTTCAGAAGATCTATGGTTCTCTCTATCACCATCCTTGTGGAGGCATGGCTCCTATTATAACGCTGTTCTGCCTCTGTTCTTGGGTGGTGGAGAGGTGTCATAAGCCACCTTTTCAATGGATAGCCCTTGTCACCCAGCAGCCATCCATCCATTCGGGCTGGAGCACGGAAGAGCTTCGGCACCTGGGAGTGTCTCGGGATGTAAGTGTCATGAGAGTTGCCAGGGTACCTTGCAGAAAATGCATCCTGTGGTCACACACTACCTGCACGTTCATGGAGTGGAATCCCTTCCTGTCGACCCAGCTGACCCGCTGGCGCCTTGATGACCACATGTGTGCAGTCGATAGCACCCAGGATGCGGGGGAACCCAGCAATCGCTGCAAAGCCTCTGGCCTGCTCAGCCTGGCTGGCCTGGCTGGCCTCATCCGTATGGAAATGAATGAAAGACAATATCCACCTGAACAGAGCTTCTGTCACTAGCTTGACTATGGACAGCTGATTGGGAGACTCCACACAAATCCCCCCCCACTGACCACTGGAAAGAGACGGAGGCATAGAAGTTGAGGGCCACTGTATCCTTCAGAGCCACTGGCTTGGGGTGTCGCCCCACATAGTCGGAGGTGATCTCAGGCCCAATCATCGGACAAATGGAGTTCACTGTTTCCCTGGAGAGGCGGATCCTCCTTTGGCATTGCACCTCTGACATACTGAGGTAGCTGCATCGCTGCCTGTAAACCCTGGCAGCAGAATAGTGGCATCTTCTGCAGCCCCTTCCGCCTTGGACTATCTGCTGGCCCTGCGCCCCTTGTGCCTGCGCCTCTCCTCCCACAGGCCCCTCCCCTGGAAGCTGCATTGGGACATCTGGCCTCCTCTACCTTCTGCCCCTCTCTTCCTTCTCAGAGGAGGTGCCTCCAGCGAAGACCACCAGGGTCACAGAAGGCTGATAGATACCTGGAAGGGTCACATGGTGTGAATCCTCCAGGGGCCCTGGAGACACCAATGAGTCCTGAAACGCAGCCTGGAAATGCTAAGAACAAAGCCCCGAACAGAGATGAAGCTGCCAAGTATCAATAAGCAACCAGCAGCAAACTATCTCCAAACCTCCTCATTACTCACACTGGGAACGCTGCTGACCCTTTTTATCCTGCCCTTGGTTGACGTTTTGCCAATTGTCGGCTGCCCGCCTGCCCGTTTTGCCCATGTGACGAGCGCGAAATCGCACAGGCAATGTGAAATCTTGGTCAATTGCCTTTTTAATGGCCTTAACTGGCCTCTTAATTGATGGTGGGTGTGGCTCTGACACCCACACCTGCCCGCCAACCGAAATATCGCGCGAGCGCAGGATGACATCGGGACGCTCGCCCATCATCATCTCGCACAATTTCATGTCCGATTGGATCGGACGTAAAATTCTGCCTTCTGTTTTTTATCTGTTAACCAATCCTCTATCCACCCACAGATGGCAATTCCAACAGTGCCAATGCATGATCACAATCTTAAAAAAATGTTCTTTTCTCTAATAATTGAAGAGAGCCTGAATTTCAATGGTTGGATCAAATCATTTCATTTGTTTTTTTTATTAAGCAGCTATTGTATTTTTTCAGCTAAATACATTTTTTTCAAACGTTAATCTTCTCAGATAGCAGGAGACCTTAACATTAGCATCCTAACATTTTGGAAAATGTATGAAAGTGGAATGGATTCCAAGTCAGAATATAGTTAAGCAGGTTAGTTGAGTCAGTAATGAAGAAATCAGTGTTGGAACTATTATATAACCTTGGGGTTCATCTTGACATTGATGTAAACAGGTGGGAGTGAGTCAGCAGCCCATTTTACCTCTCTCTGGATATGTTATTTCCACTGATTTCAGATCAACACAGGATAGAAGAGGACTAGCCTTAAAAAAGGTTGAAAAAGTGAGATGCCCCCAGAACCAGATCTCAGCAGATTGATTCTGAGGTACCCAGTTTACCGTTACTTCCCATTGGCTTAATCAGATGGATTTAAAGGGTTAAAATAATCCTGGCCTGAGTTCTGGAGCAGCGAGTGATTTTCCAACTCACTTCATCAACAATTGGTCTAAAACCCATTCAGTGTTAAAGTTGGGGTCACGCAGAGAGCTCTGTTGTTTCACTGATGAGATGTTCAATGTTAGTAAAGAGTTATCCTTCCTATTAGGTCTTGGCTAATAGAAATTTGAAACTGTCAGAACTCTTGTTAGAAAGCTGACTTTACTCTCCCTCATCTCAACAACTTCATTCATATAGCACCTTTACGAATATATGAACAAATGAATGAGGAGCAGGAGTAGGCCACTCGGCCCCTCACGCCTGCTCTGCCATTCAATAAGATCATGGCTGATCTGAATGTAACCTCAACCCCACATTCCTGCCTACCCGCGATAACCTTTCACCCCCCCTTGTTTGTCAAGAATCTATCTAGCTCTGCCTTAAAAATATTCAAAGACTCTGCTTCCACAGCCTTTTGAGGAAGAGAGTTCCAAAGACTCACGACACTCAGGGAGAAAAAAATTCCTCCTCACCTCTGTCTTAAATGAGCGACCCCTTATTCTTAAACAGTGACAGCTAGTTCTAGATTCTCCCACAAGAAGAAACATCTTCTCCACATCCACCCTGTCAAGGCCCCTCAGGATCTTAAGAGTTTCAATTAAGTTGCCTCTTACTCTTCTAAATTCCAGTGCATACAAGCCTAACCTGTCCTAACATAGAAAAATCTCCCAAAATGCTTCACAAAGGCATAGGCCAGAATTGTTTGCTCCCGTTGGGGCTGGGTCATGGCGGGCATGAGCGGACAATATGGCAAGAATGCCACAAATCAGTTTTATGCTGTCGTGAAACCAGTTTGCAGTCATCCGCTTCTCCGGCCATTGGCAGGCCACGTTTCCCACTGTCCAACATCGGGAACTTAATTTTAATGTATTTGCATTTCATCATTATGCCCGCACGCTGGAATCAACACCCCCCCCACGTCAAATTTACCTCTCACGTCGGCGTGACTTCAGGACGGTGTGATTTATAAGTGCCTTTAAGGGGCGTGCACCTGGCAAGTTGCACTTCGAGGGGAACTCAGAGATGAGCGTACACAACCTTGCACAGCACTTGCAAGAATTGCCCATAGGACATCAGGGAAGAGGCGCCCGTGCATTCAGGGGTGCACAGGCAAGTTGCTTTATCCCGGCTGGCTTTCAGTGCAGTGCCGGGGCAAGATCTCCTTTGCTGGTGGGGCCGGGGTTGGTGCAAGGCAGCACAGGCTGAAGGAAGTACACAATGTACACATGTCGGCGTTCGGGGCGGGCGGTGGAGGGTGAGGGAAGCTGCCACGCACTTGGAAAAGCTTGTTAAAAGTGAGCATTCTTCCACGGTTGAGGCTGTTCAGCTGCAGCTCCATTGATACGCTTGCAGTCAGGCCTCTGAAGCTTTTCTGCCCACTCAAGCAACACAAAAGCATGAAAGGGCCACCAAATGCTCCAGAACTTTTCACCCTTTGCGCACAGACTGCAAATTAATATGCATTTTAGGGGGCAGCAGAGCAATTGGCTGACTGGGCAAGTTGTAGAATCCCCTTGCTGGTGGAGGCGCTCACAGCCCCTTGCAATGTCTTTACTAAGGTTTGGACAGGTATCCGTTATTGTTCAAGCTAACCTTGTTGCCACGGAGATCTAAGCGCCACATGAGTGCAGTCGATGACTCCCTGCACCTGTGGAAAGCGCAGCCTTACAGTGCGGGTTAAGAGAATGCCTGCGCCCGAGCTGAGAGCACAGCATGCAGTCCAGTGGCCGAAGCTGCCGCCAATTGGTCAAGTGGAGTGGGGCGGAGGTGGTGGGATTTTGGACAGCCATGAAGCACACGACACACTGGCCATGTAAGTGGTGGCCAGCTCTCTCCAGCATTTGTGAAGGGGCCTTGAGACTTAATCAAGAGAGGTCCCTAGAACATATATGTTAACGCAAACGTCTCTCTTAGATCCTGCAGGAGAACATGAGGATCATGGAACCTGGTGATCTAACGGTATGCCTCCTGGCTTACAGGGAGCAGAGAAGAAGTAGAAGATTGTGATGGAGGTGCCAGGCTCACCAATGGGAGAAGCCCACCCCTAAGATGAAGGTGCGGCAGGACCTCCTGCACACTCAGCTGAAGATCCACAGAGCGTGTGTCATTCCTGCAGATGACTGAGAACCAGTGTGGCCAAAGACTGCACACGTCTAGGGAACTGGATGTCACATATGCTACCTGCTGCAGGATTTGGCACCAAGGGGACATGGAAGGCATCCATTGCCAGTGGCTGTGGAAATGTCTGCGGTGCTCAATTTTTACGACAGTGGCTTCTTCCAGGGCTCCACAGGTGACCTGTGTGAGATCTCGCAAGCCTCCATGCACAAGTGTATCCAGGAGGTCACCGATGTCATCTTCACGAAGACACAGAACTTTGTGCATTTCCACCAGGATCAGGCAAGCCAGGAAGCAAGAGCGCTGGGATTTGCAGTGATCTCTGGTTTTCCACAGGTGCAGGGTGCCATCAACTGCACTCATGTGGCACTTAGATCTCCATGGCAACAAGCAGTCAACTACTTCAGCCGCAAGGGCTTCCACTCGCTGAATATTCAGCTGGTCTGCAACGACCACAAATGCACCCGACAGGTCTGCACACGATTCCAGGGAGCATCTACGACACCTACATCCTGAGCAGGCCTCAGATCCCTGGAATCTTCCAGGGTCCAGCGAGGCTGCAGGGTTGCCTCCTCGGGGACTAGGGTTGCCCACAGAGGACATGGCTGATGACGCCCGCGCGGTGGCCTCAGACTGCAGCAGAGCGATGGCATAACGAGGCTCATGCCCCGACCCAGGCTTTGGTGGAGCGAACGAAAGGCATATTGAAAATGAGGTTCTGGTACCTCGACAGGTCTGGTGGAGCACTGCAATACAGTCCCCAGAGGATGTCCTGCATCATTGTAACTTGCTGCACACTACACAGCCTGGCGCTGCAACGAGGGGAGAACCTGGCTGAGGAGGAGATGGAAGAGCTGCACGTCTCCTCCAATGAGGAGGACATCAAAGGGGATGAGGTGATGAGGTCCTCGAAGGTGAGGATGCTGGCGATGAGGCTATCGCACTGGCCAATGAGGCAGACGCATTCGGAGGCCCTCATATGCAAGATTCATGGAGGATGATGATGAGATGCAGTGAGGACAGTCCTGACATCCTCATCTTGCATCTGTGAACGTTTGACTCCTGTGTGGCTGATGGCAGTGCACATACCCTCAGTGCTCAGGCTCATGTCATGGAGATGCAGTGGAGGCCCTAATATTCACAAGATTCAAGGAGGATGATGACGACATGCAGTGAGGACACTCCATAGATCTTCACATAGCCTCTGTGAATGTCTGACTCCTGTCTGGCCGAGGGCAGCTCACTTGAGCTCTGTGATCAGGGTCATATCATGGAGATGCAGCCATGAAACTTTAAGTGTACCCGATCCTTTGGCAGCCTTCAGCACCTGACCCTCTCAGGAGCAAAGTGTCACCGGTCAAAGAGGCTGAAGAGATGGGGGCCAGCCCCACCTCAAAGGTGCTGAGAGCACACAGAGAGAATGACGGAACTCTGTGACGCCTGCCCACGACATTCTGGCAGCAATGACAAGCACCGTCCAGGTATGGGCATCACTGTCCAGTGAGTGTAAAGCTGGACCACCACTTTGCTCTGAAGGTTACTGTTGGATCTTGGGAAGCCTTGTCGTAAGTGGTGGCCAAGTTGGTACTATAGATAGAGTTGATCAGCAGACATTTCTTAGGTGGAAATTATGTTTATTTATAAAGGTACTCAGCAGCAACTACATGTGTGCTTTCACTTCAAACCCTATCTCCATACTATTGACTACTAACTACAGAGGTGGCCTGCACTACTCTTTCATTGGTTACTAAGATCATGTGATCTTCCTTTATAACATTCTTCTTAAAGGTATATTATACATTAGATAAAACCATAACTACCACATCCCTCCCACTTTACTCGGAAATACATTTTATATTCACAAGTACAATTTTCTCAAGATGGAAAATTACTGGTAAGTAATTTTACAAATTCAGTCTTTCTGGAGGTTTCCTTAGGCATGTAGAACGTCTCAGCTCTACAACTTCAGATGCTTTGTCAGGAACTTCCTTTTCTGGAGTTGTCTGAACATCAGGTGCTTTGGTGGACACCAGCAGTTCTGTATCCTCAACTCTTACAGGAACATCAGACATGTCTGTCCTGGGTTGAGTTCTCTCAACAAGAAACATTGACCCGGTCGTGAACACTGGTGGAATAATTTCTTGGTGATTTGTTTCTCTCTTCCTTAAATGATCCACATGTCTCGGGATGACTCACCCTTCCACCTTCATGTGGTAAGGTAGAGGCCCAGTCACTGCACTTATTTCACCCGGTAACCACTTTGGTCCTTCTCCAAAGTTCTTCAAGAATACTGTTTCTCCTACGGTAAATTTCCTCTCACAACCACGCCAGTCATGTCTAGTTTTCTGACTTCCCCGACTCCTTTCCACCTTCCCCCCCTAAATTTGGCATTATTAAGCTCAATCTCGTCCTGAGACAGCGTTTCATCAATAATTCCGCAGGTGTGACACCTGTTGTTGTGTGAGGGGTGGTCCTATAATAAAAAAGAAAGTGGATCGCTTATTTGCTAAGGAATCTCCAGTTAACTTTTTCTTGCCTATCTTGAACATTTGAACCGTCCTTTTGCCAGTCTGTTTAAGGAAGGGTGGTACGGTGCAGTTTTAACATGCGTGATAACGTTGAGGCTGATAAACTGTTGAAACTCAACATTTGTAAATGCGGTGCCGTTATCAGAAACGACTAGTTCTGGTAGTCCATTAATGGCAAAACTTTGATGTAGTTTCTCAATTGTAGCAGAAGACATTGGTGACTTCACTTTATATATGTCCATTCATTTTGAGTGGGCATCAACATTGAGTAGAAACATTGTTCCCATGAAAGGTCCGACATAGTCAATGTGTAATCGTACCCATAGCCTTCCTGGCCACTCCCAAGGGTGTAATGGAGCTGTTTAAGGCAACTTTTGCAGTTTCTGACATTGCACTCAATTCTTCACTAAACTATTTATTTCACCATCCATCCCAGGCCACCATAGATAGCTGCGTGCTATGGCCTTCAATTTGGGAAATTCCTGGATGGGCACTGTGTAGTTCAATTAACAGTGGCTCTCTTCCCTTTGGAGGAACTATCACTCGTGCTCCCCACAATAAGGTGCCATCCTGGTTGGTTATTTCATGTCTTCTGTTGAAGTACGGTTTCCTTTCATCAGATATGGGCTCTTGTGACCAACCATGAATCACTTGTTCTCGTTCTTGAGATAGGACTGGATCCCGACTTGTCCAGTGTCTGATCTGTTGAGCGCATGCTGGTGAGGAATCTAAGAAGTTTAACAGTAAAACAAGTTCTTGTGAAACTGGGACATCCTCATCATTTTCTTGTAAAGGCAAACGACTAAGTGCATCGGCGTTTGCAATTTGATTTTCAGGCCTATGTACAAAAGTATACTCGTATGCCGCCAGGATTAAAGTTGTATTCTTGCCGGGGCTATGGGTGGTATAGCCTTGTCCTCGCTGAACAATCCTAGCAATGGCTTGTGGTCTGAATGGATCGTAAAATGGTGACCGTGTATGTACTGGTGAAATTTCTTGAGACCAAAGATGATTGACAGGCTTTCTTTTTCTATCTGCAAAGATCCCTTTTCAGCTGTGGTGAGTGTTCTTGATACATATCCTATAGGCTGTTCCGTGCCATCACCCATCCGATGGGAGAGCACTGTTCCCACTCTGTAAGGGGATGCATCACATGTCATCACCAATTCTTTCCTCTGGTTATATTGCACTAATAGGTTGGACGAGTACAACAATTGTTTCACCTTTATGAAAGCTTCTTTCTGGGGCACCTCTCAAGACCAACATTGGTTCTTTTTGAGTAGATAATGAAGGGGGGTCCAGCACTGTAGACAAATTGAGTAAGAACTGCCCACAATAATTGATCATTCCCAGGAATGATTTAAGCTCTGAGGCATTCTTTGGCACAGTTGCCTCTCTTATAGCTCTCACTTTCTCCTCAACTGGGCGGAGGCCCTGTGAATCTACTTGGTGACTCAAATAGGTTATCTCCCTCGCTTGGAACATGCACTTATCTTTTTTTAAACGCACTTCAGCCTGCAAGAAATGTTTTAAGACATTTTCTAAGTTCGCCAAATGCTCTTTTTCAGTGAATCCTATCACCAAAACATCAACTAAATAGATTACAACATGGGGTAGTCCCTGCAGTAAACTTTCCATTTGTTCTCTGGAAGACGGCGTAAGCTGAGGAGTCGTTGAAAAGTAATTGACTATATGGGTACAACCCTTTATGGTTATTAATTGAGAAATTCCTGGGAGGCGTTCTCTAACTCTAGTTGTTGAAAAGCAAGACTCATATCAAACTTCGTGTAGGTTCTTCCACCTACCAGTTGGCATACAGGTATTTGATTTTTGGTATAGGGTGTCTGTCTAGCTTGGCTATTTTATTATTTTTGTTATTCCCTCACGGGATATGGGCTTCGCTGGCTGGGCCAGCATTTATTGCCCATCCCTAGTTGCCCTTGAGAAGGTGGTGGTAAGCTGCCTTCTTCAACCACTGCAGCCCATGGGTGTAGGTACACCCACAGTGCTGTTGGGGAGTTCCAGGATTTTGACCCAGCGACAGTGAAGGAATGACAATATATTTCCAAGTCAGGATTGTCGGTGACTTGGAGGGGAACTTCCAGGTGGTGGTGTTCCCATCTATCTGCTGCCCTTGTCCTTCTAGATGGTAATGGTCGTGGGTTTGGAAGATGCTGTCTAAGGAGCCTTGGTGAATTCCTGCAGTGCATCTTGAAGATGGTACACACTGCTGCTACTGTGCATCGGTGGTGGAGGGAGTGAATGTTTGTGGATGTGATGCCAATCAAGTGGGCTGCTTTGTCCTGGACGGTGTCAAGCTTCTTGAGAGTTGTAGGAGCTGCACTCATCCATGCAAGTGAGGAGTATTCCATCACACTCCTGACTTGTGCCTTGTAGATGGTGGACAGGCTTTGGGGAGTCAGGAGGTTAGTTACTTGTTGCAGGATTCCCACCCTCTACCTGCTCTTGTAGCCACAATATTTATATGGCTAGTCCAATTCAGTTTCTGGTCAGTGGTAACCCCCAGGATAGTGGGGGATTCAATGATGGTAATGCCATTGAATGTCAAGGGGCAATGGTTAGATTCTCTCTTGTTGGAGATGGTCATTGCCTGGCACTTGTGTGGCATGAATGTTACTTGTCACTTGTCAGCCCAAGTCTGGATGTTGTCCGGGTCTTGCTGCAATTGAACATGGACTGCTTCATCAATTAACCATCAATTTGGAGTCTCCACAAGTTCGGATGCTTTGGTCAGGTTTTAGGATGGTGGGGGTGGGGGGGGGACTATGGGTGCTGCCTATTCTGAGAACTGCATAGGTTGTATAACATCCAGTTTCTCTAATCTGTCCAGTTCGGCGTCGACCTTTTCTCGCAGTGCTTAAGGTACTGGTCTCGCCTTCATGAATCAGGGGGTTGCCTCTGGATTCATATGAATTTTTGCTTGGAGCCCCTGGGTCTTCCCAAGCTCGCCCCTGAAGACTGTGGCATACTTTTGTAGCAGCTCTGGTAACCCACTTGCTCTCAACTGGAAAACTTCAGCCCATTCTAACTTAATCTCCTTTAGCCAATTTCGCCCCAGGAAGCTTGGCCCCTCACCTGCTACCACCATCAAGGGTAGCTTTACTGATTGGCTTTCATAATGGACAGTTACTCTGTTTATGCCTTTGACTTGAATGTCTTCACCCATGTATGTTTTTAGTTCGGCATCAGTTTCTTCTAAATTTAATTGATGTTCCCCATTATTCAGATATCTGAAGGTATGTTCCCCAATTACTGGGGCGGGAGCTCCTGTGTCCACTTCCATTATAACAGGTCTGCCATTTACTTTCGCTGTTACATATATTGGTTCTGTCTTCCCAACCTTCAATTTAAACAATGAATAAGTACTTGAATTTGTTGTTTCAGGCTCTTCTACATTGTAGATCTTGCTGGGTTTTTCCTTTAGTTTGAAAATCTGCCTGACTATTTCCTTGCACTGTCTCATTATGTGTCCATTTCTATGACAATAAAAACATTCGCTTTTTTTAAACTGCCAATCGTTATAAGACTGCTTGTTTTGACCTCTATTGAAATGATTCCTTGTTTTCGCTGCTAAGTCATTTTTTCTCATTTTCCAGCTAGTGGGGGCTGTTTCCCGTTTCTTGGCAGAGCCTTGCATTTTTTGCCCTTTTTGGCTGGGGCTTCTCACCCAGTATGGACGGCGCCATTTTGCACCTCCTGTATGGCTTTTGAATCCCTTAGTGTGCTTTCCATGGCCAGTGCTATCTCTAGCGCCTTCTTAAACTCCAAATTTGTTTCAGGTAACAATCTCTTCTGAATTTTGTCCTCATTCACACTGCATACTAAACGATCTCTGAGCATGTTGTTTAGAGACGTACTGAACTCTCAATGTTCCGTTAACTACGTCAAGCTTGCCATAGAGCATGCAGCTTGTCTCCCCCGGAGCTCTATTTCTCAAGTAAAACTTGAACCTTTGCATCATGACTAAGGGCTTTGGCTGATAATGACCCTTCACAAGGTCCACCAATTCATCAAAACGTTTTGAATCAGGGGCACTGGGTGCCATCAAACTTCGAATCAAGCCGTAGGCTTTATTCCCACATGTAATTAAGAGGATTGCTCGCCTCTTCTCTTCCGTAATCTCGTTCGCTTGGAAAAAGAATGCAAGGCATTCAAAGTAATGAGACCAATCGTCCGTGGCTGGATCAAAAGGATCAATTCTTCCAAACTGCGGCATTCTGAGAGGGAGTAATTTCGTTGATTTGAACGGAACTTCTACTTGCAATTACTGTGCGAGGTACAGCCCAATTTTGTTCTCTTGATTTCTTCCGTTAACTTGTTTTATCCTCACTTTATCCTCGCTTTATCCTCGTCGCCAGTTTGTTAGATCCCACAGATCCTTGTTGTAAGTCGTGGCTGAGTTGGTACTATAGAATTGATCAGCAGGCACTCCTTAGGTGGAAAACATTATGGCCAGAAATATCCCCCCTTTGGGGGGGTTGTGCGGGGGCGGGCGGGAGCGAACCCGATCGGCACCCCTGGTCGGGTCCGCGCCGCCATTTTACGTGGGCAGGCAAATTAAGGTCCTGAGGTGCCTCAGGGAGATTTGTTTCAGTGTTAAGCTTTTAAATAAAGGGCTTTTAAGCTTTTAAAACACGTCCCCTCATGTGACACTATCACGTGAGCTGGGCCACGTCAAAGAATAAATGTATAAATTTTTATTAGATTTTAAAACAGTTCATGAAACCTCATCCCGCCCGTGGATGAGGTTTCATGAAAAGTGCAAAGGCCGCCTGGGCTCTTCGCCTGCCCGCCAACCTTAAGATTGGGCAGGCAGCTCATTAAATTGAGTTAATTAGGTTTTAAATGGCCTTAATAGGCCTTTGACAGTTCGGCGGGCACACAGCCGACTTGGCTGCGCGCCCGCCAAACTGAAAATCTAAATGACGCGCAGTGACGTCAGGACACCCGCCCGATGTCACCGCGCATCATTTTACCTGTTGGAAAGCGGGCCCCGCCTTCCACCCGCCGACGGGAAAATGCTGCCCTATGTTTATTTACAAACGTACTCAGCAGCAACTACATGTGTGCTTTCACTTCAAACCCTATCTCCATACTACTGACTGCTAACTAGAGGTGGCCCGCACTACTCTTTCATTGGTGACTAAGATCATGTGATCTTCCTTTATAACATTCTTCTTAAAGGTATATCACACATTAGATAAAACCATAACTACCACTGTTACACACTGCACAGGGAAGAGACCCTGGACTAAGACACCTGCCTTTATATTGTGCAGGAACTAAGGTTTCACATCTGAACAACGCAGACACTGCTCATCATAACAAGGAGCCACAGACAAGGAGACATTCTTGGGAGTTTATTTACAATAGTGAACATTATGTACATGTGATTAACAGGCTGTACAATTACATCTTCTTAACCTTCCTAACCCTGCCGCTATGCCTTGGTGCTCCCCCGACATCCTCAGCAGAGGTGGAGGCAGCCTGCTGACTGCTACGCCCTGTTGTCTGTGATGACCTTGATATGCCTCCTCTGCAGGGCCGGGATGTGGAGGGCCCAGGCCTGCTTTGGGTACCCTGCTGTGGGCCAGGTGCACCCTCCTTGGCCTGTGGAGCAGCCATGTCACACTCAGAACAGTGGACTCAGAGTAGGGTTGTCAGAGGGATGATGTGGTGCAGGATCCTCACATGGATGTTTGCTGCTGACCTCACCATCACAAAAGGAACAGCCCACATCCTCTCCAGCTAGCTGCAACTCATGACTATCGAATGGAGTGAGGACCTTGATGTCCGGCACTCCAGCCCTGGTCTAGGATCTCTCCCGTTGATTGTGCGTGATCTTGTCCTGCATAAAGTCAGATGGAAAAAATGTGAACATGAGAAGTTGCCAGGCATGAATACGTGCTGAGTGGGCCCTGGAAGGGATGAGGAGACAGTCTCCAGAGGAGATGAGGCCGGATGGAGATGTGAGGGTGTGTGTGAAACAGTGAGTGGTGATGCCCCTTGAGCTGGCAATGAGTGAGACGCCAATGCATGTGTGATGGGCTTGTGAGTGTGTGAGTTTAGAGTGATGAGATGGTTGACTTACCCTGGCGACACGGATGAGATCATTCATCCTTTTTCTGCACTGGTTGGCCGACCTTTTGTGTGCAGCGTTGTCACTGACCGCCTCTCAAGCTGGAGTGGTGAATCTGACGGGCCTCCTGCGGCCAGAGCTGGGGTAGAGGACATTGCAGCGGGCCTCCAACGCATCCAAAAGACATCCCGGGGACGTGTCACTGCTTCTACCACTCTTGGTACAACAGCAGCTTCGGTGGCCTCACATCTGTGAGCTTCAGTACACTTGGTGAGCAGCAAGTCTGGAAAAATATGGAAACATCAGCAGATATGGAAAAAAATACTGAAGCCATTATCCTCAATTTCAGCAGCCTCAGCTCCATCAATATCCCCAGCTGTCACCTCTGACTAAGACCAAAAGTACAGAACCTTGTTATGCTGCTCAGTCTCGAGTCTTGCCTCTTCCCCCCTGTTTGATCTGTCACCAAGACTACTTTTTAAAATCCATATAACATTGCCTACCTTTCCTCTGCAGTCCTCCTGCTGGAAACCTTGTCTGACCTATATTACCTGTAGGTTTGATGTCTCCAGTGTTCTCCTCACTGGATCCAGTATTTCATTGAAAATGCCACAACCCATGTTTTCACCCATACCACTTTCTATTGTCTCTCAAGTTCCCTTCCCCAGGAATTGACGTGAAGATCCTTATCCTCACCTTTATATCACTCCAGAGATTCATTCTGCCCTAACTCAGTCATTTCCTTCAGCTGCACATTATGAGAGCTGTGGCTCGATTGGTAGCACTCTAGCCTCAGAATCACAAAGTTCTGCATCTGAGTCCTAATCCAGAGCTTAAGCACAAAAAATAAAAGCTGCCATTCTAACACAATACTGAGGGAATGCTTCACTGTCAGAGGTACCGTCTTTTGGATGTGACATTAAACCAAGGTCACACCTGCCAACTTGAGGGGGTAGAAAATATCGCATGGTGCTATTTTGAAGAAGAGCAGCGGGGTTATCCCCAGTGTCTTGGCCAATATTTATCCCTCAATCAACATTACATGAGCACTGCTGAAAAAAAGAGACATGTCGAAGCTTTTCATCTTACACTCATCAGGACACTTCACAAGAACACCAATATAAGGAAAAAACTACAACTTATATTGCATGTGAAGAGAGTGCTGGTTGGTTGGCAAGTGGACTCTGATTGGTAGAGGCGTTGCCAGGAGAATGCACCAGTGATGGTGGCTGACAGTTAACTGCCAAGCATTGTTTGAAATTTAAACTAGGCAGCTTGACCCTGATGGTCAAGGCATTGCCCTGAGGAATAAGTCAGGGAGTGGTTCTCAAATGACTGTTACAAAGCATATTATTTGGTCATTATCATATTGCTGTTTGTTGGTGCTTACTGTGTGCAAATTGGCTGCTACATTTCCTACATTACAACAGTGATTTTAAAAATCTCCTTAAGCCTTCTCTCTTTAGCCAAGTTTCCCTCTCCACTCTCCCTTCCCCCCCACTTTCCCCCTCCTTCTCTTGGCTTCCTATTTGTCCACTGCCCTGTCAAATGATTTGCAGTGTCGCTCCGCACATGATAAGTTAACAAAATAGCTGTCGCTATTCATGTAGTTGGCCACCTGCCACCTGAGTGAAGCCAAAATGTTATGTAATTACCCCAACCAGGTGGTCTCACCATATGCTAAACATTCAACATACATAAGTGTGGCTGCAATATGTTGAATACATTTCAAATCACTATGGCATGGGAAATGCTCTCTGGCATGACAATTTTAGCGGGTTTGTCCTCTTACTCTTTTTTAAAGGCTCTTGGGATTAGTAGTTAGGATTGCCATCTGTTGTCAGTCATTTTCTTTTTCTGGCTGAGCTGCCTGAGAATTTTGTACACAAGGCACCATAATTTTGATTTTTAAAAATAGAGGGCCATTTATTTCTCCACATATTCCTCTATCTCGTGACATGGAGGACTTGAACACAAAACTCAAGACTGGCACTCCAGCGCGTACAATGGGAGTGCTGCACCGTCGGAGGTGCCATTTTTAGATGAGACTTTAAACCAAGACCCCCGTCTGTCCTCACAGGGGGAACATTAAAGATTTCACAGCACAATTTTGAAGAAGAGCAGAGAAACAATGTCTAGTGACCTAGCCAATATTTACCCCCCAACAAACACCACAATCACACTAACACATATGAATTAGGAGCAGGAGTAGGCCACTCGGCCCCTCTAGTCTGCTCTGCCATTCAATAAGATCATGGCTGATCTGAATGTAACCTCAACCCCACATTCTTGCCTACCCCTGATAACCTTTCACCCCCTTGTTAATTAAGGGTCTATCTAGCTCTGACTTAAAAACATTCAAAGACTCTGCTTCCACTGCCTTTTGAGGAGAGTTCCAAAGACTCACAACCTTCTGAGAGAAAAATTTTTCCTCATCTCTGTCTTAAATGAGTGACCCCTTATTTTTAAACAGTGACCCCCTAGTTCTAAATTCTCCCACATGCACCCTGTCAAGACTCCTCAGGACCATAAAGGTTTCAATTAAGTTGCCTCTTGCTCTTCTAAATTCCAGTGGATACAAGCCTAACCTGTCCAGCCTATCCTCATAGGACAACCCGCCCATTCCTGGTATTAGTCTAGTAAACCTTCTCTGAATTGCTTCTAATGCATTTACATCTTTCTTTAAATAACGAGGCCAGTACTGTGCACAGTACTCCAGATGTGGTCTCACCAATGCCCTGTACAATTGAAGCATAACCTCCCTACTTTTGTAATCAATTCCCCTTACAATAAACTATAACATTCTATTAGCTTTCCTAATTACCTGCTGTATCTGCATACACTTTTGTGATTCATACACTAGGACACCCAGATCCCTCTGAATCTCAGAGCTCTGAAATCTCTCACCATTTAGATAATAAGCTTCTTTTTTATCTTTCCTGCCAAAATGAATAATCTCACATTTGCCTACATTATACTCCATTTGCCAGATCTTTGCCCACTCAGTTAACCTATCTATGTCACTTTGTAGCCTCCTTACATCCTCATCACAATTTACTTTCCTACCTCCCTTTGTGTCATCAGCAAATTTAGCCACCATTCCTTCGGTCCCTTCATCCAAGTCATTTATATAAATTGTGAAAAGTTGAGGCCCCAGCACTGATCCCTGTGGCACACCACTTGTCACATCCTGCCAACCAGAAAAATACCCATTTATGCCAACACTCTTCTTCCTGTTAGCTAGCCAATCTTCTATCCATGCCAATATGTTACTCCCTACACCATGAGATTTTATCTTCTGCAATAACCTTTAATGTGACACTTTATCAAATGCCTTCTGGAAATCTAAGTACAGTACATCCACCGGTTACCCTTTATCCACAGCACATGTGAGTCCTTTAAACAACTCCAATTAATTGGTTAAACATGATTTCCCTTTTATAAAACTATGTTGACTCTGCCTGATTGCCTTGAATTTTTCCAAGTGCCTTGCTATAACATCTTTATTAATAGCTTCTAACATTTTCCCTATGACAGATGTTAGAGTAACTGGCCTAGTTTCCTAAACAAAAACAGAATTACCTGGAAAAACTCAGCAGGTCTGGCAGCATCGGTGGAGAAGAAATCAGTTAACTTTACAGCCTTCTGGGATGAATATTAAATTCAACAACTTTAGATCTTAAACTCCCCCTCCCCCCATCCCCACCCCGTTTCTCCCCCCTCCCTTTTTTTTCAATAATTTATATAGATTCTTCTTTTCCCACCTATTTCCATTATTTTTAAATCTAAAATTAAAACTTTGTTAGTCTTTCCACCCCACCCCCACTAGAGCTGTACCTTAAGTATCCTGCCTTCCATTCTTAATTAGCACTTTTCTTAGATAATATCACCACCTTCAACACCTCTTTGATCCCTTTGTCTGTGACATCTTTTGATTATCTGCTCCTATCACTGCTTGCTTATCTCCACAATCATCCCACCCTCAACTTCTCTCTCCCCCCGCCCCCCCCCCACCTTAGACCAGCTTATATTTCACCTTTCTCCTAACTATACTCAGTTCTGCCGAAGAGTCATGAAGACTCGAAACGTTAACTGATTTCTTCTCCACCGATGCTGCCAGACCTGCTGAGTTTTTCCAGGTAATTCTGTTTTTGTTTTGGATTTCCAGCATCCGCAGTAGCTTTTAGCTTTTTGTTTTTATTTTGGCCTAGTTTCCTGCTTTCTGTCTCCCTCTCTTTTTGAATAAAGGAGTTATTTTCCAATCTAATGGAGCCTTCCCTGAATCTAGGGAATTTTGGAAAATTAAAACCAATGCATCAACTATCTCACTAGCCACTACTTTCAAAACCTTAGAGTGAAAGTCTATCTGGACCTGAGGATTTGTCAGTCCACAGCCCCTGTGATTGTAATTTCTCAAGTTTGTCCCTCCCTTCCATTTCCTGATTTACAGCTATTTCTGGGGTGTTACTTTTGTCCTCTATAGTGAAGACCGAAGCAAAATGCCTGTTTAATTCTTCCACCATCTCCCTACTTTCCATTATCAATTCTCCAGATGCACTCTCAATAGGACCAATGCTCACTTTGTTAACTCTTTTCTTATTTAAATAGCTATAGAAACTCTTATTATCCATCTTTATATTACTGTTCTGACTGATGCAGTTGGTAAAGCGGAGTTATTTAAAAATCCCAGAAGGAAACTTTAAACAACTGTCATAACCTACAATTTTAAGTGTTATGTTTGAGATGCAACTCTAAATTCAGGAATCAGACCACCAGTTCTTGAGGTTCTACATTAAACTAAATGAAACATTTTATTAATTTACAGAGATTAAAATATATATACACATGGCTACAAATTACTACTATCATAACTTTTAACAAATTCCCAAACAAATCTCCATTAAGGCAACAGAAACCCATAGACTTAACCAAACACCAGGCAAAGCATTTTCATCTTATGAATTCAAAACCTGTGGAGCCAGTTGGAGGCTTACAGCTGCCTTTTGATCTCACATTGTCTCTACTCTGCACACCCAAAACAGTTATCTCGTTATACCTATCACTGCCCATTGAATGTTAATTCTCATTGTATCAACAACCTCTGAGCTAAACCTCTCTAATGATAAAACCCCCGTCATAGTACCCATTTTATTAGTAATATAAACATACTGCTTGATATCGGCTACATAGGTGTCAAGTTTTCACCCCACTTCTTGAATGCTCTGATCAAAAATTGCTATTGCACACTATCTCTCTTACATATCAAAACTAGTACACATCAAAGCACCCAGTCTAGCTGGCTTTAATCCAATTAAGACACACCCACAGACGAAACCTCTATTTTAAAAGAAAAATATTTTCCGATAGTATTATATGCATTAATAGCTTCATGACAATTACTAGCTAGCTTTCTCTCATACTCTAATAATTACTGTTTACAAGCATTTGCTGTGCTCAAATTGGTTGGTGTGTTTCCTACATTGCAACAGTGACATATTTTATTCTTTCATGGGCATCGCTGGCAAAACCAGGACTTGTTGTCCATTCTTAATTGCCCTTGAACTGAGTGGCCTGCTAGTCCATTTCAGCAGGCAGTTAATTGCTCCAAATTGCTGTGGAGTCACATCTAGGCCAGACCGGATAAAGATGGTACATTTCATTCCCTAAAGGACATAAGTGAATTCAGATGTTTTTACAACAATTGATGATAGCTGTCATGGTCACCATTACTGAGACTAGCTTTATATTCCAGACTCATTAATTGAATTTAAATTCCACCAGTTGTAGTGCTGGGATTTGAACCCATGTCCCCAAAGCATTAGACTGGACCTCTGGATTATGACATTACCACTTGTTTTTATTAATTCATGGGATGTGGGCATTGCTGGCAAGGCCAGCATTTACTGCCCATCACTAATTGCTCCTGAGCAGGTGCTGGTGAGTTGCCTTCTTGAACCGCTGCAGTCCATGTGGTGTAGGTACACCCACAATGCTGTTCGGGAGGGAGTTCCAGGATTTTGATCCAACAACAGTAAAGGAGCGGCAATATATTTCCAAGTCAGGATGGTGGATGGCTTGGAAGGGAACTTCTAGATGGTGGTGTTCCCATGTCTCTCATGCCCTTGTCCTTCTAGATGGTAGCGGCGATGGGTTTGGAAGGTAGTGTCTAAGGAGCCTTGGTGAATTCCTGCAGTGCATCTTGTAGATGGTACACACTGCTGCCACTATGTGTCGGTGGTGGAGGGAGTGAATGTTTGCAGATGGGGTGCCAATCAAGCGGCTGCTTTGTCCTGGATGGTGTCAAGCTGCTTGAGTGTTGTGGGAGCTGCACACATCCAGGCAAGTGGGGATATTCCATCACACTCCTGACTTGTGTCTTGTAGATGGTGGACAGGCTTTGGGGAGTCAGGGGGTGAGTTACTCCCCTCAGGATTCCTAGCCTCTGAACTGGTCTCGGTCACCATTGCCCATAACTTGATGTAGAAAAGTAGTTCAGGGGTTGCAAAGAGTTATATGGCTACAACTCTTTTTAAATTAAAGTTTCTAACTAATTTCCAGCAGGGGCAAAGCACATAGTTCAAAATAGATAAGAAAGAAAACCCTGTAAAACCCCTAACAGAGGGTGAGTCACAGCATCATGAACACTGATGCCATAGGAAAACTTATGAGCTGTGATTGACAAAGATGTTGAAAATCCAGGCAGCCAGGAGGCGGAGCACTGTGATGACGTATTGGAAGGAAGGGGAAAGGGGCGGGGTTTAGGGCGGGAGGGAGGCGGGGCCATTGGGGACTGACGTCACTGGAGGCTTCATCAGCTTTCCCGGACGTCTTTTCAAAGCAAGTCAGTGACTTGCAGCAGTGGACAAGGAGTTGGGGGGCAGTGCAACCTCTGAATAGAGGAGCGATGGGGGAAAACAACAGCTCTTAACAAATGCACAGGTAAGTGTGTTTTAAATAAATACTTTTTTTTACTATTGTTACAGCGACCTGCTCTCTGAATGAATGAAAGACAGTGACCCAGGCAAAGTTTGGAGGTGAGTTGATTGTAGAGGGTATGATTTAATTGTAAAGTGTGTGATGGGAGTGAATTGAGCAGATGGAGGGTGAAGATTGTGGGGGAGGGACAGGGCCCCCCCGCCCCATGACATCCAGCCTTCAGTGATCCGCAGTTAAGAGTTATACCGGTGAGCCAGGTGGAAAGTGGTGTGTCCGGGGGCTCTCCTCTTGTCGCGTTGATTCTCACCCCTCAGTCCTTCGGTCGGAGAGTTTGAAAGGTATTTTAGCCCTCATCCTGTTTTGGAAACGTCGAGCGAGTTTGTGTCTTTTTAAATGTTCATTGTTACTATGTTCAGTTCTGACTCAGAACCGGGACAAAGAGATTAATCAGTTCCTGTTGTAAAATACCTTCGAGCTGCAGTTTTAAACAGAATTTAGTCAGTTGCAATTGGAAATTGGAATTATTAATTGGAAAGAATTCGATTCTCTCTCTGCTCTGGTATGTAAACAGCGAAGGGTGACCCCGTTAACCAATTCAGCAAGATTAACCTGAAGATAAAAGCAAAAAAAATGATGCTGTCAGACCTGCTGAGCTTTTCCAGGTATTTTTATTTAAGATTAACCACTTTTTTTTCCCCCCCAAAGCAAATGTATTTTCTTGATGGATTTAATCGCTTTGACCGCACGGAGACTTTGTTCTGACTGTTTAATCTGGTTTCATCTGAAAATGCTGGGAATACTCATCTGACAGAGTCTGTGGAGAGTGAAACGCGGCTAATTTCAGGTCTGGGACCTTTCATTAGGACAGATCTCATGTAAGATTATCCCGGCCTCCACCTGCTGAGTATTCCCGGGCAATTCTCTAGTTTTTACTTCAGATTTCTGGTGCTTTACTTTGTTTTTTTTTTGCATGGAGTGAAGGAAAGACCGAATTTTTGCTCGTACATGACCCTGAGCACATCCGCTGACTGGAAAGCATATCGCGATATACTGTGAGAGGTCAACAAACAAAGCCAGCTGCTTTCACAGGTTAACCAGGGCAGCTCCCCCGGTAAAGAACACAGTTTATTTGCCGTGCCATATGGGCAACCAAGATAAGATGCAGCCACTTTGTGGTCGGTTAAAGACGCAGAATAATGTGATGATCAGCAGCACTTAAGAGGCAAGCGAAGGGTGACAGGAAGTTTGGCAGTAGTGGGATGAAGCCTCCCTTGCTGCCTGTGTTGGTGCATTGGAGAACCAGCCTCAGCAAGCAGCACTTTCCCCCTCCAGGGCTTTGCTGTCTGACACCACTCTCCCAGGTGTGCTGTACTCCCTGCGGATCTGGTGTGCACTTCTACAGGCTAGCAGTGATTATAACACAGAGAACACTCTCTTTAAGCTACAGAAATACCTGGAAAAACTCAGCAGGTCCGGCACAGCCGACGTTTCGAGTCCTCATGACCCTTCAACATTCTCCGCCGGACCTGCTGAGCTTTTCCAGGTATTTCTGTTCCTGTTTTTGTTTTGGATTTCCAGCATCCGCAGTTCTTCGCTTTGAACTCTCTTTAAGCTGCTCATTGCACACGTCCTCGCATCCCCTCGAACTTAATGTCGTAGAATAAACACTCACTGGATCACGGTTTAGACTATAAACGGCCAGACATGAACAAGACATGATTAAATGAACAGAAATAATTTGTCACACTAGTTACTAGCGGTGACTAACCTTCCCAGCATTTCCTCCAGTGTAAACTGGATCAGGCACAAACTCCCTGAGTAAATAACTCCTACTTGGCGGTTTGTTGCTCATGGAGTTCCTGAATTATCCATCCCCCTCTCTAACGGCTTCAGAGGGACTATCCACTTTGAACAAGAGCAGCTGAAAAATACTTTTAAGAAATGTGCTTCTGAAACTCAAGATATAAAAGCCACAAGGTTTGACTTGAATGGCTCGGCACTTCCCCAGGACATCTGAACACGCGCAATGTTTTACATTCTGGGCTAATGTATTGGTTTTCCATAGTGAACCTAATTTTCAACCCTGTGTATACAATGACAGAAAGAAGGGAAGTTACAGTGATTGGTCTGGCCAGGAATACCCTCTTTCCATTTTCTGGACCCCTTCTTAACATGCCCAGGAAAGAACTCTGTGCATTTGCCGAGCTTCACCCAGAAAAGGTGCAGTGAAATATGAAGAGTTAGAGTGGAATCCGCGTTATAGGAAGGATGTGATTGCACTAGAGAGAGTGCAGAGGAGATTTACCAGGATGTTGCCTGGGCTGCAGAGTTTTAGTTATGAGGAGAGATTGGATAGACGAGGGTTATTTTCCCTGGAGGGGGGCCATGATTGAGGTGTATAAAATTATGAGGGGCATAGATAGGGTAGACAGGAAGGAACTTTTCCCCTTGGTGGAGGGATCAATAACCAGGGGGGCGTAGATTTAAGGTAAGGGGCAGGAGGTTTAGAGGGGATGTGATGAAGAATTTTTTCACCCAGAGGGTGGTGGGAATCTGGAACTCACTGCCTGAAGAGGTGGTAGAGGCAGAAACCCTCATAAGAAGTATTTGGATGTGCACTTGCGATGCCATGGCATACAAGGCTATGGGCCTAGTGCTGCAAAATGGGATTAGAATAGTTAGGTACTTGTTATGACCGGCGCAGACTCGATGGGTCTTTTTCCGTGCTGTAGACCTCTATGACTATGGACATTGGGCAATTGTAGAATTTGAAAGATGGTAACAGGAGTAGGCCATCCAGCCCATCAAGCCTGTTCCACCATTCAGTCAGATTGTGGCTGATCTGTATCTGAACCCCATCAATGTGCCACAGCTCCATATCCTTTAGTAACGTTCTCTAGCAAAAATCTATCAATTCCAGATTTAGAAATATTAATTGAGCAAGCATCTACTGCCTCTTGTTGCAGTGAGTTCCACACTTCTAAGGCTCTTTGTGTGAAGAAGTGTTTGCTAACTACTCTCCTGAATGTCACCATTAGCACATTCCATAGCTAATATCACCACCATTAACACCCCTTTGTCCTTTTGTCTATGACATCTTTGGCAATCTCTCCTTTGCCTCCACCTGTCACTGGCCCCCTATCGAGCTCTACCTGTCCCACCCCCCTCAACCAGCTTATATTTCACCTCATTCCTATATGCCCTCAGCTCTGATGAAGAGTCATACGGACTCGAAACATTAACTGTGTTCCTCTCTGCAGATGCTGTCAGACCTGCTGAGTTTTTCCAGCTATTTTTGTTTTTACTCTCCTGAATGGCCTGGCTCTGATTTAAAGGTTATATCATCTTGTTCTAGACTCTAGCCAGCAGAAAAGGTTTTTCTCTATCTACCCGATTAATTCCTTTCAAAATCCTAAAACTCTTAACCAAATCACCCCTTGACTTTATGGGCCGGATTTGGTGCTCACTGCTGACCTCAAAAAAAAAGCTGCCCACAAAGATCTAGTGATCCCTCTGGCATGGATTTCCCCTTTCCTAGCATCAGATTAAATCTGGGTACCACGTCAAGGGGATCTTCAGTGATGCCAGCAAGCAGGGCAATCCACCAATTAAATTGAAGTATCCACACAGACAGCAAGCCAGGAAGTCCAAAGCACTGATTATTCTTCATTTTTAAATTTTTATATTTCAGAATAAATGATTATGATTGAATTAAGATAGAAGCTAAAATGTTATAGGTAAAGATATTTCTATTATATTAAAAATGTGAATTTTTTATCATGGGAACTTTAATTTCCACAAATATAGAATTGGCTTTTCAGGGTCAGTGTTTAACTATAATTTTGAAGGTAGTATACCATTAAAAATAATTTCACCTCATTCAACAGAGAATTTTACAAGACAAACAGTGGAAGTTTTCGTCAATTTCACTGATAGCTTTGAGATTGCCATTCCAGGGTGCGCAGTGGGGTAGGGGGGTTGCTACGGGTGGTGGAGGTGCTTCAATAGTGCATCCTGTGAAGAAGCATAGAAGTTGGTTAGGACTATATTCGCTGGAGTTCAGAAGAATATGGGGGGATCTTATAGAAACCTATAAAATTCTAACAGGACTAGACAGGGGGGATGCAGGAAGGATGTTCCCGATGGTGGGGGAGTCCAGAACCAGGGGTCACAGTCTGAGGAAATGGCATGGACCATTTAGGACTGAGATGAGGAGAAATTTCTTCACCCAGAGAGTGGTGAGCCTGTGGAATTCGCTACCACAGAAAGTAGTTGAAACCAAAACATTGTATGTTTTCAAGAAGGAGTTAGATATAGCTCTTGGGGCGAAAGGGATCAAAGGATATGGGGAGAAAGCGGGAGTAGGCTATTGAGTTGGATGATCAGCCATGATCATAATGAATGGTGGAGCAGGGTCGAAGGGCCGAAAGGCCTACTCCTGCTCCTAGTTTCTATGTAATCACTGACAACAGCTTCTGTATTCTTCTGCATTTGTGCGGGCTCCAGAATTTGCTGTCAGTTTGAGTGGAGTAATGATGGTGAATGCTGACCGGTTTGCCAACATTACCACAGCAAAATCTGTGCCTCTATGTTCAAGGGAGGACAGGCCTAATTTGTGTAAAATTTCCTCATAATCTAACTTTTGGAGTGGGGAACACAGACAATACCAAAGATATTTGGGGCTGCACATTGCTTTCATCCCATGTTACAATTTGGGTCACTTTCAATATTATTTAATCATGCAAACAGTATATTGTAAACACTGGAAATCTGAAATAAAACCAGAGAATTCTGGATAAAGCTTTCTGGTAGCATCTGTGGAGAAAGTGAGAGAGAGTTAATGTTTCAGGTTGATGGACTTGGATGATGAAAGGCCATCGACCTGAAAAGTTAACTCAGTTTCTCTCTGCACAGATGCTGAGTGTTTCCAGCATTTACACTTTATTCATATTCTCTGCAAAGGTTAGCTTCCATAGACAAGTCTATGCTTCTAAAGAACTGAAGCTTGCTCTTAGCAGGGAGAATAATGAGCCGTTGAGGAAAGCATCCAAAATAGTATATGACACCACCATAATCTCCTCTCTGAATCAGAAGAAAATCACCACACTGGCAGCTTCTAACTCAGACTACACTATTAATTTGAGAAGTAAATATACATAAAAACAAGAATAAACCATTAGATGAAAATAGTAATACAACACTAACTGGTGTTCTTAATACCACTTCCTGAAAGCACAATAATGAGTTTTATAAAAGTACAGTCCATTGTTGCATTGCTTCTGTGACCTCTATATGTAATAATTTGTGATAACTGAAATAAAGAAGCAGCAAAAGTGTGACATTTATTTTCAGGTTCAGTCCATTTCAGGGTGAGGATCTGTGAATCAAAATTAGAACCAAGACACATAATAATAACTTACTATATTAATGAGTGATGAAACAAGTGCTTACCATGTAAAAGTCAATCTCATATAAAAGTCGACCCCATGACCTTTGGCCTAAAAACCCACAATTTTTCATATACCTCGTTTAAAAGTCGACTTCAGTTTGTCAGGGATCAAAGCCCAAAAATTTCAGAACCAAAATATTATCCTGGAGATGTTAATTATTTGATTTCATCGTACATATATAAATACTAATGGAATATATGTGGTTCATAATGTCATAAAATGAATAGACATTAGATAATTAATATGTTACAAAATAAATAAATGATAGAGAATTCATATGAATTTTTTAGTGTTGATGGTTTTTACTTTATTCTGTTGTGATGGTCTCCTGTGGATTTCACTTGTGCCTAAATCAAACACATGTCAACCCATCAAAAGCATTACCTGTGAAAAAGGCCCCCAAAAAATTGGTCTCAAGAATTCAATTTTTATAAGTATATATGGTGACATACCTAGGAAATGCTGATAGTGAGTATCTGTTTATTATACAAACATGGTTCCTCATTATCTTATCCACTGACAAATCAAACAATTTGGTCTTGCAGACATCCTTTGTTGTCCACTGATGACCCAGAGAGAGAGGAGCTTTTAAATTGGCCAAAAAACATTTGCCTTATTCCTATGCCTAAGTGATAAAGGAATTGACACAATAAGTTTGTATAGAAATAGAGTTTACAGGACTGAACCAGGTCTTTGGTCCAATCGGTCCATGTCAGCATTTACCTACTTGAGCAAATAGTCCTGATCATATTTAATTACCCTGCTTCCATATCCATTCAATTCCTTTTCCTCCAGCCATCTTGTGTGTTGACATAGTTTCTGTCTCATGCACTAACTATGGTAGTGAATTCCACAGCCTTACAACTCTCCATATAAACATATTTCTCTTGCACTCTGGTCAAAATATTTTACATTTATGGCCCTGTATCCTTGATCCCACAACAACTGGGAAAGTCTGCTCTCAATGTTTTCATATTTTTCCACAATTCTATTATATTGCCCTGTAATCCAGGTTGATCAGATTTTTAAAAAGTAACAGTTTTCAAATATGTTTTTACATATGTATTTTCTTATACTAGGCAGTATCTTGGTGAACCTGTGTTTCTTCAGCCCTCCACCCTCTGTCCATTGTCTGGCTATCCCATTGTTGGAGGGGTTAAATCATATTCAAAACAAATTTTGCAAATCAGGCTAATTATACAGGCTTTACATTAAAAAATGAGCACTGTTAATGCCTAGATTATCTTTTAGAATACACAGTACTGGAGTGCTGTAGTGTCATTCATTGTACAAGGTGTCCTGAGACACACGATGGTGAACCAAAAGTCGGATTGCAGTTATACTGCAGTTGGTAGTGATTAGACAAAACTAATACTTTGTACTGATCAGTATGGAACCAATGTACTGACAATACAATTTGGGAACCAACTTTCAACCTATTCATACTACTACGGTAAGATTTTATCAAGGGGAAGTATTAATTGTGTTTTTTTCTTAAATTAGTTTATTTCTTTTTTACTTAAAGAATCATAGAACAATAGAATGTTACAGCTTAGAAACAGGGCATTGACTTATCAAGTTTGTCCTGATGTTTTACTCCACCTGATCCATTTGGTCAATATTGCCTTTTTCAAGCAGCTATCTTATCCCTTTTCAAAGAGTTAATGGACTCTGCTTCAACAACAAGAAGTTAATATTGTAACAACCCTCGCCCTGTCCTTGATAACAGACTTCTGTAGCTTCTTCAAAACCATTGTTAAACTAATGGGTTTGTGGATGCCTGGTTTCTCTCTTCCTGACATCTTTAAGTGTGACATTTGCAATTTTCTAATCCAATTCCTGAATTTAGGAGCTTCGGGTCTTCAATTTCTTCACCAATTACTTCTAATGACCCCGGTGTTAACCACCAGGTCTTAGAGATTTGCTTATTTTAAGATCTATTTTTTGCCCCGTAACCATTTTTCAAACTTACTATTGAATGTTCTACATCCCTCCCCTTGATTTAATTTTTAGGTTCAATTGTTTCCTTTCTCTACCGTGATAATGAACACTGAGCACCAATTTAACAATATACCACTTTCTTATAGTCAGTCAGTCTCACCTGCAGCTGTCATTAATTGGTCCGAAGTGCCCTTTATCACTTTTTTTTTCTTAATATATGTATAGAAACTTTTTCGTTTTGACACCTTTGCAAGCTTATATTGGACAGAATTTTCTGCCCACCCCCAGCATGTCAGGGTAAAATCACGCGTGGCGATGTCGAGTGAGCGTCCCGACGTCACTGCGCACCATTGCGATATTTCGCTGGGCGGGCCCGTGATGAAATTTGATGTGCGCCCGCCATTAATTAACGGGCTTGTTAAGGTCCTTAAATCGTCAATCAACGGCGATTTTTCAGGTGCCCGTGCGATCTTTAGGTCGGCGCACAGGCACAACGTGAAGGCTTTTTAATGAAACTCATCCACGGGGAGGGGGATAAGAGTGCTCAGTGGGGTCATCAATCTGGTCTGTGAGTCTTTATTGCAGAAAGTTTTTTAAACTTGCCTGTGTGATCTGTCGCAGTTCAGAACGAATTCCAGCAGCTTTGTGTATTTTGAACTTTCAGGTCAGCACTCTGCAGACAGTAATCTTTATCGGGCCTGCAGCTTTCTGGAGGCCTCCCTTTAGCCAGGGTATGGGTTCTGACATCTCCACTGGAGGCACCTCCTCTGAGGAGAAAGGGAGGACTAGAATAAGGAGGAGGCCAGGACTGGACAATCAGCCTCCAGGGGAGCCACCTTTGGGAGTACAGGCGCATGCACAAGGGGCGCAGGGCCAAGATGTAGTCCAAGGTGGAAGAGGCCGTAGAAGACGCCATTATGCTGCTGCCAGGGTATGCAGGCGGCGAAGCATCTACCTCAATATGACTGAGGTGCAGTGCTGAAGGAGGCTCCGACTGTCAAGAGAGACAGTCAACTACATCTGTCAGATGATTGGCCCTGAGATCTCTCCTAACTGTGTGGGCAGACACCCCATGCCAGTGGCTCTGAAGATCACAGGTGCCCTCAACTTCTATGCCTCTGGTTCATTCCAGGGCTCGGTGGGTGATCTTTGCAGTGTCTCCCAATCAGCTGTCCACACTTGTGTCAAGCAGGTTACAGATGCTCTGCTCAGGCGTGCATTAACCTTCATCCATTTCTGTTGGGACCAGGCAAGTCAGATACAGCGAGCCAGAGGCTTCGTGGCCTTTGCTGGCTTCCCCCGTGTCCAGGGTGCTATAGACTGTACACATGTGGCCATCAAGGCACCAGCAGGTGAGCCCGGTGCCTTCGCCAACAGGAAGGGCTTCCACTCCTTGAACGCGCAGATAGTGTGTGATCACAGGATGCAGATTCTGCAAGTCTGTGCAAGGTACCCAGGCAGCTCCCACGATGCCTACATCCTCAGACACTCCCAGGTGCCAGGGCTCTTCTGTGCTCTGGCTCGGTTTGATGGATGGCTGCTGGGTGACAAGGGCTATCCCCTCAGAAGGTGGCTCATGACGCCTCTCTGCCACCCAAGAACAGAAGCTGAGCAGCGGTACAATAGGAGCCACGTCTCCACAAGGGCTGTGGTGGAGAGAGCCATTGGCCTTCTCAAGATGTGCTTCTGATGCCTGGACCGCTCAGGGAGCGCACTCCAGTACCCCCCAGATCGTGTGTTGGTGATAGTGGTTGCATGCTGCGTTCTCTACAATCTTGCGCTGGAAAGGGGGGACACAGCAGATGATGAAGACATTGACGCAGTGGATGTGGCTGCACATGATGAGTCCAGCACTGATTCTGAGGATGAGGAAGCACAGGGGAATGCTGAGGGGCTAAACTCTGATCCGGAGCTACACCTGGGAGACTTTAATCCAACGAATCTTCAGCTAGCTCCACATAAATGGATCAGGAGGACCAGCCTTGCCTGGTGCTTCCACACTCGGCACTTAAGTGCTACATCTGCCACTTCATCAGCTGCAACTAAGGGCTTTGGACATAAGCTTCAATGTCGACTCAAACACTCATGACATGTAAGTAAAACATAAAAATGCAGAACAAAGGAGCCACCCTAAGCCATGGTAACACATTTGGTTTTAATTTTCACCATCAGAAGTTCTTACAAATTCAAAACAAAACGTTAATCAAACAGAAACAAATAATAAGGATCTAATCTAGGGCAACACAAAGGCACCGGTGAGAAACCCGTGGTGTGCCTAAGGTGCCTTATGCTTACATTTCCAGGTGCTACGTCTTGGCGCCGCCCCATCGCTCGGAGTGGCATCTGAGACAGCCTGCTGACTCTGTCCTGTTGGCCTTTGTGACCTTGGCGGTCGTCCACTGGCCCATGGAGCCTGTGCTGGCCCCGCCTGGGAGGGAGCTGCCAGTTCCACAGCTGGCATCACCCCAGTCATTGCACCCTATGAAGTGGTCACTGGGAGAGGGGCGGAGCAGCTGTTGTCCTCATCCGGAGTGCCGTGAGAGGAGCCCGCAGATATGACAGGCAGCTGCTGCGCCGATGTGAGGTCACCCTGGACCTCCCTGCTCACCGTCGATGGATGGGCAATGAGCTGGGAAACTTGAAGCCCACAGCATCTCCTACATTGGCACTGACCAGCTGTGGCCAATGTTGCTGTGAGGGCTTGAGCGTAACCCCAGGAGAACCTGCTTGTTCTCTTGGAGGCCCCTCTCCACGAGAGTCGCCACTCTCTCCATGGAGGAAGCCTGACGCTCTGCCATGAGGCTCATTGCATCAGTGATGCTCCATGTGGACTCCTCCACCACGGATACCAAGCGAAGCTTAGTCTCATGTAACACTCCCAGATGCTCCCACGCACCCGACCACATTTCCTGCAGCTGCTGTGTCGTGGACGATTCCAGAGGCACATCATCAGGCACCGACTGAGCGTGTGCCTGGTCCCCTGCAGTCCTCCGACTGCTGGCGCCATCGGCACTCTCTGTCTCTGCCAACTCCTCCAGCAATTGTGAAGTGCCCTCTCCACTGTGCCCCGGGACACTAGCCGATATTGCCCACCAAGGTGCTGGTATCTGCGCTGGTGCCTGCCTCGCAGGAATGGTGTGACGTAGGTGACACTTGAGGGCCCTCAGGTGTGACAGGGGGCATCTGCAATTCCTCCTGGCAGTCATGCTTTGATGATGCTGAAATGAACAACAAGGACAGTGGATCAGTTAACGTGCACACTGATACACTTCATCCTTTTCCCCCTGGCTCATTATGCGCTCAACCTTCCGGAACTTATGGAGATAAATATTGGTGGGGTGGCAAATAGTGAGGATGAAACCCTTACATTACAGGCGGATATAGACGGGCTGGTCAGATGGCTTAAGGAATGCCAAATGGAATGTTATGTGGATAAGTGTGAGGTGATGCACTTGGGCAGAACAAACGAGGCACAGGAATACGTGATGAATGGTAGGACCGTGGAAAGTAAAGAGGATCAGAGGGACCTGGCTGGGCATGTCGACAGGCCTGTTAAGGTAGCGGGACAGGTATATAAGGTGTTTTAAGAAGGTAAATGCCATACTTGCCTTTATTAGCTGAGGAATAGAATATAGGAACAGGGAGGTAATGTTCCAAGTGCAGAAAATGCTGCCTAGGCCACAGCTATAGTTCTGAGTGCAGTTGTGAAATGTGCTTCATGGGAGGGATGTGATTGGAGTGGAGAGAGTGCAGAGGTTGCTGACCAGGATGCTGGCTGAGCTGGAGAGTTTAACTTATGAGGAGATATAGCATAAACTGGGGTTATTTGCCCTGGAGCAGAGGAGATTGAGGGGTGACATTATTGAGGTTTATAACATTATGAGAGGCATAGATAGGGTCGACAGAAAGGAACTTTTCCCCTTGGCGGAGGGATGAGTAACCAGGTGGCATAGATTCAAGGTAAGGGGCATGAGGTTGACAGATGATGTGATGAGCAACTTTTGCACACAGTGTTGGGAATATGGACTGCACTGCCTGAAAGGATGGTGGGCGCAGAAACCCTCCTAACATCTAATAAGTTTTTGGATGTGCAGTTGCGATGCCATGGCATACAAGGCCATGGGCATAGTGCTGGGAAATGGGATAAGGCGACTTTGGAAGGTGTTTGACGTGCGCACCTTCAAATGACTGACGGACCTTTTTCTATGATCCACACCTCTGACTCTATCACTCTGTGACCGAGCAATGTTGCAACAATAACAAATCTGGATGTTGGGAGGACATAGCGGACCTAACTGTTGACCTTAAATACCAGGCCGTTCCACCTCAGCCTCACCAACACCAGTGGACCTGGGTGCATGGCGCCTCTCAAGCTCCAGGGCCTCCTGTTCAAAGTGGCTTAACATCAGCAGCTGGGCGTGGCCGCCTCCAGTCATCGAGCGCTCGACGCATTGTGAGCATTCTTCTCCTGAAAAACAGAGAAGACCATTCATTGTGGCAATTTGCATATGGACTCTGCACGCCGCACCCCAACCATAGTGGCCCATATCAGGCCTCCAGTGCCTCCTCTCTCCGCTACTGCTGATCAGTCACACAAAGATAGTGTAAATTTGAATGGCTGAATTCAATGCCAAATCAGTTACAGAGATTGGACTAAGGGAGAGAAAAGGGACAGAACAGATAAGTAAAACACTTTTCTTCAATTTAAAATTTCACATTTTTAAAATAGACAACAATTAAAACCTTACATAGCACCAAAACAGGCTCCTTGTGTCACTTCTGGCCAGCTCTAAATTTTTGTGGCGAGTTGAATTGTTTCTGTCGTGGTAGCAGCCTTCCATCTCAAAAGATGATGATTTGCACCTTGGTGGTGTACACCTGCTCCCAACCTCTCCACCCCCACCCACCCCCCCCCCCCACCCCCCCATGGCCAACTTAGACACATCCTGCATCCATCACTTGGACACACACGGTCTTTGCTCCCATTGCAAGGAGGCGCAACTACGTGCAGCATCAATGGCAGCAGATGGCTCTTGGCCATGAGAGCTCACCACCTCTGCCACATTTGGTCATGTGGGCGGTCCTCCTGCTCCCATCCTGGGAGATCAACACCTCCCGCCGTGTTGCCACCTCCTTGAGGAGGGCAGTAAGGCAGTCATCAGGAAAGCGAGGGGTGCGTTAGCCCGCCCCCCCCCCCACCCCGGCCTACCCTGCAGCCTGCCCTGGCCTTCTGCCCTTCCCTCCAGCATGCCCTGGTCAGCCAATCCCCTGTGATGTGACCTGGAAGTGGCCATTGTGAGCAGCTTACAGGAGGCTGCCAGGCCTTCCTTTAAACAGACTGCCGGGTCGCCATTGGACCTGGCGGTCTGTGCACGCCCGTTGCAGCCCGCACACTCCCGCTATTCACGGGAGTCAGAAATGTGCTGGGCGGACCTTAATTGGCCAGCCTGCCCAAAATGGCAGCGCGGACCCGATCGCGGGTGCCGATCGGGCCCACGCCCGCCCGCGGCCATTCCTGCTCCGCCCGCCCAACAGGCAGAAAATTCTGCCCATTCATATTCTCTTTTGGCACCTCTTATTACTTTCTTTGTATCTTGTTTAGCTCCTCCAGCCTGTTCTACATCTCTTTGTATCTTTGTAAGCCTTTTCTTTTAGCTTGATGCCATCTCTTACCTCATTTATTGACCATGGTTTGCCGAAGTACAAAAGTGGAGACTTTGCATTTCGGGCTATGTGCTGGTATTGTATTGCACCAAACACTCCTTTGAATACTTCCCATTGTTTGGAGGTTTATCCATTAACAGTTCAGCCCAGTTTGCTCTAGTCAATTTATTAAACTGAAAACCTTGCTTTATGATTCTCCTTTTTGCCTCTCAAATATAATGGGCCTTCATTTGCTGCAGGACTGAATTGTGAAGGAAGCTGGTCAGCTGGGAGTGAACTGCAAGGTTCTGTGTATCTCCTTAACCAATTCGATAGAAGGGTTGTGAAATTAATGGGGGTGGGATTGAGATAGAAAGTGTAAATTTGAATGGCTGAATTCAATGCCAAATCAGTTACCGAGATTGGATTAAAGGAGAGAAAAGGGACGGAACAGATAAGTAAAACACTTTTCTTCAATTTAAAATTTCACATTTTTAAAATAGACAACAATTAAAACCTTACATATCACCAAAACAGGCTCCTTGTGTCACTTCTGGCCAGCTCTAAATTTTTGTGGCGAGTTGAATTGTTTCTGTCGTGGTAGCAGCCTTCCATCTCAAATGATGATGATTTGCACCTTGGTGGTCAACTCTTGTGTTAAGCAACCTCTGGTGTGGCTCAGGGGTCCCACTCTGGCATGGCAGTCTCTGCCACATTTGCTGCAGAGGAAGACAGTGGGCTGAGAAGGTGCACAATTCGCTGGTCTCTGTTTTCTCTGGGTCCTCTTCTTGGCCAGCTAAGCTTTTCATTCCTGCTCGCCTCTTCCAATGCCCTTCCAAACAGCCAGCCTCCAGAAGTCATGGCCATCGGTGACTATCTCCCAATTGTCAGTGTCAATGTCTGCCACCTTCATATCTTGCTTGCAGGTGTCCTTCTAGGGGAGGTATGGACGCCCAATAGGTTGTTACTCAGTGGCCAGTTTACCATATCTGCCAGGCATATACAGTAACTTCATGCTGCTTAATGCATTTCAGTGGTGCGCCAGGCAATGAGATGCACTGCTCGGTCATTAGCTTTGTGACAGGTGCATCTGCCTCATCTGAAGTTGGTTTGGCATTTGCACATAAGTAATGGCAAGCGCCATTAGCCTTGGCATTATTTTGACAGAAAATTATGGATAATGATCACATTATAGTCACTAGTTGGCTCTGATTCATTATACCTCCATCATTATTATTCATGTAAATTTTCAATGCCAGAACTGAGACTTCAATGCTGCACTGCAGAAGTGCTGCACTATCAGAGGTGCTATTGTTCACACAACATGTTAAAATGAGGTGCCAAATGTAAACAGCCCTGTGGAATGATTCAAAGAAAAGCCAGGAGTTCTACTGGCATTCTGAATGAATTATTCATGAACTAATCATAAAACTAATCACTTGCTGTGGTGCATAATAGTTAAAGGCGAAAATCCTCTAATATATCCTTTCTTCTGGAGGTAGTAGCTCATCCTAAGTTATTTGACTGCATGAGCAGCCATGTCCAGTCCTGGTAGCTCACTGATGGGTATCTTTGTTTTTTAATGTGTAAGCCAAAGCAAAGAGCTATTGGAGGGGAGAAAAAACCATTAGAAAGGGAAGACTGAAGAGAAATGGAAATCCCTGTTGCTCCTCCATGCACCTCTTGCATCTATTTTCTCTTATCTTCTTATAGTTCTTCTAACTTCTAGGCCACGTATTATTTCTACTCATGTTTTACAAGCGATTTTCTCCACCTCTGATCTTGCTGTAACACACGTCTGCTCTGGCTGCAAGATTAGACAGGCAGCCTGAGGTAACTAGCTTTAAGGAATGTAGTGACTGTAGCTTTAAGGAATGTAGTGACTGTAGCTTTAAGACTTATTGTACTGTGTAGTATCACGTGACAGGGAACCTTGGTGTCTAGCTGTGGATCCTGATGGAAGCGTGTAATTCCTGCTGAAGCCCTGTGATAAAGTTCACTGCTTCTTATGAGAAACCTGTCTGGAAACTCAAGCCTATAACACAACCTGTTCTCATCTTCCTGCAAACAGATGAATAAATTCGAAGAAATTTGTTGAGTTTACTGAAGTATCTTCTAGCGATTCTCCCACACTTGAAACTATCTGGGTGAAGCTCCCTGGCAGGAGTGCACTGTGGGGGAAAAAAAAGACCCCTATACAAAGTTTAAATCAATGTTCTCGTTAATTTGGATATATATTCTGTTAATTAGTAACAGATATCAACGTGCACTTCTAAGCAACAATGCTTAAAAATAACAGCCGCTGATCACTAGGTGCAGGGTTGCAACTGCACTAACATAAGTTTCACATAATACATTTAAGATACTATTATAAACGTATTAAGAAATACGTTTGCAGCCATCAAGGAGAGATTTTCACCCCATCAGCCAGGCTGGAACCGAAGCAAAGTTCTAAAGGTGAAATGACCATGTGATAGTTTAGGTGGACTCATCTGGATCTGGTCTTGTGCTGCTTTATCTGATTAGTTTTGGATTGGACTAATTAGCACAACTGGGCACTGGCTTTCTCCATTGTGGAGAAGTTGTTGACTTTGAATTCCCAGCCACACTCAATTGCCGGAGCATGTAAAGAATTGCACCCGGGAAGGGGGGAACCAGCAAAAGAAGCTTAAACGGAAAGCGGAAGAGTCGGGCGCTCTGTGTTTCACAAAGGCTGATAGAAAATTCCATGGCATGGTCATGATGACAATTAACAAGAGAAAGCATGGTGAGCAGAGTAGGCCACCCATTAACTTATTACTTCCATTTTCCCTTCTCCATAGCTGTGTACCCATTGTCAATCTGTGCCGTGCAGCTGTGTCAATGAAAACAGAATGTGTGCATAGCTGAGAAATTAGACTGAGGTTGAAGAACACAGTTACTCCTGCTAGTGAACAGCATATCTATTGTGGCCTTCTGCCAGGCAAAGGCTCGCCCAGGTCTGTACCTGAGATTTACTTGTGTACAAATCATTGCTGAAATGGGCGCTAAATGTCTGATCCTGACCTTTCATTGTGCCTTTCTTCTTATCAGGGCTGATGCACATTGAAGATGATGAGGAACCCCCTTTATTGTTCATTATTCTGTTATATCACTGTGAGTATCTTCTTATACAGATGAATATTTCATCATTGAGTGTTTGTTTTAGATGCAACTGGTAGGGCAACCATGAAAGGAGCTCATGACCTTTGGCTGAAGCAAGCCATAGAGTCCGTCCTATATAAGTTATAATACACCCTCAGCTCAGACAATGACCCTGGTGGAAATGTTCCATTTCACTTTGGTGCAGTAAAAGTTGGATGTGTCTTTGAAGAAACCTGGAGTTTTTAAACAGAAAAGGCAAGAAAGATTGGAGGGAAATGCTTTTGTCCCGATTTTCCGATCTCCGGATGGTCGGAGACTGGATGTACACCGGAAGGTGTGCTACAGGAACCCTTGGACTCCATGGGAATTACCCAAAAGTTTGAACTTCTAATGGGTAATTCCCCTGCTCCCTGGAACCCTCCAAAAAAGTCTCCACCTCTCAGTTAGAGTCGGAGACTTTGGACAGTTTCAACTTACTTAGCTGTATAGTTATCCAGGAAACGTTAGACCAAAAAAACATAGAGCTTAACTCCTAGGTAACTATACAACTGAACTCCCAATCACTCACACTGACTCCCCCCTCGACCCCCTGACTCCGTCCTGACTCAACCTTACTAGCCCCCATCACCCGACCACTCCCCCGACCCAACCTGACTAGCCCCCACTACCTGACTCTCCACCCCCCCCACCCCCATTCCCCACCAACGCAACCTGACTAGCCCTGACCTGACATGGCTAGCCCCACCCCGCGACCCCCCGACCTCCCCCCCAACCCAACGTGACTAGCCCCGACCACCCAACTCACCCTGACCCCACCCCCGACCCAACCTGACTAGCTCCTGACCTGACTGATTAGCCCCCACTACCTGATTCACCCCTGATCTGACCTGACCCGACCCCAACACCTGACTTCCCCCTGACCTAACCTGATTAACGCCCGACACGACATCCCCTCCTGACTTGATCCACTACCCCCTGACCCAACTACCCACTCACCCATCTGCCACCCTATGCCCTTACCCATCCTACACCCTCACCCACCCTACCCCCTTACATACTCGCCTTCTCTCCGTTGCTTTTCAAAGAAACTTTGGGACATTTAAACTCTTCCAGAATACAGCTGCTGGTGCCTTAAAAAGGGAGCGTGGTTTCTGCACAGATTCTCTCCATTTCTCCCTCCACGGTTTCCTGCACTGACTCAGTTCTGCAGGATCCTCCATCCGAAGATTGTCCTGGAAAATCGGAGGAAGGGAAGTGTGTATTTTTTTTTGTCTGATCAGGAAATAAGGGTGCTGACCTTGAACGAGAGTTTTGTGTTCCGTCTCATTCTATACACAGGCTTCTCATGTACATGAAATATTATTAGTAAGTTTTTTTGTATAAAAGTATATTTACTTTGGTCATACTTCCAAAGAAAGGACAGGAGGGAAATGTTTACTGCAGAGTGAGACCGAATTGTGCAAGGATTACATTGATTTGGAATCACTGAGGTAGACTTTTTGCATATACAGTTCAGGATTCTGTGATGGATCCTTTTAGTCACCAAGGATGAACTTGGCTTAGGTCGCATGCCAAGTGTGTGATGAACTTGAATGAATTCAGAATTCTGGTATCAACACCAACAACCTGAATTTAAACAACACCTTAAGTGCTGTAAAATGTCCCAAGGCACTTTGACAAAAATTGGCACCGAGGTAAAGTGGCAGAAGACTAAAATCTTGGTCAAAGAGCTAGGCTTTAGAGAGCATCTTAGAGGGGGGAGAGAGAGTGGCTTAGAACTGGGATTCCAGATAGTTGAAGGCACTGCCGCCAATGATGCTGCTGCAAAGGAACTCAGGGATGCACAAGGGTACTGGAGGAACGCTGTGTTCACAGGGAAGCTGGGGGTGGGGGTGGGGGGTTTTTGTGGTGCTGGAACAGGTTATGGAGATAGGGAAGGGGGAGGCAATAGATGGATTTGAATATCAGGGCAAGTATTTTCAATTTGGGGCATTCCATGATTAGGCAGCAGTGTATGTCAATGAGTACAGAGGAGATAGGAAAATAGGACTTGGTGCAAGCTAAGATACAGGTGAGTTTGGATGAGCAAACAGTTGTTTGTACAGGGCTTCCACTGACATTACTGTAGAGGAACAGCATGGATTCAGAGCCATTAGGAATCAGGTTGTCATATTTTGACGGGACCAAAACTGGATGGGGTAAGGGGATCCAGGTTGAAATTTTCATTTGTTTTGCAGACTTTTTTAAATTAACCTTTAACACTATTAGTTTTGCTTGAGAAGGCACAGAAATGTTTAAAACATAAAAAGACTTCAGTTCCAAGTGCCAGACCTGAGGGACATACTCCAGCTGTTGAATTATTTATCGAAAATGTTGCCGTGAGTGTATCAAGATTACTTGCTCTGGATTCCCAACAATTCTTCCCTTAAAATTATCAGCAGGATAAATTTAGACACATTGTATGCATAAACTCGGCAGTGCTATCATGAGTTGTGAGGAAAATTTTAAATAATTAATTCGACCCACAAGCCGTATGAGTTTCAGAAGAGCGCTAGGCCTGTTGCAATCAGAAATTTGGTATAGTGTTTCTGACACCCTGCACTGCCACTGGCAACTGACATGCAGCAGGCAGTTTGTATAAAAATCATGGGAGCGACAGCCTATTAAGTGATTTGCTTGGTCATTATCCCCCCCACTCCCTCTAGAGTGTTGCTGTTCACCGAGCAGCAGACTGCAGTGAAGGTCCTGTAGTGGCCATTGACCACAAATCTGACTTTCCTGCATCAGGGAAGGAAGGAATACAGGATAGATCAGCTTTATCCCAGCATGATCAGTATTTGAGCTGAATGTATATTTTTAGAGCATATAACACTGCGCAGAATAATGAGTCAGTGCAAATTCCCACATGTACAGGTGGGTTCTTGAAAATATCTTATGGTGACATTTTCAGCAAGACTCCCAATTATTATTTTTTTTTTTTTTGTTTTCGTCACTGTTTGTTCCTGCAGGACCAGAGTTCAGTGAAAATGCTGCACGGCATAATTTAATGTTAGCCTCATGTGGTGTATAGTGCAGTCTCTGGCATAATTATTCTTGGCAAGCTTTCTTTGAAGCAAATGTTAGAACTGCCATTTCTGAATATTGTAGCGCTGTAAATCTGTTATTGAGTGGGCACATTGTGTTAGAGATTCAAATTAAAGGCAACTGGGGTGCTGGGAATCTGAAATGCACAGCAGGTCAGTCAGTATCCGCGAGAGAAAGGTAAAAGCAAAATACTGCGGATGCTGGAAATCTGAAACAAAAACAGGAAATGCTGGAAAAGACTCAGCAGGTCTGGCAGCATCTGTGGGGAGAGAAATAGAGTTAACGTTTTGAGTCCGTATGACCCCTCTTCAGAGCTGACGATCTATTAACAGATCAGGCGTCTGTGGAAATGGAATAGTTCATTCTATGGTAGATTTGGTGCTATACCTAGGAACGGTGAAAAGAAAGTCCTAATTTAGAAAATGAATCACTACTTTGGCAGACTTCATGGCAATAACAGGTCAGAAGTGCTGTGCGGGCAGCTTGTTAAAATCAAATTCTAGGGATGGCCGGTAAATTGCTGAAACCCTGATGAAGAACCGGTGTTTATTAAGTGAGTGATCGATCCTATGAATTTTTAATTGCACTAAATCCACCCTTTGTGAAGCAACATTCAGAGGATGGGGCAGCAAAGTGATGGGCTGGAGTGGAATAATACTACAGAGGTCCATTATAATCCTCTTGTGGCTGTTTCATTGAGCTCAATGATGTGATAGAGACAACAGTTGTCATGATAGGAATGGAGTTATACAAGGGTAAGGTTGCTGGAACTATGCCCATGTGCAAGGTGTCACATGGATGCTACGAATATCAGGAAGGAAGGGATGCCTAAAAATGGGACTGACCCTATTTTCACTCCACCTGAATGGCTGGTAAGTTAGTTGGGATTTTAAACCTACCTGGTTTTCTGAAAATTGCTGGACTCAGCCATTTGTCGGATTTTTATGCTGGACAATCTGCTTTTTCGGATGGTCTGCCTACTGTCCAGTATCTGATTTGAACCGGGTGCCTTATCTGATATTTTTATTTTGAACCAAGAGGATGGGTTCTTCCTCCTCCTGCCTGCTTCCAAACAAACAAATTTTAGGTACAAATTATTTTGTGATTAGTTCTCATTTACATCTTTGACCGATCCTTATGACGTGCTGTGAATGTACAAACTCTTCTTGTGCTTCATGACTAATATTTTTTCTACAGCATCGTTTACGTGGCCTATGTTACTGTAGTGGGGACTGAGAGTTGCTTGATACTTGCTAATTCAATAGCACAGAAATCTCCATCACCACCACCATCCAAACATTCCAGGATAATCTCCTCTATACCCTCTCTTAACCCCCATCCCAGCCGGCTTTAGTATGACTGGACTACCAACGCCCAAGGAGCTGCACTTCAGAAGGTGACGGCGCCATGAGGAGCAATGGGGGAAAGAAACCAGAAATTGGAGTTGTCACCCACGACAGTGATGTCGGTGAAAACGATGCCCCCTGATTCACACTGGGTGAGCTGGCACTGGCATGCCACTCTCTTCTCAGTGCTGATGCAGCAAAAAATCTTTGTGCTGCTCAATGGCGACATTCAGGGAACATTAAATTCAGCCCCATCGCAATCCCTAGGAGGAACAGGTGAACCCGCTGAGGTGTTTTGTGCGCCACTACGTAAAGCAAGTGACGTGGCTCTCGTATGTATCTGAGAATTTGCAGAGCTGAAGAGGTACAAAGTGTTTCTGTGCCTCTGACCCATTTTATGACACCAGGGGATTTTTTTTTAAAAACAGGAAATGACTTTCAGCAATGCACATTTGAGTATATTAGAAATCTGCCAAAGGGACAGATTGTTGATGTGTTAGTGTGGTGAGTCAAGGAATGGTTATGTAGATTCATGCCTTGAATTACTGATCCTGGCCTCAGTGTTATGAAGAATCAGGGAGAGGGGAGGGAGAGCCACTGCTGTTCCGCTCTCCAAGGATGTCCAGGCAAAGGGGAGCCTGGGAGAAAAGAGCTGAAAAAGTGGAATAAAGCACAAAGCTGTTGGCAAATAGGCCTGATAGCAGATATGAGGTCAGGAGTACATTGTGAAACTTCTGTGATGTGACCCAATGTCCTGTAGCTTTTATTTATAGTAATCAGTATCAAAATTTACCAAGTAAGTGATTTGGTGTTAATTATCACTGATAGGAAGGAAAAATGAAACAGTCTTGCAGCATTTGAAGAGCTTAAGAGCATCAATAATACAAAGTGGCTCTCCCCCGACTGTGCATCTGTTCTGACAATGGCTCTTATCTGAAGTATAAACTAATCCTTCTCTGATTTGAAACATTTTTGGTTGAAACTGTACTTCCTGCTGTTAGTTTTGAAGCATTACTGTGTTTTGAAGTTCCCAGGTCTGCTATTTTTACACAAACATCTTTTGCTGCATTTCCTATTAATTTTGCGCCATGTGTTTTCATTCCATTTGCACAACCTCAACTGTGTAGAATTGTGCAAGTCTTAGGGGTAGAATTTCAGTTTTGGTGGGGCAGGACATGAACATAAGAACATAAGAACTAGGAGCAGGAGTAGGCAATTCAGCCCCTCGAGCCTGCCCCACCATTCATTACGATCATGGCTGATCTCATTTCGGCCTCAACTCCAATTTCCCGCCCTCTCCCCATAATCTTTCAACCCATTACTAATTAAAAATCAGTCTATCTCCTCCTTAAATTTATTCAGCGTCCCGGCATCCACTGCACTCTGAGGTAGTGAATTCCATAGATTCACGACCCTTTGGGAAAAGTAATTCCTCCTCATCTGATTTAAATCTACCACCCCTTAGCCTAAAACGATGGCCTCTCGTTCTAGAATGCCCCACAAGGGGAAACATCCACTCCACGTCTACTTTGTCAATCCCCTTTAGCATCTTATATACATCAATTAGATCTCCTCTCATCCTTCTAAACTCTAGCGAGTATAGGCCTAAACTGCTCAATCTCTCCTCATAAGACAAGCCGCGCATCTCTGGAATCAATCCAGTGAACCTCCTCTGAACCACCTCCAGTTCAACTACATCCTTCCTCAAGTAAGGGGACCAAATCTGTGCACAGTACTCCAGGTGCAGTCTCACCAATGCCTTGTACAGTTGCAACAACACTTGCCTATTTTTATACTCTATTCCTTTAGCAATAAATGCCAAAATTCCATTTGCCTTCCTTATTACCTGCATACTAGCTTTCAGCGATTCATGCACGAGGACACCCAGATCCCTCTGCACTGAAGCGTTCTGAAGTTTCTCTCCATTTAAGTAATAAGTCGCCTTTTTATTCTTCCGACCAAAATGGATAACCTCACACTTATCCACGTTAAACTCCATCTGCCAAATTTTGGCCCTTTCACCTAACCTGTCCATATCCATTTGTGAACAGCAGTGAATGGAAAGGGAAATCGGCTGTGGTGTATTGTGGCTGACTGAACCAGCTGAAATTGAAGGTTTCACCCTTCGCTGCTGGCTTTTGTGCATTACTGTGAATGGGTGATGGTGAAACGACAGAGACTGTTCTACATCTTTCCCCCATTTTATATTTCACCCGAGACATGACGTTCAAGCTTAGGTTTTCCAATTGGCATTATTTTAACACCCGGGGGCATCCCGTTTACAATAATTGGGTTCCTGATGGGAACTCTGATTTCTGCGCATGAAGGGTTAATGGAATGATAAGTCAGCTGTTTGCCGGAAGGTGACATTATAATTCCATAGCATTTATGAGCTGCTTCAATGAGCAATTCATTAAGTGTTACTAGTGAGGAGATTGAATGTGTCACTAACAGCGTGCCTGTACTCTCATAGCTGCTGAGCTGGGAAAGTGTGACAATGCTCCAGTGTGGTGAGCAGGAATTTGAGGACAACAAAGGTCAGTGTGTACCCTGTTTCCACTGTCCTCCAGGACAAGAACCCGACAAGGTAACGAATGCAATCTTTAATGCCTAAAAGTTAAGTTAGTATGTATGCTTGGGTCATAACCCAAGCTGCATTCAGTTTGTAATGACATGTAGGAAGGAATTTTACGGCACCATCGCGGTGGGGGTGGGGCCATAAAATGCGACGAGCCAATCAAAAGGCCATTGGATTCAGCGGGACCGGAAAATCCGGCCGGCGGAAGGGGCCGTAAAATTCCGCCCGTGCTTTTTTTTAACCCATGCCAGCCGTGACTCAGTTGGTAGCACTCTCGCCTCTACATCAGAAATTGTGCATTCAAGTCTGACTCAAGAGGTGCTGTCTTTCCAATGAGATGTTACGCTGAGGCCACCTCCACCCTCTTAGGTAGACATAAAACATAACAAGGCTCTATTTCAAAGAAGAGCAGGAAGATCTTCTTGATGACTGCATGCAGCAAAAACTTTGAGAGTTGATGATCACAAGGGGTTTTATGTTGATTTTTGATTTTTAACTCTTGTCAAGCCCAGAGGAAACCAGAGGTGTTGGTGGTGAAATGTAATGGGTTAGTTATCTACCCTAGAACTGCCAGCCTCCCATCTATCCACCTGAGCAGGATAGCCACCCAAAGCCAGTGGGGTCCTTCTTTATCTTTGTGGGCAGAATTTAATGTTTGCAGTGGTGGGCCCATGTGCACCAGCTGCCAAGCTGATGACAAACCTGACATGGCCACTCCCAGGAGCCCTGTTGGAATTAAGTCTCGATCTGGAAGCCCACTGGCTGCCGTCAGGATTGCTGACTCCACCAGGGGCAATTTCCCACCAGGCTTCCTAGTGCAGGGCGGACATCTCCCCTTTGAGCACCACTGGAGCAGTGTCCACTGCCGGTACTGCAATGGGGCCTAGTGGAGGGATCATCGCTATAGCCCTGAGTGCAGATGAATGGGACAGGATCACCAGGTCCAGTCAGGGAGGCCCTAGCAAGGGTGGGGCGGATGAGGGGGCTTTTTTTCAAGGGCAGGGGTCCTTCTGTTTCCACAAGTGGATCCCCCCCTTTGGACTCAGGATGCCAGAGAAGGATGGCCTCCCCCAACCACGCCACAGGCATTCCCACCAGGATTCACTTGGCAGTTTTCTTAGTGATGCCAGGAGTCACGGACCGAATAAAGCTACCTAAATGAGGCACAAGGGAATGCTCACAACCTCTTGTCTCGGATTGCATCTTTGCTGGCTGACGTCTTTGGAAATGATAATCAGGATTAATGCGAAACAGGCTGCCAATTCACTGTATCCATTTTACAACATCGCCCAAGATCCGCGTTACCTACTTGGACAATTTAACTGTGATGTGTACTAGTGCACCGTGTTATGGAAATTAAGCGTTAATCATACCACTCTCTAATAATTAATAATCCCATTATTCACTGACCAATCAGCAAGAATAGTGGTCAAGATAAATCTCATCAAGCTGGACAGAAGAATTTGATTCATCTGAAAAATAAAGGGATTCATGGAATCTTAAAGTGCTGAAAATATCAATATAACTCTTTTTATGCTCATGAATACTGTATTGTCACCGTCTAATAGTCGCTTTGGCCCTACTCTTTTAAAAGCCCTTCGGTAATGACAGAAAATACAGTAAAATTTTAATTGGCCCAGTACTTTGCAAGCATCATGATTGTGCCTTTGGCTTAATGACATAGATGTAAAAAAAGAAAGCTGCTTCGGGACTGCAGACAAGGAAGGATAATTACTTTTTACTGTGGTAAAATGTAATCTCTGTTCTTTAGGAATGTGACTACGGAAAAGGCATCAAAATGAACTGCAGAAGCTGCGCACCGGCCACCTTTTCAGACACACATGGTTCTGGGCCCTGTAAACCACACACAGACTGTGCCAGTTTGAGGATGACTTTTGTCCATCAGGGAACAAACACAGCAGATGCTGTGTGCGGGCACTGTTTGCCAGGGTAATTACTCAGCCGTTCTCCATCTTGTAAATTCTAGAGCATGCCCATCTGTTGGGAAACTTGTGTTTGTCTAAACTATTATCTATCCCTCTACTTGTACGCTGTCATGATCCTGGGAGATGCAGCTAACTTTTAAAAGAAAGATGGATTTCCCAGTGACCAATGGAAATAAACCGAGGGACAGGACCTCACATTTTAAGACGTTTACTGTAACAAACAGACTAAAATCAACATAAATCAAACACTACTCAACAGGCAACAAATGCACCAAACTAAAGAAAATGATTAATTAATGCAATTGAGATACATCTTGCTATTCCTTTCGCTGTGCACTGCACTTCTGGCAGATATATAACATTACAAGGTCACATCCCAAGTTACTGCTAGCTTTCCAGCAGGCTTACTTCTCCCTGCCACGCTAGGTTGCAACTTGCAGTGTCCTTCAAAGGCCTCTTCACTCAGCCTGAGTCTCCCATCTCCACTTACACCAGCAAGACCCATGTTGGCGACTCTTTGTTCCTTAAATCGCCAAAGGTCCTGTTTGTTCCATCTCTCACCAGCATCCTGCTTGATTGCTAACACATAAACAATCTTTTCCTGCTCTTCACAGCAGTAATTGCATTGTCTCTCTGCCCCTATCTCAGTGTCTCTGTTCTCCATTTTCCATGTCAAGATCTGAAAACCGTCACTTAATTTTCAATAGGTTTCAGTTTGGGTTTCTTGCCCCTTGAGGATAAAATCACATGGGCCTCTCTCTGGGCAGAGGTTTAGTATAACCGCCATCCTCCTATCCAGAATATTCTGTTTCGCCTTAAGTTAAAGGAGACATTTTAGAACATAACCATCTTGCAAAATCCTACATTTATAAAAATGCCTAAATAAGTGATAATTGAATCAGACATCAACTTAATATGATCCAGTAAAGGATCATACATAGTGACTGGGACAGTTCCAGCTGCAATTTGTGGTGCACAGTTATACATAAAATGTGACTTATACAAAATTGGGGATTGCATGTGTGTGTTTGTTTGCTGTCACATCAATTACAGTGTTACCAGCTGAATGTCAAGGATTAATATATCTGTGAACAAATTATTGAGATGTACCAACTTTTAAGTGAGCTTGAGGTCCCCACTGATGTTGAAAAGATATGCAAATGAGACAGGCTTCTCAACATCTGGCATTAGGTTTGGGAAAGTGTTTACTACAAATGAAGAGAATCCAGCACTTTTTATATGACTTCACAAAGTGAAACCCTTCAACACCACAAGATCGGGTACCCAGTTAACAACCTTGATGTTAGTGTGATTTTGCATTAGTAATGTACCAATGGCCAAAACATTGGGAAGCCATGAACATAATTAATTACTATGTGAATGAGTACAACTATCTATATCGGTCTGTCATTGGATTCAGATGCTGCCGTATTAACAGTTTCATCTTCACTGTTTCACAAGCAGAGTGCAATGTAATTGGCTTTACCATGCACGTCTTTAATTAAAAACCAACAGTTATATATCCTTTATCAATACAATATAATTAGCTTCAGCTTCTGCAAACTGTAGTTTGTAAATCAAAAGTTCCTGCACTTGCCATCAACTGTAGGCAGATGTCAAAATATAATGGCTTAAAGATTAAAGCAGTAATTTTATCCTTTAAATATGTCCGAACATTCCCGAAAGTGAAAACAAAAGAATTGGGCACAGGCCCAGAATGATTTCTGCAGTATTGTTTTAATTATAAAATAGAAAGTGTGTTCCAACATTAAGGAAAAATTACTGAATGCAAAAGTGATCAAAAAAATTTTACAAATCTTCAGATCTAAATCTATGAATAAATTGCATAGCATTTTAATGCAATATATGGTAAAACATAGTCAGTACTGAGATTTTCTCCTAATTCTCGAAGCAGCGCTGAATTTTAAACCTGATGAATCAGATTCTCAGGAATTAACCTGCATAATTTCAGCTGCTAATTGAAGTGAGATCATTAATCATCATGACACCTCAACCTATACCTTCATTAAATGTGAAACATTTTGGGATGTTCCAATGCATACCCTATTTGTATAACCTGAATCAGGTACATTATGTCATTGTGCATGTTATGTGTAATAGCCATCATAGAGCTGTAACATGTTCTGTTCTATGAGTCCTGAGGACTCCCTAACTGTTGGCAAAGGAAGCTAGAAGGAAGGGTACCACAGCACAGTAATTATGTTACTGGACTAATGATCCCAAGGCGTAAGTTTAAATCCCACCACGGCAGTAGGGGAATTTAAATTCAGCTAATTAACTACTTCTGGAATAAAAAGCAAGTATCAACAATGGCGACCGTGAAGCTACTGGATTGTCGTAAAAACTTATCTGTTGCACCATCGTCCATTTGGGAAGGAAATCTGCCACCCTTATCCGGTCTGGCCTGTATATGACTCCTGACACTCGGCAATGTGTTTGACCCTTAACTGTCCCCTGAAATACCCTAGCAAGCCATTCAGTTGTGTTCAAGAAGATGGTTTAACAATTTTGAAGGGCAATTGGGGATGGGCAATAAATGCTGGCCTTGCCTGCATTGTCCAGAATCCATGAATGAATGTAAGAAAAGTGTGTCTGAGTATCTCTGGGTAGTTATAGCTGCTGCCTCATGTGTTTTGGGTGACTGTAGCTTTTTGTGAGGGTGACCTGTGGAGGAAGCTGAGTTAAAGGACATGTTCTCTCTATCTATTTTTTATCTCACTTAGTTAAAGCTGGATCTGGCAATCCTGGCAGATTCCACCCCCTCTTCCACAGAATCAATAGTGTGGTTCTTTATCCAGAGTTAGGCCTTATTTGGATTTGGGTGATTCCTAGGAAAATATACGAACGTAGGAACTCTGGAGAACTGGTTGCTGATGAGATTTTTAAAAGACTAATGCCTAAGATTCAGCTCTTTGCTTTAAGAAGCATACAAGAAAACTATGGACAGCGCTATATATGGATTACAGCACACCATAACCATGATCATGGAACGCATTTCACATTTTTGGCATTCACGTTTTGTGTTCTTCAAGATGATGAATGTCAGTGTTGCAATATTTCCCCCTCTGGGCATCCAGTGTGAGCATCAAACGTCCTAAAATCAGGTGGAGCATGCATCAGATAAACAGTGAAATTCTCACAACTCCCGCCCCAACAAGCTACTTTAATTTCCAAATGCAGAAAAGTAACTCTGACTAAGTGTGGGTATTTCTATTTCCCACAAAAAGCATCCCCCCCTCCATCCGATGGTATTGTGTCAGTTGTGCTCTGCCTCAAAGGAAGGCACTGAGGATGCCCTTTCACTAAGCTGCCTGCACCTAACATGCATTGAAGATATTCATCCCATCATTCTGGGCTGGACACAAAGCCAGTTCCCAACCATGAAAGGATAGTGAAAGCCAATTTTTTCTGATATTAAGTTTACCTACCTTGCATGTCGTTTATGGTTGTATGGAGTAAATGATGTATCACAAAATCGCTAGATAATTAAGGATGAGGAAGGCCATCTGGTCTATGTTAATTCATTCATCCATTGAGATTCTAATGCCTCCCCGTTGCAGCCTCTAACTATTTCTTAATGGTTCCAGGGTTTTTGCTGCCACTTCTGTATCTGAAAGGACATTCCACATATTTATCACTCTGTTTCTTGAAGAAAGATTTTCTGATATCAGTTCTAGAATTACCTATTACTAGTTTGAGATCGTGTCCTCTAGTTCCAGTTCAGCATTTTAGTTTAAAATACAATTTTCTGTAATGTTAGTTTATCTCTGATAAGAACCCCTCCCCTCCCCTCCCCTCACCCTCCAGTCACCTCTGTTTAGGCTTAAAAACCCAAGTTTCTCCAGTCTTCCCTCATAACTCAAACCCCTGGCGCTGTGGATCAGCCGTGTAGCTTTTCATTATCACGCTTCCAGTGCTTAAACATCTCTTCTTATTGTTGATGACGAAAACTGGATGTATCGTTCAAATTGTGGCCTGATCAGAGCACTATAGTATTTGATCTCACTCTCATCCTGTTACTTTTGCTATGTGGTTTGACATTTCATTGGCTTTGATGATTGCTGCTCTGCATTGATTGGACATGTTTAGTGAAAATTGACTAAAGTTCCCATATCTCTCTCAGCTTCATCTTTAGCTACTCCTTTTCATTCCTACATGTTAGATTTGCCTACGTTAAATTTCATCTGTCCCCTTCCATGTTTTGTCCAAATCAGCTGCCCCTCCTAATTTTCGTAACATCTGTAAAATGTGATCACTTTGCATGGAGTTTCAGAATCCAGGTCTTTTATGTAAATTAGGAACGGCTGTATTCCCAAAACTGAGCCCTGAGGTACTCCACTCAATACTTCCACCTAGTTTGACATAACTCCTCTAATTGGCACTCATTTCCTACCCCTAAACCAACTTCTTACCCATTCTCAGGATTTACTATGAATTCCCGCAGTTTATTTAATAGCCTTACATGCAAAGTCTTGTCAAACCCTTTTAAAAGTTGAGGCACACCATGTCTTAGGGCTTACTACAGTTCCTTTGGGTGGGCGATTTGCGAATGAACTCCAGCTGGTTGGGTAAGCATGTTTGTTCCCTTCTAGACCATGACTGACTGCTGATAAATAAATTATTGTTGTGCAGATGATGCTCGAGTTACTAAGGGTACTTGATTCCATTATGTTACATGGAATGGAAATAAGACTAATGGGTCTGTAATGATAATGATTCTCAATACTTCACAAATTACCTTCCTAGTCTTTCTGGGATAATTATCATCAATTTATCTGTTTTTGAGTCCATTCTGCCTATCTAGAATTTCCAGCTCATTTATAATAAAGTAAAATGATTTTACTTAAGATATCTTTACTTACTTTAGATCTTACTTTATATCCTTACTTTACTTAAGATATCTTTTATCTGAAGAGGGCATGTGTTTCACGTCTCTTCTTGTCAATATTTGGAGAAAATGATCATTTAGAATATTTACTATATTATACTCATCCTCAGGTTCAAGCCTGTGTGTGACTTATGGTTTTCATTTCTTCCATGACCAGTTTCTTGTTTTCTTGATATTGAAACATTTTTGTTACCATTATATGTAGCTCTGCTGTGGTGTCTGTTTTTCCTCGTTTCACTTTGCTCCTCTGATCACCCTTTTGATGCGTTCCTGTGTTTTCTTCTTGTTACATTCCCTGTCGAGGCCAATAACTTTTAAAAGGGGATTTGAATTTCTACCGGCCGACTGAAAGGATCACTCGTCAAGGTGTCAAGTTTTAAGACTTTTACTGTAACAAACAAACTAAAAGCAACATTAAACATTATTTTGTAGGCAACTCATACTTTAAACTACAGAAAAGAAACTCTCTATTTCATTTTTAGTATGACCAGAAACCCTGCAATGGTTATACTTTCCACTGTCCCTTAAGTAGACACTTCATTGTCCCAAAACCAGTCCGACGCTATTCTCCGCTCCTGATGGCCCGCTTCCTTTTCCCTCTCCCAGCTGGGTAACTTCTAATTCCAGAACTGACTTTCATTGTGAGGATTACACCGGAGATTCTTTCCATCTAGCCCAAGCTAGATGAATCTTCTGGCCTCCTTTAAATCCTCACAAACTTGGTCTCTTCAATTTGAGCATGAGATTCCACTTGTGTTGTGCGTGGTGAAAAATAGGGTCAGCATTTTCTCTGCTTCAGGTGCAGGACAAGTCTCCTGCTCTCTGCCTCTCAGATGGCTTCAGACCAACTTGTGTCTGTGAGGTTCAATGATACTTTAAGAGACCCACAGCCCAATACTACAAATGGCTTGCTATTCACTTTTTCCCTCTCAAAGCTCACCTCTAAGGCATCGTGAACCACATAGGCCTTGTATACAGGTAGAAGTGTCAATTGGCTATCTTCCAGACCCCAATTCCATTCTATCTTGGGATTAAACAGATAGTTAAGGTATAACAATTTATAAAATCTGACAACCTTAACACCTTCCTGTGAGACTTGAGGTGTCAGCTGTGGCTCAGTTCATAGCACCCTCGCCTTTGAATCAGAGGGTTGTGGGTTCATGTCCCACTCCCGGAAACCAAGAACTGTGATTGTACTCGAAAGGGTTGCAATCTGTGACTGTTGATAACTCGAAAGAGTTTCCTGTGAGACTTGGAGACTAACCAAAGTCAGCAAAATTTCTCTTGCTATTGTACACAGGTGTGAATATCTTGCCCCCTGTTCCCTAGTAAATCAACCTGGGACACCACCCCCCCCTCCCCAGTCCTACCGCCTCCCCCCACACCACCCCTTAACCTTTAATAAGCAAGCTACCCAGGCCTGTTATCGGGCAGAATTCAGAACAGGTCACATGATCCCCTTCATTCCTCCAATTTACCTGGAATTAAAGAGACAGTCCCAAAATATAACAATCTTATAAACTATGTATTCAGAACATTCTATTCAGCCCAGTGAGTTCCACCTCCTTGCTCCCTACAGAATTTGTACAAGACCTTTTCCCTTCTAATTGGCTTGTTAATCAATTTAAGGTTCGGTTTTCTTAGTCTGAGCTTGCTGTTTTAGAGACCATCAACATCATGTACTTATAATGTACTGAAATACAAGGAGATAATGGCATTGATCTCACCTCTTCCATTGTTTAAAATGATTATTCTCTATCCATAGTCAGTTTTCACTGAATTACTTTTGGCATTTCTTTGAGAACTATACAGTGGGTAAATTTTTCATTGTGTCTGTTATGTTGATTCAGTTGGGATTTTTTTTCTACGTTTCTTGGGAATGCTGGCAATATTGAACATCCTACCAGCTATCTCTTTCCAGACATTTTGGCACAACATTTGTTTTGAAGGATTCTGGAATATCTTTGTTTCAAATAAATTGTTGGACTAATGTATAAATTCCTTTTTTTAATCCCACTCAACATTCTTTCCCTGTAACTCTGAGTTGAGATGCTACTTGCTATCTGCTTGCTGTAAGATACACAGTCCAATGAACCAGCATGAAAGAGGGCATTTACTGGAATTTCACCCTACATAATCAGTACAAATGGGTGACTTAAGATGCTCATGGCACCAAGCTACTATATAGGAATTTAAGATCATGCTGAACTTAATGGGCTGAATTTTAGAGGGTGCTGTGGTCCCCAACCCTGAGGTTAAAAATTCTGGGGGCGGGGGAGATGACTTACAACCCAAACAGCTTCCCTTTTGTTTATTTATTCATGGGATGTGGGCTTCGCTGGCTGGGCCAGCATTTATTGCCCATCCCTAGTTGCCATTGAGAAGGTGGTGGTGAGCTGCTTCTTGAACCACGGCAGTCCACATGGTGTAGGTACACCCACAGTGCTGTTAGGGAAGGAGTTCCAGGCTTTTGACCCAGCGACAGTGAAGGAATGGCGATATGTTTCCAAGTCAGGATGGTGAGTCACTTGAAGGGGAACTTCTAGGTGGTGGTGTTCCTATCTATCTGCTGCCCTTGTCCTTTCTAGATGGTAGTGGTCGTGGGTTTGGAAGGTGCTGTCGAAGGAGCTCTGGTGAATTCCTGCAGTGCATCTTGTGGATGGTACGCACTGCTGCTACTGTGCTTCAATGGTGGAGGGAGTGAATGGTTGTGGATGTGATGCCAATCAAGCAGGCTGCTTTGTCCTGGATGGTGTCAAGCTTCTTGAGTGTTATAGGAGCTGCACTCATCCAGGCAAGTGGGGAGTATTCCATACCTGACTTGTGCCTTGTAAATGGTGGACAGGCTTTGGAGAGTCAGGAGGTGAATTACTAATTGCAGGATTCCTAGCCTCTGACCTGCTCTTGTAGCCACAGTATTTATATGGCTAGTCCAGTTCAGTTTCTGGTCAATGGTAACCCCCAGGATGTTGATAGTGGGGGATTCAGTGATGGTAATGCCATTGAACATCAAGGGGCAATGGTTAGATTCACTCTTGTTTGAGATGGTCATTGCCTGGCACTTGTGTGGCGCGAATGTTACTTGCCACTTGTCAGCCCAAGCCTGGATATTGTCCAGGTCTTGCTGCATTTGGACATGGACTGCTTCAGCACTGGGGAGTTGTGAATGGTGCTGAACATTGTGCAATCATCAGCGAACATCCCCACTTCTGACTTTGATGGAAGGAAGGTCATTGATGAAGCAGTTGAAGATGGCTAGGCTGAGGACACTACCCTGAGGAACTCCTGCAATGATGTCCTGGAGCTGAGATGACTGATCTCCAACAACCACAATCATCTTCCTTTGTGCTAAGTATGACTCCAACCAGTGGAGAGTTTTCCCTCTAATTCCCATTGACTCCAGTTTTGCTAGGGCTCCTTGATGCCACACTTGGTCAAGTACGGCCTTGATGTCAAGGGCAGTCACTCTCACCTCACCTTGAGAGTTCAACTCTTTTCTCCGTATTTGAACCAAGGATGTAATGAGGTCAGGAGCTGTGTGGCCCTGGCGGAACCCAAACTAAGCATCAGTGAGCAGGTTATTGCCAAGCAAGTGCCGCTTGGTAGCACTGTTGATGACTCCTTCCATTACTTTACTGACGATCAAGAGTAGACTGATAGGACGGTAATTGGTCGCTTTGTATTTGTCTTGCTTTCTGTGTACAGGACATACCTGGGCAATTTTCCACATAGCCGGGTAGATGCCAGTGTTATAGCTGTACTGAAACAGCTTGGCTAGGGGTGCAGCAACTTCTGGAGCACGAGTCTTCAGTACTATTGCCGGAATATTGTCAGGGCCCATAGCCTTTGCACCATCCAGTGCCTTCAGACATTTCTTGATATCACATGGAGTGAATCAAATTGGCTGAAGACCACCAGAGGAGGCCGCGATGGATTATCAACTCAGCACTTCTGGCTGAAGATTGTAGCAAATGCTTCAAGCCTTATCTTTTGCACTGACGTGCTGGGATCCCCCATCATTGAGAATGGGGATATTTGTGGAGCCTCATCCTCCAGTGAGTTGTTTAATTGTCCACTACCATTAACGACTGGATGTGGCAGGATTGCAGAGCTTAGATCTGATCAGTTGGTTATGGGATTGCTTAGCTCTGTCTGTCACTTGCTGCTTATGCTATTTGACATGCAAGTAGTCCTGTGTTCTAGCTTCACCAGGTTGACACCTCATTTTTAGGTGTGCTCCTGGCAAGCCCTCCTGCACTGTTCATCTAACCCGAGTTGATCCCCTGGCTTGATGATAATGGTAGAGTGGGGGATATGCCAGGCCATGAGGTTACAGATTGTGTTAAGAGTACAAGTCTGCTGCTGTTGATGGCCCACACTGCCTCATGGATGCCCAGCCTTGAGTTGCTAGATCTGTTCAAAATCTATCCCATTCAGCCAGGTGGTAGTGCCACACAACACGATGGAGGGTATCTTCAATGTGAAGGTGAGACTTTGTTTCCACAAGGACTGTGCTGTGGTCACTCCTACCGACACTATAATGGACAGATGCATCTATGGAAGGCAGCTTGGTGAGGATGAGATCAAGTATGTTTTTCCCTCACCACCACAGACCCAATCTTAGCCCTTTAGGGCTCAGTCAGTTGTGATGCTACCCAGCCACTCTTGGTAATGAACATTGAAGCCCCTCACCTTATGCCCTTGCCACCCTCAGTGGTGTTCAACATGGAGGACTACTGACTCATCTGCTGAGGAAGGGCAGTACATGGTAATCAGCAGGTGGTTTCCTTGCCCATGAAATTTCATCCAGAGCCGTTGTTGAGGACTCCCAGGGCAACTCCCCCACCGACTGTTCCACCACCAGTGGCATTATCTGTAAGATATGATTCCGTGAGGATGACTATGTCAGGCTTGACTAGTCTGTGAGAAAGCACTCCCAATGGGGCTAACCCCCAGTAAGGAGGGCTTTGCCGGATCGACAGGGCTGAGTTTGCCGTTGTTGTTTCCGGTGCCTAGGTCAATGCTGGGTGGTCCATCCAGTTTCATTCCTTTTCTGAGGCTTTGTCAGCCATTTCAAGTTGCTGTGGAGTCACATGTAGACCAGGTAAGGACATTAATGAACCAGATGGGTTTTTACAACAACTGATGATGGTCATCATTAGACTTTTAATTCCAAATTTTTATTTAATTCAAATTCCATCTGCCGTGTTAGGATTTGAACCCCAGTCCCCAGAGCATTATCCTGGGTCTCTGGATTATTAGTCCAGCGACATTACCACTATGCCATTGCCTCCCTGCAACAATTTAATGCTGGGAGCAGCCTTAAATGCTTTAAGGTGAGACTTCTGCCCTTTTTTCGGGAGGATGTCCCACCTTAGAGAGTTGCCAGCTAATCGAATGTAATCCTAGCAGTGCCAAGTGGGTACGTAGCCGCTGCTGGGACCAGAGGCAGTCTGACCACCAGGGAGCCCAAGTAGGTCCAGGGTTGGGCTCATCTTTTGACGAGGGCTGGAGGGATGTGAGAGGCTGATTTCAGGAGGCCGGGGTGGAGTCGTGGCGGGGGGGGATGTGGGGGTTGGGGGCGGGTGTGGATTAAATGGGGGTGGATGGGGGGTGGCGAGATGACCTGGTGCAAGTGCCTCTGATGGCCTCCAGGGGCCCCCTAGTGAAGTTCGAGTCTTTGCCCGACAGCAGTTTGCGCAGGCACAGCTAAAGCTGCCAGGCTTCCCACATGGCGTGGGCCTCCCCCTGCCATGGGTAAAATACCAAAGCGATGGGATGAGGCCCTTAAATGATTAGCCATTTAACGGCCTCAATAGGCCCAAGGTGTGTAGGCCGCCAGACATCTCCCCTGCCCCCTGTAAAATTTCAGACAGGCGTGGGCAGGCAGATAGGTGATCGGCAGTCCACCTGCTGGATTTTACGAGCCCCCCCCTCCCCCCCATCTTTAAACATGCTAACAGGGTAGCATAAAATCCAGCCCAATGGGTCAGCAGAAAGTATGCATTTTTTGCATAAATCTATGACCAAAAGTAGCTTACTGCCCCACACAAGGTGTTTCCAACCTTAATGTCTAGACCCAGCTAGAACAACCTGATCTAATGCTTCTCATTTACAATAATTCCAAAATCAGTTAACTGATCTCTCCCTAACATTGTCAGATGGTGGCTTCTAAATCCAAGATGAGTTATCGTGATAACCTACATTTTTATTTTAAGCAACTTGAAAGTTCATCAAATTGCTGAAAAGCTAGCTCCTGATGTTATAATACCTCAAGACTGCATTTAAGTCTTATAACTGGGACTTTTTCCAATTCTGCACTCACTGTGTTAAGGTTCATTTGCCGGGAGCACAGAACAGAAAATTGCGCTTGTGCAGTCCCTAATTTTCTACCAATTAAAATGCGATTTCCGATGGGTTGGACTCTGAAATGGGAGCAGGATATCAAAAAGGGAAGTATTTTATTTTAAATGTAACACTGCTGTTGACTGACTTAAGTAGTTTATATGGAATCTATAAGAAATTCATTCTCAACTACTTTTAGTATTCCGACAGCAGTTGAATCCCTTATTCAGGCTAATGTTAAGAAGATCAGGATTGCTGTCCAGATGATGATGCTCTCCTCTTTCCATTGAATGACTTTGTGTCTTGGTAGAGGAGTGTGGCTGAAAATGACCTCATCAATGCGCAAAGGGGAAGTGGTAACTAGCATATAAATTTGATAATATTCACAGTATGTAGAATTCAAAACAAGGAAGGAAATGCTCATATTTTCGTAAGTAAAGTTTCAGCGTTTTTGCCATGCATGAAGATACCTCAAAAATTCCAGAGTTAGTAGAGTTACCTTTAGTGCAGCTGTTTATGATTTAGGGTGGGACAGAGTTTACCAAACATAGGAATCTGTCCTTAACTTAACTAAAGCCCTGGGGAAGGGTGTGAGATTTTCTCTCGCAATATAAGAGTCCTAAGAAAAACAAATCTAAATGCAAGGGCAGGAGGAGAGGAAAAGAAAAAAAAAGAGGTAACACATGGAATAAAGACTCCCTCTCCCCACTTGACACAGGCTCTACTTTACAGACTGTTGTCAGGTCTGACTATGTGGCCCCCTTTTCTTATCTTATTTTTTTTCTGCAGATAGTGATGCTATCTTCCTGATGGCTTGTTTTTCATCGCCATCTCACATAGCTCGTAAGAAATAAGTAGCTAAACCAAGGAGGAAGAAGGGCCATGAGCTTTGAAACTCATCCTTTTAGTAGCCTAACTCCTATTACTGTATCCAGTTGCATTTTTGTCACCCCTGTCTTTTGCCTGTCCTACCTAGCCTAATATACCCTTCCAGGCTTTTAACACTCTAGTCAAAAAGTTTATTTAATATTTACTTTTTACCAATCTAAATTTCTGGTGAGGACTTCCCCTGTAGCTGCTTTCAAAGGCACAGGCTGGGATTTTCTCGGCGTAGCTTTAAACTGCGGTGGGAACCCTGTTTATAGGTGTAAATGGATTCTCTGTCAGCGAAGCTGTGGGAGCAGAGAAGAAGCAGCTCCAAGAGAATATCCGCTTGTGTCTTTGGGTCCCACTCCAGGGATTCCTTAAAGAGCTATGCTGCAGCTACCTCTGCTTGCCCGTTTTGTATTTAATACTTTTAATGTTTTTGCATTTCTTGACATCAGTTGCCTAGGTCCCAAGCTCTGGAATTCCTTCTCTATGCCTCTCTACCTTGCTTTGCGCCTTTTAAGACACTTCTTAAAGCCTATCTCTTTGACCAAGCATTTGGTCATTTTACCTAATATCACCTTATGTGGCTCAGTGTCATACTTTGTTTATAGTGCTCCTGTGAAACATTTCATCAGGTTAAAGGCATTATATAAACATAGGTTGGCATTATAATATAATTGCAGAATCATCTGAGTGTACAGGGCATGTAATAATCAATATTTTTTTATTGTGTGTTACTATTTCATTGATTATGTTTTTGTTCTGCTTTGCAGGCATTTCACAATAGCTGAAGGATCCTCTGGTGTGGTGGAATGTCTTCCATGCTCTTCTGCTCCAATAGGAATTGTGGAATGTGCAGGTTAGTCCGGAGCTGCTGGAAGACAATTGAGTACACAGCAACACCCAGGCCGGAATTTTTCCCTCGTCAGGCACGCGGGATTGGTGGGCCCGGGAGTGGTTGAGAAACAGGCCCCCAACTGCGATTGGCCCCCGACCGCGATTTCACTCTGGCTGGCCAATTAAAACTCAAGTGCTGCCTGGATGGGGGTGGGAAGAGGGCGGGCGACGATGTCACCACGTGCGCAGGGAGCACTGCGAGAGAGCTCCCTGAAGGCAGACAGCTGCCTCAGGGAGCTGCAGACCTGCAAATAATAAAATAAAGCGCAAAAAAGCTGCAAAAAATGCCCATGCAGCACAATCAAGCACCTGAAAGCATACCTCATCAAAATACTGTCCCCAGAATTTTTATTTTATTTCCTAACGGAGATTTCATCCCGCCCTTGGATGAGATTTCATGAAAAATGTAAAGGCCGCCTGGCCGATTGGCCCATCCACCAAGGTTGGACAGGCCAAGAAAAATTGCGTTTATGGGTATTTGTGCCATCACTTTGTCATGTCCCTATCGTGTTTTTGTTAAGATCAGTGAGCATGGAGGTTGGTGGTGATGTTGCTTGTTGTCAGTAGCATGTTGGCAGGATACTTGCAAGCTGTTTTAAGCTGATATGTGATTACTATAAAAGTACATGATAAAGGGTCTGGTGCCACAATGAGTTGATATTTGATCAGTGTGGAGATCACATTTACAGTTGCATGTTCTGTCAGGCAGGGAAGGACATGGTGATAAAATTGCAAGATTAGTCATCAGAAGAGTTTGATCATACAGAACTAGATATTACACATGAAATTGATGTTCATAAATGAATGCTATATTGATAACTGCTTCTAAAACATAACTAGATGAATATCTGTTCAAGACAGTGATTAAAGGTTATAATGGTAAATATAAACTAAGATTATAAAACAACCTACAGACTATAGGAAGGGATGTGTAGAGTACAATAGATCAGAGCTAAGTAGCGTGGATCATAGTGTTAGACTGATATGTTGGAGTTTTCCATGGATTACCTTTCTAGAGAGATTTTGGAAGTTTCGCTTGTCGTTTCACCCTCAGAACATTATGGCCTGAATTTTCGCAATGACAGAGAAGGTCCAGCTTATCCAAAATGGTGCCAAAGACAAAGGCCCAATTCTGAAAATCCTTCCCCCTAACCTGGCACCCGCCATATTTGCGGCCAGGGGGTGGAGTATGGGTGCCGGTTGTACTTTGCACGTCCGTAGTTCACGGAGACAACTGCAATGTTAAAGTGTAGTTGCCTTCAGTCAGATGTCCAAAATACAACTTGTGCACTTTAGACCTAGCAGGGGAAAGTTTAAAGTTAGCAGACTTCTTTGGAGAGGTAGAGTATCTTTTTGGAGAGGTCCATGGACACCTTTGAGAGAAGTAAGTTGCCCTTCAGGAGAGGTCAAGTGCTCTTTGGGATTGTTAAAATCAGACTTGACTGTGCATAAAAAGTGATAAACTCATTGGAACTGTCAAGCTCATTGGAAATGTCAAGTGGTTAAGGGGGCTGTCAAGCTGTTCAGGGAACTGTCAAGGAAGCTGTCAAGAGATTTAATTCTCCTGGTCTTTAAGTTTGGAAAAAAAAGCAATATGCAAGTTTAAAAAAGACATATTTTCTATTTCACTGTCTGTTGACATAAACCTAAGGGCAATAATGATAGGATTTGTGCTGCATGACTGATTTCACAATCCATCATGATCACTTTGGGGTGCCTGTCCATTCACAGTTTGATTGACAGCCCCAACTGGCTTTAAAGTATTTGATTTGGTTCTTTGAATACACATGCTTGTCCTTATAAAGGATTAAGTAGTTGAATTAATTTAAATGTAGCGAAAGGGTTTTTATCAATGGGTATTTTTTTAAATAGTGAATTTATCAATAGACACTTAGAACTCTATTTTGTCTGAGCATGAGTCCTGAGGTCTGCTGATGGTGGATACTTGGTGAGTTGGCACGGAGGGTGTAAGAGCAAAGGGTGTTGGGTGGGGGCATAGTTTGGCATAAGTTGGTACTAAGTTGGCATAGGGGCTATAAAGGGCTATGGGAGTGTGTGGAGGTGTATAGGTTGACATGGAGGATGTGAGAGTCCATGCAGGGTTGGTAGGGGGTCATGAGGTGACAAGAGTTGGCTTGGATGGGGCATGGGGAGTATGTGGGCGGTGAGAGGGTGAGGGCTAGAGGGCTGTTTTTGTTTTAATTTTTTTTGCAGCTGGGACAAAGTGCCGGATCATTGAGGCCGGCCTTTTGCCCAGCCTGGCTCCACACCCGGCAGCAACTGTTTCTGGGGGTGGTGGGCCCAACTCCCATTAACACCTACACCCCACCCACCCCCCCACCTCAGAACGAAAATCTAACCATCTGGAGCATTTCCTCCCGAGTCTGGTTTGCAGAGCCAGGAATTTTCTCGAATCTGCGCTCCTGAGCCGGGAGCAAAAATTCAAGCCTATGTTTGGGAGAGACTGTGCACAAATTATACAAAGTATGTCCAGGGGGGAACCTCAATTGCCAAAGGGTTTTCTCCCATTTTAGTTTCCTCTTCATTTTGCCTAATGGAGAGGCAGGTGGGGCTAGGCTGAATTTCCCCATTAGCTTCCTCGTGATCTGCTGCCTACTAATGTCTTAATGGAAGGGATAAGAAATAATTCAACCAAGTGGAACTAAAATTCAATTTAGTTGTTACATTAAAATTCTGGGGCTCACAGACAGTAGAGAAATCTTTCATCATTTGCCAAGCTGGGGTGCGGTTTCATGAGCACTAACTACCTTCTGGACCTTGTACAAGTACCTGACCTTCAATACTCATGATTTTGTCCTATATTGAAAGATGATCCCTCCATTTCTCCCCAGCTGAGATCAGCCTACTCAAATACATGACCCTTCCGGTCTATGTGGTTCATCTGTTCACTGGATAAACTTGCTGAGTTTTTGGAAGGAGGTTCACCTTTCTCCTCTCTCAATAATTAGCACTCACGAACAAAGGATTAGGATGTTTGTAATCAAGGCCTACAGACATGATCCCAAAATAACTTGACGTGCCATACTGTGGAGCAGCACAGCAGCTGCCACTTTGTGTTGCTGTTCACTGGCTTGGCACAACTGCACAGATGAGTATCTAATGATCCAAGCATTAAAGGACACAATGGCCTGATCTGACCACACACAACAAAAGACCTTCAATTCCTTCCTTCCATCCAGTGTAACATGCAATCAAAGGACCATGTCAGATTCTATTAGTGCATTATAGATATTTCAAATGCTTATTCATCTGTCGGAGTGTGTGTTGTTTTATTTAAGCAGCCTATTGTGTCAGCTTTTAGCAAATCTGCATTTTCTTGAGAACCAACACTACCTGTCAAACTTATAAGGGTGGATTAGTTCAGCTATTATCCAAACCCCACTGGTAAATGGTGCAAAGACTCTTGTTTTTACACACAGGAATGCGTGCAGCTGCACGTTAGGGAGTGAAACAAGCTGAAAAGTACAAACTGCTTTCAACTCATTAATCCTTTATTTTGCTAAAAGGATATTAAGTGTGCTCATTCTGAGGTGAAGTGAGCCAAGGCAACTCTCCTGAAACTCCTGTCGCTGGTGACAGTGATCCGGCTGTTCTGACCGGGGCAATCCTGCCACACCAGTGTCGGGATGGGCTTTGCACCTGCCTGCTGCGCTTTATTCTGTCTTAACCTTGCAGATAATGTGGGGTCAGGCTCAGTGCCATTTGGAGGCAGGTTCCTGGGGGTATTTCCGGGAGCACTAGGGTCCTTGCCTCATGCTAGTGCCAGGCACAGATTTCTGCAGCAGTTTCTGAAATATTTAAACTTTTCAAATTTGGAACACCTGTCAGGTGAAAATCTATCATTTTGCACCTCCCATCTTGCTCCTTCTGCTTCACTACCTGCCACCGCACCCCCCCTTCCAAAAGAAAAAAATCTGATTTCTAGCTCACTTCCCTGGAGGAATCGCTAGATTTCCCGCCCACTTGTTGAGTGCCAATCAAACTAAAAAGAGGCTCATGCCCACCATCAGCTTACATGACACCATAAAAAAAGCGAACCCCTCCATCTCGCACTGCTCCTTTAAATTCCATTTCTGACCAGGTTTTTGGTCACCTGTCCTAATGTCTCCTTTGGTTAGGAATCAATTTTCTGTCTAATTACTCTCTTTTGAAGGACCTTGGGATGTTTTACTACCTTAAAGGCGCTATTTAAATGAAAGTTGTTGTTGTACAACAAGACAAAAATTTTAATTTTCTTTTCTAGGCACATATATTACACCTTCTGGATTATTTGATGGAGTTATTTGAATAGATAGGCCAAAGGCCGGGTATTTTTGAGTGTTCTCTAGATTACCTGTGTAACCACGGTCACCCTGAGATGTTTCAATGATGTGATGTGATGCTATATAGAAATACAAATATTGCTTTGAATTCTGCTGGCTACAAGAGGATAATGAGGCTGGTGCTACACAAAGGATAAGTGAATAGAAGAGATCTATTTTGGAGGGAAGTGAAGGTTTTGAAACAACATGAGCAGTAATGGGAGAAATGATCATTCATACCGGAGTAAAGAGAAACTGGTGCATTGGTTTTGGGTGGCTTCAGTTATTTGACTCCCATCAATTGGTAGGGCATGTGTGCATTTTCTATATTCGTTTAGGGGGTGTGGGTATCGCTCATCCCTAACTGCCCTTAGGAAGATGTTGGTGAGCTGCCTTCTTGAGTCACTACAGTCTTGGTATATATGCACCTACAGTGCCTTTAGGGAGGGAGTTCCAGGATTTTGGCCCAGTGGTGATGAAGGAATGGTGGTATAGTTCCAAGTTAGGATAATGAGTGACTTGGTGGGGAACTTGCAAGTGATGGTGTTCCCTTGCACCAGCTGCCCTTGTTCTCCTAGAAGGGATGAGTTTGGAAGGTGCTATGATCTGTGATCCCCATCTGATGGGTTCATTAATTAGGTTGCAATGCCACAGAAAGGAGGTCTTGTGACACAGTGGTAGTGTCCCTACCTCTGGGTCAGAAGCTCTGGATTCAAGTCCCACTTCAGGACTTGATGACCATGGCCAGAATTTTACATTGGTTGTACAGGAGTGCGCCTGACCCGACAGTGCGTGAAACCGTGCGCAAAGATGCCGGGTGCATGGCTGATGTCATCGCGCACTCACATGATATTTCGCTTGGTGGGCATGGGTGGCAGTCGGAAGTGCACCCGCTGACAATTAAGCGGACAATTAAGCTCACTAAGAAGGCAATTGTAATCGATTGTACGTGGCCAGTCCACTTTTACGGTTGGCGGACGGGCCAATCGGCCAGGCAGCCTTTACACGTTCGCTGAAACCTCGATCCGGGGTGGGATGAAATGTCCGGAATGAAATATAATTTTTAAAAAAGATATCTGTGAACTGATGTTGTTTGAGTTCTGCTGTCAGGTGCTTGAATGTGTTGCATAGACACAGTTTGCTGCATTTTTTTTCTTTTCATTTAATCTGTCCAGGTCTGCGGCTCCCTAAGGCAGCTCCGCAGCAACTGTCTGCCTTCAGGGAGCTCACGAGAAGCAACCACCCGCACCCTCACTTTTTCTCAGCGCCCGCCCTCTTCCCGCACCCCGGCAGTGCCTAAGGCTTTCTCAGCGCGAGGTTCACGCAGGCTGGTTGTTAATTGGCCAGCCAGCGTGAAATTGCGTCCGGGGGCCGGTTGCGGACAGAAGCACGTTTCGCGTCTGCTTCCGGGCCCGCCGATCGCCCAACTAGTGTAAGATTCAGGCCCATAGAAAGTGGCTCATTATGTGGCCAAACAGTAATCAGCCTGTAAAACGTTCTAATACGCCTGATGGCAAGTGGCAAGAGCAAGAGAGTTTCCTGGTTATGCATACTGCAGAAGGCAACGGAAACGCATTGCAGTATTATATCCTCATCATACAACCTCCTCCTCCGCCTTTAGGTATCGTGCCCAGTTTTTTATTCAATGTCTGAAACTTGGGAAGGGTCATCAGACTTGAATTGGTAACCCTACTTTTCTCTCTCCAAACATGCTGCTGACCTGCTGAATGCTTCCAGCATTTTCTGTTTTTTATTACAACATCAGCATTATAGAATTTCAATGCCCATTCACCCTCTGTAAACTTTGTACAGAACCAATGAACCCTATAGTGACAATATGATGTGTGAAAAAGCTATAAATAAAACCATCATTCATTCATAGCTTTCTACATTCTTAAAAAAAACTGTTTTTACTACAGCCCTATAAGTGTCAATCATCCAGACCATTTAAAGTATCAACAACAGAAACTGTAAGCACTTGACACCTCTTTACCGTGTGTAAATAGATGTTATGCAATTGATAGAATAAATCAATGAGGTGAGTTATTTGCCTCAGAATTCCCAATTCAGTTTCAGTTCAATGGTATCCACAGTATGTTGATGGCGGGGGAGTCAGCAATTGTAATACCATTGAATGTTAAGGGGAAATGGTTAGACTGCTTGAAAAATGACAAGTAACTCTCCTAATTGTTGCTTGTAGATCCACAATGTTGAGCGGAGAAAAACCATTTAAACCAGAGATTGGGAATATGTTTGCCCAAATACAGCCTTGCAGGTGACAGGCATACATCATCCAACATTTCCTATAATTTGCACCATAGCAATGCTGGGATGATTAAATGAAAAGGTTCATTGTGTACAAAATAATCGAACAAAGTTAAATGTACAAACTTATTATCTCAAGGAGCCATAAAACAAAATCCACACTTAAAAACATTTATGCTTGTTAGGTTTTTATTCCCGACTTTTGCGTGTGGCAAGAGATATCCAGACTACAGATCGAGTGAACGTCTCAAAGTCTTCCAGCAATAGCAAGAAGGGGGCACAAGAGGAAAAGCATGCTGAATACGCTGTACTTGCATTGGTGCCTGTCTTCTGCATTGTAGGATTGCTTGGAATTCTTGTCTGCAACTTCCTGAAGAAGAAGGGATACCGCTGCACCTCAGAGAAAGAAGCTGATGAGGAGAGCTCCACTGAGAAACTTGGTAAAAAAAAAATCTTGACTGTAGCTTTTGTTTGTACCACACTGACTATGGTAGATATGGGCGAAGAAATTTTGCAGATGCTGCACCTATTTTGCACTCGTGCAATGGGCAGCAAAATGTTCAATATGACAGGTGACGAGGGCATGCACATTCCGCACCAGACTTCAAAAGAAGTGTTCAGGGCTTCTTTTTGCATGTGCTAGAGTACTAATGTCTGTTTGATACCTCGTTTTGCTAAATTAATATTCCCAGCACCAGTTACATGCAGGAAAATGAAGTCTACATGCAGTCCACCCATAAACGAAGCTCACGGCCCAATATCGGGTGGGTTCTGGGCCTATCCGCTCCAGTGCAGGGGCAGTTCTCAATGTCTTGTTCTTGGCTGCAGGCTGGCACAAACAAATTTCTATACCATGGTATCTGTCAAAAATTAAACAATAGGGTGACTTTCCTGTTTTCCTTCATGTGGTATTCCACCATTTTACACACGTTCCATTTTTCCACTAAATCCCATCTCTTCACCTTCAATATTTTCATTCAGATCAAAGACGTTTTGTTGGAGTGAAACTCCTGTGCCATTGGGATGGGGCGGGCAGGCGTCGGATATGCTGTCGATGGCATGGCATCTTATTTTACTGCTTTTCCATCTGCAGGTGGCCTTTAAAATCTTGGGCAGAGTTTTGACGCTCAGGAAGGGCAGGCGGGAGCGGTCAGGAAGCTGACTGCTGCCCGTGATCGGGGCTGGACTTTGATTTCGTGTTGGGGTGGGCCAATTAAGGCCCGCCCAGCGTGAAACGTGCTTCAGCTGCCTCAGGGAGATGAAGATATGAAAAATTAAAAATAAAGATTTTTAAAATGTCATAAAACATGCCCCCCCCCCATGTGACTCTGTCACATGAGCAGGGATATGTTATTAATGAAATGTTAAAATTTTTGTTTTATATTTATTTGCTGTTGGAAACCTCACCCCGCCCATGGATGAGGTTTCCTAAAAAATGCATAGGCCGCTTGGTCTTTCCAACTGGCAGCGAAAAGTTTCTTTCAATTCTAACTTTAATGGCCTTAATAGGCCTTTTAATTGTCGGACGTGCTGCTGACTCAGGCATGCACCCGCTGACCGAAATATCGCGTGAGTGCGTGATGACGTCGGGATGCTCGCCTGACACCATCGCACGTCATTTTACGTTGGGTGCGAATGGGTCCCAATGATAGTTACGATAAAATTGCCTACTTTTAAAAAAAATGAGTTAAGAACAACTTATGTGCTGCAGTTGGTGCTTAAGGTGGGAAGCAACTACAATGAGCAATCAAACTGCCTCCTGTGTTTTCACAGGACATTTATTTAATTTCTGGTTACTGCCTTGTTTTCTCTCTTTATCTTTTGCCATTCTATTCTTTTCTACTGACAGTGTTCCTCTTTTCATTCCCCCTGTTGTTTCTCTTTTCTTCCTTCTCTGCTGTTTGCTTTGTTGACTTTCACTGTTCTACCTATCAAACTTCATTACCGCTGAGCTTGAGTGAACTAAAGCTAGACATTTGCTTTCTTTCGATTTAAGCCACTCTTCGCACTAAGGCCAATTATACAGGAATCCCGACTTGACTAAGATCAGCTAACCCAGCAGGGACCAAGTATTGATCTTTTCACTTTGCCGTATGTCAGCTTAGAACCACAACATGTGGTTTGTTTACCCACACTGTTGCTACAGAGACCTTAGTGAGGCTCTTTCTAATGCATGCTCAGAACACGTCCACTTCAGTGAATTTTCCAATAATGAACTTTCAGTTTGCAGTACCATTTGCAAGCTATGGAGACTTCTGTAGGTTTAATTGTACCTCTGCACCTATATTAGTATCCTGGTTTGCATTCACATAACTTCCTACCCCTGCTCTGTTTTAATGCTGTTACTATATTAACCTACTTATTTTAAAGGGGTTAACGGCTACATTAAAATAGTGTAGACAGAAATATAGGGTAAGTGCAGTGTGCTTGAAAATAGCACAAAACTGACCTTAGTGGCGAGGAAACATTGGTGAGCACTAACTATAAAATTACCATTTAAAAGAAAACTATTCCTATTATAAATCCCATTGAATTCCAAACATAGGATATTGGAACTGCAAGTTAACACCTGTTTAGAGAAAGACAAGTTAATGTTAACCTTTCATCAGAACTGAAAACTGTAAGGTAAGCAAGATTTTTTTTTAAAACTAGAGAGAGGTTAATAGGGATTTGTTTACACAGAAGGCTGTTTGAGTGCTTTTACCACAGGGAATGGTTCAGGAAGAGAACATTGCATCTTTTAAGGTAAAATTGGCCTGATGTTTGAAACAAAGGAAGATAAAAAGATGGCGACGAAGGAAAAGGGCAGTGGAATTTGCTTCAGCAAAGAGCCACCACAGAGTCCAAGGGCCTTCTCTATGCTGGCAACTTCCGTGATTTTATAATGAAAGAAAGGGACAAGGTTTCCTAAAAAGTGCAAAGACCGCTTGGCCTTTTCGCCTGCCCGTCAACCGTAAGATTGGATGGGCAGCGAAAAATGTAAGTTAATTAAGACTTTAATCGCCTTAACAGGCCTTTTAATTGTCGGTGGACGCGCTGCCGATTCCCATGCGTGCCCACCAAATGAAATATTGCTTGACTGCACGTTGACATCGGGACGTTCACCTGACATCCAACGGGCATCATTTTACCCTCGAGTGGGTCGGGTGCGCGCCTGCCCACCGGGATAAAACATTTTCCCCATATATTAATGATACTAGCGTTTTAATTCCAGACTTTATTAAGGGCAGAAAATTACGCTGGGCGGGTGTGCATGTCCCGGCCAAGCGTAAAATGACGTGTGATGACGTCGGGTGAGCGTCCCGATATCCTCGCGCAGTTCCGCAATATTTTGTTCAGCAGGCACGCGCCGTAGTCGGCAGCACGCCCATTGACAATTAAAAGGCCTATTAAGGCCATTAAAAAGTTAATTAAATTCAAATTTATGCTGCCTGCCTAACCTTACGGTTGGCGGGCAGGCGAAAAGGCCATTAAATTTTTTAGGAAGCCTTATCCACAGGTGGGATGAGGTTTCCTAAAGCAAATAAAAATCACATTAAAATTTTACACTTGAATTAAAAGCATGCCCCTGCCCATGTGACAGAGTCACATAAAGGGTAATGTTTCATAACATTTATAAGATCTTTCATTTTTTTATCTGAATCAGTTCATCTCCCCATGGTAGCTGTCTCCCTCCAGGAAGATTATGTAGCGCACACTCGTGCGTATGCGCGAAGGTCACTCTCACCCGGCTCTCACAGGCAGCGCTCAGTGCTGCCACACGTTTCACGCTGGGCGGGCCTTATTTGGCCTGCCAGCATGAAATTGCCTTCCGGGCCCGATCGTGGGTGGTGGTCGGCTTCCTGACCGCCCCCCCGCTAAGCCCTCACACCAAGGGCAAAATTCTGCCTGAAGTGTTTATTTATCTCCTTGCCTTCGCCTCCCTACCTGTTAACTCCTCCAAGAGCCGTCCAAAATCTCCATTCCATTGGCAGAGCAGGCTTGAGGGGCCGAATGGCCTACTCCTGTTCCTAATTTGTATGTATGTAATTTAAATTCCCCCAGCTTCTGTGGTGGAATTTGAATTTTGGCCTCTAGGTTACTAGTCCAACAACAATACCACTATGCTACCATCTTCTTTGGCAGTCTGGAAATGTTCAGTTGGTGTGGCACAGAATCTATATTTTTTATTTGCCTTGAATAATCTATATCTATCTCGGCAATGCCTTGCCCATCACTGTTTAGAGAATAATCTGTAGCTCAGTAACAGACGTCTGGAGAAAGCTTTGTTAAAATCTTACCTCCACCCCCTCCCCCAACAAAAATAAATAACAAAATAGTAAGTTTTAGAGGGTTATTTTGTTAATTTTTTTTGTCAATAATTCTTAGAAAGAAGACTTATTACATTTTGTATAATATCTGCCTTGTTAATCAGGCTGCAGTATTTGTAAATGTTATATGCTAAACAATGGAAGTTACCAGGAATTTTGTCACCAGTTCCACTGGAGTGTTTGATGTTGGATTGCTTCCCCTTTTGATACAGCATGTTTCCAAATTTGTTACAAAACTGAAGTTTCATTTCCGATATTTTGACGATGGTGCAAAATGGGGATTAGGAGCCTCTCTTAAACTGAGGGTTTAGCACAAATTCTGGCAGTCTTAATCCAGGTAACACTGCACAAGGCAAAATATAAATATACTCATTTCCCCTATTCTTCTTCTGAGGGTTCTTCATTTGAATGTGTTGTGACCAGTTTGGTATTTTTTAAAAATCCCAAGTCCAGCCTTAACTGTGACGATGTGGAAACTATTGCACTCTGAATAGAAACAAAATCATACATTAACATATTTGACTTTGGTAATCCCTGGTGGCTGTTTTTCAAAGATTACTCACTGTTTCACTGCTCACTACAGGATGCTGTTCATTAAGCAACTGTGACAACCTTCAATTCGTCACAGGATTGTTCGGAGGAAGCAACCTGCCTGGGTCATCAGGGAAAATTCAAGGAAGAGAGGGGGGTTAATAAAGGTCTGGAAATTGGTGACTAGTGTCTTCAAAAAAAACAGCCCTAAAAGTTACAATGATTTAACCAGCACAGATCTTCAGAACTGAAACAAGTTCAATTGAAGAAAAAAAATTTATGTTATTTGATCCTTTGGCTAAACATGCAGTTTTCATGAAGTAAACATTGCAAAGCATGGGGTCGTGAAGAGCTCATTTTTGAATTTGTTTACGGGATGTGGGTGTCGCTGGCTGGGCCAGCATTTATTGCCCATCCCTAGTTGCCCTTGAGAAGCTGGCGGTGAGCTGCCTTTTGAACCGCTGCAGTCCCTGTGGTGCCGCTACACCCACAATTGCTATTAGGGAGGGAGCTCCAGGATTTTGACACAGCACTGAGAAATCTTCTTTCGCCACCTGACTGCAGACTCCTTCAAGAATCTCCTCAGCACATCAACTGGAAAATTGGTTCTTAGTCCGATCAAATCTACAGAAGCTTCAGCATTGGTGTAGTATGAGACATGTGAACCAGGGAAGTCTTATACTCAATACCTGGTCTGTACTGATCTTGGTTAGGCTGATGATGGCAGCAGTAAAATTCTCTGGCACAGGGAAAGGAAAGAATAAGCAACTTCCTGATTGCTGCTGGACAGTGTAAATAGATGAAAGTCAAATAAAGACTGAGTCAGGCTGCACTTAGCTGTAATAGTGCTGTTGTTGACATGGATTCACATGCAAAGAATAGTCAAAACAGGCTGCCCCGCAGTGATAAGTTGCCAGGGGTGACCTTAATGAGGTGAGAGTGGGACCCCCACCCCTCAGGGTCAGGAAGCCCCACCCTCAAGAGCTGCAGGCCAATCTGATTGGCTGGCAGCTGAGTAGCCCCAGCAGCGCCAGAGCGCCGCAGTGGCCGCTGCTGGGACTACAAGAAGTCCCGTGAAGAAAAATCATGGGCAGGGTTTTGCCCTTGGCGGGGGAGCTCGGCGGGCAGTCGGGGATTTTACGTGGGCGGGCTAATTAAGGCCCCTTCAGCGCGGGAATGTGAGTGGCAGCGCTCAGCGCTGCCTGTGTGGGCGGGGGGGGAGGAAGGCGAGCGGGCCTAGCTCGAACTTCACGCATGGAGCTGCCTCAGGGAGATGAAGCGCTGTTTAAAAAAATAAAAGAAATAAAATTGTCATAAAATATGTCCCCTCACGTGACTCTGTCACATGACTGGGACATGTTTTTAATTCAAAAATAAAATTTTTATTTGATGTTTATTTTGCTTTAGGAAACCTCATCCCACCCGTGGATGAGATTTCCTAAAAAACATAAAGGCTGCTTGGCTTTTTCGCCTGCCCACCAACCGTTAGGTTGGACAGGCAACGTAAATTTGAATTTAATTAGCTTCTTAATGGCCTTAATAGGCCTTTTAATTGTCGGCGGGTGCGCGCCAGAGTCGCTCTTCCGATGTTATCATGCGTCATACGCTCAGGTGTGTTGGGCGCGTGCCCACACGGCCAGCGTAATATTCTGCCCCATGAATAACAGACTTCAAGGTAAGTTTGGTCAGACATTTTGGTCGTGGAGGGATTGGGGATCCCAGCGAGGGGGGTGGGGACATTGCATTTGAGAGGTCAGTGGGGGGAGGTACGAAGGGAGTACCATCTTGGGGTGATTCCCCTGACAGGCACAGGGACTCCCCAAAGGAGGAACACCCCTTCCTTTCTGACCTTTACCCTGATTTGGGAAATTTGTGTGCTGGCCACTTTCTTTCTGCCTTTCCCCACCCACTGTATTATGGAGTTGGAGGTGGAAAGAGGCCCTTAACTGCCCTTTACTTGGAAACTTAAGGGCCTCACTATGGCCATATTTCAGTGGCTTTATCCACCCACTGTAATATGGGGGACAACTCAGGGGTGGGCAGGAAGGCAGTGGGCTGGGCACCTGTTTTATTTTACTTTTTACTTATTTTACTTTTATTTATTTATTTTATCCCCCCCCCCCCCCCCCCCCCCCCCGCCCGCCTTAAGTGCGCTGGTGGTGGGGTCATAAAATTCCCCCTAATGTGTGTGTTTCAATTGACTTGCAGAGTTGTAACTTCATAAAAGTTCAGGCTTTTTGGTTTTACAATTACTCAGACTGCAATCAAAGGTTTCTAACCTGATCAACATAGATTCAGCAAGTAACAGAAAACATGTGTGTTTACCTCATAGCATAGAGGAAAGTTTGAGGCTAGCTCCGGTTCCTGCAAGTTAGTAAAGTGATAGGCCGGAATTTTCCATTCCCATTGGCGTCGGCTGTCATGATGGACGGGCGGGGGTGGGGTGTGAAATATGGTGAGAAGACCAAAAACTGGTTGCATGCCATTGTGAAACCAGTTTGCAATCGTCTGCTCCACCCTCCAATGGCGGGCTGCATTTCCCAATTTGCGGGAACCTAATTTCAATATTTTAGCATCTTGTTATCAGCGGAGCTGGAGCTGCTGGGGTCACAGGGATTCGGATGGACCGGACACTCCTGGAGTCACCTGGGTGGATGGCCCTGGGGTGTGCATCTGCTGATCCTCCTCCCTTGAGGGTTCCTTGAGGGCCCCTGGCTGAGTCCTTGAGGAAAAGGGGTAGCTGGAGTGAGATCATGCTGCCCTGTACCCCTCAAGTTGACACTGTTGGAGGCCAACGATGGTGTCAGCGGTGGAGTTCAGCCCGTGCAGTAGACCAGGACAGGTTTCCATGGCAGTCGCCATCCTAACAGTGTTGACCTTGGTGCGTTGGCATGCCAGCGCTATCACCTCAGCCTGAAGGCAGACGGACTCCTCCATCGTGCCCTGCAATCTGAGGAGTGCAGCAGACATCCCTTCCTGATGTTCCTGAGCTTGCCTTTGCAGCTCCAGCAACTGAGGTATGACCGAGTCCAGAAGCTCCTCATCTGGCTTGGATTCAGCAGATTCCTGGCCTCCAGCAATCCTCCGAGTGCCGGACACTTAGGCAGTCCCCGCCTCCTCCTGCAGACAGTGCGATGTGCTCACCAGGTTGTGACTCCGAAGCTATTCTAGAACTAGGTCCCACCGAGGTGTGTGTCTCTGCATTGGTGGAGGGTGTGGGTGAGCACTGTGACGGGACTTCATTTAGGGTGTTACAAGATTATTCTTCTGAGGTCTCTTTGTGGTTTGAGTCAAGGACCTGGCTTGTGACCCCCCCTCATCTTCCCAGATGTGCCTGCAAAAGCAAGGAGAGATAATTAGTACATGGCAGTGAACTGTTGAACAGGAGAAGTGACTCATGGCATGGTTGTCTGATGTATGTTGCACTGTTGGATCCTCACTTGGTTGAGCACCACCGACCTCACCGTCAGCACAGGGATGGTCCAGATTGTCGTCGGCCAGCTGGATGACTCTATTTTCAAAGCCTGTGAGGACCTTGATGTCAATCATTCCTCCACTGTCTGTGACCTCTCCCTTTTGTTGTGTGGCAGCTTGCCCTGCATGAACACAGATGGAGAGAGTGTAAGCAGGACACCTGCCAGGCCAGATGAGAAGGATGCCTGGCATGTGTGGGTGGTGAGTGGTGCCATGGATGGGATGAGGACCTGATCCACAGAGCAGATGAAGGCATGTGTGAGAGAGCGAGTGGTGATGTCCCTTGAACTGGCAGTAAGTGAGGTCGCTGTGGATATATGATGGGTTTGTGAGTGTGTAAGCTGAGAGTATGAGCAGAATGACTTACCCTGACGGAACAGAGGAGATAATTCATCCTCTTTCGGCACTGGGTGGCTGTCCTCTTTTGCAGGGCAATGGTGCTGACCGCCGTTGCCACCGCCTCCCATGCTGGATTGATGACCTTGCTTGCTGGCCTTCACCAGATTGGGGCTAGAGGACTTCACGGCGGGCCCCCACTCCATTCAGTAGGTGCCCGAGGGAGGCGTCATTACATTTTGGGGCAGCATGTTTCCTCCCTTTGGCAGCCATGACTTTGCAGCAGCTTCTGATCTCTTAGAGAGTGCTGGCTCTGTGCAGGGGCGCCCTATAAATATGGCACCCGGATTACTGATGGCCTGAGTTGACGGCGGGGCGGGTGAATCAGAGGCCACCCCACCAGCGATCTGGTGTGTTTCCTGGGACTGGTGTGTTTCCCGGGAATGCACTATTATTGAGACGGGACATGCCTGGAATGGAATGGTACGTTGCAAAAAGCCACATTTTGCATCAGGCGGGTAAAATGACTTTTTTCACACCCGCTACCGTACTAAGTGCAAATCTGGGACGATTCCACCCATAGTCAAAGCAGGGTCCCAAACTGGTTCAGTTTGTAAATGCAGCGTATGCTGAGCCGCATGCACTAGGAAGAACTAGTTGATATGGTACGGCAGAGAGGGTGATCCAGGTCAGCTCAGCAACCCTGAGCTAGAGAGAGAAAAATTATCAACCATGTTTTCTGTTCCTAATAGTTATCAATGACTAATTCATGGTTTGCTGTAATATTTAGTACCATGATAAAATAGCTGCTGTCCAGGTTCACAAATGAATCATGGTCACTTGGGCTGCTGTAACCTATCAGGAATCTTTAACAGAGGAGGTGAAAAATTTAGGTTAAAATAATGTTTTTTTAAAAATACAAATATTAACAGCTGCCTCAATCCATCTATGATGCAACATGGCCAATGCAATTGAAGAACATTTTGCTATGTGATTGAGAGAAGTGAAAACCAGTATTAATTCTGTAAAATTCCCACCCAGCAATGGTGTAATCTTAAAATATTCTTAGGCAATGGAAAATCTAGTGGGGAATAATTACTGTCTTATCCGAGGTCACAATGGCGCAAATAGAATTTTGAACCTCCAGGGTATTATGGGATTGCGGTCTCTGTATAATGGGAAAGCAGACATAGTGTGATGACTTGCCAAATACATTGACCTAAGGTCACCTGAGTATGAAAGTAGTGTATAGCTGCAGGATCCATTGATAATGGACTGCAACGTAGAAGCAGAGTCAACAAAGAATTATGGACTTGTCAACATTCTAAGGAGTTGTATGAGAAAGACTCTTTCCTCTTTTTCTGAAACAATTGGGAAATATCTTACTTCAGGTTTGACCCAGGTTTTGGTGTGTTTCAAAGCAATTCTTTGTCCAGAGAGGCAAGATGACAATGCTTTTTAGAGATCCATAGTCTGATCTGATGTGTGACCCAGAGGCGTAGTGTTGAAATTCCACCCTGGTAAGTTGTGAATTCAATAACTTTGGTAAATTATGTCCCAGCACCGGAAAAATTACCATGAAAGCTGCCATACTGCTGTAAGAACCCAACTGTCTCACTAATACCCTTCAGAACCTGGCACCCTGGTCTGGCCTACATGTGATGCCAGTCCCACCCTACATAGTTGTTACATTGCCCTCAGGAAACTAGGGATGGGCAATAAGTACCGACTTGTCAGTTTTGCCTAAATCGTAAGATCAAATAGAAAATAGAAGCCAAGAATTAGTCATGCCATTGTACCTCTCAGTGACTGATCATAGAGAACAGCACTCAATACATCCTTAACTCTACAAAGGTACTGAGCTCAGAAATGCTTACATAATCCTCAGTAGTAGCCTTGAACGTAATCTATTTAGTGTCCATATATTTGGTGCTTTCTATTCTGTCCTTGCCTGAAGGTACTGACTCTTACTAAGGCATGGTTCCATGGGCACCAGTAGTCTATCTTGCTACAATGACTATTTTTCAAATGTGCACATTGACCGTAAATGTTGACAGGTTATTTCACAGTGGAGACTTCACGGTCAAGCCAGGTTCTGTTCTTGCCTTAAGTTTACATTAAGCCATTCAGTGGTGATTGGGGCAGGAATCCTTGTAGATTTTATTTTCCTCTGTATCCCAGATGTGCTAAAATCAATTTTAGTGGTTCTTACCTTAGCCAATAGTGGCTCAGTGGGTGGCACTCTTGTCTCTGAGTCAGGCAGTTGTGTGTTCAAGTCCCACTCCAGGACTTGAGCCCAAAAATCAATGCTGACACTCCAGTACAGTACTAAGTGCCGCACTGTCAGGTGCGCTGTCTTTCGGATGCGATATTAAACTGAGGCCTGCCCTCTCGGGTAGATGTGAAAGATCCGGTGGTGCTATTTTGAAGAAGAGCAGGGGAGTTATCCCTGTCATCCTGGCCAATATTTATCCCTCAACCAACATCACAAAAACAGAATATCTGGTCATTATCACATTGCTGTTTGTGGCACCTTGCTGCACTAATTGATTGCAGTGTTTTAACAGTGACTACACTTCAAGAGTACTTCACTGGCTATAAAGAGTTTTGGGGCATCCAGTGGCCATGAAAGGTGCTATATAAATGCAAGTTTTTTTTTCCCTTTTTGAGCTCCATCAAGTCAGCACCAACTGAGAATTGAACATGGGACCTTCTGCGCTCTGTGGTTTTAGTATTCCACTGTTCAGTGGTTATATTTACAGGGAAATCCAGAGAACACATTACTAGTCATCAATGCTTAGTGGCAAAATTACTGATCATTGAGCTAAGGAAACCTCTGCATCATTCCTTTCTATTAGTTGGGTCTGTGTTGTGTGAGAAGTACTTCTAAGAATTCAGACTGTATTGTTCTCCGCCTTTCTCTAACCCATGCTCCTGTTTAACTAGCCTCCATTTATTTACAATGTTTGTACAATGGCGGTATTTATTTCCATGCCCTCTTTCTGCTCATGGAAGTTTTGAAACAATTCTTTCCAGTATCTCCAAGTTGCGGTCATGATGCTAAATTACTAGGAGCTTGTTGCCATGATATCTGGTTCCTGACCTTCATGGTTGAAACTCCAAACAAAGAATCACATCTGGCTATGGGACTATTCATCAAGGCCTGCATGGTCCCATGGGGCCCTGCAGTTTTGACAGGAAGGCACAATATTGCTGATTTGAAATCTGCAGAGCGGTGTTGGTTACCTTATCACTTCAGTTAGCTTTTAGCTGTTTGAGTAGTGTGAAATGTTCATCACTGCAGCTGTTTGCTGACTTATTGCTTCTCACAGTATGCAAAAATGAATTCCCCACACGAGGAGTCCTCACCAAAGAGCATCCACCATTTTGACAATGTATTGCTATTGACCATAAGCACACAAACTCTCCACTTTCAATGGTCACAGGAAATGTCTTATTCAAGAAAGGACATACATTTATGTAGCATCTCTCATGGCCTCAGAACATCCCAAAATGCTTTAAATCCAACGAAGTGCTTTTTTAAAAAAGTGTAGTCACTTGTCAGGCTCTGAACACAGACCCAGAAACACAAGGAATGACAATTCTGTTGAGAACCAGAGGTGAAGTGAAATTCTGTTGGAATTGGCCCCTAGGCTCTATAGTGAGCATCACTGCTCTCTTCATCTTCTCAGCTACAGGAAAGTCTGTGGGAGTATTCAGCCTGGATTGGGGAAGAAGTAAAAAGGTAGGAGGGAGGAATCTGTGATTTTTGGGCTCCTACCAGTTAGCCACACTAAGATATTGTATTGGGAAATTACAGGCATTATGTACCCATAGCTACCCAATGCAGCAAATCAGAGAATCACCCCTAGAAAGTCAGACAGTCAGAAAGACCCTGCAGTGAACAGGTTAGCTGCTGCTAAAAGCAGTTCAATTCTGCAGGAACTCTCTTCATTTTCTTCTCTTTTACAGCTGCTATTAATGGAGATCCCTTCAAGTCTGATGAAACCAATGAAGACACCATTGGTGTCCTGGTGCGGCTGATCACAGAGAAGAAAGGTTGGCATGCAATTATTTCATTCTCATCAATTCAAACCACCATGGTAGGCACATGATAGTTTCTAAATATTAATATAAGAAATCTGGGTTGGCTATTCGAGGCTGTTCTGCTATTCGATAAGATCACTGCTGATCTTCTACACTAACTCCACCTTACCGACCCTTGGGAAGCCCGACAGCTAAAGGAAAGCTGGACTGCTGGATCCAGGAGGTAAATTCCTTTCCACTTACCTACTGGATGCAGCATAGCAGCCTTGCTAAATCCTGTCATCGGCACCCCCCTCTCCCCAGCCTCCAATCTCGGCCTCTGTTGGTCAGAGCTTGGCCTCCAGCATTTCCCCATACCCCACGCCACTGCACCTGCCTCCCTATTCCCAACTCCAAGTTCCGAGCTAATGGTCAATGGACAAGACAGAGGTCATTCCCTTGGCACCAGAGTGAGGTCCACGGAATGCAGGGTGGTCCCTTTTACAGGTTTCACCTCCTCCTACTCAGACTTTGTCACAGTGACCCTCAGGCACAGATGTGAAGGGAGAAGTCTGTTAATTTTTGCTGTTTCTTCTTTAACGGTTTGTGTTCTGTTATTTATTAGACTTTATGGCCTGGATTTTATGCTGGTAATGGTGCTGAATCTGTCAGTGTTTGCCATCATTACATAAGTGAATATACCAGTTGACACCAATGTGTTTCAAAGCGAAAGGTCTGGGAGGGATGCACTAATACCTCTTTGCCTTTTCTGCCTCTTTTATCCCCTCCAATCCTATAACCTTCTGTGATATCTGTTACCTGATGTTGTGGTGACTGCATGTCATTGTAATGTAAAAGTGCTCAGCAGAGCAAGGGTTAACGTGGGATTGGAGAATAGCACTGCCCACAGTATGATGTATAGGCTCACATGGTAATAGACTGAGAGAACAGTCTAGAGAGAACACTTTGGAACCAGCCTGCTTGGAGGTAACAGCACCATGCATGACAATAACTTGGGATCTGTAAATAATTAAAGGTTAACAATAAAGGGTTCATGTTTAAATATACAAGTCTCAAGATCTCATCCATTGAGACATCTAAAGAACCCCTTAATGGAACATTGCTGGCAGCTGTGGGATATCAGCAACACCAGCATAGCACAACGTGCTTGGCAACAGTGCCAAGATATCACATCAGAGATAGTAACACAATCCAACATGGTGACCCATGGTGAAATGAAAGATGGCAGCTAAATGAATGAGCCCAGAACAGCATCCCAAGGTACGAAAAACTAAAAGCAACTGAAGTCTAACTAGAGAGACGCGCACCTAAGAAGAAAATTTGAAGAAACAGTTAAAGAAGCTTCACTAAAGACTTGGAAGTGAGAAGTCCCCCAGATTGAGTGCAAGTCCATTTCAGAAAATTGCAAGAACCCAAGTGACACAGTTCATGAGATGGTGAACAAAAATACATTTTAGAATAGGTTGCAGTCTAAAGAGCGCAGTATCTACAGGGCAGCAGCTGCAAGTAAAAAAACAAAGGCTTAAAAACAACCTGTAAAAAAAAAATCAGCTGGCAGAGTCAAAGGTTTAAGCAGAATCTGCCAGGTTTAATAAAAAAGAAACCTGTAGATTTTAAGAACAAAGTCTTGTCACTTTAAGTTTTAAAAGAAATGGACCCCAATTGGACCACGAGCCTGCCAAAACTCCCACAGCTTGGCACATTCAAAAAAGCCATTCCAGAATAAAAAAAAGGAAAAAATCACCCAGAAAAGAAATGCTCCTACCTTAGAAGTTTAAAACAGGGTTAAAAAAAAAAGAAGGGCCATGATTGCCAGGGAGTCCACCAAAATTGGGGAAAGTGCGGGAAACATACACAGAGAAACTGACAGCTGCAGAAACAACCAGAGAGGGGGAAAAGACGGTTACTGCATTGACAGCTCTTAAAGGGGTAATGAAATTTAAAACTGTAACTACAAGAAAACACAAACAGCCATGGACAGCAAGTTAGAAGAACCAAACGCATTTTTGCTATGGAAAAGGCTAAACCAGACCCAAGAATGGGAATCTTGGAGAAGACAATTTTTAATTTACAGAAGAAATACAAGATTAAATAAGGAATTAGAAGAAATACAAGTTGATCATTTTTTATTCATCTCCACAGCCAACATATAGATCCATACTCGACAACATTTTCAGTTGCTTTTTTAAACTCCTATTAAAGTGCTGAGGGCAATAAGAGACCCCAGAGGGAGGGCAACAAAAGACTCTAGCGCAGGGACAGCAAAAGACCCCAGAAGGGGGAAACAAATGACTCTAGAGCTGGGCAACAGAAACCCCAGAGAGAGGGAGTCAAAGGACCCCAAAGCGAGGGAGTCAAAGGACCCCAGGGCGAGGGAGACAGTGCAGAATGAGCAGATGGGTATGAATGAAGAAAAGCTATCTGAGATAACTCAGAAGAAGCAAACTATTCAAAAAGTAAATAAAGCTGTTCTACAGGAAAATGTTCATTTCAGAGCTGAACTGAAGCTTTGAAACGTAAGATTCAAGCTGAGTATATACCTCTGAAAACGCATGATAAACTGAAGTCTTCAAAGAACCAAACAGTTCGAGATCTGAACAAACAAATCTCTGAGATGACACAAAGGTATCAGGAGGAAATAACGACCCTCAGTTCTACAGTTGGCAAATCAAAGCAAGAGTTGGGAAAACTCAACCAGATGTACGGCCAGACAAAACCGCAGGCAAAAAAGTCATGCAAAGGAGTTGCAACCCTGAAAGACTCCTTGAAGAATCAATATGGAGCCCTGGAAAAACATGAGGAGCTAAAAGGAATATTGAATATTACTTCAGAAAAAGCTGCGTTGGAACTATTAGTAGCAATGAAACTATGCACTGAAGCCCAGAGTGAATTGGCAAGAGGTCAACAAGAAATAAACAGTTGAAAGAACAACTGATTGTCCTTCAAGATCAAATGCAAAAGGAATGCATAACCATTCAGCAACATGAAGAAATGAAGATAGCAGAATGGAAGGACAGCAGAAGAAGCTCGAAGAGACTTTAATGAATTACAGGAAAGCTCAAGCTTTGCAAAGAAAAGGAAAACCTGTTGAAAGACCTTCACATGTTTCAAGAATCCCTTAAGACATAGTTTGCTCTTCTGGAAAATTATAAAGAGAAGCAAAATGAATTGAGCACCACCCTGTAAAAACCGAAGAACCAGTTGGCAGAGAAGACTCAGCAATATTCAATATTCCAAGAGGAAGCCGAAAGCTACAGGAAACAGACTGATTAGCTGAAGAAACAGTTGAATGGAAAAGAGGAGACGTTGAAAGGAAAAGCCATAGAACTTTCCAAACTGTGAACGGATAATGACACCCTGAATTATACAATTACAGGACTGAGGCAAATTAAGACTTTGCCGGAGACTGACCTGGCCAACAATGAATCCAAAATGAAGGACAACGACAAAGTTCTGTTGCAGACAAAAAATAAAGACAGAAATTAGATCGGAAAATGTAAATCCAACACTGAAGCACGAGGCACTAGGAGAATGAAAAGCTGAGCTGAATGAAAAGATTCATAAGCTTGCCAAAGGATTTGCTGAAATTGTGAAACAGGTAGAAATTATGCAAAACATCCACGTCCAGCACGAATATGATGGATGTCACGGAAAAAGAAAATTTGAGTCCACTGTAAGCATGAACGGAAAGCACATTCCCTTTGGAAGACAGCTGAAAAATCCATCGTATCAGAAAAAAGTAGATGAGTTGTTAATAAAGAGAAACTCAGCTCAAAAGAGTGCAAAAGGCGAATCAAATGGAGATAGCCAAGTACCAGAAACACAGAGCACTACCACCATTCCTCCAAAAGTGACAGACTGGGATGTGGAAGAACTGTCAAGCCTCAAGACCGTCTGAATTTATAAAGTCAGAGACTTGAGATGGTGGAGCAGGGATAGCAAATAAATAGTTACACTTTGTTGGGAAGGAACGTTTTCTTTGGAGAAGAAAGGGGAATGTTGTATGATGTTGTGGCGCCTGCATGCTATTGTAATGTAAAGGTGCTCAGCAGAGCAAGTGTTAATGTGGGATTGGTGAAAAGCACTGCCCACTGGATGATGTATAGAGTCACATGGTAATAGATTGAGAGACCAGGCTAGAGAGAACACTCTGGAACCAACCTGCATGGAGATAACAGCACCCTGTATGACAGTAACTTGGGATCTGTAAATGGTTAAAGGTTAACAATAAACGGTTCACATTTAAATATACAAGTCTCAAGATCTCATCACAGATCTAAAGAACCCATATTACAACAATATTTGCACTTCTCTAATTCTGGACAGAATTGTGCGTTTTCAGTCATAATTGCTCCACCATTGGTGGCCCAACCTTTAGTTGCCTAGGTCCCAAAGTCTGGAATTCCCTCTCTGCCTCTCTACCTCGCTTTCTTAAAACCTACTTCTTTGACTAAGGTTTTGGTCACCTGACCTAATGTCCCCTTGGGTGGCTTGGTGTTATGTTTTGTTTCATAATGCTTCTGTGAAGCTCTTTGGGACATTTCATTACGTTAAAGACGCTATATAAAGATTTGTTGTTGTTGTTGTTGTTTACTCCTTCATGTCCTGTCCTGGAGCCCAGTGCTCAGGGAAATTGGATAAAGATATCCGTTCTCTGACAGCCACACAAGCCAGCAGCTCACAGACCAGATGCTTATGTGACACAGTTTTCCTGCTCCCTGTGGAGACAGCCTCAATGGAAGTAGCCTCCCCACAGCAGGCGGGAGGACCATTGGAGCCAGACGCTCCAAGCCCCATTAACAGGGGCCCAAGGAAGAATGGCTGACCCCACAGCCCTGCGGTTTCTTCCATCGGGCTTTCCCTTCCTTGCTGCGGGGCCTTCTGCCTTCCTCATGCTGCATAATTAATTTGATTTCGCTTCCGAGGGCACCTCCATTTTGAGGCTTCCTCGAGTTCTCCTACCTGCCTGGGCAGTGCCTATCACTCCCGTAAGGCGGCTGAGGCTCCAGGGTGGCCAGCCCTATGATTGGATGGCAAGCACCAATTAGGAAGCCGCCTCTGAAAGAACAGCTCCTTCGGCCTAGCTCCCAGCAAGTTCAGGATCGAGACCACAATTTGGTCCCAATGTCAGGGTCCCGAAGACCATGGTAAAATCCAGCTCTGGGAATCTGACAGTCACCTGTGTGTTGATTTTCACAAAGTAAAGAGCATGGGAGGGAGACGATGAAACCTTTGCCTGTTTATCCAGTAAATAAAGATGTGTAACCTGTCTGGTAAGAATTTCCCTTGATTGCTCTGTGTTTGTGAAGATTATACTTGTTCAGTACCACAAACTGTACCTGAAAGAATGTTTTAGAAATACAGGACTGAGGAAATTTTCAGACCCCTTTAATGATATTGCTACAAATAGCAACCAGAGGAAAATCTATCTTTAATTATAAAATTTAACTCCCAATAGTACTGAGTGTAGACGGGTTTTGTTCATTGTGTGCAAGAACTTAAAGCCCAACCTGGTTCCAGATTCATTTGTGAAACGTCAACTTCAAACAATTGTATTTGCGTTTCCATTCATTTCTGTGGATGGTTTTTAAGTGCAGTATAAAATAGTGCAACAGATCTCTTCCTGTTGTGGGCTTAACCATCTGCCTTTATCATTGAGAAGCAACACATTAGAGGCCTTCTTCCATAGTCAATAGCATTGGATAATTTATTAATGCACTTCATATGCAGCCAGGGTTACATTCTTTTCTTCACGACAGAAAATGCTGCGGCCTTGGATGAGATGTTAAAGGAGTATGAGAGGAAGGAAGGGATCACCAACAACAACATGGCAGAAATCACCAACAAGAATATGGCAGAAAAGTAAGTTTTCTTTCACGTACATACGTTCAAATCTGGGGTCAAAAGATCTGATTTTGCATGTGCTCTAGTCCTATTGTGGATTTATCTGGAGAAAATTGAGTTGGATGCCCGTTTTGTGCCCCCATTTGATTTTACTTGCCGTTGAAATCAGCGACAGGTAAAATTATGCAGTGTTTACAATGGGTGTCTGACCCGAACCCACCCAATTCCTGTCAGGTGTATCGGATTAAAATCGAGGCTATAGAATTTTATAGCACAGCAAAAGAATATTCATCCCAACGCATAAATACTAGTTCTCAGCATGAGCTTTCCACTTAATCCCAATCCCATGCCCTTCTTTCCTATCCTTTAAATTTTTTTTGCTAATGTTTATCCACTTCCTGTCAAATGACTATTATGGATTTTGCTTCCACCATTATTTCTGATAAGACATTCCAAGACTGATTCCCCTCCACGGGATTTAGACTTCTTGTCTTAACAAACTTCTGCTTAAAACAAATTCTCTCTTCTCTTCTTTCGGTAAGCCTACGAGTCATTGAGAGCTGTGTTTCAGAGTAATAATGTGCTAGAGTTGTAGAACCTCATTGGAATGGCTCTACTGATGCTTATTATTTTTGTTCCAAATCAGTCTGAGATCGTCTTTGTGGTTGCACGTGCTCTAGTCCTATTGTGGATTGAATGACTTAACACATTGTCCTTTTGCCTCTGGGGCCTGGGTTCAAATCCAGACCAGTCTGATGGGATGAAAGTCTCATCTGCCTGCTGACTGATTCAAAGTGTATTAGTGAACACAAACCCATAACAAAATGACCCCGAGAGACCTGAAGCTTGGCTCATCTGAAAATATGTGACACTGATGAATTAAGGAATGATCTTGGGTTAAGGGATCCTCGAGGGGAGAATTCCGGTCTTTCAACAACTTATTCCAAAACTCATAACTGTATTCTCTATACATGTTTACAGTTTCACAGTAAATAACACAGTGAAAATCTTACCATCTTTCTGTAGAGTATCTTATACCAGACCTGGCAATGTTTGATGCTCCCAATGGCGGCCTCAAATTGGAATGTTTTTCGATTTCCCACGACTAATATCCATTGCCTTGAGCACAGTTTATTTTTGTAAAACACAGTTTTAGTTCACGGGTACCAACTAATCTGAAAGGTACTGTTGTACCTCCCAGAATGCTGATCAAAATCTCTTTTAGTGGAAGTGATCAGTGCAATCCCTCAATGATGATATGTGCAAGCACCATGCCTTGTGTTGCCTTGGTGATGCCGCTGTTTAACAAGCTGCTTCTCAATTGTTCTATAAAACATCAAATGGAAATGGAAATAGAAATGAAACCGCTCTTCTCAAGTTATGCTCGACCTCGTGTTCCACCCCCCCTGTTATGGAAGATCCGTCCTCTGTTTAATGTTCAGTGGCCGGACTGCCTCACTGAGCTGAGCAGTTAGGGGAGACTTTCCTAGATCTGCATTACCCAGGGGTAGCAACATCTGGGTGGCTTCCTTTTAGGGTTGCCAACTGTGATTAAATGTATTCCTGGAGGTTTTGTCACATGACTTGCCCCACGCTCTTGCCATTAGTTGGCCAATGCCTCCATCCTCCTGATGCACTGCCTTCCTACGCCAATTGGAAAGGAAAAGGACACATTACCTGTCAGCCAAACAGCATTTTGTTCCCATTTTCAATATCTTTATATCTGGTAAAGAGAAATGTTCAAAGGAAATGGCAAAAAAAATACAATCTTTTTTAATATCCCGATGATTTGCACACAGCAGTGTCCTGGAGATTGATTGTCACTTCCTGGAGACTCCAGGCCAATCCTGGAAGGTTGGAACTCTACTTTACAGATTCTGAACCATTTGGGTTTGTGGTATTTGCTGTGCTCCACTGATTTGGAAGCAGTCCATGCCCAAATGCTGGACAATATCCAGGCTTGGGCTGACAAATGGCAAGTAACATTCACGCCACACAAGTGTCAGGCAATGACCATCTCCAACAAGAGAGAATCCAATCGTCGCCCCTTGATGTTCAATGGCATTACCATCACTGAATCCCCCACGATCAACATCCCGGGGGTTACCATTGACCAGAAACTGAACTGGACTAGTCGTATAAATACTGTGGCTACAAGAGCAGGTCAGAGGCTAGGAATCGTACAACGAGTAACTCACCTCCTGACTCCCCAAAGCCTGTCCACCATCTACAAGACACAAGTCTGGAGTGTGTTGGAATACTCCCCACTTGCCTGGATGAGAGCAGCTCCCACATACTCAAGAAGCTTGACACTGTTCAGGACAGAGGAGCCGCTTGATTGGCACCACATCCACAAAAAACATTCACCCCCCGCCCCCTTGCAATCGTCCACTCCGCCTACCAATGGTGGGCCGCGTTCCCCACCATGGGACCTTGGGAACCTCATTGTAATGCATCAGCGTATCATTATAAGGCCAGCCCACCGGGCTCATTTGTGCCCGCTGGAATTGCCTGCCCATGTCAGCAAGAAAACACACTGATGCATTTCACAACAGCATATGTAAGGCGTGCACTTGGCGGGCTGCACTTCACTCAAGACTTTAAGGTTTGTTTGTCTACCTTGCTTTGGTCAGCACTCGCAGTCATCAGTGCCAGGCTTCACAAACAGCACCACATCACTTTTAGGGGGGCTCATGGGTGGCTTTTCAATGGCTGCAGGGCTAGGGCTTGCTTGGGGAAGGAGGAGAAGTGGCCTCAGGCAAGGGAAGAGGCTGCAGGATTAGAGCTGCAATGGGGAGGGAGGGTATCCCAAGGTGTATGTGGGGCATATGTTGATCTGTTCAGGTGGCCTCAAGATGGTGAGGGCTGAGGAGGCAGTCTCCAGAGGAGATGAGGGCTGATGGAGATATGAGGGTGTGAGAATGGGTGGTGATGTACCTTGAGTTGGCAGTGAATGAGATGCCAGTGAATGTGTGATCAGCTTGAGTGTGTGAGTTTAGAGTGATGAGGTTGTTGCCATTCCCTGGCTGCATGGATGAGATCATTCATCCTCTATCTGCACCGGATGGCCAACCTCTTCTGTGCAGCATTGGCACTGATCACCACTGCCATCACCTACCAAGCCGGAGTGGTAATGTTGCTGCCCCTCCAGCAGCCAGAGCGGGGGTAAAGGACATCACAGCGGGCCTCCACGGCATCCAAAAGGCACTAGAGGGCTGCAGTCTTCTTGCCTTTCGGGCAATGTCTTCTCTGCTGCAGTCCTGGGCTGGAAGCACTGAGCGCAGCTGTACTTTAAATGTGGTGCCTGGTGTGATGAAGCAGCGAGGTGACGGAGTGGCAGGCGAATTGGAGCCCGCTCACCATCGAGCAGTGTATCCCAGGAATGCATAATTAGTTTGGGACGATACGGCGTGAAAAGCCCTAGGTGTTGGTCTGCCTAAATAATCGCCAGGCCTAGATGCCTTCTCAAAGAGCTCTTCCTTTCCTCAAAAGCAGTATTCATAATAAATTGATTTTTTTTTTTGGTTCATTATTTTATGCTGCCCACTTTTGAGCTTGGGAATTTCCAAAATTTCAAATCCTGCTCTCTTTAAATCCAAGATATAAATGGCCTCTAGGTTTTGGATACCGAATGATCATTAGTAGGAAAGTAAGAGGTTGTTTTGAATCCACTACAAGCGTTGCTGTTAAGAAGTTTAATCACAGAAAAGAAAGCTGTATTCTCACCTTTAACTGCCCTGTCAATTTGCAAGCTCAGATCCTCGCTGGCTGGGCATATTAGAACTGTAGAACTGGCTGATGATCAACTATTATGACCTTGCCCTCCCACCCCCCCCCCCCCACCCACTCCACCCGCACACATCCTACTTGTGAGCTGAATAATTTCATCCTGTCGCACACTCAGCAGGAATCTGCAGAGTTGATGCAAACAGACAAGAAAGCATCTGTTTGGCAACATTGAAACCTTAGCTCAATCTAAATTCAACGCAGAACGATGGTGAACTCACCAGCCCCCTCCACCACCCTGCTTAAGTTTGCAACATTTTAAAATACAGTCAAGAGATGAGCGACTCGTCAATTATTTTTTCATGGATTGCTTGGTTTGTTTTTAATGTCTATGTGCCTATTTTCTGAGAGAGCGTCTTCAAACAGGGTGTTGGCCGTAAAGTCAACAGCAGCAATATTTTTAGTGTGATTAATCATTGGACACATCACCAACCACCCAGTCACAAGCAAGATGCTTGAAGACTAGATGGATGGCCTCCTGTCTCTGGTGACCTTGGCGCAGAAGCACAGGCCTGTGGGTTACTTGAAGAGAATGGAAGATTGTATCAGATGGCTGGCACCTGTATAGATTGCTGAATGCACACACACTCAGGTGGAGCAGTGAAAACATGCACCATTGATAGACACCATTACCATTCATTGTGATTCGTTATCAGGCCTTTCTAAGTAATACGATGAAGGATTTTGTGTGATTGTGTGTATTGTAAAAAAACGCCTCAGTAAACTTAGTGTCTTCTTAATTTAAAGCCAATTCCACCAGCTGCTATTGTTCAGTTATTTATAACAGCATGCTGTGTTTCGTCTAAATGCTTCCCCCGAGTCTGAAAATTGACTTTAAATCCTGGAATAAGTATTTAGTTGACTTTAGAAAACCCTGTAGCCACTGACCCAATGATGTCATCAGCACTCATTGCTTAATCTACAAAAGCAAATTTACTTAGGATCATCCTATCTTACAAATATTTGCCGGATTCATATCCAATTCTTTTCCCACTTATTTTAGTAGAAACTAGTTATCACTTAGTCATTTCCTGACTACACAAAGAGAGGAAAATATTATTCATATTTCTTTGTGACGATTCCATTTTAAAGTGGCCCTTGATGGTTACACGCCCTCCTTATTTATTTAGTGAAATCTTTGACCGATGCTTTCTCACCAGTCTGCAGATTACGGTCCTGTTCTTGGCTGGCCCTTGTATACTGAATCATTCAAATCTTATAATTTGTTGTTCTTACCCGTGGTTTCACTTATGTCTGTCGTATTTATTGATCACCACCTTTTTCGTCATTGAGTATTCAGAATACTGAAATACTCATTCACTGAAAAATTAATTTTGGTCATTATTAATTGATAAGCTGGGCTACCCATCCTACATTTGGGAAATAAGGGAAAGAAAGTTAAAATAAGATTTAAAAAATAAGATAACCAATATGTTTTTATGAAGTAATAAGCTGAGATATTCACCCTGCGGGAATATGGACTGAATGAAATGAGTCTTAAAGCTGAAATTCAGACCACGAACATGTTTCTATGAAGTAGTTTATTTGAAGCATTTCTTATATCCAACAGCTTTGATTCAGCAGTTCACTTAATTACCTTTTTTCACACACACCCCTAAATTCACACTAATTATACTCAGAAATAATATTTGACAAAAAATATTTCTTTTCACAATGAATTTACTTTCATTTGCTTTACTTGGCTTGACTCTAGTTTAATTAGATTGACCATTTTTCTGTATGGTTTCTACTAATCATTCTCTACATCCCGAGTGTCACTCTCAAAATCCTCAGGCTCAAAGTCTACATCTACAGCTATTTCCTCAATGTTCGATCGTACTCTGGCCTGAATTTTACGTTCCAAGGTCGGGTGCGCGCCTGACCTGAACTCACGTAAAATTGCGCAAAATAACTTTGGGCATGCGTCCTGATGTCATCACGCACGCGAGCAATATTGAGGTTGGCGTGCGTGCAGGAGTCGGAGCCATGCCGGTCGACAATTAAAAGGCCAATTAAGACCATTAAAAAGAATATTGATCGAGATTTTGCGTTGCCTGCAAGATTTTGCGCTCATTGCACAGGCAAAACGGGCAGGCCGGCAGCACATTTTTATCAAATTGTGATCCAAGGGCGGGATAAAATGGGTCTGGAGCATTGCCATTGTGAGTAGTGAAGAGTTCGGAGATAGTTTGCTGCTGGTTGCTTATTGAACCTTGACACCTTTATCTCTGTTTTTAGCTTCAGTCTTTGCATTGCTAGCCTTCATTTTAGGACTCGTTGGTGTCTCCAAGGCCCCTGGAAGATTTATACCGTGTGGACCCTTCTGGTCACCTGACAGCCTTCTGTTTCTCTGGCACTGGGGATTGTGTACTTCACTGGAGGCACCTCCTCCTCTGAGGAAGAGAGAGGCTGAAGGGAGAGAAGGCTAGGTGTCCGCAGGCAGCATCCAAGGGAACGACCTGTGGGAGGAGAGGTGCAGGCTTGGGGGCGCAGGGCCGGCAGGGAGTCCAAGGCAGAAGGGGCCGCAGAAGTGGCCACTATTCTGCTGTCAGAATGTACAGGTAACGATGCAGCTACCTCAATATATCAGAAGTACAGCGCTGAAGGAGGCTCTGCCTCTACAGGGAGACTATGACCTCCATATGTCAGATGATTGGGCCAGAGATCACTTCCAACTGTGTGGGTGGACACCCCATGCCAGTGGCTCTGAAGGTCTCAGTGGCACTCAATTTCTATGCCTCTGACTCTTTCCAGGGCTCAGTAGGGGATCTGTGTGGAGCCTTCCAATCAGCTGTCCACAGTCGCTTGAAGCTGGTGACAAAAGCTCTGTTCAGGCGGGTCATGACATTTATTCATTTCCAGGCGAACGAGGCCAGCCAGGCTGAGTGAGCCAGAGGGTTTGCAGCGATTGCTGGGTTCCCCCACGTCTAGTGTGCCATCAACTGCACACATGGCCATCAAGGTGCCAGCCGCTGAGCCGGGTGTCTTGTGAACAAGAAGGGCTTCCACTCCATGAACTTGCAAGATTTTTTGTGACCACAAGATGCAGGTTATGCAAGGTACCCTGGCAGCTCCCATGATGCATACACCCTCCAACACTCCCAGGTGCCAAGGCTGTTCATGGCTCCAGCTCAACTGGGTGGATAGCTGCTGGGTGACAAGGACTGTCCATTGACAAGGTGGCTTATGACGCCTCTCCAGCACCCAAGAACAGAGGCAGAACAGCGTTATAACAGGAGTCATGCCTCCATAAAGGTGGTGATAGAGAGGACCATAGGTCTTCTGAAAATGAGATTCAGGGGGAGCACTGCAATGTTCTCCAGAGCGTGTATCTCTTTTATAGTCGTTGCATGCTGCACCCTCCACAATCTGGCTCTGGCAAGGGGGAACCCACTGGAGGATGAGGATTTCAAGGCAGCTCCACAGGCCGCAGAGGATGAGGCCAGTGGAGCCTGGGGAAGAACATGGTGAGGACGTGGGGGCTGACCTCTGGAGCCTTCAGGGACACCAGGAAGGCTTATGACTCAGCGCATCTTCAGCTAGGTTGCCAAGACACTGTTTCCACCTCATGCCAAGGGCGTCGCCCCTTAACTAGATATTTGAATTCAAAGTCCACTCGGTACCTGTGCAATAAAGTTTAGAGCCCCTCATGTCTAGTATGAAATACTGGCATATCCTGCACCTAGAAAACAAGTGAAGCGTACTCAGGCCATTAACACAAAAGCAATATTTATATGCTCTTGGCACTTACAGACAATGAATATAACATTATAAGGTGTTAACAGTCACACCAGTAAACAACTTAACAAATAATGACAGAACAGAAGATCACCCATGAAAAGTCCCTCTAGCACTCACGGTGATTTAAACGAACATTTGCAAGTGCTATGTCTTGGTGCCCCCCCCCCCACCCCCCCGCCCCTGCTTGCTGCCAATGGCATTAGAGGTAACCTGCTGACTCAGGAATTGTGTCAGCCCTGATGACCTTGGTGGTCGTCCTCTGGCCAGCAGACCCTGCACAGCCACTACCTGTGAGAGTGCATCCAGCACCATGGCTGGGCATTCCTCAGTCACTGCGGCTTCATCAGAGACACGGTCACTGGCAGAGAGGCGGAGGAGCTGCTGTCGCCACCCAGAGCACCCCGAGAGGAGCCCGCAGAGACGGCACGAAGCTCATCTTCCAACATGCGGTCAGTCTGGTCCTCCCTGCTTGCCATTGATGGAAGGGCACCTAGCAGAGATACTAGGTGCCTCACCCATCTCGCACACTGGCAGTGACCTGAGGCCATTGCCTCTGTGAGGGCTTACAGGTTCGAGCGCAACCCCAGACACCCCTGACTCTGTTCCTGGAGCTGCCTCTCCATGAGAGTCGCCACTCTGTCAATGGAGGAAGCAGTGTGCTCTGGGTCAACGCAGTGCTCACGCTCCACATGGACTCCTCCATAACAGAGACCGTGGCACATATACCCTCAGGAATCTCAGCCAGATCCTCCTTTGGATCCCGCTGGACATCCAGCAACGGCCACCTATTAGACGACTCCAGAGGCTCATCATCATCTGCCTTGGACTCAGCATCGTCCTGGTCTCCAGCAGTCCTCTGACAGCTGGTGCCCTGGGCGCTATGTGCCTCCACCAGTTCCTCATGTGACTGTGCTGTGCCCTCCCCACTGTGCGCTGACATTGTAACCAACAATCTAATGACCACCGAGGTGCTGGTATCTGCGCTGGTGCCTGGTGCAGAGAGGGGGTGTGACGTAGGTGCATCCGACGGGCACTGGTCCTCTGGTGCCAAGGGTGGCTCCACTGGGTCCTGCAATCGTTTGCTGGATTGCGATTCTCGGGGCGAAAACAATGTGTCATTAGTACTAGTCATCACACCATCACTGTGCATTCTAGGCGGGCTGGTGAGACAATGGAGATCTGCATCATGACGCCATCTTCTTTCAATGAACAATGGGGACTGAAGGTTTGAGGTTTCCATTACAGATGAGACAACACAACAATGTTTACTCACTCTGACATTCTCACATCTCTGCATTGCACTCTTACCTTCGTCAGAGACCCCTGCCTCTCTATGACCAGTGGACCAAGCTGGGCGTTGACACTCCATCTCCAGGGCATCCATCTTGTACCTCATCAGAATCATCAAGTTTGGGGGGCTTCCGCCTGCTCTTAACCTCTCGATGGTGTTATGGCTTCTCTTCTCCTGAAAGGACAGAGGAGCATTGATTAGTCCACTCTCTACCTGCAGCGCCTTTGCAGCCTGGCCAACTCCACCTGAGGAACACCTTGCAGGGCACATCTGAGTCGTGGCCCTCAACCCATAAAGCAATCAGACCAAGCAGCCAGACCTCACAGCCTTGGCTGGCACTGATGTCAGTGATCGTCGGCATTCAGGCTCTTACACCCCTGAGCACCATGGGGGGAGGGCCAGCCCTTAACACTTCTCCACACAGATCCATACCAACTCAGTACTCACCCTTGCTGAGTGCAGCAGATTGTTGAATCTTTTGCAGTACTGCACCCATGTGCGCCGCACAACCTCATGGTCGTTGACCTGGGCTGCCACCTCTGCCCATGCTTCTTGGTGAGGTGTGGTGGCCTCCTCTTGCCATCCCTGGGTATCAAGTTGTCCCGCCTGGCACTGGACCTCCTCCACAAGGATTCCCAGGCACTCATCCGAGAACCGGGGTGGGGGGGTGGGGGGAAGCGAGTGTCCACTGGACTTGCCCACCAGCCTGGTGTGCCCAGCAGGTGCAGATGCCATTGCTATTCCACACAAATTTTTCTTCCTCAAACTCGACAGCTTCCTCTGTGCCCCCTGGCAGGGAGCTGCCTCTACTGCTTTTGAATCCCCTACCGGGTCACCATTGGACCCGGTGCCCGACAGGCCCCCGCCCTCGCCCGGCCTTTCCGACCAGTGAAAGGACACGTTTCACACTGGACGGGCCTTAATTGGCCACCCGGCGTGAAATCGCGTTAAAAACGTGATCTTGATCGGGAGCGGATTCTACATCTGCTTCCGGGCCTCCCCGACTTCGCGCAGACGCCAAGCGTGAAATTCAGGCCTCTGAATATTTCATTATCAGTGTGAAAGGTAACATCTGTTCAGTGTCACTGTCTGCACTTTCAGTGCTGGTTGAAATATTGAACATTTGATGATAGACCAGATTAGGAGTTTATCTACCTTGAGCCAAAGTAATGAGATTCCTTGGCAATCCTACCCAGCTGTTATATTTTCTGAAATTTTTCAAAAGTGTTTTGATTTTGTTTTCTTTATAGGAACAGCAACAATCTGTGGTTCGCTCCAGGGCAGTAATTGTACTTTACCATTCATGCAATACATTGAAGGTGGCTCTTTTTTCCATTTTCTGCACCAACATTCACATACTTCTGACCGACTGCCAATAACATATTCTGGCTCTGACTCATTACTATAATGAGGATCAGAGAGATGAAAGCTTCCTTAAAGAGTCTGTCTTTTAATTGCAGCATTGTTTTTTTCTTGCATTCTGTCACTCTCTGTCAACTTCTTGCCTTTTTTGCTCTGGCCTCTTCATCTTCCCTGGCTCTGTGTCCTGCCTGTCGCTTTCCCTTGCCAAGTAATAATGTGCAGAATTATCTCAGAACATAAACGGGCCTGAAACAAATGAAATAGGAGGGGAAAAAAAAACCAAATGAAATATGAAAGAAAGTTGGAGATTTACAACATAGGTTTGTTGCATTCTTTCTTGCAATGTATAGTTAAGGTTGGTTAAAGCGGTGCCGGTGGGGCCATAGTGTAGGCAGGGCCGCAAGGAGGCCAAAGCACCATGCCTCCATCCCACCCCCCATCCCGGTAGGGGTGGTTAGATGTCAACTCCCCAACAACATACCCCTTGTTCCAAGGTATCATCCCACCTAGTTTGGCTGAGATTCGTCCAAGGATCTTGGAACAGTTTGGCAACAGCAGTTTGCCAATATATAGTGTGTGTGTAGATATATATCAATGTTCTGTTGGACAATGGTCATATCACTGTCAAGTTCTATTCAGGAAGCCTCTTCTCTACCGTCAGCATGAACCCTGCCTACATTTCCCTCATGTTCAGCACCCAAGCTATTAGCTTTACCAGTAAAGTAAATTCTAACAGATTTCTCCTTTCCCTCACCTTGTCTACAGGTTTGCTCCATTGCTAAACATTCCCAAGCTATGCAAACACCATCACGTTCACACCGTGCAGACCTCAGCAACCCTGCTGGGATCCAGCTGTACACGGTGCAGTCAAAAGAAGTGGCCGGAACTTCTGATTAATCCGACCACCCGGAACATCACAAAACCTGTCAAAGTGGGAACACGGAACAGCAGGCCCAGTGAAATCACTATCTTATCTATCGGCAGGTAAGCAGCTGCACTCAACAGTATATTCTGACTGAAAACAGAAAATACAGGAAAAACTCAGCAGGTCTGACAGCATCTGTGGAGGTTGACGTTTCGAATCCGTATGAGTCCTCTTCAGAGTATATTCTGATTGCATTGTTTTCAGAGAATATCCATGAATTCTCTACAGCATGAAAGTTATTCAAATGTACGCTATGCCACAATAGAGATTCAATTTGTCTATGAATTGTCCACCATGTTGACGTGAATTTTACATAACATTCACAGCGCAGAATCAGTCCATTTGGCCAAACTACCCCACCTTCCACACAAGTCTGTTCATCATTCAAAAATGTTTATTTGGACTTGTTAGTTACTGTTAATTAGATTTATTTATTCACCCTCTCCCCTCCTTCGTTCAGTCCTTCCTTCCCATGAAGTCACTGATTCTGGTTGAGGTATGTTTTCACAGGTGTCAGCCACCCTCCCAGTACTTCACCCGTGTGCCATCATTCTCGTGTGAGTCCGGGCAATGATCATCGACAGGTTATTTAGCCATGAGGCCTGACACGCACGAGCGTAAAATAGTGCGTGATGACGTCGGGCGAGCGTCCCAATGTCATCGCGCACACTCACGTTTTTTTCAGTCGGTGGACGCGAGCGAGAGTCGGCGGCACGCCCGCCGACAAGAGGCCTATTAAGGTCCTTAAGTAATTAATTAAAGTGAGTTTTTCGCTGCCCGCTTAGCTGTTTGGTTGGCGGGCGGGCGAATAGGCCAAGCAGCCTTTGCATTTTTTTGCAAAACCTCATCCACGGGTGGGATGAGGTTCCAAACAGTGATTTAAAAAAAAGCAATAAAAATTTTTAAAACTCATTTTTTTCACATGTTCCTGCTCATGTGACAGAGTCACATGTGGGGACATACTTTCCTTTTTTTCTCAGTCTTTATTTTTAATGTTTAAAAACCTTCAACTCCCTGAGGCAGCTCTGTGCCTCCAGGGAGCTTTCCCTGAGCGCACCCCCAGCGCGTGCGCACACTTCAGCGCTTGCCCTCCTCCCGTCCCCACCCCGGCAGCGCTGAGTGATTCAGCGTGCCTTTTACACTGGCTGGCCGTTAATTGGCCAACTGGTGTGAAATTGCGGCTGGGGCCCGGTCGTGGGTGGCGGACCATTGCGCAGCTGCTCCCGGGCCTGCCCGACGAGGGGAAAATCCTTCCCCAAGTTTTGCCCTAGAGAGAGAGGTGCATGCGCACACACACACACACACACATAATCCAGTAGAAATCACTAGGCAATGGTCGGAAGGGACATGCTAATTAGTTTCACAATCAGGACAAGAGAAGTGGGACCATGACAACTGTTCTCACTTAAATTAGATTAACATTTCATCCCATTGCCAGTAAAATACTTGACGCTTAGTCAGCACAGAGTGTGAAATACATTTCAGTATTTGGATGTACACATATCTGATTGCAGACATATGAATTAATCTTTCTCCTGCTTCCCGTGTCTTATGCACCAGCTTACAATAATCACAACCTGGTGTCTCAAATTAAGGACCTTCTTCAAAAACATCATCACATCCCCAAAAATAATTACTTGACCTCAGTGTAGAGATTCAACACACATTGTATTTCTATTCTGGAAAATTATGGGACTAATATTTCTCTGGTCAGGAAATTTCCCACCTCATGGGCTGGATTTAACACTCCCCGCCAGTGGGTTTGAAGGCAGTGGGCACGCTAAATCCAGCGGGTGGCCTGCCTGCCATCTACCCACCCACCCCTCCCCCCACTGCAAATATACCAGCGGCAGAGGTGGCTTTGGACATCCCACCTGCCAGTGGGACAATTGAGGCCCTTAAGTGGGCAATTAATGCCGGCATATAACTGGCAGCATGAGAGACCCATGCCAAGGGCCAACCCGACAAGATTCCCTGCATGCGCTGGTGGTTGGGGTGGTCCTTCCTTAACTGGCCCCCTGGGCCCATCAAAGAAATCCCAAGGTGTAACCAACACTCAGGTTGCTGCCCTCCCATGACCTCTCAAACCCTGATCCCCATCCCCTTGATGACCCCCAAACGCTTACAAAATGCCGATCCGTCGCAGCCTGCTGCCTCATCGCCTGAGTGCAGTACTGGCAGTGGCCACCGCTCCCGATGGCACTACCGATATGTCGATTGACCGACAGCTGGCTGAGGCGGGACTTCCTGTCCCTGAGGAGTGGAAATGCTGACTTAAATCCATTAACGGACAATTGGCCATTAAATGACTGTGAGGCAACTGTTCTTCCCCTGGGCGGCCCCCGTGCCCCCCCAGTCCCCAACATTAAAGTGGTGGGGGAAGGGTGCGCAGGGACCAGGGCGCCCTGTATAATTCAACCCATGTCTCTCAGGGAGTGAGTGGCCATCTTCAACATGTCATTTTCTTTATAGTTCTGTTGTAGAGATTGTTCATGATGTCCAGTCACTGATTTTCCACACTATCGTGGAGACAGCCCAAAGTAACTGTGGCACTACACAGAATACACAAAACAGTCATTTTCTTTAATGTCTGCAGTCTTGTCTTGAAACCAGACAGGACTGTAGCACTCCTTTTGTCCTATAGCTGTGGACTGGAAATTATTTTCCAAAATCCTTTGTCCCATATGTTTCACTTTGGACTGAGTACATTAATTCATCATCAGCAACCAGCTAATTCCTCAGGGCATTTAAATGCAGGAAATATGCTGACTGGAAGCTCTGTTCACCCCCCACTCTCTCCCCCCTCCCCCCCACCACCCAGAAGGTAATAAGGTTTTTCAGCTACTGATTGGAATTAGGTCACTTTCTGTGTATACTTATAGAAAACGTTATTTATATGTTTCCAGTAAAAGGTGCTTGAAGATTTTTTTGTGTAATATATAAATTATAACAGTGCATTTGTCTACATCATTTGAATTTCTGACTAATAGAATCATAATAAAATAGCCCTAATTCAAAGTGGTACTTCTGACATCAGGTCATGGTTCAACATAACACAGTTTCCAAATTTTCAATTTTTTTTTTTACTGTACCAGGTTTCGTGTCGCTCAAATTCCTGAGCAGAAACAGAATTTAATTGATGAAAAAATTCTGCCTGAGTTAAAGGACACTGATTCGATGGAAACTACCTGTGATGAGCAGGTGGGTCGTAAATCCCTGCTGGGCAGTATTTCGATAAAATGCCCAAAATACTCAGCCAATCAGCAAGAGGTAAGAAGAGAGAAACACTGGGGTATTTGACTTTCATGTCTGGACCAGATGTACAACTCCATCATGTCTGGGTCCATTTCTGTAATATCAACTTAGTACAGCTCTTCACCCACTTGTTCGTTAAGGGCTTGTATTGCTGTTTATTGTCCATCAGTTGCAAATAAACAAAGAACATGGATGGGGATGCAGGAGCAGGAAGAGGCCACAGCCTCTCGAGTCTGTTCCGCCATTCAGATGCATCATGCGTAATCTGTATTTTAACTCCACGTGCCTACCTTGGTTCAATAGCCCTTATTACTGTTGCCTAACAACAAGCTATCAATCTGAGATTTGACATTTTCAATTGGCCCATTCTCAACTGCTTTTTTGATGGGAGAGTCCTATATTTTCACTAGCTTTTGTGTGAAGAAGTGGATAAATTCTGAAAAGCCTAGCTCTAATTTTAAGGTTTTACCCCCTTGTCCTGGATTCCCCCACTGGTTTCTCACTATTCCCCAAGCCATCTTGTCCTCCTGACTTCCATTGGTTACGTGGGTGCTCTGGATGAGCCCCAAGAGGCATGGGTGGCTGCCATTAGCAAACAGGGGATATGCAAGCAATCTAAAGGAGTGACCTGCTTGATCTACACCACTAACCCCAGTAGACTTTCCAATGAAGGAGTTCTTCACTGAGCTTGTCCATTGCAAAAGTAGGGAGGTCATGTTGGAGTTGTATAGAACCTTGGTGAGGCCACAGCTGGGGTACTGTGTGCAGTTCTGGTCACCACATTATGGGAAGGATGTGATTGCAATTGAGGGGGTGCAGAGGAGATTCACCAGGATGTTGCCTGGGATGAAACATTTAAGTTATGAAGAGAGGTTGGATAAACTTGAGTTGTTTTTGTTGGAGCAGAGAAGACTGAGGGGTGACCTGATTAAGGTGTACAAGATTATGAGGGGCATGGACAGGTTGGATAGGGAGCAGCTGTTCCCCTTAGTTGAAGGGTCAGTCATGAGGTGACATAAGATCAAGGTGAGGGGCAGGGGTTTAGGGGGGATGTGAGGAAAAACTTTTTTACCCAGAGGGTGGTGACGGTCTGGGATGCACTGCCTGGGAGGGTGGTGGAGGCAGGTTGCCTCACATCCTTTAAAAAGTACCTGGATGAGCACTTGGCACGTCATAACATTCAAAGCTATGGGCCAAGTGCTGGTAAATGGGATTAGGTAGGTAGGTCAGGTGTTTCTCACGTGTCGGTGCAGACTCGATGGGCCGAAGGGCCTCTTCTGCACTCTGTGATTCTGTGAAATATGGCCCATTGTGGTCGTTCAGAGTCAAAATGCCTATGTTCAAAACCGTGAGACTTTACTTAACTCAGTCGAACAGTGAGTATCACAAATTGATCTGGACAGGACTGATTTGGCTTCTTAATTACCTTTGAAGGAACTGAATTAATAATTCAGCTGATTCAAGGTAGTTTGTACGTTAGCCGCACATCACACACACAGTCACAGAATTCATGAAATCACGGAATTGTTAATGCACAGAAGGAGGCCGTTCAGCCCATCATGTATGCAAGGGCTGTCCGAATGAGCAGGGACATGTTATTAATGAAAAATTAAACCTTTTATTTTATTTTTAATTTGCTTTTGGAAACCTCATTCCGCCCATGGATGAGGTTTCCAAAAAAATGCAAAGGCCGCCTGGCCTCCAACCGTTAAGTTGGACGGGCAGCGAAAAATTTAATTTAAACGATTACTTAATGGCCTTTTAATTGCCGGCAGGCGCGTTGCCGGCTCCGGTGTGTGCCCGCCAACTGAATTATCGCGCAACTGCGCGTTGATGTCGGCACACTCGGCCAACGTCAATGTGTGCCATTTCACGTTTGAGCAGGTCGGGCGCGTGCCTGCCCGCTAAGTGAAAATCTCTGCCCCATGTTACATACCGAGGGCTACTGTCACCTTGAAAGATTCAAAGATATTTTGGGAGGTGTTTCTTATTCGTTCTTTTGGATGTGAGCATTGCTGGCAAGGTCAGCATTTATTGCCAATCCCTAATTGCCCTTGAGAAGGTGTTGGTGAGCCACAGCCATGAACCGCTGCAGTCCATGTGGTGTCGAGGATTTCGACCTAGTGACCATGAAGGAACGTCGATATATTTTGAAGTCAGGATGGTTTGTGACTTGGAGGGGAACCCGCAGGTGGTGGTGTTCGCATGAGTCTGCTGCCCTTGTTCTTCTAGGAGGTAGAGGTTTGGGTTTGGAAGATGTTGTTGAAGGAGCCTTTGCAAGCTGCTGTAAGGCGAGCATCTTGTAGTTTGTACATGCTGCTGCCACTGGTAATGGAGGATGTGAATATTTAAAGTGGTGGATGGGGTCCTGATCAAGTGTGCTGCTTTGTCCTGGATGATGTTGAGCTTCTTGAGTGTTTGGAGCTGCACTCATCCAGACAAATGGAGAGCATCCCATCACGCTCTTGATTTGTGCCTTGTAGATTGTGAACAGGCTTTGTGTGCTATGTGTTGCAGGATTCCAAACCTCTGATTCGCTCTTGTAGCCACAGTATTTATATGGCTGGCTCAGTTAAGCTTCTGGTCAATGGTAACCCCCAGGATGTTGATAGCGGGAGATTCAATGATGATCAATGGAATAGTTATAAACAATCCAAACAGGGGCTCTGAACTGTCCTGTGATCATTTTTGTGTCTTCTCCCAAGTGTTATATTCAGTGTACTAAAATTGGAAATTAAGTAGTGCCCATTTGCACAATTTCCTCATTTTGGGGGGGGTGGATATTGTTCAGAAATAATGGAAATGTTAATTGGGAAGAATGTTTAAAAGAGCTGTTTAAGGGAAGTCTATGAATTAGAAGGCTCTAGGACTTAAGCATATAGGGCAACATTCTCCCCCTGTCAGTGGGGTAGTGGGGGGGGGGGGGGTGGGGGGGGGGAGCGGGCATGGGCGGGCGGGTTCCCGATTGGGGGCACGATGCCACTTTATGTGGATGGGCCAATTAAGGCCCGCCCAGCGTAACGTCCGCCAGGAAGCGCTATGCGCTCCCTGTGCGAGCGAGGGGGGCGGGGGGAGGAATTCTCTGAGCTGGGAGTGTGTTGCGAAAGAGCGCACAGGCCTCGCTGAGGCAAAGTGCTGCCTCAGGGAGATCACTGGAAGTTTTAAAAAATTTGTGGAAGTGGGGAAAAAAATTCCTGACATGTCTCCTCATGTGACATGCCAATTTCAACACTTTCATAAACATTTTAAATTTCTCATGAAACCTCATCCCACCCGTGGATGTGGTTTCATGTTTTTTCTAAAGGCTGCCTGGCCTCCCCACCTTTATTGTTCTTTTTTAAGTGGCTGTTGACAGTTTAACCTGAAAATGTAAATGACGCGGGGTGACAGCGGGATGCCCGCCCGACGTGACCCCACGTCACTTTACGCGGACCCCTGCCCCCCGCTTGCCAAACGGAAGATGCAGCCCATAGCCTCTAAAATATCATAAATAGTTAGAAGGATAGTAACAGACTTCAAGTGGGTATAAACAGAATGGTGAAATGGGCAGACACATGGCAGATGAATTTTGATGCAGAAAAGTGTTAAGTAATTCAGTTTAGCAGGGAGAAGGAGGACAAACAATATAAACTAAATGGTATAATTTTAAGTGCAGGAACATACAGACCTGGGATCTGCATGTTCACTCGTCTTTGAAGAGGGCAGGACAAGCTGAGGAGGCTGTGTACAAAAGTTTGGTGTATGGGATCTGTGGGTTTATAAATAGAGGCATAGAGTACTAAAGCAAGAAAGTTGAGCTGAACCAATTGATTAGGTTCCAGCTGGAGTATTGTGTTCAATCCTGGGCAACACTGGAGGAAGGAAGTCAAGGCTTCGGAGAGGAAACAAAGGAGATTTACTAGAATGGTAGCAGGGATGCAGGACTTCAGCTTTTATGTGGAGAGATTAGAGAAGCTGGGATTGTTCCCCTTGGAGCAGAGAAGGTTAAGTGGAGATTTGAAGGAGACGTTCAAAATTTTGAAAGGTTTTCAGAGCCCTGAATTTCACGCTCAGCATGTGCGCCAAGTCAGCAGGCCTGGAAGCGGATGTGAAATGCGCTTCCTCCTGCGATTGGCTCCCGAACATCATTTCAGGCCAATTAACAGCCAGCCAGTGTGAAACACGTGCTGAGAAAGCCTCAGCGCTGCCAAGGAGGGTGGGGGCAAGAAGAGGGCGGGCACTGACAAAAGTGAGGGTGCGGGTGGGCGCTTCTAGCGAGCTCCCTGAAGGCAGACAGCTGCTGTGGAGCTGCCTCAAGGAGCTGCAGACCTGGACAGATTAAATAACAGGAAAAAAATGCACCATACTGTGTCTTTGCAACACATTCAGGCACCTGACAGCAGAACTGCAAAAAACATCAGTCCCCAGATATCTTTTTTAATTATATTTCACCCCAGACATTTCATCCTGCCCTTGGATGAGGTTTTATTAAAAATGGGCTGCCCGCTTGCCTGTTTTGCCCGTGCGACAAGCGCAAAAACACATGGGCAACGTAAAACTGTGGACAATTGGGTTTTTAATGGCCTTAATTGGCCCTTTAATTGTCAGCGGGTGTGACTCCAACTCCTGCGTACACCCGTCAACCTCAATATTGCTCACGTGCGCGATGACGTCAGGACACACGGCCGACGCAATTTCGCACAATTTCACGTGCGTTCGGGGCAGGCACACGCTGTAAAATCAATGTAAAATTCTGGCCATAGAGTAAATAAGGAGAAAATGTTCCAAATGGCAGAAGGGTCAGTAACCAGAGGATCTAGATTTCAGGTGATTGGCAGACGCACCAGAGGTGAACAGAGGTACAAAAAGTCATGTATGTAGTGACTTTTTAGGGTCTAACATTCACTCTCTGAAAGGGTGGTGGAAGCAAATTCAGTAATAGATTTCAAAAGGGAATTGGATAAATACTTGAAGAAGAATAAGATTGTAGGGCTGTGAGGAAAGAGCAGGGACTTGAGACTAATTGGATAGCTCTTTGAAAGAGCCACACTGGCATGATGGGCAGATTGACCTCCCTCTGTGCTGTATAATTTTATGATTCTACGAGCTAAGCTAAGATTTCTGTGCAGTACTGAGGAAGTCCTTCGGATGAGACATTAATCCAGCTGCTTAGGCGACTGCTAAACGTCCCAATGACGTTATGGAAGGGAAGTAGCTGGATATCCTGGTCAAATTCAACCTGCACTAACCATGTTTTGTGGGGTCTTGTGTGCCAGTTTGTTACTTCATTAAGGAAGTGGTTTCTTAAAAGTTGCCTCTCTATGCTGTGGAAATGCTAAAGCTTTAAACTCTTGACAATACTTATCTGACCAGACAAGTATTGCGTGTCTTACTTTGTAATTTACAGTAGGTTGGGAATCATAGAAATGATTCATGCTCTGCACCTTTGTCAATGCTGACTACACATCAGATTTCATCTCCCAGCTGTTTCCCATTTCTTTTGCTATGTTTCCTCTTCAACGGTTTTGCCCTCCTGGGAAGAATTTTCCCTCCATCGGGGGGGAAATGCAGGAACGGGCGCGCCTCTGATCGGTGCCCTCGATTGGGGGCACACTGCCATTTTACATGGGCGGGCCAATTAAGGCCCGCCCATCGTGACGTCTATGCACTCCCTGTGCAGGTGGGAGGAGATTCCCTCAGCCGAGAGTGCACTCTTTCGCGCATGCACGCGGAAGAGCGCTCTCATCTCCCTGAGGCTAAGTGCTGCCTCAGGGAGATCGGCTCCAAATTTTAAAATGTTAAAGAGACAAAAACAAAATTTCCCTGGCATGCCCTCTCATGTGACACTGTTACATGAGTTGGGACATGCCCATCACTTTTAGTGAAACCTTTATTAAATATTTAAAAACCCTCATGAAACCTCATCCTGCCCGTGGATGAGGTTTCATGCTTTTTCTGAAGCCCGCCAGGGCTCCCGGCCTACCCGCCAACCCTAAGGTTGGATGGGCAGGTCAATTAATTACATTAAGTACTTTTTAAATGGCCTCAACAGGCCGTTGACAGGTCGGCGGGCGCACAGCTGATTCGGCTGCGCCCCCGCCAACCTGAAAATGGAAATGATGCGGGGTGACAGCGGGATGCCCGCCCGACGTGACCCCACGTCACTTTACGCGGACCCCTGCCCCCCGCTTGCCAAACGGAAGATGCAGCCCATAGCCTCTAAAATATCATAAATAGTTAGAAGGATAGTAACAGACTTCAAGTGGGTATAAACAGAATGGTGAAATGGGCAGACACATGGCAGATGAATTTTGATGCAGAGAAGTGTTAAGTAATTCAGTTTAGCAGGGAGAAGGAGGACAAACAATATAAACTAAATGGTATAATTTTAAGTGCAGGAACATACAGACCTGGGATCTGCATGTTCACTCGTCTTTGAAGAGGGCAGGACAAGCTGAGGAGGCTGTGTACAAAAGTTTGGTGTATGGGATCTGTGGGTTTATAAATAGAGGCATAGAGTACTAAAGCAAGAAAGTTGAGCTGAACCAATTGATTAGGTTCCAGCTGGAGTATTGTGTTCAATCCTGGGCAACACTGGAGGAAGGAAGTCAAGGCTTCGGAGAGGAAACAAAGGAGATTTACTAGAATGGTAGCAGGGATGCAGGACTTCAGCTTTTATGTGGAGAGATTAGAGAAGCTGGGATTGTTCCCCTTGGAGCAGAGAAGGTTAAGTGGAGATTTGAAGGAGACGTTCAAAATTTTGAAAGGTTTTCAGAGCCCTGAATTTCACGCTCAGCATGTGCGCCAAGTCAGCAGGCCTGGAAGCGGATGTGAAATGCGCTTCCTCCTGCGATTGGCTCCCGAACATCATTTCAGGCCAATTAACAGCCAGCCAGTGTGAAACACGTGCTGAGAAAGCCTCAGCGCTGCCAAGGAGGGTGGGGGCAAGAAGAGGGCGGGCACTGACAAAAGTGAGGGTGCGGGTGGGCGCTTCTAGCGAGCTCCCTGAAGGCAGACAGCTGCTGTGGAGCTGCCTCAAGGAGCTGCAGACCTGGACAGATTAAATAACAGGAAAAAAATGCACCATACTGTGTCTTTGCAACACATTCAGGCACCTGACAGCAGAACTGCAAAAAACATCAGTCCCCAGATATCTTTTTTAATTATATTTCACCCCAGACATTTCATCCTGCCCTTGGATGAGGTTTTATTAAAAATGGGCTGCCCGCTTGCCTGTTTTGCCCGTGCGACAAGCGCAAAAACACATGGGCAACGTAAAACTGTGGACAATTGGGTTTTTAATGGCCTTAATTGGCCCTTTAATTGTCAGCGGGTGTGACTCCAACTCCTGCGTACACCCGTCAACCTCAATATTGCTCACGTGCGCGATGACGTCAGGACACACGGCCGACGCAATTTCGCACAATTTCACGTGCGTTCGGGGCAGGCACACGCTGTAAAATCAATGTAAAATTCTGGCCATAGAGTAAATAAGGAGAAAATGTTCCAAATGGCAGAAGGGTCAGTAACCAGAGGATCTAGATTTCAGGTGATTGGCAGACGCACCAGAGGTGACCAGAGGTACAAAAAGTCATGTATGTAGTGACTTTTTAGGGTCTAACATTCACTCTCTGAAAGGGTGGTGGAAGCAAATTCAGTAATAGATTTCAAAAGGGAATTGGATAAATACTTGAAGAAGAATAAGATTGTAGGGCTGTGAGGAAAGAGCAGGGACTTGAGACTAATTGGATAGCTCTTTGAAAGAGCCACACTGGCATGATGGGCAGATTGACCTCCCTCTGTGCTGTATAATTTTATGATTCTACGAGCTAAGCTAAGATTTCTGTGCAGTACTGAGGAAGTCCTTCGGATGAGACATTAATCCAGCTGCTTAGGCGACTGCTAAACGTCCCAATGATGTTATGGAAGGGAAGTAGCTGGATATCCTGGTCAAATTCAACCTGCACTAACCATGTTTTGTGGGGTCTTGTGTGCCAGTTTGTTACTTCATTAAGGAAGTGGTTTCTTAAAAGTTGCCTCTCTATGCTGTGGAAATGCTAAAGCTTTAAACTCTTGACAATACTTATCTGACCAGACAAGTATTGCGTGTCTTACTTTGTAATTTACAGTAGGTTGGGAATCATAGAAATGATTCATGCTCTGCACCTTTGTCAATGCTGTCTACACATCAGATTTCATCTCCCAGCTGTTTCCCATTTCTTTTGCTATGTTTCCTCTTCAACGGTTTTGCCCTCCTGGGAAGAATTTTCCCTCCATCGGGGGGGAAATGCAGGAACGGGCGTGCCTCTGATCGGTGCCCTCGATTGGGTCACACTGCCATTTTACATGGGCGGGCCAATTAAGGCCTGCCCATCGTGACGTCCACCAGGAAACTCTATGCACTCCCTGTGCAGGTGGGAGGAGATTCCCTCAGCCGAGAGTGCACTCTTTCGCGCATGCACGCGGAAGAGCGCTCTCATCTCCCTGAGGCTAAGTGCTGCCTCAGGGAGATCGGCTCCAAATTTTAAAATGTTAAAGAGACAAAAACAAAATTTCCCTGGCATGCCCCCTCATGTGACACTGTTACATGAGTTGGGACATGCCCATCACTTTTAGTGAAACCTTTATTAAATATTTAAAAACCCTCATGAAACCTCATCCTGCCCGTGGATGAGGTTTCATGCTTTTTCTGAAGCCCGCCAGGGCTCCCGGCCTACCCGCCAACCCTAAGGTTGGATGGGCAGGTCCATTAATTACATTAAGTACTTTTTAAATGGCCTCAACAGGCCGTTGACAGGTCGGCGGGCGCACAGCTGATTCGGCTGCGCCCCCGCCAACCTGAAAATGGAAATGATGCGGGGTGACGTCAGGGGTTCTGCCCGTCATCCCGCATCATTTTATGCGTCGGTGAGCGGGCCCCGCCCCCACTCGCCGACCTGAAGATCCTGACCATGAACTTTGCAATTGATTCAGCTCTAGTGGCCAATGGTGGTAATGCATCCTATATTCTAATAAACCTTTGCATAAAAATTTGCCAAACTGCGGACAATTAGGGATGAGCAACAAATGCTGGCCTAGCCAGAGACGCCCACAACCTGTGAAAGAATAAAATAAGCTTGAACTAATTGGGCTGGCTTTTCCCCACTTAGTTCATAATCTGACCAACGTCAGCTTCAATTCCAGGTCGGGAACCCAGAAGTGGCTGTGACGAGACATGGCTTGTGATGTTCCTAGAGGCAATCAACTAAGAAACTGCCTCCAGGAGCCCCATCCAATTAAGGATGGCAGCTGGATTAAGGAAGCAGGAGACCAAATGAGGGGGCCTGCAGCGATGTCTGGCCAGCAGCCCCATCAGGAAAGGTGGGCGCTGGTGAGACAGGTAGGAAACCTTGAGAGCACATCTGGTTTGTTCTGAAGATGCCCATAGCAGGTAAGGCCATTGGTGTGGAGAGGAAAATCTTCCACGTCCGGTTTTGGCCTTGTGTCTTGGTGGCAACTTTATTGAGATATGGAGCCACCAGCTCTGACGACTAGGAGGCCGCTTCTAGAGAGCTGGTGGGCTTTGCACACAGCTGGGGTGGGGAGGCAGGGGTGGGTTGCAAGACGGGAAGATCTATTCTCTATCAGAAAATGGCCTCAAATTGGGCCCTTAAGTGGCGTAATTGTTTGTCTCACTGGAGTGGGCTGCCAAATTTCTTCCCTTCCCAATGTGGGAAGCTCCTCCAGAGGCAGGAATGTGTGGTGAGGGAGCCATCCTGACGTGACTCCACCCTATTTTCCCGGCTGTCCCGCTTCCAACCCCATCTACGTGCGGAAATTCAGCCCGCGTCTGGAATTCTAGTGCAGTAATGTAATCACTACAGCATCATCATATCCAAATTGATAGAAAGGACATTGCTTTTCCAGGCTGAATATCATTTTGCAGACTGGTTTCAACTATTCAACCATTGCCAGCATTAGTCTTGAGCCATGAACATGAAAAGAAAAACACAGAGAAATCTATTATTTATGTCCAGCGGGATATGAAGATAATTTCTAAACTAAACATTCATAGCACGGACGCAGAATCTTTGCAGTCTTTTGAAAATGTCAGGTCTCTTAAAGGAAGTAGCAAGTCAGCGCTGAAGTCATTATTACTTTTGTTCTAAAGCTTGCTTGTTTCTCCATTTAATTTCTAGCACTGGGTGTCCGTTATTTTCTTATCCCCTTGAGCAAAGAGTTCCATGATCAATTTTTAGGCCTCGTGAACTCCTGAGGACATTTTATTTGAGTAGATTGTATAATCCTAGATTGTATCCAATGATTGCTATCCCACCCGCCCACCCAGCAGTTTCCATTACTTTAATGAAACTGATGTAAAATTGAATGCTTATCACGGTAATTGCTGTTGGTTTATAGCTCTGGGAAGTAAACAGAAGATGTCACGGAAATTCAAATGGCCCAAATTAGAGGAGCTAAGGGATCAAAAACAGATTGAGGTTGGCGAAATTATTGACCAGTTGTGGAATGCACCAGCTCTCAAATTGCCTAGCCATCCTGAAATTCCAAGTAGATAAACAAAAAACAGAATTTGATGAGTTTTGTCATCGTAAAATAGCATGATTTAAATAAATGGAAAGGTATTAACGATGAAATGAATGACTTCAATTGTGGAGCTTAGACGCTGTCTTATTAAATTACGCTGCTTAACATATTTATTATGCATATGCATTCAAGGCAAGTGGGTCCTTTCTATCTACTCACATGCCTATCCTTCCACTTTCATTTAACTGTAGTCGATGGGCTCAGGCAAGTTTTTAAGTTGAGAATTGAGGGCCAGGAAAATCCCGTGAGAGAGCAGTGTGTCAGTTTGCAGGCATTTTCCCACCTCCAAGCCATTTTCAAGGAGGCCGGGTCAAGGGGCAATAGTTACCTGCCAACAAGTAGCTAATTTAAGCGTTTACCCATGCCAACTGAAAGTTTCTAGTCGGCAGACAGGCCACTCAATTTAGCCAAAACATGGCCAGCAAAGGGAGGAATCCTTCAGAAGCAGACCCAGTAGTCCTAACTCTCCCAAATATTTTAAAATCACTTCCCCCCTCCCACCACTCCCCACCCTGTTGCCAGTACAGGAAGATGGCTACAGCTGCAACTGCAGGCCACTCTGTTGGGGGGGAGTTCACCCTCCACGAGGGAAGTCTGGCAGTCGTGGCCATTTTTATTTACAATATTTTTGAAGGTGCTGAAAGGGTGCCTCCATCTTGAGACACCCTCTCTCCCCCAGCAGCAGGCTGCCGCTCTCATTTTGGCACCCCACGTTGGGAGGCCGCTCACCATCATTAATTAGATGGCGAGCGTAGCCTCTAACCATTAGTTGGCTGTTCCTTGGAAAAGCATGTCAGGTGACTGTTTCTGACGCAGACTGTAGTCGGGACCTGCATTTGATACCAGCATACCTGACCCCAAAACAAAAATCCTTCCTGAGGAATTACTCCTGAGAGAAAGTGATGTGAAAGTACAGATTTCTTTGAATACTGATGAGGATGCTGAGGCGCGTTCTGGCACTTTCAAAACTGCACTTCATGCATACGCTTCGACAATTTGTTGTAGATGTGCACTATAAGGACAATAGGACATTGCAGGTCTTTGCAGAAGGATGGCTACTTTTAGTGTGAAGATTTAGTAAATGTAGTTTCCTGAATAATAGAGTTTTCACTCCGAACTCTTTCTCTGAAAAAGCAATTTGTTACTTAAAGCCCACACACGCTGTTATCATTTTCTGTTAAGAGAGGTGCTTTTGTCAGAGTCTGGAAATCTTTAAGGATATTTAAGCCATCCTTCTGAAGTGGGAAACCATGATTAAAGATTACTTAATCCTCAGTACATTGTCTTATTTTTTAAAAATAAGCTGCAACAAATCCTGTTTTTGTTCCAACATGGGACCTTTCATTATAGACTGAGGAATTAAAGCAATTAGTTGACTGTAAAATGTGTTCTCCCATAATAATTATCCAAAGTGTAAGGAGTAACTGGAAATAGGTTTGTGTGTGACTTTGAGCCTAGCAATTCTCCCTCGATGCTGCAATCTTTGGAATTCCAACCTGCAGTAACTTTAACCCCAAATTAAGTTATTGATACCTCAAGATGGTCAAATATTCAAAAATGGTCAGTTGTAAAGTTATCAATGACTTCTGTTTACCATTACATTTAGGTAGAGTATCTAGGGGAGGTCTTGTGGTGCAGTGGTAGCGTCCCTATCTCTGGGCTAGAAGGCCCTAGTTCAAGCCCCACTTGAGGGCTGTGGGATGTGTGTTCATAATGCGGCTAAACAGTTTGAATATCAGCCTGTAAATCCTTCCAGTATGCCTGACAGCAAGTGGTGAGAGTCATAGAGTTTCCTGGTCAGCCATACTGCAGAAGGCAACAGTAAACCACTGCAGTACTTTGCCAAGCATAATCATGGACTAATCCAATGGAAGTCCATGGTGGCCAGTGCCTGAAGGAGGAGAGTACCTAGAGGAAAGGAAAATGTGGTGAAAAGGGGTTATATTTATGGATTTTTACACAAATAAATGTGACTCCACACTGGGTTTGATGGAAATACACAACAAGTTGTGGCAGGAAGTTACACAGGTTCAATTCAAAAGACAGAAATAGCAATCTCCACAGCTTTAACAGACAACTGGTCTAACCCCACCTCAGAATGGCAATTTAAAGAGGTTCTGATCCCTGAAACGGAGATAATAAACCACTAAGGTACATATCACAGTCTAAAAGAAATGTTGTCTATCACCTCTCAAGATGTCATTTATCTCTTTTAAATAGGTTGGTGACTGAGTTTGTTGAAGGTCATGAGGAGATCCACAAGTTACTCACGGCATGGGTTAAAGGAAAGGTGAGAAGTCCAGTTTGAAGATCAAAGGAAAAAAAAAAAAATCCTTCTCCCAAATATTCAAGATTATCTGTGGCAAAATAAGAAGTAGAGTCGACCTGAATGCAGACTGGGAAATTGCATTAAGCCCAGTGCGAAGATGAACAAAATTAATTTTTAAAGTTGAATCTCAAAGGGCAAGCCCTGTTGATAGCTGAAAAATGCTTCCTCTGAAACTCTGTACCCTGTTAGTTTACATTCTGTTGTATGTTGTTATAAACTCTTAATCTGTTCTTTGGGGAAAAAAAAGCTGCAATCTGAAAACTGTACTCAAAAGCTATGGTTTATCGGCTTACTGTCCCTTATTGAGACAGACTTTTACATAGCTTGGAAGGTGCACTTGTTCGACAAAGCTGCATATTCTCTTGTTGCACTTCTTAAAAACCGTTCATTTGGAGGTCAACCAGAGCCCTCTTGTGGAACTGAATCAAGAAACCTCCTATATTGGTGCCCTATTATACTATTGAGCCATGAAAAGTGAATTAAGACAGGGCTCGCTATTTTTATGACCTACAAACAATAATGACAGCAACGAGAAACTACAGAAATTGGAGTAAATTCTCGTATTTTTTTTAATATATTTTAATTAGGCAACAAGCACAGGCGATAGGCAGACAGTCTTGAACTTTCAGAGTAAAAGTTCAACCCATGATTAATCGGAAAGTCAACATTGACTCATTGCTGTAGTTTTTTTTCAAAGAAGAACAATTTTTGAAACCATCTCTAAGTTTGACATAATCCATAGAATAAGTAAGGTGGATACTGTCTCTTTTAAAGCTGAACTTTTCTTAGATACTGTGGCGAACTCAGTCAGGTTAACCCGACATGTGCACGGTTTTAAAGTATTAAAGTCAATACCAGCACTTTTAGGAAAACAAAAAAGAAATCTTCTAAAGTGGTCAAAATGGATACTACAACTTTCTCTACTTCCCAATTTCTCTGCAAACTGTATTGTTGTAAAAGGGTTTTAGTATGTCAGAAGCAATAATGTACCTTTTTAAGTGTATAATGAAAAAATGCATTGTAGCTACCTCCACAAGTAGATTGTAGCTATGTAGCCATACCTCAGATCTCATTGTTCCCTCTTTTTAAAATGGAGGGGCGTTTAATGATTTTCAACTTGGAATTTCTTGTGTATTAACAGCACACACTTCTTCACTAACTCACGAATAGTTGTCAGAGTGCGACTTCTGTTAAGTGGTACAACAGCTGTGTTACCTCATCCAGGAACTGGCATTTCACAAAGTGCGGATCTGCAATCTGTTTAAACATGTAGAAAAAATTGGCATTGAATTCGTTTTGTCTTCACTGCAAATGCCACCTTGTAGGAAGGGGAAAAGTAGGCCGTGTGTCTTTTCTAACTGGTAGAGGAGCATGTGTGCGCATTGCCTATAATGGCAGTCGTAATCTTTTGGGTTATCACTATTAATGTCGTTGTGTATATTGAAGACACTAACCAGATGGAGCGAAACCTTGCTGGGGCAAGTTGACATGAAATGTTTGCTTGCTTCGTATGTGTTGTGAAGATCCATCAGCTGGAAGGTTCATTCCCCAGCCTCATGCACAGAAGAGCAGTCCATGAGGTAACACCCAGAGTTGGAATGATCTTGATGTATTGTTTCATTAGCATGCGACTCCATGTCTGACATAAGGAGGTTCCAGCCAGAAATGCAGACATTCCTGCCTAACATGAGCCTTGAGCTGTGAAGAGATAATTGTGATGGCTACATCACCAGCCCAAAACAGGAATTATGGCACAAACCAACTATTAAAAGTAGAATTGTACAATATTATAGCCCTGAATCACTGGAAGTGGAATTGGGTAGATCCCACAGCACTTAAGCGGGATTGTTTCCACTGATTCTGGGCAGTCGTGTTGAGGCAAATGTAACAATTCATTCTTAAAAGAAAATTCTGTTTTTATTATAATGGTAACTATAGTGTGAAATGCTGTCAAATGTCCTTATGAAACTTGAGAACAATAAAAATTGACCCACAGTGTCCAGTAAGGATGGTTGCGTCTGACTTGCATGGCATTTTCTAACCATCTTTTAGATTTATAAGTAGGTCAAAGGTTTAGGGGAAGCACAGATGTTTCAAGGATTGAGCATTTTTTATATGTAATAAATTTAGTCGACTGAATAATCAGTTAGACAACTCAAGTATTTCTGAAAGCTGTATTATATTATATCCCAGTACTACCATCAATAGCAACCTGGGCTCCAATGGCAGTATCTTCTAATACGGCTTCTGCTGCCTAAGCCGTGGAGAACTAGCTCAGAGGCGGAGGGGGGGGGGTTGGTTTCTCGATGCAGCTTTGCTAGTTCAGCCCCTGCAGTGCCAGCTGTTGTTTTCTCTAGGCACTGGGTAGGCATGCCCTCAGTCCATCTGTGGCACTGGGTAGGCATGCCCTCAGTCCATCTGTGGCACTGGGTAGGCATGCCCTCAGTCCATCTGTGCTAGTCATAGTTTTTAAGCTGTGTTTCTCTGTAGCCATCAGTGTTGTGGATTCTGTCCTGCAATCTAGCTGGAGTGGCATCTACAGCAGAGAGCCCCAGCATATTACAGAACTAGTCCTACAATTTCACATACCCAGTAAAGATGGGATTGAAAGCCATGACTTCTACATTGGAGATTCTACAAAGACCACTGACCAGAGCTCATTAAAAGTAATTAGCTTGGCTCTGGGCAAACCTAAAAGACTGGGCCAAGCACTCTTTTTTACTAACTGCAGACTAGCGTTGAGAAAAGATTAATCCATTTTTAAAAATCCATTCAAGTCAGATTGAAAGATCATCATTAATATGCTTATCTGAATATTTAAAGAGGGGATCTGTCAGGTGTAACACCATAATGCAACTCCTGAAACTCCTGATTCTATCTCCCTTAGCAAAACCAGTTTACAGCATTTTAGTTCTGGGTGAAAATTAGTTTACATATTGCTGCTTTTTACATTTGTTTTGATTATTTTACTGTTTAATTTATTCCTCGTCTTGTATCTTTATTTGGATTTTCTGTAAAGTATCGACAAGTATAAGTGAATGCACTGATTAAAAACTATCCTTGTGTCATGTGTTGTATTTATTTGTGATTGGTTCGGTTGCAGAATTTTTATTGTATTGTTCTTCCAATAAACTAAAGTTTCTCACTCAGTCACATGGTGATTAGTATAACAGCAAAATACTGCAGATGTTGGAAATCTGAAGTGAAGACAAAAAGTGCATGTAATAAAAACAGAATGTGCTAGAAATACTCAACAGGACTGGCAGTATCTGTGGAGAGAGAAACAATTAACATTTTGAGTCAAATATGACTCTTCTTCAGTTCTTCTGTTTCTTTCTCCACAGATGCTGCCAGTCCCGCTGAGTATTTCTAGCACATTCTGTTTTTATTATGTGGTGATTAATGTTGTGCTTAAGTTTTTTTCTAACAAGGTGTTATGAAGTCCTTTCTCCACCTGGGTTTGTTCAATGTGATCGGTTGTGAATTTAGTCTGAGTTAAAATGTTAACAACTAAATACAGGTATTTTTTACTTCATTTATTCATTCAGTCAGTGCTGGATTGAATTTGTCTAACTTAAGGTCAGAGGCTAGGAATCCTGCAGTGAGTAACTCACCTCCTGAGTCCCCAAAGCCTGTCCACCATCTACAAGACACAAGTCAGGAGTGTGATGGAATGCTCCCCACTTGCCTGGATGAGTGCAGCTCTAACAACACTCAAGAAGCTTGACACCATCCAGGCCAAAGCAGCCCGCTTGATTGGCACCTCATCCACAAACATTCACTCCCTCCACCACTGACACACAGTAGCAGCAGTATGTACTATCTACAAGATGCACTGCAGGAATGCACCAAGACAGCACCTTCCAAACCCATTACCACTACCGTCTAGAAGGACAAGGGCAGCAGGTACATGGGAACACCACCACCTGGAAGTTCCCTTCCAAGCCACACACCATCCTGGCTTGGAAATATATCAGCGTTCCTTCACTGTCGCATAGTCAAAATCCTGGAACTCCCTCTCTAACAGCACTGTGGGTGTACCTACACCACGTGGGCTGCAGCAGTTCAAGAAGGCAGCTCACCACCACCTTCTCAAGGGCAATTAGGGATGGGCAATAAATGCTGGCCCAGCCAGCGAAGCCCACATCCCATGAATGAATAATAAATACCTGGGACACCATTTTTTTGCAGAAAAAACAAAATCACATCAGAACTTTTTATACTTTCAAAATTACAGTACTAATATAAGGTCATCGGTTGCAAACAGATTCATGACGTCACTAGGAAACTCAACAGCTCATGGTGCAGCTCCCTTCAAGTCAAACAATTGCCTTTCTGAACAGAGGAGAAATAGGTAGTGCAGGCCTACCCTAAACTAAGGAATAGCTTGATTTAAATGTCGGATTGCCACTGTCCACCTCCTCTCCCTCCCTATCATTTACCGTTTACCCCATGGTCACTTGATCCACCAATGAACTATTGCTGTTTGTCAATGACCTTTGTGGACTGTTTCTCTCCAAGATAACTTTCTACAAATTTGACCCATCACGACATTGCCACCAGATCAATCATCGGAAGATCATGGGCGCTAGGAGGATTCACTCTGTGAGAATGAGGGAGATTTCCATAGTCAGATGGGAAGCAGTTGGGCTAAAGCACCTGAGGATCATTGTTCATCCCAGGGCCCTGTCTAAATTATCCAGAGTAAACTACCCACCCAGTTATTTGGAGAGGCATTCAACATTGGTACCAATAGCAAAAATGATTGAGATATTAAACAGGGATAGTATGCAGCACTAGAACTGGTTCACTGCTTAAAACTTACAAATCCTACGTCTTTATGATTTGGTTACAACTGACATCAAAGAGTTTGGTCATACATCAATCACTTATTTTTTTCCAATTTGTACTGCAGAGAAGTTATAGAGGTTTTAAAATTACCCTCAGAATGGCTGGGAACATAAACATTCCTGGCACTTGCGGAAGCTTAAACTGGTAGTACCGAGAGATGTGATTGGATTAAACCAAACTGATGTGCCCACGGAACAAGCTTCAAACAACAGGGTTACCCAACCAAACTTAACGTTCCATGTGTTCTGATGTAAATTTGCTGCTTTGGGAAAGCCTAAGAAACCTGGCTGACCCTGTACTATTTGTACCTTACTTAAAATAGAAAATTGGAATAACCTCTTGAGGGTTGGGAAAAACAAACATTTTTAAAGGCGTGGTGCCACTCCCCATACCATTCTGAACAGTCTTTTACTGTTGAACTGAAAAGACGTCTGTAATATCATATCATCCTGAAGAGGATGAAGGAGGAACTGTAATGTTTCCTTGATTTTGTTCATAGTTTTTAATTAAATATTCTTTAGAGCTATATGTTTGACTGTTACATACTTTCACATTGCACCTTTTCAAAATATGGAAGGTTGATTGATGTAAAGCCAACAGTTGAATTATAGATAGTGTAACAGTAAAGATAAAATTGGCTGTGAATTCCGACAGAACTGCAAACTTTTGATACTTTTCCAAGTGAGTCATTGTTTTGTTTCCTCTTTTTTTTCTCCCACGTAAATTTACAAGTGCCTCCTGACTTAGCTATCTTACTCAGCGGTGGTCAGGCACCGTGGCTAGTGAGGTATCCTCGCAGCAGCATCAACAAGAATAACGCATTATGGCTAATACTCTGTTGGATGAAAGACATCCATTTCTGAGCCTTAGAACCAAAAACATCAATCACTTCTTCCTTTTCTTGCTCACTCCACTCATTCTTTGTGGATCACCCTGCTACTCTCGTTGACCGAATCTTCCACATTTCCCAAAAAGTCGGCTCTTTAATTGTCACAGGAATGAAATTCTCACAGCATTATTTCATCCTTTCGTGCATTTCTGAGCTCTTTATAGCCTTCTAACACCATCTGAAGCAGTTCTTAGGTTATTATTTAGTACGGACAACCATTCTAGGCACCTCTTAGCAGGTATTAATGTGCCTCACAGCCAGTTCAGCGCTTGCATGCAAATGGACATCAAGAAAAGTTGGACAATAGAAACCAAGTGATGGTTTAACTTTTTGACACCAGAAGCTGGTATGTAAAATGAGCTTAAAACACCTACCTCAATACTATTGGGGCTGAATTGTGAACAATTCTTTCAATTTTGTCATAGAATGCCACATTAAAACATTATTAAAGAAAAAAAAACAATAACAAGCCACCTGCTAATTATGAATGAAGAGAGCCCATTTGGCCCATTTTAATTGATCTATCCAGAGAGATATTAATGCTTCTCCAAGCCCTTAACTGCACCCAGTTCTATCAAATGATTTTTGGGATTGTGCCTCCACAGTCCTGGCTGGAAAACACATTGAACACTCTCTTTGTGAAATAGAATTTCCTGATACCAGCTCTAAAACTACCTTGTACTGACTTGAACCATTATCCTTTAGGTTTACTCCTGCAATTAAATTCAAAATAAATGTCTAGGGGCAATTAACAAGAAAATGAACACCCGTAAGATTGCCTCTCAGGTATATCCTTTGCAGGCTGAAAAACTGAAGGGGTAGATTTTTATCTTGTGGACTGGGCATAAAGCTGACAAGGTGGAACAGCCACCCGGCAGAAATGTGTGATGGGCCTTGCAGTGTGTTACTGTCCTAAGAGCTCTGCAATCTACTCTCAATGCATAGTAAGATCTTCATTTCAATCTGTTAACCTGAGCCTCCCATTGGGAAGATGAGAGTGATGATTGCCAAGCAACTATGTGGATGCCAGGATGCTGTTGCCTGTCTTGGCCCAACTTTTTTTTGATTTTAAAGTTTAAAAATCTATCACTTCATTCCTCTTAGCCTGAAGGCAGTGATTCCCACTGCAGAACAATCCTATCCTTCACCTGCTCCAAATCCCATTCACCCATCACCACGGTGTTCACTGACCTACATTCTGGTGAAGCAAGGCCTCGAAATTAAAATTCTTATCCCCGTTTTCAAAATCCCTCCATGGCCTCACCCATCCATTTCTCATTGACCCCCCTCCAGCCTACGACCACCTGAAATCTCTGCTTTCTGCTAGTACACATCCTTGTTTTTTGTTCCTCCACCATTGGCAGCCATGCATTCAGCAGCTTAGGCTCTAAGCTCTGGGATGTCCTTCCTAAAACTATTCTACCTCTCAGGGCTGATTTTTATCCATAGAGGCAGGAAACAGGAGCCAGGTTTGTTTTCAGGTCAGAAACCTGCCTCCGGTTGGAAACCGATTAAAGTTATGATTTTTGGATGGGTGGGGGGAGCCAGACGGGTTTCCTGCCCAGAGAGCCAGTGGGGATGGGAATGGAGGTGAGTCAGATGAAATGTGGGACTCATTTAGACACCCCACGGCAGCCATCATTCGGACTGCTGGTTGTCCTGAGGGAAATGATCTGCAGTTTGTGCCAAAGCCTTCCGCTTCACCAGAGGGAAGTGAGATATCACAGGGAAGCTGGAGGCCTGGCACCTGGGGCAGGGCAGACCCACGCTTCACGGATGCCAACCTGGATCTAACGTTTGAGGCGTGAGGGAGAAGAGGGAGGCCTTCGACATGCATCAGGGGCACTTCTCTATTCAGCGTCATCTCCCTTTGCCTCCCCTTCTCCTGCCTCCCATTCCTCCCCTGATGGGTTGTCCACTTCAGGACCTCACCATCCTCAAGCTCCACAACTCTCCAAAGCGCCATATTATGGAGAATGTAGCACACCACCACCAGTGAGCAGGACCCTTGCAGGACAGTATTGGAGGCCACCACTCATTCAGTCCAGGCACAGGAATTGCACCTTCAGAAGCCTGAGGGCCGTCCCAACAGTTGTTTGGCTAGCAGGTAGTATTAGTTGTAGAACCTCTGTTCCTCTGTCTGGGGCTCCCATAGAGGGGTCAATAGTCATCTTTTCAGGGGTTCCCCTGACCCCTCAGATCCTTTGCGGGTTGGAGTGAAGATCTGAGACAGCCTGGACTAGTGGAGAATGAAGAAGTCATGACAGCTGCCAGGAAAGCGAGCTCGTGTATGGGGGAGGCTCTTTTTAAAAATTCTTTCACGGGACTTGGGCGTTGCTGGCTAGGTCAGCATTTATTGCCCATCCCTAATTGCCCTTGAGAAGGTGGTGATGAGCAGCCTTCTTGAAGCGCTGCAGTCTATGTGGTGGAAATGCACCCACAGTGCTGTTCTCGCTCAAGGCAGTCGGGTGTTGAGAGAGGCATGGCTGCCTTTCCTGATGATGGATCTCACTGGCCGGTTACTTAATGCTTTGATGATCATATGGGGAAAATTGATGATGCCCTGCGCCTGGGAGAATCTAGCAATAGTGACAAAACTAAAGCCCACTGTCTTGCAAGGTCATGTCCATCATTAAATATCCAGCTCTGGCAAAGAGGGCATCAGTGACCAGCAAGATGCAGTGATGGGCAGCCTTTTGCGAGAGATCACTAAGGTCCACAACTGATCCTTGGAAGGACCCAGAAGCAAAAAACTCCAAGGCCACAGTGATTTTGACAGCTCCCAGCAGGGCAGGGCGATCACTGCTGCAAAGTGTGAGGTATTTGGTGACAAGGGCACAAACATCTGGCCATCTGCCTGGACAGTCAGAGTTTCTACAGCACTGGTTCTGGTCATCTCCAGGTAGCAGTAGATCCTGTGCAGACGATTGGCCTCTGTGTCCTTCCTGCCCCTCTTTCCTCTCCTGTGCTTTCCTGATGCCTGGGATTCTACCATTCCTGTGGAGGATATTGCCATCTCCATGAGGTCCAATATCAGACAGCCGTGCCTCCATAACAATCGTGCCCTCATTGCCAATTGGAGCCCTTCTGGGCTGGTGGCCATCCAATTGTCCTTTGCAGCTTTGCAGCCTTCTCTTCTGCCCTCTGATGCCAAGGCGTGCCAACCTCACATAAAACCCAGACGCTTATTGCCTGCTCTCCCTGACACCTGTGCAGCACCAAAGGAACCCCCTTACCATGTTTCCAGATCCCCTTTTGCCCTGCTGACCCCTCTAAGGGGCTGGAGTAATACCCAGTGGCAACCATAGCTAGCTCCCAACTCTTTAGCCGCCTCCCTTCAGCTGGTCAGTTTTTTGAAGGCCCGTTAAAGGTTTGACAAGTATTCAACCAACTTTTAAACGTTTTTAATTGGCTTCAATTGGGAGGAGAGAGGGATTCCTGTCCCATCCTCCCCCGCTCCTGGTGATTATTGCAGGCGCTGGGATCAGAGTCTTGAAATTGACAAGCCACCTGGCACCTGTATTTTTGGGTGCCACCCCCACCCACCTCCATTCCCAACTTCAGTAGTTGGAGGGGGGTGGGTGTGCAAAAATTAAGCTCCTTACCTCCGTCCTCCTTCAAGATGCTCCTTAGAAGCTACCATCTGGTGAGCAAGCTTTTGGTCACCTGTCTTAAAGTCTTCCTCTATGGCTCAGTGTCATTTTGTTTTGATAGCATTAAAGTTCTTATATAAATGCAAGAGCCCAATATTTACTGCAGCAGGCTGCATAAGCCAGAGGAGGAGTTTCGGGCAGAAACCTGGAAGATGCTGCAGTGTATTCTCTCTCCATGATGTGTCTTTTTTTAAAAACAGGGTCCTCACCTGGAAGTCAGACTGATTGACAGGTTTGGTTGCCAATTGGATAGGGAGCATGCTGAAGGAGGTCACAGGAGCAGGAGCAGGCAAAGAACCTGGAGGGTGGTGGGGTCATTGGATGGTCTCTGGATCCTGAATCGGGGTGGGGGATCTTTGGATGGGAAGGGAATTGGATGATGGGGAAGGAAGATAAGCTTGATGGACTAGGGGCCATGTACTCGTGCTCCTCTTGGCCCATAAGCTGTGCTGAAAAAGCACTTAGCTTTTCCCCAACGCTGACCTCAGCTTTCTTTAGCTGCATGGTCTCCAGAGGCCTGGAAAACCAGGTCGGCCAGGATTAAACCCGTAAGAGAGGCTATACATGAGGCTCCCAACTTCACTATAATATTTAATAGCCAATACACCTCCTGTAAACTCGGTAGTGGGCATTTTGGAGGTGGATTGGGGTTGAGTTTGAGTTTTGGAATATTTACATATCGCCCACTCCCAATCCACCCATTTCTGAATGATAAAATTACCTCAAGTTGCTGTTAAGACCCTATACAGTGAGATTTGACAAGTTAATTTATCACTGGGGGGAAAACCACAGCCAAATACAGCCTTATCTGGTGTCCCTAAAACACGACTGCCACTGAGCAGCAGTCAGGCACAGGTATCCTAGATGATACTTACTCCTAGTTAGTTCAGGGTCATTTGGCTGAGATTAGTTTGCACAGCACAGGCCAGAGATCACATTGGATCCATCCCAATTGCTGTGGCTCAGCATTACACACGTGTGGCAACTTTACCCACTACACAATCAACAAGTTGCTGAGTTTTGCTGTCATTAATGCCTTCAGGTATAAATTGCCTTACTTGTACCACCTGAATCATGAGGAGCTAACCACAAACATATTGTAACAGCAAACTGTTTAAATCATTTATTCAAAAAAATTAGCAATGCTAATAGCTTGTGACACATACTGGGCCATGAAATACAGGAAATTAAATGTTATTCAATTATATTAATGATAATGTGCTAATGGGGCTCATAAACAGGGTCTTAAATAATTAAAATGGCTAAAATTAATTGGCTTGACTCTGTTATTAAAGCCTCGTTAGAATATTCCAAATAAATAATTTCAAAATTCAGAAAGAGTCAGCTTGATTGATGTTCTTCAATTATCTTCAATTTTCACACCTCAAGGGTGTTGGCTCAAACATAAGGGAAGGGACAGCTGGGTAAATAAACCTTCTGCCCTGAGGGTGGGCTCTTGAGCCAAAGGCTAGAAGAAGGACACTCCAACATAACACCTACAAGCTTTGCAGTTGCTGCAGATGTCTTAGCTTGCTGAGCCACTGTGAAAAAACACTTAGTCGAAAGAGTGGAATTAGTCTGCACCAGCTGATTTCCACTTTTAAAAGATTTAGCGCAGGCAGGAAGAAAAATCCTACAGTGATGGAGGAGAAATGAAAAGAGCTCATGCAAGATGGCACTGACGGCTGCAGCTTTGATCCAGCATGTAGGGGTTCAGTATTATGGGTTGTTTGAGTGTTGACTTGTGACAACAACATCATCCAGCAGCACTCTGAGTGACCTAGCAGCCTTCTCTAGGGCTAAAAGGAAGACAGGGTGCTGTTCCTCCAGTTTGCATTGAGCTTCACTGGAACAATGCAGCAGGCCAAGGATGGACATGTGGGCATGAGAGCAGTGTGGTGCGTTGAAATGGCAAGCCACAGGGAGGTCTGGGTCATGCTTGCGGACAGGCCTAGGGTGTTCCGCAAAGCGGTCACCCAGTCTGCATTTGGTCTCTCCAATGTAGAGGAGACCGCATTGGGAGCAGCGAATGCATTAGACTAAATTGAAGGAGGTGCTTCACCTGAAAGAAGTGTTTGGGCCTTGGGCGGTGAGGAGGGAGGAGGCAAAGGGGCAGGCGTTGCACCTTCTGCGATTGCATGGGAAGGTGCCATGGGAAGGGGTTGAGGTGTTGGGGGTGACGGAGGAGTGGACCAGGATGTCCCGGAGGTAACGGTCTCTACGGAATGCCGACAGGGGAAGATGTGTTTGGTGGTGGCATCATGCTGGAGTTGGCGGAAATGGAGGATGATCCTTTGACTGCAGAGGCTGGTGGGGTGAAAAGTGGAGACAAGGGAAACCATATCGTGGTTCTGGGAGGGAGGGGAAGGAGTTAGGGCAGAGGTGCGGGAGATGGGTCGGACACGATTGAGGGCCCTGTCAACCATTGTGGGGGAGAAATCTTAGTTAAGGGAGAAGGAGGACATGTCAGAAGTGCTACTTTGGAAGGTGGTATCATCAGAACGGATGCGACAGAGGTGGAGGAACTGAGAGAATAGGATAGAGTCCTTACAGGAAGCGGGGTGTGAGGATCTGTAGTCGAGGTAGCTGTGGGAGTCGGTAGGCTTGTAATGAGTATTGGTGGACAGTCTATCACCAGAAATGGAGACAGGGAAGTCAAGGAAGAGAAGGGAAGTGTCAGAGATGGACCATGTGAAGGTGATAGAGGGGTGGAAACTGGAAGCAAAATTTATACATTTTTCCAGGTCCAGACGAGAGCATGAAGCAGCACCGAAACAGTCATCGATTTACCAAAAGAAGAGTTGTGGGAGGGAGCCTGAGTAGGACTGGAACAAGGAATATTCCACATACCCCATAAAGGGACAGGCATAACTGGGGCCCATGCGGGTGCCCATAGCCACATCTTTAATTTGGAGGGAGTGAGACAAGTTTAAGGAGAAACTGTTCAGTGAGAGAACAAGTTCAGCCAGACAGAGGAGAGTGTTGGCGGATGGGAATTGTTCGGGCCTCTGCTAAAGGAAGAAGCAGGGAGCCCTCAGACCATCCTGGTGGGGGATGGAGGTGTAGAGGAATTGGATGTCCATGGTGAAGAGGTGGCGGTTAAGGCGACGAAACTGGAAATTGTTGATATGACGTAGTGCCTCTTATAGCTTTGAAGAAGAGTCATACCAACTCGAAACGTTAACCCTGTTTCTCTTCCACAGATGATGTCAGCCCTGCTGAGTTTTTCATGCATTTTCTGTTTTTATTTCAGATTTCCAGCATCCGCAGTATCTTGCTTTTAGCCTTTTCTTAGTTTAGCACTGCCTGCTCTGAATGGAAACAAGTCTAGAAAAAGGTGGCACAAACATTGCTAGTCTCAACTCACCTGTGGCTTACAGCAGCCAACGGGCATCTCTGACAGGGATGCAAAGGAAAGAAGTAACAAAACCAAAAACAATTTCCATTTTTCAACTAGGTTTAAATTGGCAGCACAATTACTAAGAAAAACTTGTCCAAAAACTAACTTGTGCCCTGAGGTTGGAAATAGGAAGTTGAGTGTCCTTAGTATTCATACTCTCAGGAAATCGTGTAAACACCGAGACCACAAAAATATCCTCACTGAAAGCAATGGTGGACAAGGAGGGAGGGTTCATAACAGCAAATGAAAAATCAAGTCCTGCTGTAATTCAAACAAATAACCTGGAGCATCAAAAGGAGTTAAAGTTTATTCCCATCATTGCTTGCTTGATATTGTGAATCCTGAAGTTAGACTAACGTCGTTGTCATCACCACAGATGTCTTGTGCACATAAAATCCATAATGTCACATTACTGCTTGTATTTTTTGCTGATGAAATTAGTGACAAATAGCAACACCTATAGATAGAATTTCAGTACTGCAGGAGCAACAGGGCTCACATCAAAAAAACATTAAAATGTTGGACATTTGAACTAAAAGAGAAAAATACCATTTAGTTTGGTATTTGCAAAAGAGAGCATTTCCTTGTGTGGCTCAGTGTCAAATTTTGTTTGATAGCATTCTTGTGAAGCATATTAGGATATTTTACTAGATTAAAATTGTTATATAAATGCAAGTTTTTGAAGTCAGTACCAGCCCACCGGCAGGACAGACCCAGCAGAGGTGGCGGCACACTAGAATACAGTCAGGAGGGAGTTGCCCTGGGAGTCCTCAACTCCGGACCCCATGTCATTGCATCAGGTCAAACGTGAGCAAGGAAACCTCCTGCTGGTTACCATGTACTGCCCTCCCTCAGCTGATGATTCAGTGCTCCTCTATGTTGAACACCACTTGGGGGAAGCATGAGGGTGGCAAGGGTGAAGTATGTACTCTGGGTGGGGGACTTCAATGTCCATCACCAAGAGTGGCTCAGTAACACCACCACTGACTTAGCTGGCCAAGTCTTAAAGGACAAAGCTGCTAGACTGGATCTGTGGCAGGTGGTGAGGGAACCAACAAGAGGGAAAAGCATACTTGACCTCATCCTCCCAACCCCGCCTTCCGCAGGTGCATCTGTCCGTGACTGTATCTGTAGGAGTGACCACCGCACAGTCTTTGTGGAGACAAAGTCCCATCTTCACACTGAGGATATCCACCATCGTGTTGGGTGGCATTACCACTGCACTAAATGGGATAGATTTCAAACAGATTTAACAACTCAAGATTGGGTATCCATGGGGCGCGGTGAGCCATCAGCAGCAGCAGAATTGTATTCAAACATAATCTATACCTCATGGCCCAGCATATCCCCCACTCTACTTTTACCACCAAGCCAGGGGATCAACCCCGGTTCAAAGAAGAGTGCAGGAGGACATACCAGGAGCAGCACCAGGCATTCCTAAAAATGAGGTGTCAACCTGGTAAAGCGAAATCACTGGACTACTCACATGCCAAACAGCATAAGCAGCAAGTGATAGACAGAGCAAAGCGATTCCGCAACCAACGGATCAGGTCTAAGCTCTGCAGTCCTGCCACATCCAGTTGTGAATGGTGGTGGCTAATTAAATGGCTCACTGGAGGAGGCGGCTCCACAAATATCCCCATCCTCAATGACGGAGGAGCCCAGCACAGCAGTGCAAAGATAAGGCTGAAGCATTTGCTACAATCTTCAGCCGGAGGAGGTGACGAGTGGATGATCCATCTCGGCCTCCTCCGGAGGTCCCCAGCCAGTCTTCAGCCAATATGATCCATTCCATGTGATATCAAGAAACAGCTGAAGGCACTGGATACTGTGAAGGCTATGGGCCCTGACAAAATTCCGGCAATAGTACTGAAGACTTGTGCTCCAGAACTTGCGGCGCCCCTAGCCAAGCTGTTTTAGTACATTTACAGCATTGGCATCTACTTGGCAATGTGGAAAGTTACCTACGTATGTCCTGTAGAAAAAAAGCAGGACAAATCCAACCAGATCAAGTGCCACCCCAACAGTCCACTTTCGATCAGCAGTTAAGTGATTGAAGGGGTCATCAACAGTGCTATCAAGTGGCACTTGCTCAGCAATAACCTGCTCACTGATGCTCAGTTTGGGTTCCGCCAGGGCCACTCAGCTCCTGACCTCATTACAGCCTTGGTTCAGACATGGACAAAAGAGCTGAACTCCTGAGGTGAGGTGAGAGTGACTGCCCTTGACATCAAGGCAACATTTGACCGAGTGTGGCATCAAAGAGCCCTAGCAAAACTGGAGTCAATGGAAATCGGGGGGAAAGCTCTCTGCTGTTTGGAGTCATGCCTAGCACAAAGGAAGATGGTTGTGGTTGTTGGAGGTCAATCATCTCAGTTTCAGGACATCACTGCAGGAGTTCATCAGTGTAGTGTCCTAGGCCCAACCATCTTCAGCTGCTTCATCAATGACTTTCCTTCCATCATAAGGTCAGAAGTGGGGATGTTTGCTGGTGATTGCACAATGTTCAGCACCATTCGCAACTCCTCAAATACTGAAGCAGTCCATGTCCAAATGCAGCAAGACCTGGACAATATCCAGGCTTGGGCTGACAAGAGGCAAGTAACATTTGCGTCACACAAGTGCCAGGCAATGGCCATCTCCTACAAGAGAGAATCTAACCATTGCCCCTCGACATTCAATGGCATTACCATCGCTGAATCTTCCACTATCAACAGCCTGGGGGTTACCATTGACCAGAAACTGAACTGAACTAGCTCACCTCCCGATTCCCCAAAGCCTGTCCACCGTCTACAAGGCACAAGTCAGGAGTGTGACGGAATACTCTCCACTTGCCTGGATGAGTGCAGCTCCAACAACACTTAAGAAGTTTGACACTATCCAGGGCAAAGCAGCCTGTTTGATTGGCACCCCATTTACACACATTCACTCCCTCTGTCACCGATACACGGTACCGTCCAGAAGAGGCACTACAGGAACTCACCAAGCCTCCATAGGTAGCACCTTCCAAACCCGCGACCATCTAGAAGGACAAGGGCAGCGGACACATGGGAACACCACCACCTGGAAGTTCCCCTCCAAGCCACTCACCAGCGTGACTTGAAAATATATTGCCGTTCCTTCACTGTTGCTGGGTCAAAGTCCTGGAACTCCCTCCCTAACAGCACTGTGGGTGTACCTAAACCACATGGACTGCAGCGGTTCAAGAAGGCTACTCACCACCACCTTCTGAAGGGCAGTTAGAGATGGGCAATAAATGCTGGCTAGCCAGCAAAGCCCACATGTCATGAATGAATTAAAAAAAAGATTGTGGGTTCAAGGATTGGAGCACATGAGTAGTGAAGTCTTGCTCCAATTGTAAAGAACCTTGGCTAGGCCGCACTTAGTGTCGTGTGTGCTGTTTTGGTCTCCTTACCTTAGAAGGGATATTTTCGCCATAGACGAAATGCAACAAAGGCTCACCAGACTTGTTCCCGGGATGGCGGGACCATCTTATGAAGAGAGATTGGGGAAACTGGGCCTGTATCCTCTGGAATTTCGAAGAATGAGAGGTGATCTCATTGAAACCTACAAAATACTTAACGGGATAGCCCGGTAGATGCAGGTAAGATGTTTCCCCTGATTGGGGAGTCTAGAATGAGGGGACGCAATTTCCAAAATAAGGGGGAAGCCACTTAGGATCAAGATGAGGAGAATTTCTTTACTCAATGTTGTGAATCTTTGGAATTCTCTACCCCAGAGGGCTGTGAAAATTCAGTCATTGAGTGTGTTTAAAGCAGAGATTGACAGATTTCTAAATACGAATGACATAAAAGGAGATGGGAATAGTGTGGGAAAAAAGCATTGAAATAGATGATCAGTCATGATCGTATTGAACAGCGGAGCAGGTTCAATGGGCTGAATGGCCTAATCCTACTCCTATGTTCCTTAGTCCCGCTCAAGGTTTTGAATGCCCCATTTTGGTGCTGTACTAAGGCAGTGCTGAAATCTTTAGAAGACACCAAATAGAAGCCCCACCTGCTCTCTCAGGTGGTTGTAAAATATCCTGTGGCACTACTTGAAGAAGAGCAGGAGAATGCTCCTTATGTCCTGGCCAATACTTATCCTTCAAACAATATTACTAAAACAGATTATCCACAAACAGAACTGTCCTGGTAGATTCATTGTTTCAGCCTGTTCCCACCTCATTGAACTTATTTCTTCCTATCTTGACTCTATTTTCTCTCCCCACCTACATTCGTGATTCTTCTGATACCCTACATCATTTCAACAATTTCCAGTTTCCTGGTCCTAACCACCTCCTCTTCACCATGGACATCCAATTCCTCGACACCTCCATCCCCCCCCACCAGGATGGTCTGAGGACTCTCCGCTTCTTCCTTGAACATAGGCCCGAACAATCCCCATCCACCACCACTCTCCTCCATCTGGCTGAACTTGTTCTCTCATTGAACAATTTATCCTTTAACTTGTTTCACTTCCTTCAAATAAAAGGTGTGGCTATGGGTACCCGCATGGGCCCCAGTTATGCTTGTCTTTTTGTGGGCTATGTGGAACATTCCTTGTTCCAGTCCTACTCAGGCTCCCTCCCACAACTCTTCTACTGTTCCGGCAATGACTGCATCGGTGCCACTTCATGCTCTTGTCTGGAACTGGAAAGATTCATCAATTTTGCTTCCAATTTCCACCGCTCTATCACCTTCACATGGTCCATCTCTGACACTTTTCTTCCCTTCCTTAACTTCTCCCTCTCCATTTCTGGTGATTTCTGTCCACCATTATTCATTACAAGCCCATCAACTCCGACAGCTACCTTGACTACACATCCTCAAATCCCGCTTCCTGTACAAACTCCATTCTATTCTCCCAGTTTTTCTGTCTCTATCATATCTGTTCTGATGATGCCACCTTCTACAACGGTGCTTCTGACATGTCTTCCTTTTTCCTAAGCCAAGGATTCCCTCCACTGTGATTGACAGAGCCCTCAACCATGTCCAACCTATCTCCCGCACTTCTGCCCTTCCCCTCCCAGAACCATGAAAGGGTTCCCCTTGTCCTCACTTTTCACCCCACCAGCCTCCCTATTCAAAGGGTCATCCTCCACCATTTCCGCAAATTCCAGCATGATGCCACCACCAAACACATCTGCCCTCACCTCTCCTGTCAGCATTCTGCAGGGACCATTTCCTCCGTGACACCTGGTTCATTCCTCTATCACCCCACAAAACCTCTTCCCCTTCTCATGGCACCTTCCCATGCAAGAGGTATAAAACCTGTCCCTTTACTTCCTCACCGTCCAAGGCTCCAAACACCCCTGAGAGGTGAAGCAGCAATTTACTTGCACTTCTTCCAGATTTGTCTACTGCATTCGCTGCTTACAATGTGGTCTCCTCTACGTTGGAGAGTCCAAACACAGACTGGGTGACCTCTTTGCGAAACACCTTCGCTTAGTCTGCAAGCATGAATTGGGCCTTCCAGTCACTTGCCATCTCAATTCGCCATCTTTGCTCTTATGCTCACATTTCTGTCCTCAGCCTGCTACAATGTTCCAGTGAAACCCAGTGCAAGTTAGAGGAACTGTGCTTCATCTTCCGATTCGGCCTTTTAGACTCAACATTGAGTTCAACAAGTTCAGACCATGAACTCTGTTCTCCATTTTGAATTGTTTTCCCCTAAGTGCCAGTCTGTACCTTGTTCTCATGATCTTGTTTTCAGACAGTGCAGACGCTTTAATTTGCTATTGGCACATTCTGCTATTTTGCTTTCAGACAGTGCCGACCTTTATTCGGCTTTTAACACCAATTCTGGACCAATGATAGTCTTTAATGCTATCATTGCCACTCCCTTTGTCTTGTGTTCTATGACATCTTTGTTTGTTAACTGTCCTGACCCCCAACCTATCCCTGACCTTCTATTTTGCTCCACCTGCCCCTCCCACTTTTTCAACAGCATAAAACCCATCACATTCTACCTCTCTCCAGCTCTGAAGACTCATATTGAACTTGAAACATTAACCCTGTTTCTCTCTCCACAGATGCTGCCAGACCTGCTGAGCTTCTCCAGCATTTTGCTTTTATTTCAGATTTTGTTTGTGGGATCCTGCTGTGAACAAGTGGCTGTTAAATTTCCTTAAAACAGTGACTATGCTTCAAAAACGATTAAATTGGCTTCAAAACAATTTTGGCCCAGGAAATGTGCTATTTAAATACAAGTTCTTGCTTCCAGAATATGAGAGGTGACATGCTTTGGTTAAAAAAAAGTAACAGTAGTAATTATACTCTGTCCTGGCCAATATGTACCCCTCAATTAACATCACAAAAAACAATTATCTGCTTATTATCACATTGTTTGTGGGAGCTCGCTGTGTGCAAATTGGCTGTTGCATTTCCTATATTATAATAGAGCGTACACTTCAAAATGTAGTTATTGACTGTAAAACATCTTGGAACATTTGGTGGCCATGAAAGCCGCTATACAGCTGCAAGTTTTCAAAATTTTCTTTTCTGAATGGAAGCAGGATCAACGTTGTGGAACTGCTGTGAGATTTAGGGCTGCAGGTTATAATAAATGCGACCCTGACATCTTATGAATGGTGACAAGATTCTTCATTGAGGTGATCCATCTAAACACAAATTTAAACAATTAGAATGTTTGAACGATAGTGTTAGGGGGAAATTAAATATATACATATAATAAAAAAGCACACAGTAAGAATTTGCTAAACATACTTAAAATCTCCAAGCAGCCATGGATGCTAAGCCTATTGACAGCTGAGGGTAAGCAGAAGGACATTGCACACAAAGGGGCTTTGAGTTCTGTGTGATTTACAAAGTTTCAAGAGATGAGCTAATATCTAAGCACAGACAGAACCATTCAAGTGGTAAAATGGTGTGTTGAAGCCTTGAGAGCTGGACTGAAGATAAAACATAACAAAGTTAGTTTAGGTATACTCCTCTCTCAGATAGGGACAGGGCAGATGGTTTAGCTTCGATATGGGAGGACATACAAAGACAAGAGAGGTCTTTGATGAAACACAAGCAGTCTTGAGTTGTGAGAACCAAGGTCTTTGCGTACGTGTTTTAATTTTGATTGGATAATATAATTATGTATACACCCTTTAGAATAATTGGTTAGCAAAATCACATGTTTATGTACTCAATATGATAGTTTTAACATGGTACCTATGTGTAGGTTACCGACTGGATATATTCAAATGTACTCAGATGTATTGTGATAAAAAAAAGTACAAAAGTAATGAAATGTAACCAACCTGGGAGCTGGGTCTTCATTCTTCGCAATGATTGCGGCTCCCTTGCATATGTTTGAATAAAACCGGTAAAAGGAAGCCTGTGTCTCTCTGGTTGGGGATTGTAATTTCTCCTCAACTGGCTTGTGGTAGTTGCAGGATTGGAGGGAATACCCTCTTCAGATAGTTATAAGGGCAGAATTATATTGCTCTGTCACACTGCTTGAGTAGAGCCCTGACCCAGAGTTCTCTCCTCTGTAGCTTGAACTCTACTATTGGCCCCCTACAAGGTGCGAAATGACAGCATGGTGGGAAGCCCAAAAATCGGTTTTACGATGTCATGAAACCAGTTTGCAATCGTCCACTCCGCCCATCAATGGCAGGCCACGTTTCCTGCCGCCGCACATCAGGAACTTTATTGTAATACATCTGCATATCATTATAAGCTCAGCTTGCTGGAATCATTCCCCACGTCAAATTTACCGCCCACATTGGCAGGAAAACACACCGGTGCAGAACACATCTCGACAGGTGTGACGTGCAGATGTTGGGACTTACAATCGGGGTCTTGTTCACATCACGGACATCTGAGGAACAGAAGGTGCTGCAGCCCTACAACAGTGGAGCCCTGGAGGTATGTGCATTGCATGCTGGGTGGATTCTCATGGGCATTGAAGCAGCTCACGGAAGGCGGAAAGTCACTGTTGAGGGTCTACTTCGGGACTTCAGTGTCTTGGCCATGGTCTGCAAAGGATGATCATCCAGGGGGTGGAGAGGAAGGTCTAGGTCTGACTGGTAGAGGAAGATGTGTCGGGGGGGGTGGGGGGGGCGGAGGGCGCAGTGGGAACCAAACCAAAGGCTTTGGTGGGGGGTTTTGAGGTTGGAAGGGGGTAATGAAGGTTTTAGAGGGGGTGAGGTTGGAAGGGAGTAACAAAGGCGTTGGGTCGGTGATGTTGGGAATGAGGAGGAGGGTGTAACGGGGAAGAATACGGCAACTGGGAAGGTAGATGCAAAGGGGGAGGAAGGTGTAATGGAAGGAGTTCGGAGGGGGGAAGGAACAGGTCTGGGGGGATAGGAGGAAGGACTCCGTGGAGGTGGAAGGAGTAAGGGTAGAGGAAGGACTAAGGGTGAAGGAAGGACTAAGGAAGGGGAAAGGGCTGAGGGGGGAGGGGCCAAGGAATAAGGTTGGAGGAAGGGGGAAAAGGGAAGGAGTCCAGGGGTGGTGGTGAAGGAGTCCAGAGGGGAGGAAAGAGTAAGCGTGGAGGAAGGAGTAAGGAAGGGGAAAGGAGTACGGGGTGGGGGGGAGGAAGAAGTCGAGGGGGGGGGAAGAAAGATTAAGGTGGGGAGGGATGTCCAGATCTGTGTGCATCTATGTGTTCTGCTGGACCAGGTTCTCCATGGCGTCCGCCATCCTTCCCATGGAGACCTCCATATGTGCATGTTATGCTCCTTCTGTCGGGTAGCTTTGCTCACAAACAGGGTTGCACGCCTATCTACCGGTGGGTAAGTTGGCAAACAATATACTACAGACACAGAGATAAATGTAACATGGAGCACATACTGTTTATTTACACAAGTAACGGAGCATGAACACAATGTATGCTTCTCAAACCAGACCCTATTCTAAATTGATTAACATTGTAGCCCACGCTACACAGCCATTGGGTAATAGTCACATGGTCAATCTGCTTACATTCTCTTAAAGGTATTATGCACCTCAGATTACCACATCCCTCCCTCTTTACTCTGTTGTTCAGCAGTGGGGTCAAAGCACAGAAGAGCAATTGTCATAGGGAACTCTATAGTCAGGGGCTCAGATAGGCGCTTCTGTGGTCGTGAAAGAGACACCAGGATGGTATGTTGCCTCCCTGGTGCCAGGGTCCAGGATGTCTCTGATCGGGTACGGGACATTCTGAAGGGGGAGGGAGAACAGCCAGAGGTCGTGGTACACATTGGTACTAACGACATAGGCAGGAAGAGTGACGAAGTTCTGCAGCGAGAGTTCAGGGAGTTAGGCAGAAAGTTAAAAAACAGGACCTCTAGGGTTGTAATCTCAGGATTACTCCCTGTGCCACGTGCCAGTGAGGCTAGAAATAGGAAGATAGTGCAGCTGAACACGTGGCTGCACAGATGGTGTAGGAGGGAGGGTTTCCGATATCTGGATCAGTGGGACCTGTACAAGAAGGACGGGTTGCATCTAAACTGGAGGGGCACCAATATCCTGGCTGCGAGGTTTGCTAGTGTCACTCGGGAGGGTTTAAACTAGTATGGCAGGGGGGTGGGAACCAGAGCAATAGGTCAGCAGGTGAAATAAATGACTGGGAACCAGTGAATATGGCCAGTAAGACTAAGAGGAAGGGCAGGCAGGGAGAAATTACTGATCACAGTGGGACTGGGGGTCTGAAATGCATTTGTTTCAATGCGAGAAGAATAACAGGCAAGGCAGATGAGCTTAGAGCTTGAATTAGTACTTGGGACTATGATGTTATTGCTATTACAGAGACTTGGTTGAAGGATGGACAGGATTGGCAGATAAACGTTCCAGGATTTAGATGTTTCAGGCAGGATAGAGGGGGATGTAGAAGAGGTGGGGGAGTTGCACTGCTGGTTAAGGGGAATATCACAGCTGTACGACAGGAGGACACCTCGGTGGGCTCATGCAGCGAGGCAATATGGGTAGAGCTCCGGAATAGGAAGGGTGCAGTCACAATGTTGGGGGTTTTCTATAGGCCTCCCAATTGCTGGCGGGAGATTGAGGAACAGTTATGTAGGTAGATTTTGGAAAGATGTAAAAGCAATAGGGTTGTTGTGGTGGGTGATTTTAACTTTCCCTATATTGACTGGGAATCACTTAGTGCTAAGGGTTTGGATGGTGCAGAATTTGTAAGGTGCATCCAGGAGGGCTTCCTGAGACAATATGTAGATAGTCCAATTAGGGAAGGGGCAATACTGGACCTGGTATTAGGGAATGAACCCGGCTAGGTGGTCGAAGTTTCAGTAGGAGAGCATTTCGAGAAAAGTGACCATAATTCAGTAAGTTTCAAGGTACTGGTGGATAAGGATAACAGGAGTCCTTGGGCTAAGGTGCTTAATTGGGGGAAGGCTAATTATAACAATATTAGGCAGGAACTGAGGAATCAAGACTGGAGGCGGATGTTTGAGGGTAAATCAACAACTGACATGTGGGGGGCTTTCAAATGTCAGTTGATAAGAATTCAGGACCGGCATGTTCCTGCTAGGATGAAGGATAAGCATGGCAAGTTTCAGGAACCTTGGATAACAAAGGATATTGTGAGATTAGTCAAAAAGAAAAGGGAAGCATTTGTAAGGGCTAGAAGGCTGGGAACAGATGAAGCCCGTGGAGAATATAAAGAAAGTAGGTAGAAACTTAAGCAAGGAGTCAGGAGGTCTAAAAGGGATCATGAAAAGTCACTGGCAACCAGGATTAAGGAAAATCCCAAGGCCTTTTATACATATGTAAAAAGCAAGAGGATAGCCAGGGAAAGGGTAGGCCCACTCAGGGACAGAGGTGGGGATCTGTGTGTGGAGCCACTAAATGAATACTTCTCATCAGTATTCACCAAAGAGAAGGACTTAGCGGTCGATTTGTCTAGGGAAGAGTGTGTAGATAGTCTGGATCATGTTGAGATCAAAAAAGAGGAGGTGTTAGGCGTCTTGAAGAATATGAAGGTGGATAAGTCCCCAGGGCCAGATGGGATCTACCCCAGAGTACTGAGGGAGGCAAGGGAGGAGATCGCTGGGGCTTTGACAGAAATCTTTGTATCCTCACTGGCTATGGGTGAGGTCCCAGAGGACTGGAGAATGGCCAATGTTGTTCCATTGTTTAAGAAGTGTAGCAGGGATAATCCAGGAAATTACAGGCCGGTAAGCCTTACGTCAGCGGTAGGGAAATTATTGGAGAAGATTCTTCGTGACAGGATTTACTACCATTTGGAAGCAAATGGGTGTATTAGTGAGAGGCAGCATGGTTTTGTGAAGGGGAGGTCGTGTCTCATTAACTTGATCGAGTTTTTTGAGGAAGTGACAAAGATGATCGACGATGGAAGGGCAGTGGATGTTATATACATGGATTTCAGTAAGGCCTTTGACAAGGTCCCTCATAGCAGACTGGTACAGAAGGTAAAGTCGCACGGGATCAGAGGTGAGCTGGCAGGATGGATACAGAATTGGCTTGGTCATAGAAGACAGAGGATAGCAGTGGAAGGGTGCTTTTCTGAATGGAGAGCTGTGACTAGTGGAGTTCCGCAGGGATCATTGCTGGGACCTTTGCTGTTTGTAGTATACATAAATGATTTGGAGGAAAATGTAACTGGCCTAATTAGTAAGTTTGCAGACGACACTAAGGTTGGAGGAGTTGCAGATAGTGAAGAGGATTGTCAAAGGATACAACAGGATATAGATCGGTTGGAGACTTGGGCGGAGAAATGGCAGATGGAGTTTAATCCGGACAAATGCGAGGTAATGCATTTTGGAAGGTCTAATACAGGTAGGAAATATACAGTAAATGGCAGAACCCTTAAGTGCATCGATGGGCAGAGGGATCTGGGTGTACAGGTCCACAGGTCACTGAAAGTGGCAATGCAGGTGGATAAGGTAGTCAGGAAGGCATATGGCATGCTTGCCTTCATTGGCAGGGGTATTGAGTATAAAAGCTGGGAAGTCATGCTGCAGCTGTATAGAACCTTGTTTAGGCCACACTTGGAATATTGTGTGCAATTCTGGTCACCACATTACCAGAAGGATATGGAGGTGTTGGAGAGGGTGCAGAGGAGGTTTACCAGGATGCTGCCTGGTCTGGAGGTTATTAGCTATGAGGAGAGGTTGGAGAAACTCGGATTGTTCTCACTAGAGCGACGGAGATTGAGGGGCGACTTGATAGAAGTTTACAAAATTATGAATGGCATGGACAGAGTAGATAGTCAGAAGCTTTTTCCCAGGGTGGAAGGGTCAATTACTAGGGGACATAGATTTAAGGTGAGAGGAGAAAACTATAAAGGTGATGTGCGGGGCAAGTTTTTTACGCAGAGGGTAGTGAGTGTCTGGAATTCGCTGCCAGAGGAGGTGGTGGAAGCAGGTACAATAGTGGTGTTTAAGAGGCAGCTTGACAAATACATGAATAGGATGGGAATAGAGGGATACGGACCCTGGAAGTGCAAAATGTTTTAGTTGACGGTCAATATGATTGGCGCAGGCTTGGAGGGCCGAAGGGCCTGTTCCTGTGCTGTACTTTTCTTTGTTCTTTGAAAGTACAATTTACAATCTTTACAATATGTCGACTATTTACATAAATAAACTATTTACAAATTCTGTCTGTCTGGAGGCTTCTTCAAACATGTTGAACGCCATAGTTCTACGACTTCAGATGGTTTATCCGAGGCTTCCCTCTCAGGAGTCATCTGTCCACTAAGCTCTCCAGTAGGAACCTGTAGGTTTGTCTCTTCGACTCGGTCAGGCTCAATGGATCCTACAGGTACTCAAAAGCAGGGTGTTGAGCAAGGCTAAGTTCAACACAGTATGATCAGCTTCCTGTTGTGTGAAAATAAAAAATAAAAAAAATTCCGGGGTCTTGTTAGTAATTCCGCTTTCTCTTCCTACGTATCTTCTTTCGATGGGTTTTCTTCTTGGCAGCACTGACTTTAATCTCGGCCTTTGTTTCAATTTCCCTACGGCCAGACTAGGTTCAGGTATAAGTTCAACTTGAGTGAGCCCGGTGGTTGAGTCTTCCAGCACTTCCTCATCTGTCAGCTCCTTTGAAAACTCAGGGGTCTCTATTTTTAAAACTGCTTGGCTTTCACGTAGCTGATTCTTCAGCTCCTCCAGTTCTTTTTTATATTTGTTAATTGTTTCCTGGTGAATTAAGTATTGCTGTGTTTTCTCGGCTAATTTATTCTTCATCTCGGCCAGAGATATGCTGAATTCTTTCTTTCTTTCTGTTCTTCCTCATGCCTTTTTAGTGGTACAAATTGGGATCTGAGGGAATCTTGCAATATACTTCAGCAGGTTTTCTTTTTCTTTTTGGAGGCTACTGACATCAACTCGAACTCTGTCCTGAAGCATCACCTCTATGAGTTCATTTTGTTGAGCCTTTTTCCAAATAGTAACATTTCCTGCTTCTGATTGAGATCTCAGTAGTCTCTCAAGGTTAATCTCGCTTAACCAGTTCTTTCTGAGGAGACTCGGTCCTCTGCCTGCTAACACTATTAGGAGTAAATTAACAGACTGATTTTCATACTGTACTGGAACCTTGCATATACATCTTACTTGTATGTCCTCACCAGTATACATCTTTAATTTAGCATCTGAATTTTCCAGATTTAGTGAGTGGCCTCCTCCATTCAGATACTTAAACGTGAGAGGGATGATGGGGTGCAGGATCCTCACATGGGTGTTTGCCACCAACCTCAACATCGCCACAGGCTTGGTTCACATCCTCGCCAGTCTGCGCGATGGCACACTCCTCAAAATGAGTGAGGGACCTAATGTGGGCCACTCCACCCTCGATCTGGGACCTCTCCCTGCTGTTGTCAGCCAGCTCCTCCTGCATGAAAACAGTTGGAGAGTGTATGAGTGGGATGCATGGCACTGCATTGAATTCTTGTGTGGCGAGTGGTGCCATGGACAGGGTGAGGACACGAGCTCCAGAGGATATGAGCTTGATGGAAATGTGATCGTGTGTGTGAGAATTAGTGGTTTTGTCCCTTGAGATGTGAGATCCCTGTGGATATGTAATGGTTTTGTGAGTGTGTGAGTTGAGAGTGCTGTGAAGACTGACTTACCCTGGCAGAAAAGGTGAGACCATTGATCCTCTTTTGGCACTGGGTGGCTGCCCTCTTTTGCAGGGTGTTGACGCTGACCACTGCTGCCATCATGTCCCATACTGGATTTGTCACCTTGCTTGCTGGTCTTTACCCATAGCAGAGCTAGAGGACATCACAGCGGGCCTTCACGGCATCCAAAAGGCGCTTCAGGGACATGTCACTGAATTGGGGGGCTGCAGTCTTCTTGCTTTTTGGGGCCATGTCTTCTGTGCAGCAGTCCTGGGCTGAAAGCACCGGGAGGTGCGAACGCAGCTGCACTTTAAACATGGTGCCCGGCATGCGGAAGCAGCGATGGTGTGGCGGGCGAATTGGAGGCTGCCCACCAGCGAAACGGAGTGTTTCCTGGGAATGCATGATTAATGAGGTGGGATTGGGACCGTATGGCGTGAAAAGTCACCATTGCGGCCGGCAGGTAAAATGTTCTCTCTCGCGCCTGCTGCTGCACTTAGTGCAAATCTGGGACGGTTCCGCCCAGAGAGTAATAGTTAATGGATGTTTCTCGTGCTGGAGAAAGGTTTGTAGTGGAGTTCCCTAGAGGTTGGTGTTGGGCCCCTTGCTTTACCTGATATATAGGGGAGGTGATGGTGTAGTGGTATTGTCACTGGGCTAGTAATCCAGAGATCCATGGTAATGCTCTGGGGTTTGAATGCTCCCGGGTTCGAATCCTGCCACAGCAGGTGGTGGAATTTGAATTCAATAAAATCTGGAATTAAAAGTCTAATGACGACCACGGAACCATTGTCGATTGTTGTAAAAACCCATCTGGTTCACTAATGCCCTTTAGGGAAGGAAATCTGTCATCCTTACCTGGTCTGGCCTACGTGTGACAGCAGGCCCATGTTTAAGGCTGACTCTTAAATGCCCTCTGAAATGGCCTAGTTGTAACAAACTGCTACGAAGTTACAAAAAAGGAATGAAACCGAATGGACCATCCGGCATCGACCTAGACACTGGAAATGACAACAGCAATCGCAGCCCCGTTGACCCTGCAAAGTCCTCCTTACTAACATCTGGGGCTAGTGCCAAAATTGGGAGAGCTGTCTCACAGACTAGTCAAGCAACAGACTGATAGGGTCTTCATCACAGAATCAACAGCTCTCATCTGACAGCTAATGTCCCAGACACCACCATCCCCATCCCTGGGTATGTCCAGTCCCACCGGCACTGTGGAGACACAGTCGTATACAGTCAGGAGGGAGTTAGCCTCAACATCGATTCCTTGAAATCTCATGGCATCAGGTCAAACATTACCACGTACCGCCCTCCCTCAGCTGATGAATCAGTGCTCCTCCATGTTGAACACTGAGGGTGGCAAGGGTGCAGAATGTGCTCTGGGTGGGGGACTTCAATGTCCATCACCAAGAGTGGCTCGGTAGCACCACTACTAACCAAGCTGGTGGAGTCCTAAAGGACATAGCTGCTAGACTGAGTCTGTGGCAGGTGGTGAGGGAGCTAACAAGAGGGAAAAACATACTTGGCCTCATCCTCACCAACCTACCTGCCACAGGTGCATCTGTCCAGTAAGAGTGACAACCACACAGTCCTTATGGAGACAAAGCCCCGCCTTCATATTGAGGATACCCTGCATCGTGTTGTGTGGCATTACCACCATGCTAAATGGGATAGATTTCAAACACATCTAGCAACTCAAGACTAGGCATCCATCCATGAGACGCTGTGGGCCATCAGCAGCAGAATTGTACTCGAACACAATCTGTAACATCATGTCCCCCACTCTACCATTACCATCAAGCCAGGGGATCAACACTGGTTCAATGAAGAGTGCAGGAGGGCATGCCAGGGGCAGCACCAGGCATACCTAAAAATGAGGTGTCAACCTGGTGAAGCTATAAAACAGGACTACTTGCATGCCAAACAGCATAAGCAGCAAGTGATAGACAGGGCTAAGTGATCCCACAGCCAACGGATCAGATCTAAGCTCTGCAGTCCTGCCACATCCAGTCATGAAAGGTGGTGGACAATTAAACAACTCACTGGAGGAGGAGGCTCCACAAATATCCCCATCCTCAATGTTGGAGAAGCCCAGCACATCAATGCAAAAGTTAAGGCTGAAGCATTTGCTACAATCTTCAGCCAGAAGGGCCGAATGATGATCTATCTCAACCTCCTCCAGAGGTCCCCAGCATCACAGATGCCAGTCTTCAGCCAATTCGATTCACTCCATCGATATCAAGAAACAGCTGAACGCACTGGATACTGCATAAGCTATGGGCCCTGACAATATTCCGGCAATAGTACTGAGGACTTGTGCTTCAGAACTTGCCACGCCATTAGCCAAGCTGCTCCAGTACAGCTACAACATTGGTATCTACCCGGCTATGTGGAAAATTGCCCAGGTATGTCCTGTACACAAAATGCAGGACAAATCCGACCCGACCAATTACTGCCCCATCAGTCTGCTCTCAATCATCAGTAAAGTAATGAAAGGGGTCATCAACAGTGCTATCAAGTGGCAATTGCTTAACAATAACCTGCTCACTGACGCCCAGTTTGGGTTCCGTCAGGGCCACTCAGCTCCTGGCCTCATTACAGTCTTGGTTCAAACATGGACAAAAGAGCTGAACTCCCGAGATGAGGTGAGAGTGACTGCCCTTGACATCAAGGCAGCATTTGACCGAATGTGGAAACAAGGAACCCTAGCAAAACTGGAGTCAATGGGAATCAGGGGGAAAACTCTTCATTGGTTGGAGTCATACCTAGCACAAAGGAAGACAGTTGGGGGTCAGTCATCACAGCTCCAGGACATCACTGCAGGAGTTCCTCAGGGTCGTGTCCTCAGCCCAACCATCTTCAGCTGCTTCATCAATGGGCATCCTTCCATCGTAAGGTCAGAGTGGGGATATTTGCTGATGATTGCATAATGTTCAGCACCATTCACAACTCCTCAGATACTGAAGCAGTCCATGTCCAAATGCAGCAAGACCTAGACAATATCCAGGCTTGAGCTGCCAAGTGGCAAGTAACATTCGTGCCACACAAGTGTCAGGCAATGACCATCTCCAACATGAGAGAATCTAACCATCGCCCCTTGATGTTCAATGGCATTACCACCACTCAATCCCCCACTATCAACATCCTGGGGGGTTACCATTGGCCAGAAACTGAAGTGGACTAGCCATATAAATATTGTGGCTACAAGGGCAGGTCAGAGGTTAGGAATTGTGCGACGAGTAACTCACCTCCTGACTCCCCAAAGCCTGTCCATCTACAAGGCACAAGTCAGGAGTGTGATGGAATATTCTCCACTTGTCTGGATAAGTGCAGCTCCCATAACACTCAAGAAGCTTGACACCATCCAGGACAAAGCAGCCTGCTTGACTGGCACCACATCCACAAACATTCACTCCCTCCACCACTGACTCACAGTAGCAGCAGTATGTACCATCCACAAGGTGCACTGCAGGAACTCACCAAGGCTCCTTCGACAGCACCTTCGAAACCTATGACCGCTACCATCTAGAAGGGCAAGGACAGCAGGTAGATGGGAACACCACCAACTAGAGATCCCCCACCCTGACATGGAAATATATCGCTGTTCCTTCGCTGTCGCTGGGTCAAAATCCTGGTATGCCCTTCCTAACAGCACTGTGGGTGTACCTACACAACAGGGACTGCAGCAATTCAATAAGGTAGCTCACCACCATCTTCTCAAGGGCAACTAGGGATAAGCAATAAATGCTGGCCCAGCCAGCGAAGCCCACATCCCGTGAATGAATTTTTAAAAAATTATTGATCTAGATCTTAGTGTACAGGGCACAATTTCAAAGTTTCCAAATGATACAAAACTTGGAAGTGTTGTGAACTGTGAGAAGGATAGTGTAGAACTTCAAAGGGACATAAAAAAGTTGGTGGGATGGGCAGACAGGTGGCAGATGAAGTTCAATGCTTGGAATGTGAAGTGATTCATTTTTGTAGAAAGAACATGGAGAGACAAGATAAAATAAATGTACAACTCTAAAGGGGTGCAGGAGCAGAGAGACCTGGTTGTGTATGTGCATAAATCATTGAAGGTGGCATGACAGGTTGAGAGCACAGTTCATAAAGCATACAGTATCCTGGGCATTATTAATAGGGGCGTAGAGTACAAGAACAAGGAGGTTATGTTGAATTTGTATAAGTCACTAGTTTGGCCTCAGCTAGAGTTGCTTCCGGTTCTGGGCACCGCACTTTAGCAAAGATGTGAAGGCAATAGAGAGAGTGCAGAAAAGATTCACAAAAACAGTTCCAGGGATGAGGAAATTCAGTCGTGAAGATAGATTTGAGAAGTTAGATCTGTTTTCCTTAGAGAAAAGGTTGAGAAGAGATTTGATAGAGGTATTCAAAATTGTGAGGAATCTGGACAGAGTAGATAGGGAGAACCTGTTCCCAATTGAGAAAGGATTGAGAATGAGAGGGCACAGATTTAAAGTAATTACTAAAAGAAGCAAAGTGATACGAGGAGAAACTTTTTTACGCAATGAGTGGTTAGGGTTTGAATGCACTGCTTGAGAGTGTGGTGGAGACAGGTTCAATTGAAGCATTCAAAAGGGAATTAGACTGTTATCTGAAAAGGAGGAATGTGCAGGGTTACAGGGAGAAGGCAGGGGAATGGGACTCAGTGAGCTATTCATTTGGAGAGCCAGTGCAAACACATTAGACCAAACGGCTTCCTCCTGTGCTGTAACAGTTCTGTGAATGCGTTCTAGATATACATTTCTAGAAATGCTATTATACACTCCTTTAAAAAAGTTAAAATATCACCATTATCCACTGGATGACTTATATCTGACAATGTGTGAAAATGGTATTGAGCATTGAGAGGTGAGTGCAGTTTTACACTTGGTTAAAATACCGTTTCATGTTTTTGTAAAGATCTGAACCAGAAGAGACCACAACCATATTCCCAACTTGGCAGCCTTGACAACATTTAATTGTTTTGTTTCAAATTAAATTCGGATGGCTCACACTAACTTGGTTTCTAAACATAAATATGTACGGAAAATAGTGGAAATTAAAAAAAAATCCTCAAGTCACAGAAAGGAATTTTAATCAGAAAATTCCAGCTCGAGGGGGGAAAAGTCATCGTGACAAACTGCACCCATCAAGGCAAATGTCCAACCTACTCTCAGGCCGGCTTAGAACGGCCTAGAAAGGGAAGAAGTCCACTTCTGCAACATGCCATCCCAAGAAACAATAGGATTTGTCCATGCCTCTAATTCCTCACATGGAGAGTTTCAGTACAGTAAAACCAGAGGCTATGTATCATGCTACATAGGAATACTACAGGTAGATTTTGGGCATTGCCTAGTAGCCAGTGTGTGTATTATATTCACCATTTTAGCAAGCAAATGATGAGTTTGTAGCATGAGGACATGGAAAGAGTTCTTGAAAAAGTGTGAGAGACGCAATCCTAGTTCCCAAGAACAAGTGCTTCGTTTTTTTAAAAACGATGTTTAAGATGCATTGTAAAAAATGTATTAACCCGTACACAATGTTGTATCAACAGCTATGCCATAAATAGTTAAATGTCTTATTTCTTCAACTTACGACTACTACCGAAACTTCTTTAGCCGGAGAGTGGTGAATCTATGGAATTCATTGCCACAGAAGGCTGTGGAGGCCAGGTCATTGAGTGTATTTAAGACGGAGATAGATAGGTTCTTGATTGGTAAGGGGATCAAAGGTTACGGGGAGAAGGCGGGAGAATGGGGTTGAGAAACTTATCAGCCATGATTGAATGGTGGAGCAGACTCAATGGGCCGAATGGCCTAATTTCTGTTCCTTTGTCTTATGGTCTTAGAAGGACAAGAGCAGCAGATAGATGGGAACACTACCGCCTGGAAGTTTCCCTCCAAGTCACTCACCATCCTGACTTGGAAATATATCGCCTTTCCTTCACTGTCGCTGGGTCAAAATCCTGGAACTCCCTTCCTAACAGCACTGTGGGTGTGCCTAAAGCACATGGACTGCAGTGGTTCAAGAAGGCAGCTCACCTTCTCAAGGGAAACTAGGGATAAGCAATAAATGCTGGCCCAACCAGCGAAGCCCACATCCTGTGAATGAGTAAAAAAAAGAAAATTCATATGAACTTACGAATTAGGCCCCTCAAGCCTGTTCTGCCATTCAGTCAGATCATGGCTGATCTGACTGTGGCCTCAACTCCACATTCTGCCTGCCCCCAATAACCTTTGACTCTCTTGATAGTCATTAGCTAAGGAATCGCAAAAGGAACTTTACATGTGTAATCATCTTCAATGTTTTGCCATTTCAGTGCAACGTAATGTTTACCTGCTAGTTAGATAGTACAGTGCAAGAATTTGATTTAAACAGTTTTGCCCAGCAGTATATAATGTGGCCAGTTAAACAGAACCCAATGCTGTCAACAAGCAGCTTTCCGCAAGGTGCAAACTGATCCAATTTTTTAACATAGCTTTCATTAAATGACAAGCTGTTAGCAACATTTTACAACATGACAGGCATATCACAAATGCAAGTGGCAAGTGTGGTGTGACAACAAAGTGACCAAATAGATGGAGATCTACTAGATCAAGTTGGCTGACCAGCTCTATTTCAGTCACATTGTGTAGTTATTCATCATAAATGTATTGTATTGCCCTTAATAGTCAAGGCAGTTGTAAATAGCAGCTTCATGATTGCTCGAAGATTAACTAAACAAAGTGAAAGTTGAAAAAATGCATTGAGCTAAAATGTAAGCAAAATGGCTATTGCTTTAGTGAACCCTTTAATGTTACTTGGGTATTACACTATACCAACTGGGAATTGTGGGGGGAATATTTCCTGTTAGTCAAGGTCAATGATGATGGCTACATACATCATCATTTAACTGTTTTTCAAGTTTGCTTCACTCATATTGAAGGCATTTTTATTGTGAAATATCAGGTGTGCAAACTGTTATACAAAAAAGGTCAGACAATCTTTGGAAAATTCAACACTGAGCACCTTGTAATAAGACTTGCATTTATATAACACCTGCTATCACAAGCTCAGGATGTCCCAAAGAGTTTAACAGCAAATGAGTACTTCTGAAGTGTAATCACTGCTTTAATGTAGAAGAGGTGGTGGCAGGCTCCCATAAATATCAAAGCGATAAAGACCAGATCTTTTTTTAAAATGATGTTGGTTGAAGGATAAATGTTGGCCAGGACACTGGGGATAACTTCCCTGCGCTTCTTCAAAGAGTGTCATGGGATACCTGCACTGTCCACCTGATGGGGCATTGGTTTAACATCTCATTTGCAAGGCAGCACTTCTGTCAGTACAGCACTCCCTCAGTACTGCATTGGAGTGCCAGCTTAAATTTTGTGCACAAGTCCCTAGATTAGAACTTCAACCTTCTGACCGAGAGGAAAAAGTGAACACAAGAAATTGGAGCAGGAGTGGACATATGGCCTGTCGAGCCTGCTTCACCATTCAATACGATCATGGCTGATCTTGGGCTTCAACTCCACTTTCCTATCTGCTTTCCAGATCCCTCGATTCCCTGAGACACCAAAATATGTCTATCTCAGTCTTAAATATATTCAACGATGGAACATCCACAACCCTATGGGATAGAGAATTCCAAAGTTACACCACCCTTTGAGTAAAGTAATTTCTCCTCATCTCAGTCGGAAATGATCTTCCTCTTATCAGAGGCTGTGCCCCAAAGTTTTAGTTTCCTTGGCCAGTGAAAACAATCTCTCAGCTTCCACCCTATCAAGCCCCTTTAGAATTTTGTAGGTTTAAATGAGAACATCTCTCATTCTACTAAACTACAGAGAATATAAACCCAATTTACTCAGCCTCTCATCATAAGACATCCCCTCATCCCAGGGCCCAATTTAGTGAGCCATAGCTGTACAGCCTCCAATGCAATATGTTCTTTCTTAAATGTGGAAATCAAAACTGCACAGAGTATTCCATATTTGGTCTCACCAAAACCCTGTACAATTGTAGCAAGACTTCTTTATTCCTGTACTCCAATTCCCTTGCAATAAAAAACATGCCATTTGCCTTTCTAATTGCTTGCTGTATCTACATATTAACTTTCTGCATTCTTTGTGTAAGTCTCTTCCAACATCAACACTTACAAGTTTCACACATGAAAAAAATATTCTGCTTTTCTATTCTGATGGCCAAAGTGAATAACTTCATGCTACCATACATTATACTCCATCTGCCATCTTGTTGTCCACTCACTTAACCTGTCTATATCTCTTTGCAGCCTCTGTGCCCTCCCCACAGCTTGCTTTTCCACCTAGCTTGGTATCAGCAAACTCGATGCAGAGACAGCAAGTAATGTATCTAAGTCATTAATATAGATTGCAAATAGCTGAGGCCCCAGCACTGAACATTGTGGTACTCCACTATTCACTGCCTGCCAACTTGAAAAAGCCCCATTTATGCCCTCTCGCTGCTTTCAATCCTCTATCCATGCTAATATATTACTCCCAACTCTATTGAGTCTTTACCTTGCCGATTTGCATGGTGCCTTTTGGAAATCCAGGTATACTACATCCAGTGGTTCCCCATTATCTATCCTACTAGATACATCCTCAAAAAACTCTAATAAATTTGTCAAACAGGATTTGTCTTTAGTAAAATCATGTTGACTTGTTCTAATCATACACTTTTCTACGTGCCTTGTTAAGACTTCTTAACAATAGATCCCAGCATTTTCCCAACAACTGTTAGGCTAACTGGCCTGTAGTTTAATGATTTCTCTCTCCCTCTTTTCTTGAAAAGTGGTATAACATTTGCCAACTTACAATCTGATAGGACCCTTCCTGAATCTAAGGAATTTTGGAAAATGATAGCTAGCGCATCTATTAACTCTGCAGCTATCTCTTTTAGAACCCGAGGATGTAGGCCATCAGGTCCCAGGGATTTGTTGGAATTTAGTCCCTTAAATTTCTCCAATACTTTTTCTCTGCTAATATTAATTTCCTCATTTTTGTTAGCCCCTAGGTTATCATCTATTTCTGGTATGAAACTTGTGTCTTTTACTATGAAGACAGAAAATATTTCTTCAATGTCTCTGCCATTTCCTCATTCCCCATGATAATTTCTCCTGTCTCTGCTTCTAAGGGACCAACATTTACTTTAGCTGCTTTTTAAAATATACTTATAAAAGCTCTTACAATTATTTATATTTCTGGCTGGCTTACTCTCATTCTATTTTTTTTCCATTTTCATCAACTTTTGCCGGCCCTTTTGCTGGTTTCTCAAACACTTCCAATCCGCAGACTTGCTACTGTTCTTTGCAACATTGTAAGCCTCTTCTTTTAATCTAATACTATCCCTAACTTCCTGAGTGATCCACTGATGGATCTTTCTTGCTAAGTTTTTGTACTTTAATGGGATATATTTTTGTTGAACATTTTGAATTGTTTCTTAAAAAATTTCCCACTATTCGTTTACCTCCTTACCTCAGCCTATTTACCCAATTAACCTTAGCTAGTTCTTACCTCTCATACCTATGTAATTGGCTCGAAGTTTAAGATTTTTTTGTTTGTGATTGAAGTATGTCACTTCCAAACCTAATATGGAATTCAAAGGTATTATCATTATTTCCCAGTGGATCTCTTACTATGCCATTATTAACCCTGCTTCATTATACAATACTAGATCTAAGATAGCTTTAACCCTAGTTGGCTTCATAACATATCGCTCTGAGAAACTGTGACGAAAGCATTCTACAAACTCATCTTCTAGACCACTCTTGCCAATTTGATTATCCCAGTCTATAAGATTAAAGTCCCCCACAATTATTATTTTGCCTTTGTTACAAGTTCCAACAATTTCTTGTTTAAAGCTCTGTCCAACAGTATAACTACTGTTAGGGGCCTATAAACTACTCTCACCAGTGTTTTTTGACTCTTGCTGTTCCTAATTTACATCCACACTGATTCTACTTCATGATCATCTTAGACAAGATTCATTCTCACTAATGTTCTTAGGTCATCTTTTACTATCAGGACTACTCCCTGTCCTTTGCCATTTTGTCTGTCTTTCTGAAATATTGTATAAGCTGGAATATTTATTTCCCATCCTTGATCACCTTGTAACCATGTATCAGCAATGGCGATTAGATCTAAATCATTTACCTCTATTTCTGTCGGTGGTTCATTTATCTTATTGCAGATGTTTCATGCATTCAGATAAAGAACCTTTAATTAAATTTTTTTGCTTCTATTCCCTGCCATAGCCTTACTTGCTCAGGTACAATATTTGTTAAACTGTCATTTCCTGTCTCGCTCTGCTTGTCTTTACCCATCTTGCTATACTGTTCAGATACCCTGACCTTTCCCTTAGGGTTTCTAAACCTCCCTTCACCCGAACCACCCTGCCCCCACCTGCTCGTATTACTTTAAAGCTCCTCCCACAGCCCTAGTTATATGATTGGCCAGAACACTGGTCCCAGTTCAAGTGGAGCCCACCACAACAGAATATCTCACTCTTCCTTGAGTATTGATGCCGGTGCCCCATAAATTAAAACCCCTCCTTCCTACACCACTCCAAACAATGCATTTAATTCTGTTTGACCCTACGCCAATTGCCGTGTGTCTCAGATAACAATCTAAACCTTTGATGTTCTGCATTTTAATTTAGACCCTAATTCCTCATTTTTTTTAAGGCAGAACCAGGAATGATGTCCTTGTCAATGTATAAATAATAACACTGCATGGCAATCACCTAGTTAAAGGCAATTGTTAGTTAAACAGGTGATGGGCATTGATTATCCCATCTAAATTGAATAAAAAGATACAGCTAGAACACTGTGTGCTACATGGAAGTCAATAGCACTGAAGAGTTGTCTTGAAAATAAACCAGCTTGAACCAAAAGGCCATCCTGGATTAATTCTTCCACCACAACCTCTTATTGTAACAGTCCTGCTATGTCGTTGGTTTCCACGTGGACAACAACTGGACCCTTCCCCTCTCACTCCAAGTTCCTCTCCAGCCGTGAGGAGATGTCCTTAGCCCTGACACCGTGGCAGGCAACACAACCTTCAGAGCTCCAAGTCACGGCTGCAGAGAACAGTATCTATCTCCCTGACGATACTGTCTCCCATCACTACCACATTCATTGCTACCCAATGAGCCACAGTTGACACACCAATAACTGCACATAGCTTCGTAATAATGTCCGCTGACCAGCCCTCAGCCTTGTAATTTATGGGAAAGCACCTACAGCATTTTAAAAATTTGTTCCGATTCAGAAGATTCTAAATTCTAAACTGTGATCATGAGTTAGCTGGAATAAGAACAAGAACATTCTATCGACCAAGCATCCCAAACCTAAACAGCGTATTAAAGTAACCCTTGCAAAATTCTTGAGTTTAATAGGTAAAGTTGAAATTTAAGACAACTCGTGACTTTGGTTCCAGCTCAGGCAACTGATTGGGTCTGTCCAATCCTCAATGAACTAATCAAGCTTCAGGCAGCTACCAACAAGAGTTCTTGTAAAAATGCGGTAAGTTTAATATACAAAATTTTATACCATTTATCCCACATAAAATTATTAATACTGAGGCAAATAACTTTTCCTCTGCTAAATTTGTTAGATCAAAGATCAGGATATCTAGCTGGAAATGAGGTGTAAAGGGAATGAGAGGGCCAAAGTGAAAGTAGAAAAGTAGGTTAGCAGCTAAAGTAAATGGGAACTCAAAAGTGAGGATAAACACAGATAGCAAAAGGTAGTCAAAATAGAGTGGGGCGGATTAGGAAAGAAAGGATATTCTTTGGAGTTGGAGGATATGGCAGAGGTACATGATCATTTTGCATCTGCCCTCACTAGAGAAGATAATCATAGAATGTTTACAGCATAGGCGGCCATTTGGCCCATCATGCCTGTGTCAGCTCTCTGCAAGAGCAATGCAACTAGTTTTTGACGTTTTTATTATAAATGTCCTAGGCTCAGTTGTAGTGAGCATAATAAAGTTTGCAGATATATATGAAATTAAATTTGGCAATACAGTAGTGATGAGGATAATTGTAGACTTCATAAGACATAGGAGCAGAAATTAGGCCATTCGGCCCATCAAGTCTGCTCCGCCATTCAATCATGGCTGATAGGTTTCTCAACCCCATTCTCCCGCCTTCTCCCCATAACCTTTGATCCCCTTACCAATCAAGAACCTATCTATCTCCGCCTTAAATACACTCAATGACCTGGCCTCCACAGCCTTCTGTGGCAATGAATTCCATAGATTCACCACTCTCTGGATAAAGAAGTTTCTCCTCATCTCTGTTCTAAAAGGTCTTCCCTTTACTCTGAGGCTGTGCCCTTGGGTCCTAGTCTCTCCAACTAATGGAAACATCTTCCTCACGTCCACTCCATCCAGGCCTTTCAGTATTCTGTAAGTTTCAATCAGATCCCCCCTCATCCTTCTAAACTCCATCGAGTATAGACCCAGAGTCCTCAAACGTTCCTCATATGTTAAGCCTTTCATTCCTGGGATCATTCTTGTGAACCTCCTCTGGACCCTCTCCAGGGCCAGCACATCCTTCCTGAAGTGGCAGATGGAATACAACATGGGCAAGTGTGAGGTCATGCACTTTGGTAGGAAGAAGAGGCATAGACTATTTTCTAAATGGGTAGAGAATTCAGAAATCTGGAGTGCAAAGAGACTTGGGGCCCAAAATTGCTCTCAATATTCTAAATGTGGTCTGACCAGAGCCTTATAAAGCTTCAGCAGCACATCCCTGCTTTTATATTCTAGTCCTCTCGAAATAAATGCCAACATTGCATTTGCCTTCCTAACTAACGACTCAACCTGCAAGTTAACCTTAAGAAAATCCTGGAATAGGACTCCCAAGTCCCTTTGCACTCCAGATTTCTGAATTCTCTCCCAAATTTAGAAAATAATCCACGCCTCTATTCTTCCTACCAAAGTACATGACCTCACACTTGCCCACGTTGTATTCCATCTGCCACTTCTTTGCCCATTCTCCTAACCGGTCCAAATCCTTCTGCAGCCTCCCCACCTCCTCAATACTACCTGTCCCTCCACCTATCTTTGTATCATCTGCAAACTTAGCCAGGATGCCCTCAGTTCCTTCATCTAGATCATTAATGTATAAAGTGAAAAGTTGTGGTCCCAACACTGACCCCTGCGGAACTCCACTAATCACTGGCCGCCATCCTGAGAAGGACCCCCTTATCCCCACTCTCTGCCTCCTGCCAGACAGCCAATCTTCTATCCATGCTAGTACCTTGCCTCTAACACCATGGGCTCTTATCTTACTGAGCAACCTCCTGTGCGGCACCTTGTCAAAGGCCTTCTGGAAGTCCAAGTAGATAACATCCATTGGCTCTCCTTTGTCTAACCTACTCGTTACCTCCTCAAAGAATTCTAACAGATTTGTCAGGCATGACCTCCCCTTGATGAAACCATACTGACTTTCCCCCATTTTACCATGCACTTCCAAGTATTCTGAAATCTCATCCTTAATAATGGACTCTAAAATCTTACCAACGTCCGGGGTCAGGCTAATCGGCCTGTAATTTCCCGTCTTTTGCCTCACTCCCTTCTTAAACAGGGGGGTTACATTAGCGATTTTCCAGTCCTCTGGGACCCTCCCTGACTCCAGTAATTCCTGAAAGATCACCACTAACGCCTCCACTATCGCTTCAGCTATCTCCTTCAGAACTCTGGGGTGTAATCCATCTGGTCCAGGTGATTTGTCCACCTTCAGGCCTTTCAGTTTTCCTAGCACCTTCTCCTTGGTAATGACCACCAAACTCACCTCTGCCCCCTGACTCTCTGGAACTTTGGGGGACATGCCCAAAGTGACATACTCGTGTCTTCCACTGTGAAGACTGACGCAAAGTACCTATTCAATTCCTCTGCCATTTCTTTGTTCCCCACTACTACTTCTCCAGCGTCATTTTCCAGTGGCCCAATGTCCACTTTTGCCTCTCCCTTTACCATTTATATATCTAAAAAAAACTCTTGCAATCTTCTTTTATATTACTGGCTAGTTTACCCTCATATTTAATCTTTTCCCTCATTTCTTTTTTAGTTGTCCTCTGTTGGTCTTTGTAGGCTTCCCAATCCCCTGGTTTCCCACTGCTCTTCGCCGCATTGTATGCTTTCTCTTTAGCTTTTATGCTGTCCCTGACTTCCCTTGTCAGCCATGGTTGCCTCGTCCTCCCTTTAGTATGCTTCTTCTTCCTAGGGATGAATTTTTGCTGTGTCTCCCAAATTACTCCCAGAAACTCCTGCTATTGCTGTTCCACTGTCTTTCCTGCTAGGAAAGTGTAATTTCCTGCTAGCTTCATTGTAATTATACACAGTGATGAAATGAGTAGACGGATGGTGTTCAATGTGCGGTGTGAAGTGATATATTTTGGGAGGACTAATATGGAAAAAATAAGTATACTTTAAATGGTACCATTTTGTAAAGTGTAGATGAGCAGAAATACCTTGGCATCCATGTACACAAATCCTTAAAGCTTATATGGCAAGTTGATAAGGTGGTTAAAAAGTATATGGATTCCTTGGATTTATAAATAGAGATCATGCTAGAACTTACTAAATCATTGGTTAGGTGTCAACTGGAATATTGTGGACACCACACTTCAAAAAGATGCAATTAGAAAGAGTACAGAGATGGTTTTCCCCAGAGATGAAGGATTTCAATTATGAAGAGGTTTGGTAAAATTAGGGCTGTTTTCCTTGGAACAAGGGAGGAAGAGATGACCTTGAGGGTTTCAAGATGATGCAAGGTTTGATAAAGTAGATAGAGAAAAATTATTCTCACTGGCAAGTGGGACAGTGACTACGCCTCAAGTTTAAAATCATTGGCAAAGATCTAGAGAGAAGAAACTTTTTTGCTGAGTTGATGGGATTGGGGCAAGTTCCAGATCAATGAGAAACTTACAGCATTGCTGCCAAAGGCAGGGCTGTGGTTCTTAGTGCGATTAGTCTCCCAAAGAATCAGCGCTGGCACAATGGGCCAGACTGTCGTCTTCTGCGTTGTAAGTTTATATGATTGTATATGAAGGAACAGGGGATTGATGAGGGTATTATGGTTGAAGTGTTGGGCTCTTGAAAGGCATTTGACAAAGTACCACATAATAGACTTGTTAACAAAATTAGAGTCTGTATGATTATAGGGACAGCATGGGTACAAAATGGGGTAAGGGAAAGAAAGCAGGTAGTGGCAACAGAGTTAACGTTTCGAGTCTATGACTTCTTCAGAGCTAAAAAGTAGAAATGTGATGGAATTTATACTGTTTGGTGTGTGTGTGTGGCGGGGGGGAAGCAGGTAAAGCAGGATAGAAGGTCAGCGATAGGTGGAGGCTAATGAGTGACTGACAAAGATGTCATGGACACAAGGCAAAGGGAGTGGCGATGGTAATGGTGAAGACAAAAGAAGGTGCTGATAGTGGCATAAAGGTAAGAAAGCAGAATGCGTTGATAACAGAATAAAGGTTAGCATTCAAAGAACATAGAACAAGTGGCAGATGGCCTTTGGCGGGGGGGGGGGGGGGGTGGGGGGGAGAAGGGGCAGTGTTTGGGGAAAAAGGATGAAAAATGGGGATTTGGGGGAATAAAAGGTGTGGCCATGGGTACCTGCATAGGCCCCAGTTATACTTGTCACTTTATGGGGTATGTGAAACATTCCTTGTTCCAGTCCTACTCAGGCCACCTCCCACAACTCTTTTCTCGATACATCGATGATTATATTGGTGCCACTTCATGCTCTCATCCGGACCTGGAAAAATGTAACCATTTTGCTTCCAATTTCCACCCCTCTATCACCTTCACATGGTGTATCTCCAACAATTCCCTTCCCTTCCTTGACTTCTCCGTCCCCATTTCTGGTGGCAGACTGTCCACCAATATTCATTACAAGCCCATCTACTCCCACAGCTACCTTGACTACAGCTTCTCACACCCTGCTTCCTGTAAGGGCTCCATCCCATTCTCTCAGCTTCTTTGCCTCCGTTCTGATGATGCCACCTTCCAAAATGGCATGTCTTCCTTCTACCTTAACCTGGGTTTCCCACCCACTGTGGTTGACAGGGCCTTCAACCGTGTCCGACCCATGTCCCGCACCTGTGCCCTCACCCCTTCCCCCTCCCTCCCAGGGCCACGATAGGATCCGCATTGTCCTCACTTATCACCCCCACCAGCCTCCGCATTCAAAGGATCATCCTCCGCCATCTCCAGCATGATGCCACCACCAAACACATCTTCCCTTCACCCCGTTGGCATTCCATAGGGACCGTTCCAACCTGGTCCACCCGTCCATCACCCCCAACACCTCATCCCCTCCCCCATAGCACCTTCCCATTCTATCGCAGAAGGTGCATCACCTGCCCCTTTGCCTCCTCCCTGTCCAAGGGCCTAAACACTCCTTTCAGGTGAAGCAGCGCTTCACTTGCACCTCCTTTAATTTGGTCGACTGTATTTGCTGCTCCCAATGCATCCTCTACATTGGAAACCAAAAGCAGACTGGGTACCAAGGAACACCTTCGATCCGTCTGCAATCATGATCCAGACCTTCCTGTCGCTTGCCATTTCAACTCACTATCCTGCTCTCATGCCCACATGTCCGCCTTGGCCTGCTGCAATGTTCCATTGAAGGCCAACGCAAACTGGAGGGACAGCACCTCATCTTCCGATTAGACACTTTACAGCCTTCTGGACTTAACTTCAGACCATGAACTCTCTCCTCTATGTCTTCCTTCTACCTTAACCTGGGTTTCCCACCCACTGTGGTTGACAGGGCCTTCAACCGTGTCCGACCCATGTCCCGCACCTGTGCCTTCACCCCTTCCCCCTCCCTCCCAGGGCCACGATAGGATCCGCATTGTCCTCACTTATCACCCCCACCAGCCTCCGCATTCAAAGGATCATCCTCCGCCATCTCCAGCATGATGCCACCACCAAACACATCTTCCCTTCACCCCGTTGGCATTCCATAGGGACCGTTCCAACCTGGTCCACCCGTCCATCACCCCCAACACCTCATCCCCTCCCCCATAGCACCTTCCCATTCTATCGCAGAAGGTGCATCACCTGCCCCTTTGCCTCCTCCCTGTCCAAGGGCCTAAACACTCCTTTCAGGTGAAGCAGCGCTTCACTTGCACCTCCTTTAATTTGGTCGACTGTATTTGCTGCTCCCAATGCATCCTCTACATTGGAAACCAAAAGCAGACTAGGTACCAAGGAACACCTTTGATCCGTCTGCAATCATGATCCAGACCTTCCTGTCGCTTGCCATTTCAACTCACTATCCTGCTCTCATGCCCACATTGGCCTGCTGCAATGTTCCATTGAAGGCCAACGCAAACTGGAGGGACAGCACCTCATCTTCCGATTAGACACTTTACAGCCTTCTGGACTTAACTTCAGACCATGAACTCTCTCCTCTATATTTACCCCTTTTAAAAAATTTATTTTTTTTATTTACTTATTTTCATTTTATCCCTTTTTTAAAAATCCCCCTTTATCTTTTATCCCCATCCACCCCCAAAAGGGCCATCTGTCACTTGTTCTGTGTTGTTCTTTTACAGAGTGCTGGCCTTTGTTCTGCTATTAACACATTCTTTCTTACCTTTAAGCCACGATCAACATCTTTAGTCTTCACCACTACCATTGACACTCCCTTTGTCTTTGGGCTGTGCAGCCTACATACCTAGCGTCACACTGGCATTGAAATTCATATGCCACATTACTCATTCGTGAGATAAGCGAAACATCTTATTGGCTTGACAGCAGCATTCTGCTGATTTTTTTTTTTTGTTTTTGAGTCTTTATTTAAAGTAGCAAAGTTGAAGCATTCAATTACTCCTGCATTTTTTCAACGGATTCTTCCTTGTATTTGCCCTCATCTTTGCCAACTTGGCGAGATTTGGCCTTCCGTTCCAGAATCTTCTTGCGATCCTTGTCCAACTTTAACCTAGTAATCACCACCTTGCTGGGGTTAATGCCAACATGAACTGTAGTACCATTGGCTTTTTCACACTGGACACACTCAATATAGATTACATACTTTTTTCTGTACACTTGAACAACTTTACCGATCTGCTGACCCTTGTAATGCCCTCTGACGACCTGAACCTCATCATCCTTGCATATGGGCATTGAGCGAACATTGTATTTCTGCCTCGGCTCCTTGAAGAGTGGAGAGGACATAATTTTCCCGCGGATGTGAGATGGAGCATTGAAGTGCCTCTTGCGGTTCTTCCTCCGGGAAGATGTTACAAAGGGATTGAACTTCATACTGGCCTCCTGCTCTATCTCCTATGGCCACCAGTGAAATGGCGAACACTACTCATGTTGCTATTGCACTGTAGCAGCGTGAAACAGCTAGTTATACCTGTTGCTCAAATTTGCAACTATTTATTACTGCCCTGTCATTTTTGCACTCAAATTTGCCCACATATTTGTTCTTCTAACTCCCTTCCATTATTTGAGTCAAAAGTACACTCCTAGCAATGTGGCTGTATCTTTATTTGAGCTTAACCCATATGGCCTCATTTTGTTTCATTTAGTGTATCACCCCTCCTCACAGTTGTAATTGACTCTTTAACCAATAATGCAACATCTCCGCCATTTTTTATCCCAACTCTATCCTGCCCAAAAACACACACTCCAGGGATGTTGAACTCACATTTTTGCCCCTCTTCAAGCCAAGTTTCCAATATAGCAATATCATCATGCTATCCTGTGCCCTCAGCTCATCGGCTTTATTTGCTATACTACTTGCATTTACATATACACCTTTTTACACTGCCAAATTCCTGCGCTGTACACTTTTTAAACCTGTGTTTATTTTTCAGTCACTAATTCTCCATCTCCCATTCCTTGCTCTGAATTTTCTCTCCAGTTCCCAGCACCCTGCAGAGGCGCCAGTGACTCCAGCTGCTGCTCGAGCTCTGAAACCCAGAGCTCAAGGTTCTGCAGCTGTGACACGTGATCATCTAGGACACCGGTAGTGTCCACAACTTTCCATGTAATACAAGACACGCATTCTACATGACCGAGCTGCATGCCATGGCTTCAATTTACTTCGCTTAAGTTAATTTTATTTTACTTTGGTTTACCTATACTACTTTATTTTACCTGGCCTTGACTTAATGTTACTTCCTTATTGCTTGTGTCGCTTACTGAAATCTAAGCAGCTCCTTCTTTTAAAAAGGATGTTTTTTTCTAATTTTCAGCTACTTGAAGACCCTCCCTAACAGCAGTTTCTCACCAGCCGATGATTGCACCCCTGGGATGTGTTCAAAACTCAGTACTCTCGTGCAGTTTTTCAGATCCTGGTCTCCTGCAGGCTGAGAAAGACAGTGAAAGAGGAACATAAGAGCATCTCCCTCCCCTCCTCACCAAACTCGCAGTAATTCCACTCTGCACCAGTTGCACTCGGTGACAGTGCACTTAACCCCTTTCATTTAGTTTTTAGCCAATTTGCTTCACTCCATGTGATATTAAGAAATGTCTGAGGCCACTAGATCGGGCAAAGTCTTTGGGCACTGACAACATTCCAGTTCCTGTGTTCCAGAACTAGCCATGCCTCTAGCCAAGCAACTCCAGTATAGGTATGAGATTCAGAGGGATCTGGGTATCCTAGTGCATGATTCACAAAAGGCTAGTATGCAGATACAGCAAGTAATTAGGACAGCTAATAGAATGTTATCATTTATTGCGAGAGAAATTGAATACAAACGTAGGGAGGTTATGCTTTAGTTGTACAGGGCACGGGTGAGACCACACCTGGAATAGTGTACACAGTATTGATCCCCTTATTTAAAGGAAAGATGTAAATGCATTAGCAGTTTAAAGTTTTACTAGGCTAATACCAGGAATGGACAGGTGAGAAAAGGTAGGACAGGTTAAGCTTGTGTCCACTGAAGTTCAGAAGAGCAAGAGGTGACTTGATCGAATGATCGAAAACTTTTAAGATCCTGAGGAGTCTTGACAGTGATGTGGAGAGGATGTATTTCCTCTTTTGGGAGAATCTAGAACTAGGGATCACGGTTTAAAAATAAGGGGTCACTCATTTAAGACAGCAATGAGGAGAATTTTTTTTTGAGGGTCATGAGTCTTTAGAACATTTCCTCAAAAGCCAGTGGAAGCAGAGTCTTTTAATATTTTAAGGCACAGCAAGATAGATTTTTGATTAACATGGGAGTGAAAGGTTATGGGGGGTAGGCAGGAGGTTACAATCACACCAGCCATGATCTTACTGAATGGCGGAGCAGGCCTGAAGGGCTGAGTGGCCCACTCCTGCTCCTAATTCCTATGTACTGGAATCTGCCAGTGAAAAATTGCCACAGTACGTTGTGTCCACAAAAAAGGATAAATCCAATCTAGCAATTACCCCCAGTCTACTCCGATGCAAGAGATAATTGACAGTGCTATCAAGTAGCATTTGTTCGAATAACCTGCCCAACAATGTTGTTTGGGTTCTGCAAGGCCCACTAAGTACAAACCTCATTATACCCTAGGTCCAAACATGGACAATAAAGCCGAATTCCAAAGGTCATGTGAAAAACCGGAATCTGGGGGAAAACTCCACTGGCTGGAGTTATACCTAACAAAGGGCAACGGCAGTGGTTGGTGTAGGTCAATCATCTCAGCCACAGGACATCGCTGCAGGAGTTCCTCAGGGTAGTGTACTAGGCCCAGCAATCATTAGCTGCTTCATCAATGATCTTCCCACCATCAGGTGGTCAGAAGTGGGAATCTTTGCTGAGGACTGCAATGTTCAGTTCCATTTGCAAATTCTTAGATAATGAAGACGCCCGAGCCTGCATACAGCTAGACCTGGACAATTTTCAAGTTTGGGCTATTAAGTGGTAACATTCATGCCAGACAATGATCATCTCCAGCAAGATAGTCCAATCATCACATTCAATAGCGTTACCACTGTTGAATCTCCCACCAATAACCTGGGCATCAAAACATCATAAAAGTAGGCCATTTGACTCATTGAGTCCACTCTGCCATCCACTAAGGTCATGGCTGATCTGATTGTGGCTATAACTCCACTTGTCTGCCTGTCCCGCAAAATCCTCAACTCTTTAGGAGAGCAAAAATCTGTCTAACTTGACCTTTAATATATTCAAGGATCCAGCCTCCACTACTCTCTGTGGAGAAAAATTGCAAAGACTAACCACCCTCAGAAGACATTCATCTCATTCTTAACTGGGAAATCCCTTATTCTATGAGGGAAAACACCCTCTTAGCATCTATCTCCTCAGAATCTTTCAATAAAATCACCACTCATTTTTCTAAATACCAAACATCAGCCCAAACTGCTCAACCTTTACACATAAGGGGACTCCTTCATCCCAGGAATCAGCCTGGTGAACCTTCTCTGAACTGCTTCCAATGCAAATATATCCCTCCTTAAGGAGTCCAAAACAGCACTGGGTGTAGTCTCACCAATGCCCTGTACAGTTGTAGCAAGACTTCCCTATTTTTATACTCCATCCTCTTGCAATAAAGATCAATAGTCCATTTACTTAATTACTTGCTGTATTTGCATGTTAACATTTTGTGATTCATGTACAAGGACACCTAGGTCCATCTGTAATGCCACATTCTGCAGTCACTCTCCTTTTAAATATTCTGCTTTTCTGTTCTTCCTGTCAAAGAGGGCCTCACATTTTCCCATTTAAATTCCATCTACCAAATTTTTGCCCACTTGTGTACCATCTACAAGATGGACTGCAGTAATTCGCTAAGCCTTCTTGGTCAGCATGTCCCAAACCTACAACCTCCACAGCCTAGAACTGGGGGGGGCGGGGGTCAGCAGGCACATTGGAACACTGCTGACTGCAAGTTGCCTAAGGTCGCGCACTATCATGAAATGGAAATCCATCACTGCTCCTTCATCGCTGGGTCAAGAATCCTGAAACTTTTCCTTAACAGCACTGTTGGAATACCTTTGCCACAAGGGCTGCAGCAGTTCAAGGCAGCTGCTCAAAGGTCAATAGGAATGGGTAACGCTAAGCATGCCAGCAACACCCACATACCTTGAATTAATTAAAAAGAGGATTGTGACAAACTTAAGGACACAGACTAATAAAATGGGCAGACACATGTAACAGACATGGGAAGTAATATATTTTGGTAGGAAGAATGAGGGGCGATATGAACTAAATGGTATAATTTTATCCGTTTACAGAAACAGAGAATCTTTGAAGGTGGCAGGACAAATTGAGAAGATTGTTAAAGCATTGGGGTCCTTGGCTTTATCAATAGAGGAATAGAGTACATGAGCAAAGAGGTTATAGTAAATCTTTACGAAACACTGCTTAGGCCTCAGCTGGAGTTTAGTTTTCAATTCTAGGAACCACAATTTAGGAGTCAAGACCTTGCAGAGGATGCAGAAGAGATTTACTAGAATGATACCAGGGATGAGAGTGTTTAGTTATGTGAAGAGGCTGGGATTGTTTGCTTTAGAGCAGAGGTTAACAGGAGATTTGAGAGAGATGCTCAAAACATGAATTGTTTTGAGAGAAAATAACCTATTTCCAGTGGCAGAAAGATCAAGATGAAACAGATTTAAGGTGATTTATGAAAGGCAACATAAGGAAACAGGGATATAAACATGCAACTCCAACAACACTCAAAGTTTGACACCACCCAGGACAAAGCACCCCACTTGATTAACACCCCTTCCACAAACATCCACACCCTCCCCCACCGAAGCATGGTAGCAGCAGTATGTACCATCTATAAGATGCACTGCAGAAACTCACCAAGGCTCCTTAAGCAGCGCCTTCCAAACCCACGACCACTACCATCTAGAAGGACAAGGGCAGCAGACGCATGGGAACACTACCACCTGCAAGTCCCCCTCCAAGCCACTCACCATCCTGACTTGGAAATATATCACTGTTTCTTCATTGTCGCTGGGTCAAAATCCTGGAACTCCCTCTCTAACAGCACTGTGGGTGTACCTACACCACATGGACTGCAGCGGTTCAAGAAGGAATCTCATCACCACCTTCTCAAGGACAATAAATGCTGGCCTAGCCAGTGGAGCCCACATCCCATGAATGAATGAAAAAAGGAATTGAATAAATACATGCATACAGGGGCTCTGGGGAAAGAGAGTGTGATTAATTGGATAGCTCTTCTGAAGCACCACAAAATTCACAATATGTCGGATGGCCCTCCTTCTCTGTTGTATCATTCTATAATTTGAGTACATAGAAGCAGTGAGAATTTCCAGTCCCCTCAGGCAAACAGTTTTAAAGCAATTGTAAGATTGAGTATTGTACATTTCATTTGGGTAAAATTTGAGGTGCAAGCATTAAAATACTATAACATTCAAATAGATAGTGTTACCTTATTGCTGGAAGCGTTAAGTGAATACTGCATTCCCAGTGCTATTTTGCATAAGGAATTAAGTGGCGTCCTTATACCAATGCAAGGTTTTAGGCTTTGCTTCCTGATTTTCATATTACGTTTGTGGAGCTGAGTTATTCATTCCAACAGGCTTTCTCACACAAATTCCATTCTCATTGTTCTAAAAATTCTTTGAATTATTGTGCAGATCTGAAACTGAAGTCAGGGTTCCAAGAAAAACTCATGCTGTAGCCCTCAAAGTTTAAATCTTTAGTTTTAAATTATATCAAATTCTCTGCCACTTCATCCAAATCATTAAACACAAAAAAAATTGACAAGTGTTATTTTTTGTAAACATTTTAATTGTTATTGAATGTTCTACATCTTACAGTAAATATACAATTACAAACTCTTGGCTTAATTCTGTCACTTAGATCACTAACTGATCTTTTCCAAAAAACAAAATAAAAAAAAACAGAATTACACTTCATAGTCACAAGTGTAAACTGTGGGTCTTTCAGGTTCCATAAGTAACTTCTAATCTGCGTTATTAAAACACTTGCGTTCTATGAATTACGCTTGGAAGACAATGACATTTCCATAATTCTCATCTTGCTTTATTAGTGTTCCAATAGAATTCAAAATAAGGAAGTCCAAAACTGCAATTGAAATACAGTAAAAGGAAAGCCCACAGACTTGTGTTCTGAAATGCTCCCTGTAGCTCAAAGAAGCATCCAACTTCAGTTAAACCATAAAGTTTTTTTCTATTAAGAATAATAAACATCAATCATTAAACAACTTAAATAACACTTATGGTAAAAAGCGCTTAAATTACATATCTGAACTGCAAAGGTTTCCTAGGTTATCTTTCTTTAAAATACAGGAGCAACACTCGTACACACCGTTTAATCTCTCCTATTTAAATCTGATATTCTGAAGTACTTATGACATTGAATTGGGCCAGTACAACTATTAATATGCATTGTTCAAGTCTTGCATTACAGTACTTTTTAATTTAGCAAAGATGTACAAAAAATCTGTTAAAAGGTCTGTATAATCACAACTGAACTGGTAAACCTGGTTATGTTGAACGAGCGCCCTGTTTTACTTGGTATGCTTTCTCTTGTTGCATACAGTTACACACTGGTTATGAGCTAAACAGTCAAGAATAATATAGTTTATCATAACTATATTAGTCATCTGGCAGTATCCAATCAGCCATTCAACATTAAAAGAACAATTTATAAATTCCACAGTTCAATTTGAAATTAAATTTCCAATGTTAATTCTGCAATATCTTGAAATATCATGTGAATTTTAAAAATTTGCTTGATTAAGAAAAGTCTCAGTCCAATTAAAATGCAAACATATTGAAATTTGGGCAACGATTTTTCTTTTCAAAAATGTAGCAAGAAGTTAAAATTAGAAATCTGATTTAGCTCATAAGCTAGTAAGCAGAACAAAAAAGGCAAATATACATGAATGGCAACATTGGTGCAGGTTCAGTTACTGTCAATGTACTATGCAGCACATCAAGTATTTGTATAGCAAGCCTGTACTAAGAACAGATTATCAGGAGAGCTGTTGGGAACACTTCCAATACATTTTTGTGTTTCTGCCACTTAACAGACAAACAGGATATTTTACTGGTTTTGCAAAATCAAAGGGAATCCAAACTTTTAAAGAATATAAACCATGAGGATGCGATAAAGCTGTTATAAAGACAGATCATTGCTACTACCTATAACAGCTTGAAAATAATTAGTTATCTGTTATTGTGTTTCATTGACAGGCCAAACATAATGTTTGCAATATTTCTCGGCACATATCAATATAAAGTTTTATGGCCATAGTGGCTACCTTACAAATGTTAGTGACAGCTAAATAAGCTTTTTATATTTAATAAAATTACATTTGCTTGATTTAAGTTAGGGGGAAATAGCAATGTGCGCGCAGATTTTTTATCAAAATAGGAATCCAAGTCTTTGTGGTTTGTGGTGAGGTGATCAGCTCAAATGTGGGTGATGTCAAGATATCCTTGACAGCTGCTGATAAAATACTGATCTGACAAATGGCAAACCTTTGAGTGAACTATTCTGGTGATCAGCAATAATTTTGCCTAAAATCAACCAGCTATATTTATGTATAGCAAGTGTTAATGGCTGGTATTTAATCAATTTCAAAAATGCCCATATAAAATATATCACCAGTAGTCAATTTTTTAAATAAGAAATGTGAATTTTTCTGTCCATCAAGGTCAATAGTGCTGGGGAAATAGACAACACTTCAATTCTAATATCTAGTCAATGAATTACGCATTACCAGGTCAGGTAAAAAAATGGTTTTGATGGAGCGTAAAGCATTCAACTTTGTCCTAAATTTAGAGCAGCACTCCCTACTAACATAACAGCTATTTTGGCCAGAGATAAATCGTTAATTCAGTACAAATTAGTGCCAAAGTTAAGACAGTTTTGTACTGAATGTATTCCAAAATTTTAACCTCATTTTCCCCAGTATTAACACACCTTATGTTAACTCAGCGACACAAGCACTCTGGTGCAAGAGAAAATTGTACCTCTCTCTTCACACATGAAGAAATCAAACAAGAGGAGATTTACAAACAGGAGAAAATGGTGCAAGTTGAATATCCAGTGATGCATACGTACTCAAGGGCAAAAGTCAACTAAACTATCTAACAAACATATTAAGTAAAAGTCTGCAGGATAAATTTCCATCAGGTACAAATCAAATTGTAACAATGTTTTGCAAGTGTTCCCCTGTGTATTCATTTTCTTTACATTTTTAGTGTAGTAAATTTGTGCTAAATCTGAACCTGACTTAATCAAATGTGGCTGAAATATTTGTCCCCAATTAATGGATCAGTTTAATTAAAGTAACTTCATTTACAAAGACATCAGCAACATAAAGGGCAGTCAGAACTCAGACCATTGCAATCGGCTGGGAGATTTTACTTCGTGATTCTAGACACAAACAGAACTTCTTTGAAGACCTACAACTTCACAGACCCTTAAAACCAGTTAAGTCAAAAAGACTTAAACCAGCTAATGTCACACTAAATAGTTCCCATTTGCCAGTTCAATTCATACAAAACTAAGTGGGAGATTCAACCTGAAGACAAATACTACAATACCACTACCTCTTTGCACACTGTACTTTGTACCAAACCTGATGCCGAAGTTTTTCCGCTATTACTCATGCTCTGCAAAAAAAGCTGATCTGCTGATAAGTGCAGTTATATCGAAGTCTTATTAGGTTGCAATGATGTGGTCATGATTTTTCAGTGAGACGAAATAAAATTTCACTGAAAAAAATTAAGATAATCACTTGCATCAATAGTGGCTTTGTTCAGAATTACTTTCCTCCCATAGTAATCGCTGAAACATTGGTATTCTGCAGTAATATTCCTTCTAGTTTCCAGCTTGAATAATGGCAATGTTTGGAAATCTGTGCTTGCCAATTCTCCATTTTATAGCTCGCCTGTTTCAATTTAAGATGATTTAAGGCATATTTCTATTTCCTATTAATCTGTAATAATGTAAAATTTCTGCATACCTGATGTTTGTGATCTGTATCTTTGAGTTAGACTGTTTCACAATCAGTTCTACAGAGTTTAAATTAAGAATCATGCAACTTCCCCCTCACCATTTTGCTGGGACTCATGAGTAGCTCCCTACTAATTTGTACTTCAATCTTTTAATAAGGGAAGGACACCGTTTAAATAATGGTGAAATTTCTAACAATATTGTAATGGAAAACCAATGCATTCTAAACACTCAGCCCGAGCTGCATTTTCTCAGGTGAACAGTTCAGTAAAGCTTAATCAAAAAAAAAATCCAACTATTCACTGAGAAATTAGCTATTTGACTAAATCTATGGTATAATAACTTTAACAGATCCATTCCTAAAATTCAGGCGATCCAACAAGTTTAAATAGTGGACTAATATTTGTTCTGGCAAATAACCTGGATAAAAATCCAGCATAGTTTTTAAAGGATTAGTGAGCTCAAGTTTTCAAATGGAATGTTGTTCAAAAATGTCACAATTAGATATAAAGTAAATGGATTTGATGCAAGTGCATACCTTAGCCTAGTTTTAAAACTGCTAAATAGAAGCAACAAGATTTTAAAATCACATCTTCTGCAGCAATCTTGGAGAGGCATATCTCATTTTTCAGAATGCAACAGATATTCCTGACTGCCCACAAATCTGAACAATTATATCTGCATGTGACCATCTTAAAACTTAAGCATTAGAAAGGCATTTGATATTGCAGAACATACCCTCTTTCCCACTTTTACTAAACAAGGTTACATTTAGCAAAATGCTGCTCCATGCAACTAAGATTTGTTAGGCTGAGATTGCAGGGTTGCATATAATGCACCCACAAGTATTTTTGGAAATTAACCACTTAAGTCCCTCTTTCAATTATGTGATCTGAATGTAAAAATTTCTGCAACAGCAGATTGTTTGAGTTTAATATATTTGATTACTTTTCTATTTAAAATCTAGGTCTCATACAGTTTTTTCAGGAATCAGTCTATTAAGCTAACCACAAACACAGTATGGGTGTGTTACATATATTTATATATATATATACTCATGTATAAAGTCTTGTACCTGTTTAGTAGCATAGATTATTTTTATATATGTATTGTGCAACATAACCTAGCTTCTGTATTTTGACAGAATTCTGATATGTGGCCAGTTCTAAGTTGAAGGAAAATATACGCTCCCTAAATCTCAATTTGCTTTACCTCATACCCTTGTCAGTGCTTTCCAGTCATATACATTCATTTCCAAAAATTTTACCATACAGGGCAGAAAGAACTCACTTGCTAGACATGAATATTCACCCCACTTTCATGAATTTGAACACACTGCTTCCATTCTATTGGATGGTACTCTCCCACAAATTCCTGTCAACTAAGACCTTCAAGAGTTTTAAGCTGCAGCATTCTTCTACCCAGGTCCATTCTTTAAGACAAGGATAATAAACCTCTGCATGAACTTTTGAAATTTTATCACTTCACTTAAAGTTATACAATATTTAAATGTACTTTCACCTCCTTTCAAAAAATTCCAACGTCAGCTGATGACTTTAACAAACTGACAACCAGATTAATTTGGTGAGGGATACTGCATAATAAAATCCAAATAAAATTACAAGGAGCTCAATTGTATCACAATGTGTAGGACTTTACAGGTTCAAGAAATGTACTTGGCTTGTACAGTGAATCCAGATTGTGACATTTCTGACAAATAGCTAAAGAAAGCCAATGCCATTGAAATTTCTGATAGTGAAACCTGTATTTAGGACTTAAAGAACACAATGCTGATTTAATAGCTGTAATGGATTGGTGGGCGGGGAGAAATGGTGCTCAACCAATCACGTTATCTTGAACGAAGAGTCCGGCCAACCAACTCAAACAAATAATGCTGAATTACTTAAGTCATCCTAAGAATTCACTGCGCTGTAGCAATGAATGGAGTGCTCCATTAATTCTATATCCCTTTAAACCCTCAAAGCTTTCCTGAATTCTACTGTCAAAAACAAAAAAAAAGATTAAAGGCCGTTTCAGTGGTGAGTGCTAATTTTGATAATTTAAATGTAACTAGAAAGGCTAATGTCCAAACTAGACGTCTAAGATTTTATGGTTGTTAATATGTAAGATCAGAATGTGAGAGATAAGAACACCAACTGATCAGATTAAAGAGACACAGCCATTGTTCTCTTTAAACTGAAAGAACGTATTTGCCTTTCTTAGAGATGATGCATCATATTCAGGTTGGGCTCATTTATTTAAATCTCAGTATAAGTAAGCCTCCTTATAGGATCTCAGTAATAGAAATGGTGAAACACCCAATTTTTAAAAGAATGACATGTATTCTCACCATTGAATAGGCCTCTTTGGCCAAAGCCTCGCTAGTGATAACAAACATTGGTCTGTAATAATTTTGAGTAGCTATGATGGAAAAGAACTTAAATGAGGCAGAAGTTTGGAGAAAAGCAGCTTTTACAAAAAAAACACTAAATGATGCATAAAGTGACCTTTGCACTTTGTTCTTGCAAACAGATTCGGTGCCATGTGGCTTCAATGCACAAGCACCAACGTAAGACTTGAGTAGTTGCATACAATGTCTGACTCCAGATCTGCAGAAAGATAAAAATGAACCACAACCGTAAACCATGCTACATTGTATCTGAAAAATTGTTAACTTGAATACAATTAATCACCATTCAAATTGAGAAAAACTATCCATCCATGTAACTTATTTTGTTGATTATGCATATATTTTCAGAACTATGATTTTGTAAAGTTTTATTTGCATTTTAGTACTTAAATGTCAAAAGCCTGTTCTTAAATTCTAAGCTGAAGATCTCAATCAAGAAACATGGATATTTATACCATGAAACCAAACTAACATAGCCCTGAACAGGCTAAAAATAATACATCATTGTCAGGTTAGTTGGTTAACATTAACCAGAAATATCAAAAAATGAATTAAGTATCTAAATTGCTGACAAGAAACAAGGACCACAAAAAAAAACAGGAACAGACCAGAGGGATCTGACATAGATTGGGGATTTAGACTAAAAAGCACCAGCCTTCATTTAACGTAGACCTATACAATGTGATGAGATTGGGAAAGAGTATACAGTAGGAATATTAACATTTTACATTTATACAGCATCTGTAAAGAAATCATCTCAGGGTACTTCACAGGAGCTTAGCCAAACAAAAACTGATACCAAGCCAAAGAAAGAGGTTATTAGGATGGGTAACTAAAGAGGTCAGTTTTAAAGAGGGTCTTAATAGCAGTGGAGAGGTTTAGCGAGGAAATTCCGGGATCTATATAGCAGAAGGCATGCCACCAATGGAGACATGAAAGGGGTAGGGTGGGGAAGAGGAGAAGCATAAGAGCCCAGAGTTGGTGAAATAGAATTCTTGGGTTTTAGGACTGGAGGTGGTTAGTGATAGGAAGGGATGCGGCCATGGAGGGATTGGAAAACAGGATGACAATTTTAAAAATCAATGGCTTTGGTCGAACGACAACCAATGTAAGCTAGTGAGCACAGGGGTAATGGGTGAGCAGGATTTGGTGCAGGTTAGGATACAGACATCAGAATTTGAGGAGCTCCAGTTTATGCAGGGTGGAAGATGCGAGGCCAGCCAGGACAGTAATCGGGTAGTCAAGTCTAGAGGTGGTATAAACATGGATGCGGGCTTCAGCAGCAGATAAGCAGGGGCGAGGTGGAGTCTGGCGGTGTTAATGAGGTGGCTATAGGCGCTCTTTGTGATGGAGACGATAGGGAATCAGAAGTTTAGTTCAGGGTCAAGTAGAACACCGAAGCTGTGAACAGTCTGCTTCAGCCCGAGGCAGTCATCAAGGAACGGCAGGGTTTATTGTGCTTTTGTCATGCAGCTGCAGTTATAATGTAGATTTGCCAGCTATGCCACAAGGCAATGAAAATTGGGAATGTTTATGCCTTAGAGAAGGTGCCCAGTTGGAGACCCTGATCAAAGTTTAAGATTTTATGGGAAAATCGTTTGGTAAAAACACAATTTTTTAACTAGGGCACATAAAAAGGGCAAGATAAACAGTTTGTATTTACCTACTTTACAGAGATGATGGTGAATGCATAGTATAGGCAGTACAAAAAGACAGTGGGAGCAAATAATGTTGACAAATTTAAAATGGGAGATTTTTTTGGCAAGATGCGAGAAAGATACTAACATTTTTTTGAACTTTGGAACTCACCAAATGGACCATAGTATTTTCCAGTCGCCTACATTCAATTAATCCCACTGATGAACAAAATGTGCTTAAAATGTTGTTACCATATCTAGCCAAAATTTAATCGAGAACAGTCTTGTATTATCTTAAATACATCTTTTTTTGATAACAGTATTAAGATTAATTGGAACAACCTCAAGCATGCAGTTGTTGCCCATCTTGCATCCCCACTTATGAAAAGAGTAAGACATCATATTGGATTAGAACAAACCAAGGTTAGAACATGCCAGTCCAGCTAAGAATATTTATTTCCAAAATGTTTTATAAAAACCAAATAGTTAATGACAATGAAAAGCCTTAGTCTCATTGCATAGAGGCTCCTCCAAAGATGTTTTAGTTCACCTCAAATGCAACCATATGTGAAGGAAACTTCCTCACAGCTCCTAGTAAATTAAATTCGCAACTCCTGTAGGTTACACATTTGCCAAATTGTATGTGGAATGAGTTCCAAAATAAAAAAGCAAATGAAAAGTCCTTCGACTCAAGGGAAAACCCTGTAAACAATTACCATGGATGAGTGTAAAGCAGGAAAGAACTTCATGAATGTTGCATTTAGAAATGCTTTCAATCTGTTGAGAGCTTGGAATAGCTATTTTATTTGATATGGTTTGAGAACTGTTAATTCATGTGCTACACATCTTTCAATAACTGTCACGTTATTGCCACACATGATTTCATGGGACGATAAAGTGCAGGGGCACAATCAGCTCTTCATGCCTGTGCAGCTCTTTTTATTTATTCACTCACTGGAAGTGGGCGTTGCTGGCTAGGCGATCATTTATCGCCTATCACTAATTGCCCTTGAGAGGATGATGGTGAGCCGCCTTCCTGAACAGCTGCAGCCCATATAGTGCAAGTACACCCACGGTGCTATTAGGGAGGGAGTTCCAGGGTTTTGATCCAGCAACAGTTATATAGTTCCAAGTCAGGATGGTGTATGGCTTGGAGGGAAATTTGCAAGTGGTAGTGTTCCCATGCATCTGCTGCCCTTGTCCTTCTAGGTGGCAGAGGTAACGGGTTTGTAAAGTGCTGTTGAAGGAGCCTTGGCAAGTTGCTGCAGTGCATCTTGTAGATTGTACACACTGCTGCCACTGTGCATCGGTGGAAGGGAGTGAATGTTGAAGGTGATGGATGATATGCCTTTCAAGCAGGCTGTTTTGTCATGAATGGTGTCGAGCTTCTTCAGTGTTGTTGGAGCTGCACTCATCCAGGCAAGTGGAGAGTATGCCATCAGTCCTGACTTGTGCCTTGTAGATGGAGTCAGGAGTTGAGTTAGTCGCCAAAGAATTCCTAGCCTTTGACCTGCATGGAAGAGCTATTCAAATCATCCCACTCCCTTGCATTTTTTCTTTACCTTTGAAGGATTAACCCAAATCCCTTTTGAAAGTTACTATTCACCACCTGCCACCAATACTTAAACTAATGGATTCCAAAACATAACACCTCTAGCGTTTCTTGAATACTAATAGAACTTGGGCAGTGAAGTGATCACAGATTTGGAAGGCCACTTTTTCATAATGGGTAGTTTTCATCGTTAACAAGAGGGTGAAACAGCACAGAAGTATAATTCTTCCTTGGGGCAGTGTTATAAATAACTATTAATCTTGAACCGGTTGGTTTAATTTTGCTTTCTTTCATTACTGTCTTAAGATTATTGCATTCAAAGCACTATACCAATGAATATATTAGTTTATCATGCATTTAATACGGAATGGGAATATGCTACAACTTGCAGAGCATAATTTAGCTTAAGTACATATTCAGATTGACTATCAATTCACCGTTCAAAATGGCTTGCTTGAAAAATTAGTTACTCTTAATATTTTGCTGGGAAAATGGGTGGTACACTAATCAACAAAATGGAAGCTGTCTTTAAAATTGTATTTAATTAACTAGATTAGTTAACTGATTTGCAAAAAAAGCAAATATGAAGTGAGAAAAAACTTTTTCATGCAACAAGTGTTTCGGGTCTGGAATGCACTGCCTGGAAGTGTGGTGGAGGCAGGTTCAATTGAGGCATTCAAGAGGGCAATAGGTGATTATTTGAATAGAAACAATGTACAGGGAAAAGGCAGGGCAATGGCACTAGGTCATAATGCTCATTTGGAGGGTGGTGCAGACACAATGGGCCAAATGGCCTCCTTCTGTGCCTTTAAGATTGTGATAATCAATAAATTTATCAACTCACTCACAAAAAGGGTTATAACTTTCTAAAGCTAGTCAGAATGACAGGAAATCTCATTTTACATTACTCTGAGTAAAATCGTAATTGAGAAACATTATTCTACTTGAGTCTTCAAATATAAAATGTCAGTGTAATTAATTAGAATTTAAATTCAAATTCAGTGTGAACAGCGATTTAGAGCGGTAAGAGGAGAAATTGGGATAAACCAAAGAATCAGAAGCAGCACAATCATTAAAACGGCATATTCAGATTACTCACGAAAAGGAATTGGTTTATATTTCGACTCACTAAAACTGGGAATCTGCTTCTCCTTGGTTCCAAGTGTATGCATACATCTCCAACTTTGCAGGTATTATGTTGGAGACAGAGCAAATAAACGATGCATCCAGATTAGGAAGATTTGAATCTTTTAAAAGGTTGGACCACTATGTAGCAAATGCAGCTCAATGTAGGCACATGCAAAAGGGGGCAGGGAGTCAGTGTATGGATTTAATGGAATTATGCAGTGCATAGATCAGGCAAGGGCTTGGATGATGTTGTTGAAAATCATTTAAACCATCAGCCCAATACTAAGCTGCAAAATAAAGGGCAAACAATGGGTCATGCATCAGCAGAGGGGCAGAATACAAATTGAGACACATAGAAGACACTGGTTATACTTCCATCTCTAATACTGTATACAGCATTGCTCCACAGCAGAAAAAAATACTGTATCCCTTTAAACGGTACATCAAGGAATGATTTCAGAGCCAAACAGGAAAAAAGGAAACTCCATCTGTTCTGCAATTAGAAATATTCGCCCATGTGGAAGGTAAACGTTGACTAGACTGTTGGGCATTTGTATTGCAACTTCTATGTATTTTTTACGTTCTCATTGGAAAGGTGGGTTTCATTTGCAAAAAGAAATTTTTGACATTACACAAAATGGATTGATAAAGATAATCTGTACAAATTGTTCACATAGGCAAAGACTTAAAAAATTAGGCAATTTTTCCTATTCCTAAATATTCGATGTTGAAGCAAACTTGAAATTGTTCAGCACTGGTAAAAAAAGTCACAAAGTCATCTTACGTTTTGGTTTCCCAGATTTGAAACTGATTAGATGGGAAAATATACGATACAGGTATGTAACAAAAATATTGGGACAGTAGAAATTGTTCTTTATATTCTCACAATTGTGTGAAGTGCGATGAGTAGCTGAAGATTCTACATTCAAACTTGAAGCCAAGTGTTTTGAGAGATTTCCAATACATGACGAAAAAAGTCTTACAAATTACATTTTGGAACCATATTAAATAAGTCATGTTACTAAACATTAGTCTACATTAAAAATTAATTCTCAAAAGGTGTTACATTACATTTATAATATATATCAAATATTCACTAACATTGCGGATTAACTTACATGAATTGGTTTGTGAATTTACCAATGTGGAGGTACATAGCTATACGCAGGTGTTCCTTGAGTCCTGTATGTTGGCACAGAAACAGGATGTGGTCCTAGTTGGGTGTGTTGTGGCGTGGTCAGCAGAGTCCCTTTTGAGGCAGGAGAAATAAAAACTTCAGCTTAGTACAGGTATTTGTGCAACTCATTTCTGTACAGAAAAGAAATAATAGTGAACTTTGTAATAAAGATGCTGTACTACGTTAATATGTACACAATGGAATTAGCAGAGCAGGTAATAGGGATATTCAGCAATTCTATATTTCAAATTGTAGACCACATGAGAAGTTATTTTCACAGAATAGTCAAGTCTCAAATGATTTCCCTCGAGCATTTTCTCGAATGACTTTCAAAATTTAGTGTTAGGATTTTTTTTTAAATTGTAGAGTGATTAAGGGAAAGAAAATCGGCTTTATGATGCATCCAACTTGCCATTTTTAGATCTAAGTTTATTCTTAGCCTTCCCATTTTGTTGCCATGTTTGTATTCTTTTGCCACAATGGACTGAACCACGTGTAGGGAAGGAACTCAAGATATCACCATCCAAGCATTTTGGAAAGGTTAAAGTACCTACTACTGTGCTAAGATGCCACTGCATTTCTTTGACTAAGTTAGGTTGGCTCTCTTAGCTGCACTCTTGCCTGAGTTAGAAGAGTCATCTTGGGTTCACTACATAATCACTGCATTTTAAAATAATGAATTGCATGTGAAGCAATTTGTGATATTTAGGTGTGATGAAACAGCATATAAATGCAAACCTTTCCTTTTTCTTTCATTTACTGATCAGCAATGACTCGATTATGTGTGGTGTTTAAGAACATGATGGGAAAAGATTAAATCATTACAACTAATAACTGGTGGTATCTCAACCAAGTGGCTGGCCATTCATGTGCAAACTTAGATGCAGCATGTTAGCAAGATAATTCGTCAGGGTTACAGCTCACATAAAACAATCTAAATATTTTCTACAGACATATAGTAAAAGGCAGAAAGAGGAGGAAGTGGGGTTAATTCGGGACCAAAAAGGGGACTTAGGACTGAGGGCGGAGGGCCAGGGTGAGGTATTAATTTTTTTTTATTATTATTCATTCACAGGCCAGCATTTGTTGCACAACCCTAGTTGCCCTTGAGGTGGTGGTGGTGAGCTGCCTTCTTGAACCGCTGCAGTCCATATGGTGTAGGTACACCCACAGTACTGTTAGGGAGGGAGTTCCAGGATTTTGACTCAGCTACATGAAGGAATGACAATATATTTCCAAAGTAAGTGGCTTGGGTGGAGAGGGGAGAGAGCTTCCAGGTGGTGGTGTTCCCATCTATCTGCAGCCCTTGTCCTTCTAGATGGTAGTGGTCGTGGGTTTGGACGATGCTGTCAAAAGAGCCTTGGTAAATTTCTGCAGTGCATCTTGTAGATGGTACATACTGCTGCTACTGAGCGTCAATGGTAGAGGGAGTAAATACTTGTGGATGTGGTGCCAATCAGGTGGGCTGCTTTGTCCTGAACATTTGAAAGGTTTAAATTTGAGGCAGTATTGGATAGGCTGCCTGTACTTCAAGTTAACAAGGTACCAGGACTGGATGAGATGCATCCAAGGATATGGAGGGAAGTGAGAGCGGGAAATGCGGATGCACTAGTCAAAATTTTCCAAATTTTCTTAAACTCTAGGTTGGTGCCAGAGGATTGGAAAATTGCTAACAGTATACCCTTGCTCAAAAAAGTATAAAGGTAAGCCCAGCAACTACAAGCTAGTCCGTTTAACCCCACAGTGGTGGGAAAGCTTCTAGAAATAATTCAGGACAAAATTAACAGTCACTTGGAAAATGTGGGTTAATTGAGGAAAGCCAGCCTGGATTTTTTAAGAGCAAATTGTGCTTAACTAACTTGCTTCAGTTTTTTGATAAGGTAACAGGGACGATGAGGGTAATGTGGTTGATGTGTTGTACATGGGCTTCAAGGCATTTGATAAAGTGTTCCACAACAGACTTCTGAGCAAAGTTAGAGCTCATGGAATAAAAGGAACAGTAGCGGCACAGATACAAAAATAGTTGTGGCAGGGAAGAGTAGTGGTGAGCATTTTTTTTTGGATTGGGGAAAGGTTTATAGTTAGTTCCCGAGGTGTTGGTGTTAGGATCCTTACTCTTCCTGATATATATTAATGATTTAGACCCTACAATTTCAAAACAAGAGGATGATATGAAAATTGGAAGTATTGTGAACCATGAGGAGGATAGTGTAGAACTTTAAAAGGGCATTGACAGGTTGGTGGAATGAGCAGACAGGCAACAGATGAAATTTAATGCAGGGAAGTGTGAAGTGATTCATTTTGGTAGGAAGAATACAGAGACACAATATAAAATAAAGGGTACAGTTCTAAATGGGGTCCAGGAGCAGAGGGACCTGGGTGTAAATGTGCATTAATTACTGAAGGTGGTAGGACAGATTGAGAGTGAGGTTAAAGTATGCAGCATTCTAGGTTTGATTAATAAAGGTATTGAGTACAAGAGCAAGGTAGTTATGTTAAACTTGTGTAGAACACTGGTTGGGCCTCAACTTGACTACCACATCCAATTCTGGGTGCCACACTTTACGTAGGATGCAAGGACATTACAGGGATTGCAGAAAAGATTCATGAGAATGGTTCCAGGGATGAGGAGCTTCAGTTAAGTAGACAGATTGGAGAAGTTGGGATTGTTTTCTTTGGAGAAGGTTGAAAGGAGATTTGATAGAAGTATTCAAAATCATGAGGGGGGTCTAAGCAGATTAGAGGGGGAAAACTATTCCTACTGGTGGAAGGCTCGAAAACCAGAGGGCACAGATTTATGGTAATTAGCAAAAGAAGCATTGGCAACTTGAGGAAACATGTTTTCACACAGCAATTGGTTAGGATCTAGAATGCGTTGCCTAAGAATGTGGTGGAGGCAGGGTCAATTGAGGCTTTCAGAAGGGAATTGGATCACTATGTGAAAAGGAAAAATTTGCAGGGCTACAGGGAAAAGGAGAGGGTTTAGCAATAGGTGAATTGCTCCTTCAGAGGACCAGCAGAAACATGACAGGCCAAATGGCCACCTCCTGTGCTGTGAGCATTCTATAATTACTGTTCAATGATTTTTGAATAGTTTAGAAACAAACCCCAAAAACAACAGCTCCTCTGCTACACGAATCACAAATACAGTACAACTAGCTGACGCAATTTAGATTGTGCCTGAAATCTTGCAGATTTAAAGATAACAGCTTTTGGCATAGTTAACTCCCTTAGGAGATTAAATATACTGGAAGAGTTTACATCATGAAGTGTATGAAATAAAAACAGAAAATACTCAAACTATTCAGCAGGTCTAGCAGCATCTGTGGCGAGAGAAAGTGTGTTAACATTTCAGGTCGATGGCCTTTCTTCAGAATGGAAGAGTTGTGAAGAGTATGTTTGGGCGAAATAGGCCTCTCTCATGCCATTATTTTTACACTCTATTTTAGACCCATCTCAAGTGGTTCAATTCTCAGTCGGGCAAACAAGTACTGCAGTCCACCTTGTGGTATTCACATCTTCTGTGAGGAGGTATGGAGTAACTTCTGTGTCTTGGGTGAGTGATTGTTAATAGCAATGCATACATTCACAACAACAGCTAATAAGAATAGCTTACCTGCTGTCATCGCCATGGTAGTCCCAGCAACCATTCCCATAGCCATACCATTGGTCCGTGGAGCAGGGACAGAAGTTGGGTAAATAGCAGGTTGAATGCTATTGGGTTGCACCACTGTGGTATGGTGGATTACATGAGGCTGTGCTGCATACACAGGCTGTGTATAATAGGCCCCCTGCTTAAAGAAAAAAATCAGAGATCAGCTAAAATCCTAGACAATATTTGCATGTTATACTTCATGAAATCAATGTCAGGCCTAAAACAGAAGCTTCAAATATTCAACAATAGCACCTTCACCACACAAACTGCAGCGCTCAAGAAGGTGGTCCACCACCACCTTGAGGAAACAGTACAAAAATAAAAATAGCTGGAAAAACTCAGCAGGTCTGACAGCATCTGCAGAGAGGAATACAGTTAACGTTGAGTCCATATGACTCTTCATCAGAACTGAGGAAATATAGAAATGAGGTGAAATATAAGCTGGTTATGGGGGGCAGGACAGGTAGAGCTGGGTAGAGGGCCGGTGATAGGTGGAGGCAAAGAAGAGATTGCCAAAGATGTCATGGACAAAAGGACAAAGGGGTGCTGATGGTGGTGATATTAGCTAAGGAATGTGCTAATGGTGACATTAAGGATAGAAAGCAGGCGAGCAAGGGACAGATAGCCCTAGTGGGGGTGGGGTGGGGGGGAAGGGATTGAAATAGGCTAAAAGGTGGAGGTGAAACAATGGATGGAAACACATTTAAAAATAATGGAAATAGGTGGGAAAAGAAAAATATATATTTTTTAAAAATTATAAAATATTGGAAAAAGGGGGATCGGAAAGGGGGTGGGGATGGAGGAGAGAGTTCATGATCTAAAGTTGTTGAACTCAATGTTAAGTCCGGCAGGCTGTAAAGCGCCTACTCAGAAGACGAGGTGCTGTTCCTCCAGTTTGTGTTGAGCTTTACTGGAACATTGCAGCAGGCCAAGGACGGACATGCGAGCATGAGAGCAGGGTGGAGTGTTGAAATGGTAAGTGACAGGGAGGTTTGGGTCATGCTTGCAGACAGACCGAAGGTGTTCCGCAAAGCGGTCACCCAGTCTGCGTTTGGTGTCTCCAATGTAGAGGAGACTGCATTGGGAGCAGCGAACGCAGTAGACTAAATTGAGGGAAGTGCAAGTGAAATGCTGCTTCACTTGAAAGGAGTGTTTGGGACCTTGGACGGTGAGGAAGAGGGAAGTAAAGGGGCAGGTGTTGCACCTTCTGCAGTTGCATAGGAAGGTGCTGTAGGAGGGGGTTGAGGTGTAGGGGGTGATAGAGGAGTGGACCAGGGTGTCCCGGAGGGAACGATCCCTGCGGAATGCCGCCGAGGGGGTGAAGAGACGATGTGTTTGGTGGTGGCATCATGCTGGAGTTGGCGGAAATGGCAGAGGATGATCCTTTGAACGCGGAGGCTGGTGGGGCGATAAGTGAGGACAAGGGGGACCCTATTATGGTTCTGTGAGGGAGGTGTGAGGGTGGATGCGTGTGAGATGGGCTGGACACGGTTGAGGGCCCTGTCAACCACTGTGGGGGGAAAACCTCAGTTGAGGAAGGAGGAAAACATGTCAGAGGAACCGTTTTGGAAAGTGGCATCATCAGAACAGATGCGACAGAGGCAAAGGAACTGAGAGAATGGGATGGAGTCCTTACAGGAAGTGGGGCGTGAGGAGCTGTAGTCGAGGTAGCTGTGGGAGTTAGTAGGCTTGTAATGAATATTGGTGGACAGTCTATCAACAGAAATTGAGACAGAGAGGTGAAGGAAGGGAATGGAAGTGTCAGTGATGGACCATGTGAAAATGATGGAGGGGTGGAAATTGGAAGCAAAATTAATAAATTTTTCCAGGTCTAGGCGAGAGCATGAACTGGCACCGAAGCAGTCATCAATGTACCAGAGAAAAAGAGTTGCGGGAGGGGCCTGAGTAAGACTGGAACAAGGAATGTTCCATATACCCCATAAAGAGACAGGCATAACTAGGGCACATGCGGGTACCCATGGCCACACCTTTTATTTGGAGGAAGTGAGACGAGTTTAAGGAGAAATTGTTCAGTGAGAGAACGTTCAGCCAGATGGAGGAGAGTAGTGGTGGATGGGGATTGTTCAGGCCTCTGTTCGAGGAAGAAGCAGAGAGCCCTCAGACCATCGCGGTGCGGGATGGAGGTGTAGAGGGATTGGACATCCATGGTGAAGAGGCAGCGGTTGGGGCCAGGGAACTGGAAATTGTTGATATGATGTAGGGCATCAGAGGAATCGCAGATGTAGGTAGGTAGCGTCTGGACAAGGGGAGAGAGAATGGAGTCAAGATAGCAAGAAATGAGTTCCGTGGGGCAGGAACAGGCTGACATGATCGGTCTGCCGGGACAGTTCTGTTTGTGGATTTTGGGTAGGAGGTAGAAGTGGGCCGTCCGCGGTTGGGAGACCATGAGGTTGGAAGGTGTGGAGGGAAGATCCCCAGAGGAAATCTAGAGAGGAAACTAGTGATATGCAATAAATGCTGACCTTGCAGTGATGGCCAGAATACAAGAATGCTAAAAATATAGATCTTTAGTGGCAGTGAATAGAAAGAGAATCAGAAAAAAAAAAAGTGGCCTTTGCACTTATGCTGTTCTATATTAATTCTACACCCTTGCTTCCCTTGTTGGACATTTTCTCAAGACAGCCCGTTTGAATCTGGGCAACACAAACCAAGCTGAGTCCTTATCTGTCTTTTCCCTTTACAGATACTGAGTGACCTGCTTCGTAGTTTCTACCCTATCTTATTTTTAGATCTTGGCCTTGAATCCATTGGTGCTAAATTGGCTGACATCAAGTGGAGTACTTCAACTGTACTCAGAAAAAAAATCAGCCACATTCCCCATTCTGTGCTTTTATGAAAAGATCAATTTATGTGGCCAGTGGGCAAGCACAAGATCCAGCTTATATCTTCCTGGAGTATTCTTCCCAAAATATCACAACTGGTCATTTTGGGAGACATCCTAAATCTACTGGCATCCATAGAACCACCTTCCTGCTGAAGGGAGAGAAATGGAGGGGAGCTGTCTGGTCTCCACTAAAACAGTCAATGTCTGTAATCTGACCTGAAAATGGTAACTGTAGAACAAAAAAAAACATTTAGCCCAACAAATCATGCGTTGGCATTTTTTAACCCCCTTAACTACATAGTTTAACCCCAGTCATGCTTGCTCTCCATATCATTTAATATTCCTATTTTTCCAAGCAAATAATTCCATTTTAAAAGAATTGTAACTGTACATTAACTTTACTGTTCATCAAGAGAACCACAGACACAAACCATACACTGTGCAAAAGTTTTATTTTCTAAGCTTCCCTCAAGTTCTGAGAGGTCATCTTAAATTCATGACCTTTCATTATTGCTTCCACAGTTCAGCAAGGCAATCGTTTAACCTATCATAACCCATTACTCCTTAACTGTCCCAGCTCTGATGGAGGGAAAAGAAGCCCAAAATTCTTTAATCTCTTTTCACAGCTGTAATCCTTTGGTCCTGGGTAACACCTTAATGAACCAGTGCTTTTTATAACATTCCTACAATGAGTGCCTAAAGGGGTACACAATACTCCAGCAACAGCTAGCTGCAATGTTGGCCAATACAGTGTGCCCATAGCTCTCACATTAACCCCACTCCCATTCAAAACCATCATTCCCCCAGGCATGGAAGCTTCTTCCACATTTATGTTGTTGATGAAGTTTCCCTTGTCTCAATTGCCTCCATGCTGTCAGATTGCCTAACATTGCTGTGAATGAGTCACAATTACTTTCAGGTGAAGATACTGAACTTGTCATTTTTACCCCACAGAAAACTTAGCACTGAATTCACCCTACTCCCAGGCTAAACTAGTGTATGCAATTGGTATCTTGTTCAACCCGACCTGAGATTTAGAACTCATGCCACCCATTATTAAGACCATTTGTCATCTCTCCCACTAAAAAACTTACACGGTGGTCTAGACTGTTCTAATGTTGTTCTTACTTGCCTCCCATCCTTCACAATCAAAATACCAACAGACCCATCCCAAATGCATATACACTGGCTCCCAATTTCCTAGTGCGTTACTTTTTATTGCATCATAGAGTGATTTCAGAACAGGAGGTCATTCAGTCCATTATGTCCAAGTCTCTGCAAAAGTAATTCATCTAATCCCACTGTCCTGCTGTTTCCCCGTAGCCCTGAACTTTTTCTCATCAGATAATTCTGTTCCCATTTGAAAGCTCCAATTGAATCTGCCTTCACCTAACTGCCTAACCACTCGCTGCATTAAAAACTTCTCTTCATGTCACCGTTGTTTCTTTTTCCATTCATCTAAAATTGATGCCGTCTGGTTCTCAACCCTTCTGCCATAACAGGAACTGTTTCTTCCTATCTACTCTGTCCAGACCGCTCAGGATTTTAAACATCTTTATCAAATTGTCTCTTCTTCTCCAAGGAGAACAGTCCCAGCTTTTCCAACCAATCCTCATGACTGAAGTTCCTCATCACTGGAACCATTCTTGTAAAGCTTTTCTGCACCATCTCCAATCCCCTCTAACCTTTCTAAAGTGTGGTGCTCAGAATTGGACACAATGCTCCTGTTGAGGCCAAACCAGTGTTTTAATAAGGTTCATCATAACTTCCTTGCTCTTGTACTCTATGCCCCCATTTATAAAGACCAGGATCCCATATGCTTTATTAATTTCTTTCTCAGCTTAGCCTGCCACATTCAATGATTTGTGCACACATACCTTCAGGCCCCTCTGCTCCTACAACCCCTATAGAATTATAGAATTGTACCCTTTATTTTATATTGCCTCTCATTCTTCCTTCCAAAATAAATCCCTTCACACTTCTTTATATTAAATTTCACCTAACACACGTCCGCCCATTCCACCAGTCTTAAAGTTTAACACTATCCTGTTCACAGTTCACAATACTTCCAAGTTTTGTGTCATTTGCAAATTTTGAAATTGTGTCTTGCAAGCCAAAGTCTAGGTTACTAATATAAAATGACAGAAGTGGTCCTAATACCAACTCCTGGGGAGTCCCGCTGTTTAACTTCCTCCAGTCCAAAAAACAACCTTTCACCACTACTCTGTTTCTTGTCACTCAGGCAACTTTGTATCCATGCTGCCACTGTGTCCTTTATTCCATTGGCTTTAACTTGGATAAAGTGCCACTTAAACAGGCTTGTCAGCAAATGTCTTTTGGAAGTCTATGTGCACCACATGAACTTCTGTTACCTCTAAAAAACTCAATCGAGTTAAACACAATTTGCCCTTAACAAATCAGTGCTGGCCTTCCTTAATTAATCCACATGTGTGCCTAGGTGAGTTAATTTTGCCCCATATTATATTATTGGTTCTAAAAGCTTTTCCACCATTGAGGTTGACTGACTGACCTGTAGTTATTGGGCTTAACCTTATGCTCTCTTTTGAATAAGAGTGTAACATATGCATCCAGCCCTCTAGCTTTTAACTCTTTGTGCCAGTCCATAAACCATTGCCCACAATTTTTCCCAGTCTGTCAGCTATGGCTCAGTTGGTAGCACTTTTGCCACTGAATCAGAAGATTGTAGGCTTTAAGTCCCATTCCAGGATTTTTAAGCACAAATCTAGAGACACCCCAGTGCAGTACTGAATGAGTGCTGCACTAACAGAAGCACTGTCTTATGGATTAGGCATTAAACCGAGGCCCTACCTGACCTTTCCCACGAACATAAAAGATTTCATGGCACTATATCGAAGGGCAGGGGACATCGCCCCACCACCTAGCTCCCAGGCCAATACTTATCCCACAACCAACAGCTTAAAACAGATAATTTGGTCATTATTACATTGCTGCTTGAGAGGCCTTGGGTACAAGTTGGTTGTTGCAATTCCTACATGAGAACAGTGACTACACTTCAAAAGCACATAATTGGCTTAAAGCATTTTTAATATCCTGAGGTCGTGAAAAGTTCACCTCTCTTTCCATCATCTATGAAATCTCATCCACTATTACTCTCCTGAGCACTCCTCTGGCTGAACTTCTGAGCCTCTTCCTAACCCCACCTCTTGTCCTACCACTAATGCTCTCCATGCCACAATACCTCCACGTTCGAACAAATTTTCAGTCCATCCAGGTTGTCAGTTTTCCTTACAACTATTTGTGAAACACTTCAGGGTAAATTATATAAATGGTGCTATATAAATGCAATTTTACAAATTGAACATTACCTCCTTGCTTCAGTATTAGATGTCCCTTGATACAAAACTAATGCCATGACATTATTTTGATTTTATTAATAAACACTTGCTATCCAAAAAAAAAGTTCCTGGTGACTGAATTGTCACAGCTTTAGTTACATCTCTAGTTCTTAATCAGAAGTCTGTCATATTTGAGGGCGGGTGTGGGAGGGTAGGTGGAAATAAACAAATTAAAAGGTTCTGAGCTGCTATATCCAAGTCGATTTCTGAAACAGTCTTGAAAGCAGAACTGCAACAATTATACAAATACTACACTACAATTACAGTGCAGTTACAGAAACCAAGTTATTTACTTCAACACATGTGCTACATTGAGTTCTGTGCTAGAATGCTGGTGATAGATATGACTTATTTGTAACTAAACTGAGCACAAGATGGACCATTAATCAAGTGACAAAATTAATAAAAGCTATACAGTGAAAATTTACAATCATGGTTTTTGTATAGGGTGGATCTGGGAATGCCAGGATGATGTTCAAGAAAACACAGGACAAAGGGAGACTAGAGTGTACAATAGGCCAGATTCCGAGAAACAATGCTCAAGGAATGGCTTGTTGTGTTGAAGGCGGCTACAGGTAGAGAACAAAAGCGATAACGAAGAGTTTGAAGGAGAGAAAACAATGGAATAGAGATAACGAAAGGGAGTAGCAGCTAACAACTCCCAACAATCCAGTCCATTATGTAGATACACATCTTTCAGCACAGCACCTAGTACCAACCATTAGTTTAATGGATATGCACATTACTTGCAATCTTATCACAATACATTGCTACATCTATATCAAATGCGGCAACATTTTCACTATTTGTTACAATATTTACCTGGGCATACAGATTCTGCTGTGGATAGGCACTTCTAATGGGATACATGGCAGTCTGGTAAGGGTTTGGAGATGGAGAATATGGGGGAGGTGCACCATTACTCTGAGTGGGTGCTACCTTGTAAGGGGTTCCTCCAGTGTACCCTAAAAAGATAAAAACATCATTAAAATGACTAGAAAGCAATCAATACAAGCATTTTTTGTAACAAACTCTTACTGGGATGGTTTTGAAGTTAAATTTGACATCTTTCAAAGCATTAGCTCAGGTCATATCTTCTCAACTACCACTATCACTGTTCACATTCAAGTAAGAGGATTCCTCTGTTAAAAATCATTAGAATCAAGTAAATAGCAGCATCAGAACCTCAATTTGCATGAAATCAGAAATCAAAAGCTAAACAGTCAATATTTAAAAAGCAACACCCCACTAAACTGAAATAAAAACAAACATGGCAGGAATAAAGATAGCTTTTATAATTAACTTATGGAAAGCATGCAGTAAAATTTCTACTCATTCTGAGGATGCTGCCGCACACAACTTTAGCATACTTTAGGCAACTGCTGACGCATCATTTGCTTAGGAAAGATAATGGACCAGAATTTGCTGGTGGGGTGCATCTCACAGCCCAACAGTTTTGGTTTTCACCACCCACCCTCTCCCAGCCTCAGCTTGAAAAATTTCTGTGCCGCAGATAACTGAAAGTGCAAGTTGATAACAGGGCAACTGGGTTCTTGGTGAAACTTCACACTAGTGTTTTGCCTTAGCCGATGAGATTTAACGATAAACAGGAATGACAAGGGGAAAGTAGTGAATCAGAGTCAAATTGGATAGAGAGAAATAGAGAAGAAATAAAGTTTGGATTTAGAGAAAAAAAGTGACAAGGGGAAAATTAAGAAAAAAAAATTAATATTTTAAGAATCTCTAGGAGCAATTTACTACCTGCAGAAATTAGATTCTATTGTTTCGATAGCTTGCATTCTGGGTTAGAGGTTGAGTGGCATTGCACATATATAAATCTTGTGATTTATTGGGTCCCCATGCCACAAGTACCAGCCCTAACTTTCTGCACTCAGTTCAGATTGTTTTAACAGTGCAAATGCAGTAAATTCTTGAAACTCATGGCAAGTTGATGACAAACACCTGTTTTGTTTTTACGTTTTTACTAATGGTGGAGTAGCACAAATCGTTCGGTAATTTATGGCTATTTATAATTCACAGGGTATCTATTCCTCACCATAAATTGCAGGGTTATTTGTATACCAATAACGCATGTGTATGAAACTGGCCTTTATTATCCCAGCAAATTCTGGGCCAATATGGTAACCCAAGTTCAGAACCTTAGATTGCGTAATCAAGATACAAATGAGGTATGGCTCATAGGTATTGCTGTTACAAGAATTGCTTGTTTAAAGTACAATCTAGAATTTAGTAAAGTTTGTCATAAGATGAGAACTAGCTATTTGTCCCTATGGCAAACTCAGTTCAAAATGTAGATTTTTTTAAAAAATGTAAATTTGGATTACTACTTAATCCCACACTTATTCTAGTTTTATTCTATGCATTTTATGGCTGGAATAATTTTAACACTGGATATTTTACATTACAGTTTAATACATGTGTTTTACTATGAATCCTACATGTTGAATAAACTTGTATGTGTACTTTACACAAGATAATTCTACATTTAATTATATAGCCATAGTTTTAAATCTATATTATATCTTCATGATAAAGGTCTGCAATATTCTTTAATGACAAACATCTCAAACTACTTACTGTGTTGCAAAATAATGTTCAAAAAAGTTTACACAAAAAGTATACAGAACATCTACATTTCAAAAGCAACAGGATGCAGGCTCAAAGTGAATAATGCATGTGTCATAGGTGGCAATGAATAAAGTTCACATTTCTCCTCCCCCCAACCCCCCAGGAAAAAAGGGAAAATTGCATTGATCAGTGGTTGATTACAAAGCTGTATTAGTAGATGCCTGAAAAGCAGACCAACTGACTACCGCTGCTAGGGATTGTGGCCTGAGGAAACCTGAAGAGAGAAAAATAATAGTGGAGAACAACAACGGGGGCAGAGACCCTTGGTTACAAGCACATCTCTAAATGAAATATCACTTTAAGGATGTAGCAATTTGAATCCAAGGCCCTTGCCCCATCTCCAAGCAATGGTGGGGGAAACAAAATAACACCCTTCCGAGGAAAAACTGCCTATATGTAGATGCGCTGTTGGGTCTTTCAACCATAAAAACCCGCAAAAATGATTTGTATAGTAGCTCTAATTCTGGTTAATTACTGTTATGTTGAAATGAGTGTTGATCCCATTGGCTGCAGAAAGTGATTTTGGCACCTAGACCAAAGTTTCACAGTGCTGTGAGGCCGAACAAAGTCCTTCGAAAAACTAAGATTGGCACCCAGAACTAGGAAGGTTGTTAGTTACAATTCAACCCAACAATTATCTGAAGACTGGCAAACTGACCCAAGTTATCTGAGCATGATTTTCTCTGGCTGTGAAATCCTGCATTACAAATTACTGTGACATTACAGGTGACTGGGAAAACTATACTCACTCTTACGAGACAGGTTCTTTTTCATCCCATTCTCAGAAACCAGGTTACTGCAGTTTTAAGCTATCTCCTATTGTTGCATCTCAGCAATTAAGAGCCCTAGATCGATACACCAGGAACTTTCCTCATTTCTACCAGTTAAAAATTACCAGGTCCAAGCTTTATCTTAATTTTTCCTAAGTGCACTGGAACTTACAAGTTCCTGCAATGTCCATTTATACACCTTAAATTATGTTCTACATAATTTTAATGTTTCAGTTCATACTACAATAAATCTGCTGGAATACAATCTTTTTTGTCTTGGGGTGACACTTAGGAGCATTGCACCCAGTACATAATTTATATGCCGGGATCAATGTGATTATACTCCACTGGCCGAATATAATTCAGCAACTAGTCTATCTGCTAAATTACATTTAAAATACCCAATCTCTCTCGCATGCACACACACATTCACACCCCAACTAACTAGGTAATGCAAATCACCTTGCCTCTTAAAAAGGACTTACCTGCTTCATGTAGAGAAATTGGACGTGGCCAGCCTTTTGGAAAAAGTCATGCGTACAGTACAACCTGTCCACAAATATAATCTACAATCATTTTAAAATATTTGGCCCTGCCCAATTTTCATTATATTAGGGAAAATGGAATTTAGGTCAACACAATATAAATTGCTTTCTCCAGCTAGGTATTCTGAAAGAAATTAGAAAAATAGAGATCCTTCAATCTGGAAGCTATGAATATTTCCAAAATAAAAGTAAAGGCTCTCCACAAATAATAGGGAGAGCACTCCTCCAATGGCAGCTCCGATGTGTCCTGACATTGAGGAGTTCCTGTGGACTGTTCACCCACTAAGTTCAGTGGATCAGTACACAGTTTGAGAGAAATTTGGAGCAGTCTTTGAGGTAGGGTGGACAGGGATGGGAAAGGGGAGACATACAGGGAAGAAGCAGATTAAGAATACAAATATTTCCTAACAAGCAATAATTTAATATCCAAGTAGAGGAAAGACATTATAATGAAAATACTACTATAATCTTTACTTTGGAAGATATGCAGTCCCATTTCCAGTCACTAATGTTGCCCAAATATAAAATCAGGTTCAATTTCTTGCACTTTACTTCGGGGTTTATTGTTGTTTAAAAACAAAAATCACATTTTTGTGATAATTGTATAAAGTTACAAATATTGCACTGGACAGCAGCTTCTTCCCTTTATTAAGGACTCAAAATGTGAGCTGATTTGTGATTTTATTTTAAATTCACAACTGTGTCGGTACTGCACAACAATTCCCTCTTCTTACTGGCGCTTCTCTCTCATACATTGGTGAAAAGAACAAATCCTGAGATCATGGGCAAATAGAAAATTAGGCTCGAAGGGCAAATTTGGCTGTGGACTCCAGCATATTGGAGCACAACAGTAAACAAATACTGTACCAGTTTAAATAGAACAAGGTGCTTTTTTGGTCAGATAAGACTGGAAGTTACGATTATGAAAGTTAACAGAGTAAATCATTGTAAGTTACGCTCTTCATCAAATCAGGTAACAGTCTACAAGTCTATAGAACAGCATGAGATTTTTTTTAAAAATCAATTGTGGACTTTGGTGCTATATGTTCTGCCAGAGCTGCAGTACTTTTCTGGAGACATCTCAATTCAAAACCCCATATAAATAAGACTTCTCTACAATTAATACTGTAATATTAAAGTGATTTTATTTTGTTTAATATATTTCCAGTAAACTAAATGCAAAGCTTTAATGCAAAATACAAAAATCTAAGTTTGGCAAAGTATAACTTATGCAATGGATTTTGAGTTTGCTCTACCCCAGGTTTACTTCAGAAAGCAAGGACTGTATTTGCAGTTAGGCACATAGCAGCACAGAAAGTAGTTTGAGATTCTTAGTCATTTCTGTTCTCAAGTTTGTATTTATACATAAGTTTTCTACTAGATAAATTACCATCTCTAAGATGTGCAGAAGAGACATGGCCCAACTAAGGTTAGGCAAGATTTTCACCTTAATTTTAGAGAGCTTGTAGGGAGGCAGGATTATTTATCCTATGGTTTTTACTAGTCCCTTTTTTAATGTTGCCTGCTCTCACACCTCCTTAAGTATTGCACAAACTAAAATGGATTTTGCTCTAGCCTCTATTCTCTAATGATCAAGTTTAATTTATTTTGAAATACAGAAAAAATAGTGGTCAAATTACTATCAATTTGACAATTATCTATTATTTCAGCATCCAATTTATTACTTGTGCACCCTAACGTCATACTTACTATACACAGATAACTGCTTTTTGCTTTAAAATAGGCAGACATCCACAACTTGCTTTTCCCAACCCAAATTTAAGATTCTTTAAGTTGTTTCAGAAGATACTTCTCAAGTTTTCCGTTGAAGTAACTGGCCCATTATCCCCCAAGACTCTTCTGCACATTATACAATACAAAATAAATCAGTTCTATCAAGTTCTAAAGTATAAAAAGGGAAAAATGAGTTTTATTTACTGAATGATGCAGAAGAAGCTTGGAAAGTTCTGCTCTCAGTGCCAGCATCGACTGGGAGGTCATAAGTACCCTCAGAGGCACCAGAAGTTGATGTCTGTGGCCAGCTCTGCCTCATCATGAATAAAGCTTGCAGAGAGACAGAAAATGGTGTTACAAAACAAAATTGGTCTCAACATTTTTAACAGTGCAACGATTCATGACCCTTCAGCATTTTGAAGACTTAGATTACCGGCCCGCGCAATCAATTCTGGTAAGAGTTCATCAGTGCTGTTATTTTCTTCTTACAGCCTTGTGTCATGAAGTCATTTCTATTACTATTTTCCAAAAGCTCTCAAGAAAACAGTCCCATTGAATAGGTACAGTATAAACATACAACTATGGAGAAAAAAGAGCACTTGCATGGCAGTTTCCATATTTCTCCTAAATAGTATGAGAACATAGCATACATCTGAATGCATGCAAATTATCTCTGCTTTCAGTGAAACAACTTCTCAGTTTTATTAGTCAATCAAGCGAGGAAATAAAGTTCAATAGCTACAAGAAATTTGCATTCAATCTTTTTTTAAATTTACACAAAATGTTAGTAAAGACTAAAAAGGCTTCAGTTATCACCAGTTAGCAGTCTTAATTTCCTCAAGCACTCACTAAGGTAATATTTAAAATGCTGACTGAGTAGAAAATGGCTTTGTACCAAGGAAAACGAACATGTTCTGCACATAGATTTAGAAGCACTGGGTCAACTAGGTTGGCTAGTTGGCACCTGCACATTCCTGGTTTTATGTCCCAGATCTTCTGGTTTCCAGATAGTTGGGAGACTGCACATACCCCTGGAGATGCAGTATCGCTTTGTACCAAGTTCTGCGCGTGGATTCAGAAGCACTGGGTCAGCTGGATTGTCTGGCAACCTGAATATCTAGCCAGAGGCCGATATACCTTGGGAGATGAACTATGGGACCCTTTGGAAATCCCAACGCACTGACTCAGCGAGAATTATCTGGGAAGTTTGAACTTCCAGTGGACAATTCCCTTGCTGCCCCAGACCCTCCGAGAAAGTCTCCAACTGTGAGTCACAGACTTCAGGCAGTTCCAATTTTCTTAGCTGAATAGTTACCCAGGAAATGTTAGACAGAAAAATCCTAGTCTAACTCCTGGGTAACTACAGAACTGACCCCCCAATCACACACTGACACTCCCAACTCCGCACCCCCCCCAACCTTACCTGACTAGCCCCAACCATCCAACTACCTACTGACCCTCCCGACTCCACCCCCCCGAACTGACTAGCCACCCCCACCAGCCAATTACCCTCCCTGACCCCATCATGACTCACTCCTGACCCTACTAGCCTCCAACCTGACAACCCCTCCCAACCCGACTACACCCCGACCTACCTTCCACCCTATCCCCTCACCTATTAACCTTATCCACCCTACCCCCTTACACACTTACCTTCGCTCCACAGCTTTTCAAAGCAGCCTTGGGACATTTCAACTAACTTGCCAAAACGTGGCAGCTAGTGCTGTAAAAAAAGGGGGCATGGCTTATGTTCCAGTGCTACGATGAAGCTCTTCGAGGGGCTGTGCTCCACATTTCTGGAGAAGCCAGGATAGGAAATCCCAGCCAGAAAATTGGAGCTCCGTCATGGCAGAAAAAAATAAGAGCTGAATGGCAATCAGATGATGATTGCTGCTCCTTGGAAGATTTGGGTCTTTATTTCTTCCTTCTCCTGAATTTTTTTAGCATCTGTAAGTTTCCTGTGAATTTTTTCCATGATCAGTTGATGAATACATATTTTTATTTATATGGGGATGCAGTTTGGTCAGAGGTAGGTTAAAGCATTGTCCATGGCATTGCCACCCCTTCCCATCTTAAATTTCATCCAACCCCACAACCCTCCAAGATATCTACGCTTCTCTAATTCTGGCCTCTTGTGCATTCCCAACCATAACTGCTCCACAATTGATGGCTATGCTTTCAGTTGCCTTGGCCAATTCCCTCCCTAAACTTCTCCAACTCACCTCCCTCCTTTAATACACTTAAAGCTAGCCTCTTTGACCAAGCTTTTGGTCATCTCACCTAATGTCTCCTTATGCGGCTTGGTGTTATACCTTATTTTATAATGTGCCTGTGGAGCATCTTGGCACATTTCATTGTGTTAAAGCGTTTACAGCACCAGCTGTCATATTTTGGTAACTTATAAGTTGCTGCTGTTGAAAGAGATGTCCTGCTTGACCAGGAACCAATGTAGGCCAGTGAGCATAGGGGTGATAGGTAAATGGGACTTGGTGCAAGTTAAGACATAGGTATTAGAGCTTTGGATCACTACGTTTATGGAGTGCAGAGTGTGAGGCCCCAGTCAGTCGAGAGGTAACAAAGGCATGAATCAGGGTTTCAGCAGCAGATGAATTGAGACAGGAACAAATTTGGGCAATGATAAGGAGCCAGAAATAGATGGTCTTCATAGTGATGCAAATGTGCAGTGGGAAGCTCATCGCACGGTCAAGAATGCCACCAAGGTTTCAAACAGATTGGTTTAATCTCAGACTGTTGCCAGGAAGACAGATGGATTCAGTACTTAAGGAACAGAGTTTGGAGTGGGGACTGAAAGCAATGGCTTCGGTTTTGCTAATATTTAACTGGAAGGAATTTCTGATTATTTAATAGTGGATGTCATAAGTAATTGATAACTTAGCAACAGTGGAAGAGTTCAGAGAGGTGGTGATGGGCTCGAGTGTCATGAGTGTACATGTGAAAACTAACTGTGCTCTTGGATGAGGTTACCAAGGACAGCACATACACGAGAAATAGGAGGGGGCTGACAATAGACCCCATAGGGATACCAGAGGTAATGGTGCAGCAGCAGGAAGAGAAGCTATTGCAAGGGATGCTTTGGGTGCGACACTTTAAAGACATACAGGCAACTGGTTTTTCAATAGAATGTTTTATTCTCCAACTAACGTTTCCTACATTACAACAGTGATTTCACTTTGAAAGTACTCCAATAGCTGTAAAGTGCTTTGGTCCCAAGGTTAAAAATTTGAATAAATACAAGTTTTTCCTTTTTAATTAAACATGGTTAGGCAATCCATTTCAGATTTGTGCCAATCCTACCAAAAGCACATAAATGTGATAACAGCATGGTTCATACCTTCCCTTTCTCCATACTACTGTAGGGGAGGTGCAGATGGTCAAAGCTGAGGTTACTAATTCATTATATGGATGCACACAAAGGTGAATGGGAGCTCTACCACTCTCTGGTAAAGTAAATATCAATGCGCAATTAAGCTTAAATTAAAATACTTTTCTACAAGATTTCTTTTGAAGAATGTACCTAATCAAGAAAAAGTATTAATGCTGGGCACTCAATGTCAGTATCAAACACCAAGAGTCAAGTATCAACTGATTAGAGGCAGTGCATTAGTGAAGCATTCCTTGGTTATGACTACCCAAATTCTTATAGCCACACAGCTGGAGGTGGTTCTATCCTATTAATCTGGGTTGTATTCAAACCCACAACAGAGGTGAAAGGACAAAACTTACTGCACCATTAGAACAAAAGTAATGGTTTCTTCAAGCATCATATTTAAAAACAAACTAGTTGGATGCCAGTACAATTTTGATTATGTAATCCTTTGTCTCTCTAACTCGTTCATGGACCTGGAAGTGATTTTGTGTCATGTGGCTTTTGATTATTTAAGTTTATTAGCATCACTTCTTCATGTTTGTTTCTTCTACTGAAACTCAAGATAAATACACCTTTGTACATTACCAAATGAAAAAGTCAGACACTGATAGTTACTTACATATACTTTCCCCCAGCAATTGAGTTTAATTTCATAATCAACACTGTGGCTCTATGGTCCAGTTTATAAAAGCACATAAGAGAATATTAACAATTTAAAGAAACTGAATCAAGTCCACAAGGACACTGAATATGCTTGGACTTAGTGCGGCTTCTCAGAACACCAGAAATCGTGCAACCGAGTCTGCAACAAGATATACCTTTAGTAGCCACAAGAAAATGCATACAGCATGCTGTGAAGCTCACAATGCATCATCAATGCTATGCCTGTACATGAAGCCCAATTACCACAAATCTATACGGCAGGAAGGCATCTAACACTGATGTAACCCTATAATACCATCATAAAATTACACAAAAGGATCTTTCTATAGAAAAGGAAAACAGTAGCTTGTGGGGGGGCAGGAGGCCAGAACATTCAAAAACAGCATTCAAATTATTGGTAGATATCTATAAAATAGAAAATACTTTTGTGCATCTATGTACTATCAAGAATTTTCATATTATGCTGGGGAAATCAACACTTAAGAGTTGCTGGGTTTGACAAAGTCAATAATCAATGGCTCTATTTAAGAGTATGAAGTTAGGAGGCAGATATGCATTAACGTTTTAAATCCAATAATGCAACCTGGGTTGATATTGCAGCATTGTGTTGCATTTGAGGTCAGGCGAGGAAAAAAGTTTTGCTTCCTAAATATTCAGGACTGTGGTAGAGACCAAGAAATGAGAACGAAGAACAATGATGCACTTCTAAAGCCAAAGCATCAAGTATTTTGATAAAATGAACAGCACAGCATGCACACAAGCCTGACAGCAAATTACATTTAATAGTGTTTCAAATTCTCTGAAATCATCCCACTTAAGATTTCTCTTGTTCTTTTTCCTTTGTTTTGTGACTTTTTTTTTCCTGCAAGTTGCTGTCAGCTACTAGTACAGCGGTTTTGAGTAACAACAGGTTAGAGCCATAGGTTCTAACGTTGAACAAATGGAGCTTAAGTTCCAACAGAATTTATAAACCATTTAAATTTGCATTTAACTTACCTATTTGGGACAGATTAATTACTAACTGATGATTCTCTATTTTAAAAACAGCTTTCTCCAACTACGGAGATAATAGCCAAGCTGTTTAGGTGCTATGGATTGCATGAACAGAGAGTGTGTTGTAGCTGTACTGCTAATTTTGGTCCAGGTTTCCAGATCTGTACCTTCCAGATAATTTCCTTCAATATCTTTACTGATCATAAAACCATGAGATTGAAAGTGAAGTTTATGCTGAATGCCATTTAAAGCAACAGTTATTCTCTATTAATAAATGGCTCATAACAGAGTCCTCTTACCTTAGTTAGAACAACAGATTGGGGTGTGGTACTTGTCACAAATACCTTTCTGCAAACAAGTCATTAAACAGTGGCCATCTTGTTAGAGTGGATGGAACTATTCAAAAGTGCGCTCTCTTGGCTTCCTAGCCAATATTCCTTCCTCAACCAGTATCAATAAAGATCAACCTGTTATTCATCTCAATATATGTGGAACCTTAATGCACAAAAAATGATGATTGCGCTTGCATGCAATAGTCACTGCACTTCAAAAAGTGGCTGTACATGAAGCACTATGAGGCGTTTGAGAAACACAAAATGCAATTTTTTTCTGTCTCTTGACACACAAGCCTTTTTAGTTCCATATGGAAATCAATACAGTAAGGGGTGGGGAATAAACCAGTTGTCTCGATCATCATGGGTATTGAGAGGATGTTTTCCCTCGTAGAAGAAACTAGAACTAGGGGACATATTTTAAAATAAAGGGTTTCCTATTTAAGGCACAGATGAGGAGAAATCTTTTCTCTGAGGGTCGTTAGTCTGTAGAATGCTCTTCCCCAGTGAGCAGTGAAGGCAGGGTAATTGAATATGTTTAAAGCTGTGAGATAGATTCTTGATAAACAAGGAAGTCAAAGATTAAAGGGGGTAGACAGGGAAGCAGAGTTGAGGCCAGAATCAGGTCAGCCATGATCTTATCAAATGGCAGAGCAGACTCGAGGGGCTGAATGTTCTAATCCTACTCCTAATTTGTCTGCATCTTTAGTTCAGAATATTGCTATCAATTTTAAACAAAATGCTTAATAAATATGAGCTTTGCCCCCCAAAACTAGGAGATCCTTCAAAAATCTGGGCATAACCTGGGTGGCGGATAGCTTATAGACACATCTATATTTAATGCAGGAGATTCCAACTCAGATTCCCAGGTACCCTCAAAACTATGTGCCGTATGGAGATCCAGAGTTAACAAGGTTGAAATTTCATGGACTATGGTTAGGATTCTCTGTTTGCCATGATGGAAGCTTTTTGAAAAAAATGTTTGAAAAATATCCCCAAGTAACAAATGAACCATTCTGGTGAAATATTTTTAAAATTTTGCTTTCATCATTCTTCCTTAGTAAAAGCTCACCTGGTATTTATATTTGATCTTTTTTAAAATGAACAAAATTAAATATATTTTTGAAATGTTCCCATGGGGAGCCTCTTACAAATATTGACACACGAAGGCACTTTTTCCTAAAACATACACAGACAGTATTTGGAGCCCAAAATGAAGGAAGAGCTAGCATTGCAAATAGCTTGCAAGAAAAAGCTTGTATTTATACATCGCTTTTCACAACCACTGGGCATCTCAAAGCACTTCAGAACCAATTAAGTGCTTTTGAAGTGTATTCATTGCTGTAATGTAGGGAAGGAACACTGCAATGAACCTACACACAGCGAACTCTCACAAACAGCAATGTGACAGTGACCAGTTACTGTGTTTTTGTGATGTTGGTTCAGGAATAAATATTGGCCAAGACACCGGGGATAACTCCCCTGCTCTTCTTCAAAATAGTGTCATGAGATCTTTTACATCCTTCCATGCAGTTAGATGGGGCCTCAGTTTAACCTCTCGTCCAGAGTTCAGTCCATTGCTCCCTCAGTACTGCACTGGAGTTTCAGCCTTGATTTTTGTGCTGAAGCCCACCAGCTGGACTTAAAGCCAGAACTTTGTGACTCAGAGGCAAGAGCGCTGCCAACAGAGCCATGTCTGACACTCACTTTATTAATAACAAAGGCAATGTGTTTACAGTGACAATCTGTCTGACCAATATCACATTATGATTTTGTGAAATCCCTGGGAACTCCGCCCAAATCCCAGAAGTTTCCATGGTTTTCAAACAGATGGGGAAATTAAACCACAAGAAGAACATGTTAGAGACTGAAGCTTAGGTTTCCATTAACAAACATTTTCTGCTAGAAATACAGTATCTATTGGTACTGGGTGAAATGAGATTTAACTCCCGAAAACTAATAAGGGAGACTGAGGTTAAGGGTTACAAAACAAGCAGTGAGCAATTCCTTTGACATTCAATTATATGCAGTAATGGAAGAAGGGTTCTTTCATTACCAAGTATTTTCCACATCTAAACTATAAAAAGTAGATGATGTTATGGTTGAACAACTACAGGTATCATCTTATTGTTTGCAGAATGGAAATATTAGTTTGTCTTTTTAAATAAACGATTGCTGTACTCTTAAGATAAAAGCAACATACTGTGGATGGTGGGAATCTGAAATAACAGCAGAAAATGCTGGAAAAACTCAGCAGGCCTGACAGCATCTGTGGAGAGAAACAGAGTTAATGTTTCGAGTCCAATATGACTTCTTCAGAACTAAAGAGAAGTAGAAATGTGATGGAATTTATGCTGTTTAAAGGGGGGTGGGTGGAGCAGGATAGAAGGTCAGCGATAGGTGGGGTCTAAGGAGTGACTGACAGGTATCACGGACACAAGACAAAGGGAGTGTTAATGGTAGCGGTGAAGACTAAAGAAGGTACTGATAGTGGCATAAAAGTAAGAAAGCAAAATGTGTTAATAGATAGTGGCATAAAGGTAAGAAAGCAGAATGTAAGAAAAGCAGCATCTGTTTCTCTCTCCACAGGCGCTGTCAGAGCTGAGTATTTCGAGCATCTTCTGTTTTTATTGCTGTGTTCTCTAAATGGACCAAAAAACTCAAATGAATCTGAAAGATTGATATAGTCCACGTTTGCTGTAATTCCACAAGGATTTTATTTCTGCAGGGAAACAAATGCTTGTTCCTCTTCCCTCAATTTTACTATGGGATTCCTTCATCCCCTACCATCCCCGAATCTTGGTCAGTTTCCTATTCAATAAATTCAACTTTCTGGTTGCAATTAAAGTGTGTGTGTGTGTGTGTGGTGGGGTGGGGGGGGGGAGAGAGAAAGAGATCAAAACGCCAATTTCTGTCCAACAGAAAATAGTTGCATATTCTAGAAGCAGTAAGAAATTGTGTAATCTATTACCTGGATGACAATGCAAGAGGATCAATTTTGATTAATTTAAAATACATCAAGTGTGGATTAAAAATATAAAAACCTTACCTGGAGGGTATCCAGGACTGCCACTAGCATACATGTTAGCAGTATAGGCAGGAGCAGTTGTCGGGTAACCTGCAGGATAACCTGGAAAGGAATTAAAGACAGAATAGATGAATGCCAACCAACAGTGAACTCAATCAAAATGACCAAGGAGGAAAGCTTTTAAAATCAAGAACTATCTAGCACTAAGCATGCATTAAGTTACCCTCCACCAGAAAAAAAAAAGATTTCCAGAGTTCTCCCATTCTATTTCATCAGTTTTACGTGCATGTTTTATTGGCAACATGCATGTAGTATTTCTGCTAGCAGCACACATTGTAAAAGGGAGGAAATTCCATGCCTTTTAGAGTGCATTAACTTTCTTGGATCCCAAATTTGCCAGAGGTGCAAGTACAAATGCATGCCTCCTGCTATTCGCCCAAATTAGGGCTAATGACAAACTGCAAAAGATAAATGGTGGAAGTGACTCATGCAAGTCACAACTTTGCTTGAGCCCTGTGACCACACTGCCATTCAATACAATCATGGTTGATCATAGGTCTCTACTCCATTTTTCCACCTGCTCCCCATATCCCTCAAATTCCGAGAGATCAAATATTTATCCAGCTTTAGAATCATCAAATGGATATAGCACAGGAGGCCCATCATTCAGGATTGAGCTTATTAGGCAAAGTACAGACCATACTCCATCAGCCCACGCTTGCAAAACTCAAAACAAAACATCTACTATTAGATGCGACTCTGTGATTGGGCAGAGCTTACTGAACAATCCTGAGCGCGCTAATAGGTTTACGAGTGACCAATTTAAGATAATCAGTCGAGCTCATAACGTGGCTCATTTACACTTGCCAGAAGTGACATACATTCATACACAGAAACCCATTCTCTGCAAACAAAAGGAATATGTTCAAGCCTTATGTCCCTTACAGGAGACAAAAAAAAAATATATATACACACACACACTTCATAAAATTATTTTTTTCTATTTTTCAAAATGAACAACTGCTGGGCTGATAAAATGTCTGCTGCTGATCACATGCTGGTTTCTGGAAGTTTCTCAACAGTTGGAAAGTGAACAAAGGCTAACACAACAAGTCTCCTGGAATGTAACACGCCTGGCATTTTATAAGCCATTCCAGCGAAGCCATCACAAAGGATAGTAGACATTATGACTGCACCAGCCAGCTATGGACAAAGGTAAAGCTATTTATGACTCCTAATCTTCAAGGTTGTGCTAATGGCCCCACTGTTACCTGCTCCAAAACACAATGGGGTTTCAACCAGGGGCTTCATTAGCTGAATAGCTCAACCTGAAGCCACCCTGTCACATAAGCAAGACTTGAGCTGTCTAAATTCCTTTTATCTTCGAGTTGTGGTTTAACCTCCGAAGAGAACCGGACTCCGGGCTAGCAGCCTGCCTTTGTCCTCCATCGCTCTCCAAGTCTGATTTCCAGAAAGAACCCTGTATTTTACCCATAGAGTGAACTAATACCTAGGATACAAGAATTCTTTGCTGCACCTTCAATTGACTGAACCTGCAACCGAGTTCCAAGGACATAGACCAGGAATTCTGCCAGACAAAGCTACCTCAAAGAACTTTCCTTCGATATTGATTTGGGACTTTGGTCTCATGTAAAACCATAATTCTTATTTTTATCGTAATCTTTGCCCTGAACCCCTTTCTTTCCTTTATCCCTCTTTTATTGTATGAATGCAAAAAGGGGCAGATGTTGCGAAACCCCTTCCAGTATTTTGTGTGTAAAATAAACTACCCCTCCTATTTTACCTTACCTCGAGTTTGCTGTGGGGTTATTAATAGACGATTGGATCACTCCAAAACGAAAGGGTTGGGGAAAATACGCCACCACTTATAAAGGGGGAAATCAAAAATCAAAAGCACCTTTGTTTACTGAACAGTAACGAGTGGAGAAATCAGGGCTGATTAAATTAACCCCCCTCCTGACCATAACACTTACGCCTTTTCTGAATTACCAAGGACCTTGGGGAACCTAAAGCTCATCGTTGCTTTCTCCATCGCAACAGCTCAGCCAGAGTCAACTTGCCAATCAATCAGCGCCTTTTGCTCATGCAATATAAATTGCTGCGATTGTTTGAAACTTGGCATTCTTGCGTTTGTCCTGATAAGTTTTAGATGAAAAGCTTTAGCATGTCTCTCTTTTTAGCAATTTGCAATTTCAGTACTACCAAGTGACTAATTCAACTATTTAATTCTATTTAATCAGTAACTTGAAGACTATTACAGAATTCTCAAAACACAGGAACAAGTAGGCCTTCTAAACTTATTCTGCCTTTCTACTGCATCATGGTTGATCAGTGCATATCCTTGTCTTACAAACATCTATCCATCTCGTTCATTAAAATTTCAATTGATCCTGCTGTTGAATGAGGGTTGGTGGTGGTGGTGGTGGTGGTGGTGGTGGTGGTGGGGGGGGGGGGGGAGGAGGAGGAACATATTTCTAGTACCCTTTGTGAAAAAGGTGCTTCCTAATTTTACTTTTAAATGGAATGGATTTCACACAAAAGTACAATTTGCACCTGATTTATACATCACAAAATTTTGTAGGCTGGTGTATTTTGCTGTGTGAAATGAAAAAAATGCCAGGAATATAGCCTACCATACATAATCTGCCTGTGTACTACCTCTATTTCAGTGCTTATAACAGTTTAACCACGTCTTCACTAGTGCATTTGCTTAGTAAGCCCAATTTAACTCAAGACTTAACTCCTTGTAAATGTATAATCTGCACTATACATTAATTTAAATGTGCTTAGGTTTGGCTCACTGCCCATGGACAGGACTCTCAACTGAAATCTCAAACTTTAGTCCCTAAAAATGAACCTTACTAGCGAGTTTAAGATGTTAAAATACCAAGTAAATAGTTGACTGCAATTCACTGAATTACTGTTTGAATGCATTAAATGTTTAAAAACCTGGAAACTGCCCTGAAACAATTGAAATGAGTTGTGCACCTATGTAATCATATTATCTAAATTACCTGATTATTTCAAACACCTACTGTGCCTTTGATATGTTTGATTTAGTCTGTTTCCTTGGTTGACCCAATCTTCTAGATTTCCTAGGCTATTATTTTTCAGATCAACTGGTTCCATCTTCATTCATGGAGGACTACATCATGTCCAACTACCCTCCTGCTATCAAGCACCATAGGCTGAATTCACCTTAAGCTTGTCATCTAGGCTTAGCTTTTAGCACTCTCACCTTCGAATTTTCAAAACATAAGCTAAGTTGATTCTCAGTTTAGTACCAAGGGAGCAATGTACCATTGGTGTCATTGCCCTTCAACAAGGCTCCATCTCTCTGTTCAGATGGATATCAAAATATTCAATGGCACTATTCCAAGAGTGATGAGACCTTTCAGCGTTTTGGTCAACATTCCTTTCACAATCAACACAAAAAAAAGCCAGTCTGTCTCATTGTTGTTTGTGGGGCCATAATATGTGCAATTGGTTGCTTTATTTAAGAGTGGCTGCACTTCAAAATTAACCAATTGATTGTGAGACTGCTGAGAATGTGACAGCATCAATAACTGCAAGCTTTTTTTTTTAAAAAAGTGCATCTTCCATTTTCTCAAGCCACATTAAATAACTTTGAGCTCCTCTAAGTGAAAGAATCTTGCATCGCTCACTGACTGCTGACACCCACCCTATTCTAGATCTTTTTTAATCATCTGTACTGCTCCAGTTCTTATTCTGGCACAAAAAAGTTAAAAAAAAATCTACTCAAGGCACTATTCCCATTTCTATCTGCTGCTTGCTAAAATACAAAATCTTCCAATCTGAATTGTTTTAGTTTATCCTTGCTTCATTCAGGGTTCCTCCTCCAGACCTTTATCCAAAGCAGGACCCTCTCCCGTGCATAGAAGCCTGACTTTCATACTGAATTCCTTAAGCATAGAGTTATGCTGGTAGCTTTCAAAATTGTTTGCAGCTACATGTTACATCATCAGTTATTATGCCTGACCTTGCATTCACAGAGACTATGGATTCCTGTCGTTAAAAGTTGTTGGTTCTGTACTGTGAAGTTCATTTGTATTGCATAGAAGTTTTAGATATCGAAGACTAAACTAACATTTAAATTTCTGCATTCCCCTCTCAATGATAATTTAAGACATAAATGCGATTTTTGTTAAATTCAGCTTGTGTATAATGCACACAATGTTCATATGTAAAATTAAAATCCAGTACACTATGCTCAGGTGGGGATGATCGAAATTCAATGCAACCAAGACAGGTTCAAAACATGTTGCCCCTGCCTTAGGCAACTTCAAATGGACTTACTTACATCAACTATATTGCTCTGATACCTACTGTCATAGTAACCACTTCTCCACTGGAATGCTAATTACTTGGTCCCCAGGAACAAGTCAATTAGATCCACATAAATTCTTTTTTTATATAAACTGTTTTTACATTCTCAGCACATTAACAGCAAGCTACAAATAACTTTTGAGATACTGGAAACAGATCTGCTTCAGCCACACATTCCAAGTGCCCACAGCTGAATGCCATCAGATAAATTAAATTCATCAGCGTAGAAAATTATCTTGAACTGAAGGTTCTACATTCAGAACACTCTTCTCCCTTTTGTGCAATGGAACAGAAAGTTAAAAATTCAACTTAACCCATTGAATACATTCATAATATAAAAGTTAAAATTTTAAAATGTTCAGTTTGTTTTGAGAATGTCAAATTACAAAATGATCAGATTCTACAATTTATCAATTCAGAGAATTCAAAAGATTCACAACCAATTAAGTGAAGAAATTTCTCCATCTCTATCCTGCCCCCATATTTTGAGACTGTGGCCCCATGTTCTAGATTCCGCAGCATCTCAGCATCTACTCTGTCAAATCCCTTAAGAATTTTAAGTTTCCATTAGATCACCTCTCATTCTTCTAGACTCCAGGAAATAAGCCTAGTCTCTTCAATCTCTCCTCACAGGACAACCACCTCATCTCAGCAACCACCACCTCCTAGGAACCAATCAAATGAATCTGCGGTGCACTCCCCTAGGGCAAACATGTTCTTCCTTAGATAAGGAGACCAAAACTGTACACAAGTGTGGCCTCACCATTGCCCTGCACAACTATAATATTACTCATATACTCAAAGCCCTTTGTAACAAAAGCTAACATATCATTTGCCTCCTTAATTGTTTGCTGTATATACATGTTAACTTTGTGATTCATGTAAAAGGACACCCAGGTCCCTCTGAACGCAAACATTCTAGGGGGAGGCGATGGCGTAGTGGTATTATCTCTGGACTAGTAATCCAGAGAGCCAAAGTAATGCTCTGGGGATCTGGGTTCAAATCCCACCACGGCAGATGGTGGAGTTTGAATCCAATAAAATTCTGGAATTAAAAGTCTAGCAGGGTGGCCCATCCTATTTCATTCCTTTTTAGAGACTTTGTAGCGGTTTGATACAACTGAGTGGCTTGCAAGGCCTTTTCATAGGGCATTTAAGAGTCCATTTAATATCAGGTAAGGACGGCAGATTTCTTCCGTAAAAGACATTAGTGAACCACATGGGTTTTTACAACAATCGACAATGGTTTCATAACATAACTAGGAGGAGTTGGCAATTCAGCCCCTCGAGCCTGATCATGGCTGATCTCATTTCGGCCTCAACTCCAATTTCCCACCCTCTCCCCATTACTAATTAAAAATCTTTCTATCTCAAATTTACTCAGCACCCCGGCATCCACTGTACTGAGTTACTGAATTCCACAGATTCACAACCCTTTGAGAAAAGTAATTCCTCCTCATCTGATTTAAATCTACCACCCCTTAAACTAAAACTATGGCCTCTCATTCTAGAATGCCCCACAGGGGGAAGCATCCACTCCACGTCTACTTTGTCTATCCCCTTTAGCAACTTATATACCTCAATCAGATCTCCTCTCATCCTTCTAAACTCTAGCGAGTGTAGGCCTAAACTGCTCAATCTCTCCTCATAAGAGGAGCCCCGCATCTCTAGAATCAATCTAGTGAACCTCATTCAATTGATTAATCAACATAATAGCCTGAGAGAGAAAAATTACCAAGCAATTTATATTCCAGTTTAAAAACACTTAATTCAGTGTGAAACAGGGAGAAGAGAAAGAGAATCAACAAAGTACGCTTTCAGCATTAATTTAATCCAACACTGCCAAAAATCCCACTGAAGCAATATTTTCTTCCGTGCAGGACCAAAGGCTGCGTTCTGATAAATCATAGCTGGCCTTAGAAACATTAAAATTCCAACCCATGCTTCAGATGAAATGGTGCTGAGCATCAACAAACAGAGACAGAACCTGCTCCAAAATAGGGTCATTTACTCAAGGGTAAAAGGAACAAAGTTGTACAGGCAGTTACAATATTTTTCCATCAATTTTATTCGAGTATTGTAACAGTGATATAGGGAGGGAAGCACTGGAAAGTCACAGGAAATCCTAGCTGTGCTTCCATGGTTTAAAGATAATTTTTAGAACTACATGGCTTTCACCACCTTCCAATGAACTTGTAATAATGAGCATAAAGCACAAGAATAATAAACATTTTCACTGATATGGTCCCAACATTTCAGCTAGTCTCTGATTTTTCTAGGTAGCTGCATAAACTTCAGATGAGCTAAAACAAGGATTTGGCATCGCACTTATGCATTGTAAAAACAAGGAATGACCAAGAGGGCTGGTTAATGGATTGGAAGTATGGGTAAATGGGACATTTAAGTTTTTTAAAATTCATTAATGGGATGTGGGTATCGCTGGCTAGGCCAGCATTTACTGCCCATCCGTAATTGCCCTTGAGAAGGTGGCGGTGACCTGCCTTCTTGAACCGCTGCAGTCCACATGAAAGTGTTGCCATAAAGGGAGTGCAACGGAGGTTCACCAGATTATTCCTGGGATGGCAGATTTATCTTATGAGGAGATTGAGGAGACTGGGTCTGTATTCCCTAGAGTTTCAAACAACAAGGGGTGACATCGTTGAAACTTACAAAATTCTTATGGGGCACGACAGGTTGGATATAGATAAGACGTTTTCTCTGGCTGGAGAGTCTAAAGCCAGGGGACAACATCAGGACAAGGGGTAGGCCATTTAAGGCTGAGATGAGGAGGAATTTCTTCGCTCAGGTGGTGGTGAATTTTTGGAATTCTCTACCCCGGGGTGCTGTGGAAACTCAATCGTTGAACACGTTCAAGACAGAAATTGATAGATTTCTGGAGACTAATGACATCAAGGGATATGGAGGTAGTGTGGGAAAGTGGCTTTGAGGTAGTTGATCAGCTATGATCTGATTGGAGCAGCAGGCTCGATGGGCTGAATGGCCTACTCCTGTTCCTATGTCCAATGGTGTAGGTGCATCCACTGTGCTGTTAGCGAGTTCAAGAATTTTGACCCAGCGACAGTGAAGGAACGGCGATATATTTCCAAGTCAGAAGTGGCTTGGAGGGGAACTTCCAGGTGGTGGTGTTCCCATCTGCTGCCCTTGTGCTTCTAGATGATAGCAGTCGTGGGTTTGGAAGGTGCTGTCTATGGAGCCTTGGTGAATTCCTGCAGTGCAACTTTTAGATGGTACACACTGCTGCTACTGTGCTTTGATGGTGGAGTGAGTGAATGTTTGTGGATATGGTGCCAATCAAGCGGACTTTGTCCTGGACGATGTCAAGCTTCTTCAGTGGGAGCTGCGTTCATCCAGGCAAATGGGAAGCATTATTTCACAATCCTGATTTGTGCCTTGTAGATGGTGGACAGGCTTTGGGGAGTCAGGAGGCAAGTGACCCGTAGCACGATTCCTAGCCTCTGACTTGCTATTGTAGCCACAGTATTTATATGGCTATTCCAGTTCAGTTTCTGGTCAATGGTAACGCCCCCAGGATGTTAATAGTGGGGGATTCAATGATGGTAATGCCATTGAACATCAAGGGGCGATAGTTGGACTGTCTCTTGTTGGAGATGGTCATTCATGCCACACTTGTGTAGCATGAATGTACTTGCCACTTGTCAGCCCAAGCCTGGATATTGTCCAGGTCTTGCTGCAGTTGGACATGAACTGCTTCAGTATCTGAGTCGTCGCGAATGGTGCTGAACATTGCGCAATCATCAACAAAAATCCCCACTTCTGACCTTATGATGGAAGGAAGGTCATTGATGAAGCAGTTGAAGATGGTTGGGTCGATGACACTACCCTGAGGAACTCATGCAGTTATGTCCTGGAGTTGAGATGACTGGCTACCAACAACCACAACCCTCTTTCTTTGTGCTTGGCATGACTCCAATCGGCAGAGACTTACCCCTGATTCCCAATGACTCCAGTTTTGCTAGGGCTTCTTGATGCCACAATCGGTCAAATGCTGCCTTGATGTCAAGGGCAGTCACTCTCACCTCACCTTGGGAGTTCAGCTCTTTTGTCCATGTTTGAACCAAGGCTGTAATGAAGTCAGAAGCTGAGTGACCCTGGCAGAACCCAAACTGGGCTAAGCAAGTGCCACTTGATAGCGCTGTTCATTACCCCTCCCAATTATTCCGAACTGCTCCAAATCTGAGTTTTTCCAGCACTCTTTATTTCAGATCTCCAGCATCTGCAATATTTTGCTTTTATTATAGCAATGTAACTAAGTTTGCTGACAATACAAAGATTGGTGGGAATGCAAGATGTGAAGACATGAAGAGGCTGCAAAGAGATACAGGTTAAGTGAATGGGTAACAAGGTGGCAGGTGCAGTATAACACGGGGAAGTGAGAGATTAATATTCTTGTGAGCAAAATGAATAAAGTATAATATTTTTCAAAAGGCACAAAGCTTGTAAACATTGATGTTCTTGGAGGCTTAGGTGTACTTGCACAAGGAATGCAAAAAGCTAGCAAGCAAACAGGAAGGGAAATGGCACGTTGGCCTTTATTGCACAGGGATTGGAGTACAAGAACAAAGAAGTTTTGCTGAGACCGCACCTGGAATACCAAGTGCAATTTTGGTCACCATATTTAAGGAAGGATATACTTGCAATGAGGCATCAGTTAGCTCAGCTGGCTAGATGGCTAGCCTGTTGTTCAGAATAATGATTCCTGCTCCAGTTGAGGTAAACCTGGGATCTGCTTACTTGCCTTGTCCTTGACAGCGGGAGGCAATGACAAAAAAAAAATCACTGAAAAAACATCTGCCAAGAAAACAGCTCGGGAATGAGCAACAGCAGGCAATGAGCCAAGGACCTACCTGTGGGCAGAACATACATCACATACTATACTAGAGTGAAGGTTCACTAGATTGGTCCCTGGGATGAGGGGGTTGTCCTATGATGAATGGCTGAGTAAACCGGGTCTATATTCTCTGAAGTTTAGAAGAATGAGAGATGATCTCCTTGAAACATTCAAGATTATGAAGTGCCTTGACAGGGTAGATACGGAGACATTTTGTAGAACAAGGGGGCATAGTTTCAAGATAAGGGACTGATTTAGGACCGAGACAAGGAGAAATTTCTTCACTCAAAGGATTGGGAATCTTTGGAAATCTTACCCAAGGTTGTGATGCACTACGGAATATATTTAAGACTGAGATGGACAGATTTCTGCTCTCATGAAATCTAGGGATATGGGGAGTGGGTGGGAAAGTGGAGTTGAAGCCCAAGATCAGCTAAGATTATAGAGAATGGCAGAGCAGGCTTGATGAGCCAAATGGTTTTCTCCAGCTACTATTTCTTATGTTCTCAAAGTCAGAACACGAAAAATAAGAAACATTAATTCATGTATTGATAGCAACAGAAACAATACCTCTTCCATTTCCCAAATTATCCAAGAATAATATGGACGAAAGGGAAATTGTGTTTGACAAATTTATTAGGTTTTTGAGAACATATCTAATAGGGTAAAGGGGAACTAGTAATACTTGGATTACCAAAAGGCATTTGGGCAAGGTGCCAAACAAAATTTAAAACACAAGATAAGGGTTAATGAGCTGGGGGGTAATATATTAACATGGATAGAGGATTGGTTAATATTCAGGAAGCAAACAGTGGGCATGAATGGGCTAACAGACTAACCAATGGAGTCCCCCCCAAGGGTCAGTGGTGGAGCCATGGCTATCAACAAACTGTAAGTAAGGAAATAGTGTGTTTGAGTTATATTTGTGTGTGTGTGTATTAGGAATGGGTTTTAGCTTTAATGTTTACGTTTCATTTGTATTTCTGTATGTGTGTTAAGAAAAAGGTCAAATTGAGTTTTAATTTCACTTTTAAAAGGTTCTTGCATTTCTAATGAGGCTTTTACGACTGTTGCAGCTAAGGTAAACAAACAAGCGAGGAAGAATTGGGCTCTTGCCTAGCAACAGGGGGTCAGAGAGGCAAGTCCCTCCTACAGAGAGACACAGATAAACTGAAGAAATAGCAGTTTTGAGTTCAGTTGGTTTGAACACAGCTGTGAAGCAGAAGCAGCCTAGAAGGGACAGATAACAAATCCCAAGCTAAAGAAAGATCACAAAAATCCAGGGGAGTCAAAGAGGGGAAAGTCCACAGAAAGCCTTCTAGTCAAAGGAAGGACAGGACGTACCTGGAAAAGGTCCCAGTATTGAAGTTAAGAGTGAGGGGCAGAGAGAAAGGCCCCAAGCTTCAGATTTAAAAAGACAAAAGCTGCAGAAAGCAGATGTGAAGTGAGAACAGCTTCCAAGGGGCAAGAAGCTCCAAAGAGAAGGATGAAGGTCTGTAACTCTTTGCTATGGGCATGTGAAAGGGTGATGTACTGTTGATGGCTGAATTGGTGAGAGTGCATGGAAGACAGCTTGAATGCATGTGGTGACCCAGGAAAGAGGAACATTGGAAAGAGTGTTCAAAACTCTGGAGGTGAATCCTTGCGGAAGGTGTCTGAAGGAAAGCGTCAATTTGGGAGAAGATCCCAAGGCGAGGTTTTGGAGAGTGGAGTTTGGAAACCCTCGCGGGAAAGACAGTGCAATGAGACCGGTTGGCTCACGGTGATACAGGCATCAGGGTGGTAAAGAGTTGCGGAGAGATCCATAGCATCTGGTTGAGGTGGCATCAGTCACTTGGTTTCATAGCTTGGGGTGTCTGACCACAGGGTGCCTATTGGTTTACATGGACTGTGTACTTACTGTGAACATTAAAAGTATAAGACAGTTTTTGTAACTTGTGCTATCCTTACAAATCTGTATAGATCTCTAAAGGTATAGGTTTGGGTGAAAGGGTATTGTAGCATAGTACGTCTTTTCTTGTTTAGTAATGTTTCATTCTTTTGTTAAAAGTTCATCAGCTGACTCCTGTGACTCAATTCAGTAGCTACTCTCCATGTATTTAAACAAACAAATAAAAGTTAGGATCTATCAAGCTGGGTTCCACCCTGGGATCAGGCTGGTCCAGGAGTAGTCTCAGCTGGGATCATAACACTGCATTAATGACAGAAAGAGAGAGAGAATAATGTATCTAAGTTTTCTGACAACAGGAAGGTAGTTAGGAATGTAAGGTGTGAGCAGGGCACAGGGGATGCAAAGAAATATGTACAGTTGGCAACAAGTTGGCAGATAGAGCAAAACGTTGGGAAGTGTGAGGTTATTTATTTCAGTAGTAATAGAAAAGCAGAATTTGTTTTTAAAAAGGTATGAAACTTATAATTGTTCATGTTCAGAAGGACTTGGATATGCTAATACAAGGAACACAAAGTTAACACACAGGTATAGCAAACAAGGAAGGCAAATGGTATGTTGGCCTTTACTGCAAAGAGATTGGAGTACAAGAATAAAGGAAGTCGTGCTACAATTGTATAGGACTTTGGCAAGACCATAACTGAAGTGCCATGCGCAGTTTTGGTCTCCATACTTAAGAAAGGATATGCTTCCACTGGAGGTGGCATAGTGAATGTTCACTAGATTGGTCCCCGAGTATCCTATGATGAGAGGCTTAGTAAACGGCCTAGATTCTCTGGAGTTTAGAATAACGAGGTGACCTCATTGATACATAGGAGATTCTGAAGGGGCTTAACAGGACGCAGGAGGTTTTTTCCCCTGGCTGGGAATGGAGAACACAGGGGCACAGTCTCAGGATAAGGAGTTAATCATTTAGGACTGAGATAAGGAGAAATTCCTTCACTCAAAGAGCTGTGAATATTTGAAATTGGAATTTGGAATTCTCTACCCCAGAGGTTTGCGAATGCTCCATCGTTGAATATATTTAAGGCTGAGATAGTCTGATTCTTGGTCGCTCAGGGAACTAAGGAATATGGGGACAAACGGGAAAGTGCAGTTGAGGCCAAAAAGCATCCATGATTATATTAAGTGGTGAGCAGTACTCAAAAGGTCATACGGTCTAATCTTGCTCTTATTACTTGTGTTCTTATGCCACTAATTGACTAGGATTTTACCTAAGCTAGGGACAAAAAAATGTATAGAACCAAGCGATGCCAGTATCATACCATCACTGATTTGATTCCAATTCAGTAATTCAATAAATATTCTGATTTCTACAAAACTTGTGTTATGGAGAGTTGTCGGGGTGGCGTTCACCATTATAATCACGATTATATATCTGCGGGTGATGTAGTGGTATTGTCACTGAACTAGTGATCCAGAGACCCAGGGTAATGCACTGGGGATCCAGGTTCGAATCCCCCCAATTAAAAATCTAGATTTCATCATCTGGTTCACTGAAGTCCTTTAGGGAAGGAAATCTGCCGTCCTTACCCGGCCAGGTCCATGTGTGACTCCAGATCCACAGCAACATGGTTGACTCTTAAGTGCCCTCTGAAATGGCCTGGCAAGCTACTCAGTTGTATCAAGTTGCTAGAAAGTGAGTAAGGAATGCGTATACCACATGGACTGCAGTAGTTCGAGAAAGCAGCTCAATACCACCTTCTCAAGAGCAATTAGGGATGGGCAATAGATGTTGGCCTAGCCAGTGACACCCACATGGTCTTCAGGGAACTTCAAGGTCTTGAGGGAACTTCAAGGTCTTGGAATACAAAATCTAGGCTGATACTCCAGTGCAGTGCTGCAATGTTGGAGGTACCGTCCTGAATGAATAAAAAATTTGCAACATTACAAAAACAATTTAACCAGTCATTTACAGGAACAGGTGTAGGCCATTTAGCCCCGTGAGCCTGGTTTGCCATTCTGAGGCCATGCCATGGTTGATCTGCAACCTAATATACATGCCATTCCTCCTATCCCTTAAAACCTTTTGTTAACAAGGATCTAGCACCTCGGATTTAAAATTAACGATTGTTTGAAGGGAAAAAGTTACAAACTTCTATTTTGTTTTGTCTGCACAAGTGTTTTCTAATTTTACTCCTGAAAGATCTGGCTCTAATTTTTAAGACTATGGCTGATGACTATTTCAGCCACGCTCAGTTGGTAGCACTCAACCAAGTCAGAACATTGTGGATTCAAGTCAACTTCAGGGTCTTGAACAAAAATCTAGGCTGATTCCCAGTGCAGTGCTGCAATGTTGGAGGTACCTTTTTTTTAATTCATTCATGGAATGTGGGCGTTGCTAGCTAGGCCAGCATTTGTTACCCATCCCTAATGCCCTTGTTCAGAAGGCATTTAAGAGTCAACCACATTGCTGTGGATCTGGAGTCATATGTAGGCCAGACAAGGTAAGGACGGCAGATTTCCTTCCCTAAAGGACATTAGTGAACCAGATGGGATTTTACAACAATCGACAATGGTTTCATGGCCATCATTAGACTTTTGGGTGAGACATGAAGCTGAGGCTCCACCTGTTCTCTCAGGTGGTTGTCAAAGATCCCGCCTCACTATTTTGAAGAGCAAGGAAGTTCTCCCTCATGTCCTTGCCAATATTTACCCTTAATCATTCAAAAACATTGTCTGGTCATTCTCATTTCTTTGGATGGGATCTAGCTGTGCATAAATTAGCTGCATGCTTCCTAATATTACAATAGCAACTACTTCAAAATAATTTCATTGGTTGTAAAGCACTTTGGGATGTCCCAAAGGTGCTCAAAAGCACCGCATGTTTTATACATGCTCTGTTATGGACAGAAGAGGGTTAAATTTAAACAGCACTAATTTCTCCTCTCACCACCCATCCGTAAACAGAAAGGTATTTTGATTTGCTTTCCCCTTTGGTGTGAACCAATTTTCTATTAATAATCCAACTGCAAACTCGAGAGAGGATAAACTCCAAGTGTCAGTTTATTTGCACATACTCAGGAGGGTCGCAACGTTGCCTCCCTTGCATTCATTCAGTAAAAGAGGGATGGAGAAACGAAAGGTTTACAGTGCAGAGACCACGGAGAAAAGAAATATTGCTTCACGTGGGTTCAGAGTCCAGGATCAAAATCCAATGAGGTATTCCTTCAGATCAGCGGGCTGAAAACCGATGCTGTATAATTCACTTCTACAGTGGAGCTGACTAGATAGGCCTGCAGAGATGAAGCAGTCTTGTCGGTGATGATACAGAAGTTCCAGCTGAAGTGTAGACGGGGCCAGGTATTCAACCTGGGCATAGCTCCTTTTCTGTAATGCTGTTAGTTAGATGGTAAAATGGCACACTGAGTTTGCAGTACAGCAAGGCAATATATAACTGGTTCCACAAGCTAGGTCCATGTTACATGACTCCCACCTCTCCATATGGTCTTTGACAAGATCTGCATCCCTTGTCTGGGTCCCCAAGATGGTTAGATGTCTCAACCATTAAGACTTGAAAGGAAGGTTGTGGGGCCCTTTGTCCTAGCAGACGAGTAGACTCCAGTTGGCCCACCTAGGTTATGAAACGTAGATGGCCTTTGTGTAGTTGTCTTTGAATTTGGTCTGTGCAGGCCATGGGGGGGTGGGGGGCGGTCGTAGGGTGTCTCTTCAGGGATAATGAGGTGCAAGTTTCTTCGATACTGCCAAGTAGCTTCATTTGCTTGTGGGTCAGACAGACATAGATTCAGCTATTTTAAAAGGTCTTTGTCCAGTTTTTTAAATTTTAGAAATAGCTATGAGGGTATTTATATATATTTTATAAAAAATATACAGGATGAGATCTTTGCCCCTCAATGCACAAGTCTTTGTCTTCACTTGTCAACACTCATTACATCAAAATGTCAATTTGAAAGAAGGATGAGGCCTGAAGCATCTTTAAAGTTCCTTAAACATTTGACTATAATTCTCCCCTAAGGCTTCAGAGGCCCTCGGAGGAGGTTTGATCCCTGGACAGGCAATGTGCAGGCCTACAAGCACATGGGCAGGCCTACAAGCACATGGGCACATCCTGACACTCATGAACCAAGCTCCCAGTTATGGGCAAATAGGTCCTATGCCTTTGGATACCTTGGGAGAGTTTAAGGGAGTAAATCCTGGCAAAAAAATCTGCAGTTGCACCCAAAGACAAACCGATGTCTAAATATGCCATTTTTCTGACAATTCCTGCAGCCAAAGTGGTGCCAAACAAGTGCTCTGCATTCCTTTGGACCCAATTAGGTGGTTGAGAGGGGTACGCTGACATTTGGGCAGCCCTAGGTCTCCATAAATTTTTGCCAAGGCTTGCACCCTGGAGAGGACACTAATTTCACTGAAGCGTGTTAACACAACACGGGAGACAACAATTACAAGTGTTAAGCCCAACTTGATTGGTGTAGATGCTGTGAGCCATATCCAATGGGAGGGATCACCCACCTCAATTTGGGCAGTCCCCGAAGTACAGTCCATCTGTTTCACTGAGTGCTTGGAGCTCAGAGTCTTTGCTCAACAAGTGGTCCGAATCCATCACACCAGGCAAATTAAAAGAAAGGTGGCAGCTCTTCAAATGGCAAACTGGAATATCAGCACCCTATGCAGATGACTTACAGCTGCTCCAGAATATGTGCAAGATGTCTTTGATTGAGATGGAACTTGATAGGCTGAACATTGACATGGTTTCCTTACAAGAGGTGAGGCTCGCTGAGAATGGATCACTGAAAGCAAAACATTACACGTTCATCTGTCAGGGGACGAGTTCATAGGAAACAGGAGCAAGGTGTAGGGATTTGCTGTAAGGAACTCGCTACCCCCTATGATAGAACACCTGCTACAAATGGTTCAGGACATGCTCCCTCCATCTGCCTCTCAACTCAAAGAGGGCCTGTTAACCTCATGAGTATCTATACTCCATCTGCCTCTCAACTCAAAGAGGGCCTGTTAACCTCATGAGTATCTATACTCTAACACTGCTCTACAACAGAGGCAAAAAAACCAATTCTGTGAGAAGCTTGACATTGCTATCAGCAGATTCCCCAAGTCAGAACATCTTTACCTACTGGAGGATTTTAATACAAGGGGATGTGGACAATGAGACCTACATCACCGCCTGGCAAAGGTAAATGAAAACAAACAGACTACCGAGCTTTGATGCTATGAGCTTTATGTAACACCTTTCAGAACAAACCATGCTACAAGGTGCCCCGGAGACATCCAAGATCAGGACATTGGCACCAGACGTGGCTCTGTGAACATGCAGCTACTAAAGTGCTAACTGTGATACAGATCACTCCCTGATATGCACCAGGGTTAGGATATAACCCCGAAGCTTCCATTCAAAGCAGAAATGCTGCCTTGTATCAATGACAGCCATTCTGCTTGCATAAAAGCCAACACTTCCTCAACTCAATTTAACAGGCGCACTCCAGTATTCCCACACCAAGTTAGAGATGTGAAATGGAACATACTTCAAGACATCTACAATATTGCACTCTCAACATGTAGGAAGTATGAGTGGCATAACACTGACTGGTTCAAGGCTAACATTACTATGACGAAAGCTGTCATTGAAGCCAAGCAGTCCACTCTCATTAATTATAAGAGATCCAAGCGAGAAGGCACTGAATGCACAAAAGAGTCGCTTGAAGTAAAGTCCAACAGACTGCTAGGCAGTGCACCAATGACAACTTGCTACAACTTTGCCAGGATATCCAGATGTCCTTCAACACAGATTGCAAAGGGCATGCTTGAAGGGATCAAAATGGCAACAGGTCCATCTGCAAAGAAAACAGCTCCATTGGAAACAAGGGCAAGGTAGGTCATCACTGACTGCAATAAAAGTTGGAGAGATGGGTAGAATACTACCTGAAGTTGTACTTTAGAGAGAACACGGTCACCAAGGAAGCTCTAGACACCACAGAAAGTGCACCTGTCATGGCAGAACTGGATATCAAACACACAGTGGAAGTGCTTAGCAAAGCTCCAGGTACTGATGTGGTACTGCCTGAACTTAGCAAGTTCAGAGCAACTGGTACCCCTGCAGCATTTGCATGAACTTCTGTCTCTCTGCTGGAGGGAGGGGGCAGTGCCCCAATATGTGTTAAGATTGTAACCCTGCACAAGAACAAAGGCAACTTCCAGCAATCGCAACAACTATCGAGGCATCTCACTGCTGAGCATTGTGGGAAAAATATTTGCCCTTGTTGTACTTGTCAGACTGCAAATCCTGACTGAACACATCTACCTTGAATCCCAGTATGGTTTCAGAACTGGAAGATGCACAACTGATACTATCCAGCAGTTGCAAGAGAAATGCTGAGAACAAAGGAGGCCACTATATATTGCCTTCATCGATCTCAGTAAAGCATTCGGCCATGTGAGCAGAGGCAGGCTGTTTAAACTACTGGAGAAAACTAGTTGCCCATCAAAACTGCTCAGTATGATCTCGTCTTTCCATGACGACACGATGGGCAAGACCATCTATGACGCTGCAATGTTGGAACCCTTTGAGGTTTGTAGTGGGGTCAAACAAGGTTGTGTTCTGGCACTGACACTCTTTGGCATATTCTTGTCTTTGCTGATGTCATATGCCTTCAGTTCATCTGCAGAAAGATGTCTACTTACATACCAGAACTGTTCGAAAGCCTGCCTGAAAGCCAAGACAAAGGTGCATCAAGTACTCTATACTGATGATGATGATCCATTACAAGGAACACCTTCAGCAGCAAATTCACAGACTCTCTCATGCTCAGGAAGACAAATGTCATGGTCCAAGTCGTTGCAATACCACCATCTATAATTGACAATGTGATGCTGGAGGTTGTTAACAGCTTCACGTATTTAGACTCTACAATCATCAATATGTTACTTGATACTGAAATCAACACATGCATCATAAAACCTTCAGCTGTCATGTCCAAGCTAAGAAAGGAGAGTGTGGAGCAACAGCCAAGCTGGTAGAGAACATCAAACTGCGATCCAAGGATGTGTCCTCAGCGCAACAGTAGAGAGACCTGGACAACAAATGTTAGGAAGAAAAAGCTGAACAGTTCCCACCTTCAGATGTTTCCTTGACATCTCTTGGCAGGACAGGGTCGCTAACTCAGAGGTCCTGGAAACTGCTAATTCCATCAGCATACACACATTGCTAAACCAATAATGTCTGCACTGGCTAGGCCACTTTCATGGGTATATGGCTGTCATCCATCCAAAGACCTTCTATACAGTGAACTGACCACTGGGTCATGGCCTCTTGGGCATCCATACCTCTGTTCAAAGGACACCTGCAAGTAAGATATGAAGATGGCGGACGTTGACAACTGGTAGGCAGTCAATGGCCATGACTCCTGGAGGCTGACTGTTTGGAAGGACTTTGGAAGAGACGAGCAAAAGAAAATTCAGCTGGCCGAGAAGAGGGCCCAGAGAAACCAGATATCAGTGAATCCTGCACCTTCTCAGTCCACTGTCTTTCTCTGCAGGAAATGCAGCAGACTGCCATGCCAGAGTGGGGCTCAAGTCAAACCAGGAGATGCATAACACAGTTGACCATCACAATGCAAACCATCACCTTATGAGACAGATGGCTGCCAATATACAAAAGTCACCATCTCTTCATTTACCAAGACTAATTCTGATCAATTACATGGATTGCTGGTCCACTAGCTGCTCTGCTACTTTGTACGTCACTTGATAATAACAACTTACATTGTTATAGCGCATTTAGCATAATGAAATGTCCCACAATATTTCACATGAGCATTACAAAATAAAGTATGTCACTGAGCCTTATAAGGAGATATTAAGTCCAATGACCAAGAGCTTGGACAAAAAAGGTAGGTTTTATGAAGTACCTTAAAGGAGGAAAGTAAAGTAGAAGGGCAGAAGTGTAAGAAGGGTATCCCGAAGCTTGGGCTGTAAGCAACTGAAGACAGGGCCACCAATTAAAATTGGGGATGCACAAGAGGGCAGAATTAGAGGCAATTGGAGGCAAGTTAAACAGGTGTGTTATCTGAAAGCACAAACGTGTGCTCGCTCGGCTGGTCGACTCAAGTGTCACATATACCAATGACTTATGCTGCTAACCGCCTGACTGATTATGCAAAACAGAAGACTTAGTACACTCCTTTAAATACACTGATCATATCGACAATGTGAAATGACAGGCTGAAGGACTTGTTCAGTGGTTATTTATTGCGTATGTTCTTTGTCCTGCTGGGGAAAGGAGGAGCTTATAAAAAACCACACAGTATAAATCAAATGGTACTCACACTGGTCTTTTATCACAGCTTCAGGCAAGCAATGTCTACACCGAATAATTTATGGTGGTTGTCTAGCAAAATTCAGTCTTGTTCTCAACCTGTGAAGGTTGCACAAATTCCTTCAAAATACCAAGTTCAAGTCTCCACCTGAGACACCAGTCATCCCTGATTTTCAAAATCCATCCTCCATTTTCTAGATATACTTCAAATTTGCCAGCATTTGCTACTGTGTGTTGCCCCTTGTGCCATCTAAAAAAAACCTAACGTTTCCAAAAGGTTTAATTGTTGCTCAACACAAGTAGTAGGGCATGTTTAACCTTATTTGCCTCCAAGCCACTAGAGCTTCTGTTAAGGTTAGTGAACACATGCAGTCATGGACCGAAGATTTTGATAAATAATTTAAAGACTGTTCACTTTGTAATTTTGCAATCAAGAAATTACTTGAGGTCAAGAACATCTACACAACCATTTACTCAAGATTATGATTAGAGGTTATGAGAAGGGACCAACAGAAGTGAACTTGCTTGTTAGAGAATAAAGTAAATACGATCCAATCCAGATCTTTAGTACATTAAAAGACACTAGGCATAGGAATGTAAGAAGTTTCTTGTTCTGCTGTGATCATTTGACATTATTTGTGGTCATTACATCAATCCTTTCACAAAAAGTTCAAATCTAAATTTCTGGATGGCACTTTTTCCATTGTAGCTGATTGAAACGGCTTATTTAAACAGGGGTTTTGCAATTAACTATTCCTCAGTTTATCTAAATCAATGCTTTCAGAGTAATTTCATTTCAAATTCAGGTCACATTTTATACATTACCTAAGTGAGATCCTGAATTATCCAAAGCATTTGCTGTAGCAGGAGAACATTCGGAATGCTAAACATTCAGAAAGTCTTCTGGATGTTTTAGAAGTAGCTAAAGGGAGAACATTATGATCTTTTATTACTTCAACAGAACATGGGGAATGGTTCGATATCCTTTTGCTTTTTGACATTAGCACGCCTGATTGAGTGCGCTCAAACATTACCTTTACCACCCGAAAGGTAAAGTGACCACTGGTGTATTATCCTAGTTATAGCACCCATCTTAAATTCAGAAAATTTATTTTTCTTCTGATAGGTCACTCATTGAGGAAAATGCCAAACAACTCTGTTTTTAATTCAACCTTCTTCATCTGCAAATGGCCAGAATCAATTGGTGATACAAATTAGTTGCATGGCAATACTCTGGTGCAGAGTGTCTATAAATATTAGGTCTGTCAATCTGAACTTGAGCTCTTTGGACTTGGTTAAGATTTTGATTTGTGTGGTTTGAGATTCATGGTGATGGCTTTGGATACCAGATTAATTTATCTATATTTTGGTCAGCGAGGTAAGACAGTGGATAAGAAGGTTGCAGATGGAGTATAATGTAGGGAAGCGCAAGGTTATTCACTTTACAGAACAGAAAAGCAGAATATTTTTCAAAAGGTGTTAAAACTTTTACATGTTGATGTTCAGAGGGACTTGGATGTACTCCTACAAAGGACAGAAAATTAACATGCAGATACAACAAACAATTAGGAGGACAAACGGCATGTTGACCTTATTACAAAGGGGACTGGAGTACAAGAATAAGGAAGTCTTGCTACAATCGTACAGGGCTTTGGCCAGGCCACATCTGAACACCTTGTGCAGTTTCAGCCTCTGGAAGGATACAGCTGCCTAGGAGGCAGTGAAGTAAAGGTTCATTAGACTGGTCCTTGGGGTAAGAGGATGTCCTACGATGAGGCGCTGAATAAATTGGGTCTTTGCTCCCTCGAGTTTAGGAGAAAGAGAGGTGATCTCATTGAAACATTGGAAGATTCTGAAGGAGCTTGACAGAGTGGACACAGTAATTTTTCCCTGACTCAGGAATCTAGAGCACAGGGGCTCAGTCTCAGGATAAGCAGATGGGCATTTAGGGCTGAAATGAGGACAAATTTCTTCATTTAAGAGGGTTATGAATCTTTGGAATTATCTACCCCAGAGGATTATGGATGTTCCATCGTTGTATATATTAATACTAAGATGGATAGTTTTTTGATCTCTCAGAATCAAGGAATATGGGGATCAGGCAGAAAAGTGCAGTTGAGGTCGATCAACAATGTATTGAATGGAGGAGCAGGCTCAAGGGGCCGAATGATCCTAACTCTTATGTTATAGTCTTAAATAAAATTCAAGACCATCTTGGCCCATATAGCAATTGCTCATAACAAGAGGAATCCAATAGCCAAATACAAAATCTAAAAACATGGGTTGGCCCTGCAAAGAGTAGACAAAAATGCATACCTTTAGCAAAGTATTTTTTATTTGCATGGCCGAGGAAGCAGTTATAATATGATGTCGAAGTTAACAATCCATTCATTGTATTACTTTATCAAAAAATCAATGTCATACACTTGGTAAGGCACATATGAAGTAGATCCTCTAGAACTGTGCCAAACTGCCATCTTAAAGTGGTCTTAAACTGGAATTACAATAGAACTCTTGTGGATAATTACTCATCTACGGAAAAAGGTATGTACTTCCACTGTTACAAAGGGTAGAATCACAAGCTAATGCATGCAAAGTTATTTCATTTAAACAGTTTTCTTCCAGAACAGAACACCACCCAAGACTGATGCCTCCTTAAATCAAGTGGATACATGAACCGTGATGCAGTTAAAATAAAATAAAGCAGACTTACCTGTGTAAGCCATGTTCTTAGGATTTCCATAAGGAGTTCCAGGTTGAACGGGGCTGTAAACAGGGTTCATGATGGAAGACTAGGAACTCTGAGGAAAGAAAATACAGCTTTAGGTAAACTGAAAACTTTACATACACTAACTTATCTGATGCAATGATTTAAATGCTGTAGAAATAGTTTTCCAAATGTTGACTTATGGAGTAAGCTGCTACATATTAACAGGACACAGCAGATTTTTTTTCAAAAGGCCATAAAAGCACTGGCTATTAAGTGGGCAAACAATTAAAAACATGAACTATACATTTTTGAAGTACAGAACGTATATGTATGTATCCTACTTTTACAGTTATCTCCAGAATTGCAATTCAATTACAAGAACAGATGCAAAGGCCCCATTTGCACAATGAACAGAAGTTAACCTGGATCCTTATTTCTCCACACCTGGCCAATGCAATTAGTCCAATATCCTCAGCAGGAATGACCCTGAACACCTTTCCATACTACCAATGCTATTCTTTGAATCATGCAGGAAAGATGCCTGCCGCCCAGTTAAATTTTCCTGTGAAAGACTGGGCCAAAAACCCAACTTAAATCAAGCAGGTAGGCACACATTTTCTAATTCAACTATAAAACTGCATTAAGCCAAGTTTTAGTGTTATCAAATTAAAAATCACACTATGCATACAACCTAATTAGGACACAGGTCAACAGTGTAATGTGTTCTACCTTACTATATAGACTAATTTGATAATGGAGCAAATATAATTGAATTTATTTGAATAGTTATAGCATAGGCAGGAATACATTACCCTCATACTAAATCAGTTATGCCTAAGCAATAAATTGAAAATCCATCCTCTGCACTGAGAAAACTGTCTTGAATAGGTTGCAAGAAACCCTCCCCTTTCTCACGATTTTCCATCTATTTTTGGAGAATTAAAGTTTTCTACAAATATGACAATTGTCTCAAAAGGATGAAGTCCAACATTTTAAACATGGAGAAGGATGCTTACAGATACGGGCAGACTACTTGTCTGTTAGTGTGAAAGCAGGGCTTAAGCATGAAATTAACCAGTCTCAGTACTTTGATAAATTTTTTCTCGCCACCCCCCCCCCCACCGCAACCAACAATCTGCCCCAGAGTGGAGGGTATACAAATCAGATTCTCATCTTAGGAAGTGGTGTGTTCAATAGCACCTTTACAATCTAAGAGGGAATGGAATTACACATTATAAACAAGGCCCTTGCGCTCAGTAATGTAGGCAAATTTTACACCCCCAGAATGCAAAGAATCTATCTACCTCCACTTACAGATGTTGACTATCCTATTGTGCATTCACAATATTCTTTTTATTTCAGATCGAGTCATTTCTTTCTATATTGCTCCTTAATCAGGTGGCTTTGCAGAAGTTATTTGGTCCCTAGCCTTCAGCAATGTTGGCTGAGAGGTTGAGATCAGTGAGGTTAGATAATTTTGTGTTGATCTAGCAGCTGAAGTCTGCAAGGTGTGAAATGCATTAGGGATCAAGCCGCAAATTAGCCGGTCTGTCTCCATTGCAGTGAGTCTAATCTAAATGTTTGAACAGCTGTCATTTATAAATTGTATCTTTTAGTATAGTGAACAGCTCCGAAATTTATTTTTTCATATTTTAAATTAGAACAATTTACCTAACTTATTTATAAATAGAAATATATGAAGGTACAACACAGGATAAGGTTCTGAATAAGGTTTCTAGTTCTGACGAGTCATATTGGACTCTAAACATTCACTGTTTCTCGCCACAGATGCTGCCAGGTCTCAGTTTTTCCAGCACTTTGTTTTTTTCATTTCAGGTCTTCAGCATCTGCAGTATTTTGCCTTTATTAGAATAAGCCCATTTGGCCCAGTACTTTTTTCCCCAAAAATATATTTTATTCATAAAAATTTGTAAAATTATATTTCCTAACAGTTTATATTGGACATTACCAAAAGTGCAATACAGCTCAAGTTCTTTCCATACAGCATCTGGCACTGAGGTGGCTCAATACAATTGCAATTACATGTGATATTACAACATACATTTCATGGCAAACGTACAACCTGAGGGGTTTACTGTTTTCAGCCCCTTGGTATACTATGACAGATGGACCTTACGGCAGTGTCCTTTTCCCATGAGCTTTCGTGGTGGCTGTCCCAAGCTTTAGTGCAGTCCCTGCAACACTTCACTCACTACATGTAGCAAATGGTTGTAATCAGTTACCCACAATGCTTCTGTATCCCTTTAACGCCTCTTCATTCATCCTATCTAATCCTGAATGTTGAGAATTTAATGCAAAGTGCTGGTTATTGTGTCTGTCAATAATAAACAGTGACATCACCAGAGCTTTAAATATTTTGGGAGACAAGTACTAACTGAAAGGGGAAAAATCAGTTTAAATATTACTTTCAATGCTCTGTTCAATATAAAGATAAAATGTTTTTGATGTCAACGCTATTAGCTAGAAAAAAAAGACACAGATGACTGTGTGGTAAGGGCCAGCCGTTCATATAAACAGCTCAGCAATGCATGGAAAACTGAGGCTGATCACAGCAAACTGAAACTTTAATCGTAACTGTAACCGTAATTATACATTGTAATATGTATAATGCCCAACATTTCTATACACACAGGTAATGCCAGGATTTGTGCAATAACTTGATAGAAGCAACCCCTGAACCAGCTACAGAAAGTCTACACAACAATTCTGGCACAGCTGTCTTCAGCCACCAGGCCTCGAGCTTGAATTTGCACCACAAGTTGCTGCAACTCTTCCTATGTTAAAGGAGCTATACAAATGCAAGATATTGTGCTTCTTGGTTCTTGAATGCCAGTCATTAAATTTGTCAAGCTACTTTGACAAATACAACAGTACAATTAGTCAACACCATTCACCTGCAAATTCATTTGCTATTTTAAATCTTGTAAACACCAGTGATCACAAGTTCTTTTGCACTGCACAATTTACTGCAAATCTTACTGAATTTATAACAGTTCAACAGAAAAGTGCTATAGACCTTATTAAAACAACCTTTTCAAGTTTATCAAAAGGAATTCATGATTATTTTACCAAGTATTCCCCTGGAGACTACTTTTTTCTCCACACGTACTTGATCAAAGGCAGATTTCAAAGATAAAGATTTATTGCCCTGACAATAGTTATGCTACTTTATAAACTGATTTGATTAATGCTTTGTAGGAAAAAGGCCTTTGAAATATTCAAGATACCAGAGCGGTCAACCTAGCAGCATGTTTCCACCCAATAATCATCCCTTACCACTTCCCTCCCTCCTTTCAAAAGCAGTCTTTAAAAACCCCCTCTCAAGCCTCCCTAGCCCTTTTAGTTTTTGTTCTTGTTTGCCACCTGCTGCTTTCCACATGCTGTATGAGATGTCTGAGGGGTACTATATGAATGGAATTTGCAATTGTTCAGTTGCCTCAAAAGAGGGGGGGCGGGGGAAAGAGGAGAAACCTTGCTTTACATAGCATCACAACACCAACTTGTATTTCAATAGCACATTCAACATAGTAAAACATCCCAAAGCGCTTCACAGAAGCATTAACAAAATTTGACACTCATCTCAGTTGAGGCCAATAATTTTTACATTAAAAAATCCAAAATACCAGTTATTTACTGAAAGGATGAAGCAGCAAGATTCCACGGTTTAAAGCAAATTAATTTTTACTACATGGCTCAAACAAAACAAACACTAAATACTCAAACTCAAAATCAACGTAAGTTTAAAACGGAATTAACAGGCAAATTGCGATTGATTATAAACTATAAATTACACATTAAATGGCAGATACAAATAAGACAGATCTTACAAAATGGCTTGGCAATCCACTCAGCATATGTGTCATCAACCTCATTCAGAGTCCTTCATAACTGTTTTCCTCTCAAAAAATTCAGGTCCTCTTCTTCTAGGATTTAACCCGATCCCCAAAAGACAACAGCACACAACCATCCCAAGTTCCACAGGCACGGTCTTCAGCAAAAATGGCACACATCTGCAGAACCTCCTCAACTCTGCTTACAACAATGGCGTAGATCCACCATTGTTATCTTCAAGTGACAGAAACAGAAGCAGCAAATGTATATTTGCCTATTCTCAGTTTCTGGAAATAGCCTCCATCTTCTTCAACCTGCCTGCACTGGACCACCAGGATTATTTGAGCTCTGATGGCTCCCTGTCCTTTTATGTGGTTTCAACCATTTCAAGACTCCTCAGAAGTTTTGATTTCCAACCTCAGTTTCAGTCGTAGTTTCCTTAGCAACTGGAAGGGCCAGCTCCCTTTCTAATTAGGATCTGTCTCAAAAAATATAAGCTTTGAAATCATAGATTCCATCATAACATTGAGCCACATAAAGCATATAAAAGGATATTAGGGCAGATGAACAAAAGCTTGGTCAAAGGTTTAGTTAAGGAGCATCTGAAAGAAAGAGTAAATGTTAGGGAAAAGAATTCCAGGAATTAGGGATAAAAACAAAAAGCTAAAAGCTACTGCAGATGCAGGAACAGCACCTCATCTTCCGACTAGGCACTTTACAGCCTTCCAGGCTGAATATTGAATTCAACAACTTTAGATCTTAAACTCCCCCTCCCCCCATCCCCACCCCATTTCTCCCCCCTCCCCCTTTTTTTCCAGTAATTTATATAGATTCTTCTTTTCCCACCTATTTCCATTATTTTTAAATCTAAAACTAAAACTTTGTTAGTCTTTCCACCCCACCCCCACTAGAGCTGTACCTTGAGTATCCTGCCTTCCATTCTTAATTAGCACTTTTCTTAGATAATATCACCACCTTCAACACCTCTTTGATCCTTTTGTCTGTGACATCTTTTGATTATCTTCTCCTATCACTGCTTGCTTATCCCCACAACCACCCCACCCTCAACTTCTCTCTCCCCCCGCCCCCCACCTTAGACCAGCTTATATTTCACCTCTCTCCTAACTATACTTCAGTTCTGCCGAAAGGTTGTGAGGACTCGAAACGTCAACTGATTTCTTCTCCACTGATGCTGCCAGACCTGCTGAGTTTTTCCAGGTAATTCTTTTTTGTCCAGGAATTAGGGGCCTAGGCAACTGAAGGCACAACTGGCAATGGGGGAGAAATTAGAATCAGGGATGCTCAAAATACCAGAACTGGGGAAACACACACATCTAAGTGAGTTAGTGTTGAAAGAGACTACAGAGATAGGGTGGGGTAAGGAGGGATTCAAAAACGTTGGAGAGAGCACCGAGTTGATGACTTGGGAACTAACTTTATGGCGGGGGCTGAAAGTACTGGCTTCAGTCTTCCCAATAGTTAGTTCGAAGAAATCTCTGTCCATTAATCATTGAATGTTGGACATGTAATAGAGACAGCGGAGGGGTTGAGAAATGAGCTGGTAAGGAACAGTGTCATCAATATGAAATGTCGAAACTGACTCTTAAGGTGGCGCCGCTGAGTGGCAGCATATAGATAAAAAAATAGGAAGAGGCCAAGGGTAGATCCTTAGGAGTGTCCAGAGGTAAAGGTAATGGTGTGGGAGCAACAGGAGAAGCTACTATGGGCTTTTGAACCAAGTGAGTGCAGTACCACTCAATTGGATGACACTGGAGATGCATTGGAGGAGAGTGGTGTGGTCAACTGTGTCAAAGGCTGCAGTCAGGCTGAGAAAGATAAGGAGATAGTTGACCTTTGACTCTGATAAGAATCACTTCAGTACTGTGGCAGGGCAGAAACCTAATCACTGGGATTCAAACTTAGGTTCCATGAAAGAGGGGCACAGATTTTAGAGGGTCAATGATATAAGAGGAAAATGAGATTGGAGATGGACAGTAGTTTGCAAGAATGGAGGAGCCAACAGTTTTGTATGGAGAGGAGTGAATTTGAAAGGGAGGAGGTCAGTATCTGAGAGGAGAGATCAGTTAACAATAATCAGCTAACATGGGAGTCAGGAAGAGTTGTGTGGACAGTACCTTAGCACATTTAATGTCACTTTAGATTATGCACTCAAGTATCTGGAGTGGGGTTTATGCAAGTCTCACTCCAGCAGCCAGAAACAGAGAGGGGGAATGAGAGAGTGCAAGACAAATGTTTGATAGTGACAACTACAGCCAAGGGCAATAGTGGAGAGGAAAAGTTGTTCACCATTAGCATAAATGCTACATCTAACCCTATGTCTTCAGATGTTGCTGAGGGGCAAAATATGGATGGGCAACATGTAGGGCCAAGGAGACATACTACTTGCATTACAGTAGATTGGAGTGGAAACATGAATAGACAGTGAAATGCAGAAGGCGGTATTTTCTTAATTCACTCATGGGAAGTGGACAGTACTAGCAAGGCCAACGTTTATTGCCATTTCCAACCGTCCTAGAGAAGTGATAGTGAGCCCTCTTCTTGAACTGTGCAGTCCATGTGGTGAAGACATACCCATAATGCTCTTAGGTAGAGAGTTCCAGGATTTTGACTCGATGATGAATGGCAATAAATTTCTAAGCCAGATGATATATGACAGAATCATCCAATGGTTACAGCACATGGACAGTCACGCTTGTACCGACTCTCTAAGAGAAATTCACCTAGTGCTATTCTCCTGCCTTTTGCCTGTAGCCCTGCAACATTTTCCTCTTCAGATAATGATCAAACTCTCTCTTGAAAGCTACAATTGAATCTGCCTCTGCCACACTCCTAATCAGGTAGTGGTGTTCCTATGTGTCTGGTGCCCTTGTTCTTCTAGGTGGTAGAGGTCATGGGTCAAGGATTTGCTGTCAAAGAAGCAATGGAGAGTTGCTGCAGCGTATTTAGAAGATGATACACACTGCAGCCATGGTGCACCAGTGACACAGGGAATGAATGTTTAAGATGGTGGTGCAATGCCCATCAAGCAGGATTAATTGTCCAGGACGTTGAGCTTCAGTGTTGTTGAAGCTGTTCTCATCCATTGTTTGGAACAACGTATAACTAAGTTTAATTTATATTTGAATTTGTTTCAAGTGGAACATGGTTTCAGTTTCATTTAATTTTTTTGAAAGCTTGATGCCAGGAAGTCTGTAGGGCCTCTGTGCAAAGAGGTCAAGTTTTCTGATTTGTTTGTATACGTGCATTTTTAATTAGGTTTTACAACCTGTGAAGTGAAAAGATGGGTTATAATGGGGTTAGTTGTTAAGTGATTTTGGGAAAAACACACTGTGGAGCTTTTTTAATATTTTGGGAATATGGTGGCATTCTGTAAAGAAGGATGTGTCTGTAAGCCCATGATCAATTAAACTGGGGTAAGGTTAATCAAGTCAGCTTGTCTGTAAGAGTTCAGAGATAAAAGGTTAAAGGTGCTAGATGCATGCATTTGTAATGAGGCACTATAGTCCAGCTGAAGTTATAAGAGAGGTTGAGTTTTTAAAAATTGCATTGAGAGATAGGTAGGGACTTGGCTTTTCAGCTATTAAATTTCAAATGGGAGTTGAAGGACTTTTTACAACTTACAAAGGTTTCATTAAGTAAACAAGGGAAGGATATTAAATTTTATTTGACCCAAAAGTGGAGGCAATAGGAAAACATGAAAGATTTTTATATTTTGGAAAAGTTGAATTCAAAGAGACGCTGAGGGCAATGGAATCTGCAATGAAAGGGGAAAAGGATATTTATGGAAAGATGTTGAGCCGAGTTGTGGTGGCTATATGGGTTAGATGTCCTGAGACCAGCTGTGCTGAGAGGTGTAAAATCTGAAACTGCCATCCAGTCAAACCAGAAAAGTCTTTGTTTCAGAAAGCAGTTTGTTTTCTGAACATTCTTGGATTTCCACAGCAGAGTCCAAGTGTTTGAGGAGTCATAGGGCATACTTTTGCTAAAGTAACAGCAGTTTGTCTCAGGGTAATATTACTGGATTTTTATAGTTAAAAATCTGTAAAGGAGTTGTTGCCAAGAAGTTTACTTGTGTGTTCTGACTAAGTGGGTTTTTTGGGGGATATTTTGTAAGACTGTTTCAACTGTGTAACTTAAATCTTAAGCGCTTCAGTTTTTTCTTCTTGTGAATAAATGTTTTAATGTTTTAAATCCTGAAGGTGTTACTGGAGTTTTATGCTTCTGGGGTCAGTAGCTTTTTCTCCTAATTTTCAAAATACAAAAGAAATAGGTTATGATCAGTAAGACAGGTTTCCCTCTAGGATCTGGCTTGATCAGCAAATATCATTGAATGTGGTCGTAGTAACACGAAGTAGAAAAAACTGTGCTGTTGCCTAGCGATAGGTGTCCAGTGAGAGACACACACGGGAAGATGGAAAAGATGTTCAGAGTGTGTATATCAGAGAGGAGAAACAGGAATTCTAAGCTCTCAAAAATACTGCAAGGCTCGAGCTTAGGGAATTCATGTGTTTACTATGCAGTTGAAGTGAGTGAGTTTATAATGGGGTTTTGAATGTCTCAGGGAGAGTACCAGCTGGGGAAAAGCATCTAGTGAATGCTCAGAAATCTACCGAAGAAAACACTTTCCAACTGGGCCAGCTCAAGCAAGAAGCCTTGGTGTTAAGATGGTGAAAGTCTTCACTGGGTTTTTGTGTAAGGGTATTGCTGCGATAAAAAGAATAGCATGAGTTTGAATCATTTTTCTGGTGTAATATAGTTCATGTTTCCTTGTTTGATGTTTTTTTCTTTACGGTAAAAGTTCATCAGAGAACTCTATCAAGCCAGATTTCGCCCTGGGATCTGACTTGTCCAGTATTCAGCTGAGATTAAAATGCCAGGCAAGTATGAAGTCTTTCATCAATCCTGACTTGTGCCTCAGATGGTGGAAAGAGTCTGGGGAGTTAGGAGGCAGGTTACACGCTGCAGAATTCTGACCTGCTCTTTTAGCCACAGTATTTGTTCAGCTGATCCAGTTAAGCTTATGGCCAATGGTGGCCCCACCCCTCCCACCAAGTGACTTGCTAGGCCATTCAGAGGGCAGTTAAGGGTTAACCACTTTGCTGGCCTGTCACATACAGGCCAGACCAAGAAAGGACATAAGATTTCCTTCTCTAAAGCACGTCAGTAAACCAGGTGGGCTTTTACAACAAATGGGTAGTTTCCTGGTCGCTATTAACTGATACGAGCTTGTTATTCCAAACTTACCCGACTTAAAATTCCCCATATGCCACGGTGGCATTTGAATTAATGTCTTCAGGTCATTAGTCCAGGCCTTGGGATTACTAGTCCAGTGACATAACCACAATCCTACAATACCCAGGTCAATAGCAACAATGTAGGCTAGGCATCCTGAGTGCAGTAGGTGGGAGAGAAACCAGATTGAAGACAAACTGAAATCCCACTAGGGCTATCTGTCCCTTGCTCGTCCTGTTTTCTACCCTTAATGTCACCATTAGCACATTTCTTAGCTAATATCACCACCGTCAACACCTCTTTGTCTTTTTGTCTATGACATCTTTTAGCAATCTCCACCTATCACTGGCCCTCTATCCAGTCTACTTGTCCCACCCCCCCTTAAACCAGCTTATATTTCACCTCTTTTCTACTTTTCCTTAGTTCTGGTGAAGAGTCATACGGACTTGAAACGTTAACTGTGTTCCTCTCCGCAGATGCTGTCAGACCTGCTGAGTTTTTCCAGGTATTTTTGTTTTTGTTTCGGATTTCCAGCACCTGCAGTTTTTTGCTTTTATATTATTGAAGACAAGCTGGTTGGGCAATTTTGTAGCAAATATTCCTTTAAAATTAAGGCTGCAAAGCTAAGGTCATCGTTCTTTTTGCTGTAGGATGACATTTATTATCTGAATGCAAGGCTATGATTTTCCTGGGCCACAGGAAATAGCTCCAGAAACTTGTTTTATCATCCAATCTGCCATGCTACTGCCAGGTTTGACAGCACTGAACAGTTGGTATACCACTTCAGATTACAAGCAAATAAAAGCACTTTAGATGATTCATCCAAGCTCACTGCAAGAAATTGAACAATAATTCACAACTGTATTACACCAGAACTGTCGAGCAGTTATTGGTAGGCATCGTGTGGTAACATTCCAGTGAAATCAAAATGCACTGAAGTGCTGAATTGTTCCAGCTAAAAGAGCAGTGCTGCTATAATAGGGATGTCACAGCTTTGAACCAGGCTGCTTAGAGATAACATCTCCTTTGTTGGAATCTGCTTGAAAAACAGTCAGGACAGAACATGCTTTCCAAGATCATAGCCGATCACCCTGCAAGTCCATATTCCGGGTGGGATAATTGGAATCAAGTGGGAAAAGGGAATGAGATGGGGCAAGAGGGGAGCAAAAGGCAAGGAGCCGCCGCCGAAGAGAGAAAGGGGTCCAGAGAAGAAGGGAGGGACAGGCAGAAGAGGAAGCAACAGAAGGTACTGCACCAGAGGTTTATCATTATGAAAGGGAAGGGAAGCAGCCAAGGTGGATGAAGTATGTGGGGGGGGGAGATATACAGGGTTGTGTATGGGAGCAAACAGTTAAGATGGCATTAATTCGCCTCATATTTCATCTCTTTGGAAGGTGGCAGAAGTATATTTGAGATGGGTGGTGGTGTCGAGTTTCTTCTGGGCAAGGGACCGGAACAGGCAGGAGTTGTTGCTCAGCAGTGGATGAGAAATTTGTTTCGAGGGCGAGGATAAATTGTTGCACACAGGGACCAGGAGTATGAAAAACACAGCCACAACAAAACGAAACATGGTTAATGGTGTGATGTGTTCTAAGGATAGAAAATAAGGAGTGAAGATTTTGAAATGAAATCCAAAAAGGCTATGAATTGCAGTCTATAGAATAAGACTTCATTCCTTGCAGGATGCAAATAGTGCTTAAAAGCAACAAGGATAAGTCCTGCTCAACAGTAATACAATGGTGTTGATAGTGCGAAACAAGCCCCTTAAAATTTAAACTTTGTGAGCAAGGCAGAAATGATATCTCTGCACTGCTAACTTTAATGCACATTAATGTTTTCAGAACAAAGGAAAGGTAGATATTTCCTGCTTCAAACAAATTTTGGACTTTGGTTACTTTCATTCTAGCAACAGATTTTATAACTCCCCCCACCACCCAATTTTCTTTGTTCAAGACACCAATGCTGGGATAGTTCCATAAATGCAAGAACTTACTCAAGCTGGCATTCCTCATATGTACAATCTCAAATGAATATCAGGGTCTTAGGTGATGGGGGCATCGTAGCTAAGTCAGTCCAAATGTGAAGTGACTGGGCATGATTAGGAATGGACAACAAGGTTGATTTTTCTTGCACTAATCTGGGCAGTGAGGCCAATCTAGAAACCCCCAACTGTGACCCCACTTAAATCAGTTCACTCAAACAAGGGATTAAATTAGAGTTTCTTGACCAATATAGTTGAATTTCACGCAAGCTTGCTGACGACACAAAACTGGGCAGGGTTGTGAGTTGTGAGGAGGATGCAAGGAGGCTTCAGGGCGATTTAGACCATTTGTGTGTGTGTAGGCAAACACGTGGCAGATGCAGTATAACGTGGATAAATGTGAAGTTATACGCTTCGGTGTGTAAAACAGAAAGGCAGAGTATTATTTAAATGGTGATATATTGAGAAATGTGGATGTACAAAGGGGTTTAGGTGTCCTTGTACACCAGTCAATGAAAGTAAACAGGCAGGTGCAGCAAGCAATTGGGAAGGCAAATGGTACGTTGGCCTTCATTGCAAGAGGATTTGAGTTCAGAAGTAGGGATGTCTTACTGCAGTTATACAGGACCTTGGTGAGACCACAACTGGGGTAGTGTATGCAATTTTGGTCTCCCTACCTATGAAAGGATATACTTGCCATGGAGGGAGTGGAGCGAAAGTTCATTAGGCTGATACTTGGGATGGCAGCGCTGTCATATGAGGAGAGATTGGTTCGACTGGGCTTGTATTCATTTGAGTTTAGAAGAATATGGGGGGAGCTGACTGAAACGCATAAAATTCTAACAAGGCTAGACAGATCGGGTGCAGGGAGGATGTTTCCCCTGATTGGGGAGTCTAGAACCAGGGGCTACAGTCTCAGGATACGGGGCAGGCCATTTAGGACTGAGATAAGGAAAAAAAGTTTTCACTCGGAGGGTGGTCAACCTGTGGAATTCTCTATCAGAGAAGGCTGGGTCACTGAGTATATTCAAGAAAGAAGTTGCTAAATTTTGGGATATTAGGTGCATCAAGGGGATATGGAAAGAAAGTGAGAATATGGCACTGAGATAGGGGATCATCCATGATCATACTGAATGGTGGAGCAGAATCGAAGGGCCGAATGGCCTACTCCTGCTCCTAGTTTCAATGTGTCTATTCTGTGTCTCTATGCAAGGTAGTGCTTTTATTAACAGAGTCACTGAATTTAGGTATAAGTTAATGAAAATAATGCTGCATCATAACAGCCTGGCTGACAACAACCATTGGTTCAACAGCTCAAACAATAATGAATGTAAGACAGAACTGATCATAGAATGAGAATAATGCAAGTGATCATTTCACTCAGAGCCTGTGCTACTTTTGGTGATTTGTATTTTCGTGCTCCCAGATTCCCTTTGCTTCTCTACCCTAGTTAAATCCTCACTTTCTAGCTGATATACAACCTCCTTATTTGTCTTACCAAAATGTAGGATCTCACATTTCTCTATGTTGCGATTCATTTGCAATTATATGCCCATTTGGCAAGTTTAATATCTACTTGTTGCAGTCCTCCTCACTGTTGACTACCCCAAACACCACCCCCAATTTGGGGTCACCTGCAAATTTACAAATTGTGTTTTTGATTCCAAAGCCTAAACCGTTAACATATATAGTGTGTAATGGTATTCCCAGCACTGATCCTTGTGGAGCATCACTTCCTACCTTTTGTAATTCTAAACTACCCTTTACCCATACTTGGTTTGTTTTGAAGTCAGCTAGCAATCCATTTTGCTACTTGTCCCCCGACTCCACATTTTTCTGACCTTATGCATTAGTCTATTATGTGGTGCGTTATTACAGGTCTTTTGAAAATCTAGATAAATTATATCCATTGCATTACCTTTTGTTTATTCTTTCAGTTAACTCTTCAAAAGATTACATAAAGTTGGTCAAGCAAGACATGTCCTTTTGAAATCTAGGCTGGCTTATTCATTATTACATCTTTGGTACTGAGCCAGCACTAAAGATCTCTATTAGGAATTCCCTCAACGATCTAACCTCAACACAAACCAAGTTTATGCAATCTGCCTTCATAATTAAATCATTTAACAAAACATGAATATATGAAGCTCAGATTCCCAACTTTCTTCACTTGTCTGCTCAAGATTAGGTCAGATGTGATTACTCAATAAAATAAAATGTTATAATTGGCGTTTCTAACTTTTAGAAATAGATGAACATTCTAGTCTTTCTGAACGAAATTATTCACCTAGCCTTTTAATCTTAAAAGAATAATGTCCAATTTCATCTAGATCTGTCTGCAGCGATCCTATTACTACTAAATTTTCGTAGAATTATATAGCACAGGAGGCGGCCATTCGGCTCATGCCTGTGCCAGTACTTTGGAGCAGCTATCAGATTAGTTCCATTCCCCTTTTTCCCACAATTCTATCTCCCCTTCGAGTATCGATCCAATTTCCTTTTGAAAGACAATTATCAAATCTGCTTCCGCCACTTTTTCAGGCAGTGCACTGCAGACAGCAACAACACTCTGCACAATTTTTTCCTGCTCAAATCACCTCTGGATCTTTTGCCAATCACTTTAAATCTATGGCCTCTGGTTGCTGGTCGCTCTGCCTCTGGAAACTGTTTCTCCCTATTTACTTTAACAAAACCATTTATGATTTTGAACATCTATTAAATCCTTTCTTGGCCTTCATTGCTCCAAGGAGAACAGACCCAGCTTATCCAGACTCTTCACACAACTGAAGTTCTTATTTTCAATTCTGGCCTCTTGTGCAACCCAGATTTCCTTTGCCTCACCATTGGTGGTCACACCTTCAGCTGCCTAGACCCCAAGCAAGGAATTCCCACCCTAAACCTGTACGATCCAGTAAAGTGCTCCTGAAAGCCTACCACTTCAACCAAATGTTTGGTCACCAATTCTAATATCTCCTTTCATGACTCAGGGTCAAAGTTTGTCTTACAGTAAAATACCCCAATGTATTTTATAGGTCCATTGTTAAAAGGTGCTTTATAAATACAAGTCCTTGTATGAAAAATGTCAGTTTAATTTCAGTTATTGACACATTGTCTAATGCACTGTAGGTTTTAATAAAATTAGGTCATGCAAGAGAAAAACAACAGATTCAGTCAAATCACATTTAACAATTATGCTAATTGCATTCTACCACCAATTTGGCAGCAATTATAAATGTTGGCCAATGCATACAAAGAACCATCGTGTTTGGTAGAGGTCAAAATATTTTTGAGGGCTTGAGGCTTGCTTGAAGGCTACTTTTTGATTTTACGGGCTCCTTTTTCATTCTCACTAACCCCTTTATTAGGAACATAGGATTTAGGAACAGGACTAGGCTCTTCAAGCCTGCTCCAGCAACATTCAATAAGATCATGGCAGTCTCATTGATTGTGGTCTCAACTCCACTTTCCTGTCTGACCCCCATAACCCTTGACTCCCTTGTCTATCAAAAAATCTACCCAACTCTGCCTTGAATAAATTCTGGGGAAAAGAATACCACATACTAAAGACTCTCAGAAAAAAAATCTCCCCATTTCGGTCTTAAAAGGGAGAAGTTTTAATCTTAACCTGTGCCCCCTACTTCTAGTCTTCCCTGCAAGAGGGAACATGCCCCCGGTATTCACCCTATGAAGTCCCCTCAGCATCTTCTACGTTTCAGAAAGATCACCTCTCATTCTTCTAAACTCCAATGGGTATTGACCCAACCTTTCCTAATAAAATAAGCTGTTCATCCCGGGAATGAGTCGAGCAAACCTTCTCTGAACGGCTTCTAACCATTATATCATTTTTCAAACAAGACGACCCAAAACTGTACATAGTATTCCAGAAGTGGTCTCACCAAGGCCCTGTAAGCTGCAGTAAAACTCTGCTACTTTTATATTCCATTCTCCTACCAGTATTCCATTTGTCTCCCTAATCACTTGCTGTGCCTGCATACTAGCTTTGTGATTCATGTACCAGCACACCCAGATCCCCCTGTACCACCAAGTTCTACAACCCCTCTCCATTTAAATAGTATACTGCTTTTCTATTCTTCCTGCCAAAGAGGATAAGTTCACATTTTCCCACATTATATTCCATCTGCCAATTTTTGCCCACTCACTTAACCTGTCTATACCTCTTTCCAAGCTCTCTCCCTCCTATTGACAATTTACTTTCCTACCTATCTTGGTGTCATCAGTAAATTTAGCTACCATACATTCAGTCCTTTCATCCAAGTAATTGATATAGGTTATAAATAGTTGAGGCCCCAGCACTGATCCTTGTGACACTCCACCAGTTACAGCTTGCCAACCTGAAAATGACCCATTTATCTCTATTCTCTGCTTCCTGTTAACTAACCAATCCTTTATCCATGCTAATAGTTTACTCCCTACACCATGTGTTCTTATCTTGTTTGGTAACCTTTGACTTGGCATCTTGTCAAATGCCTTTTGGAAATCCAAGTATACTATATCTACAGGTTCCCCTTTATCCACCATGCTTGTTAGTTCCTCAAAATGCTCAAATTAGTTAAACACGATTTCCCTTTCACAAAGCTATGTTGACTCTGCCTGATCACATTATGATTTTTCTTTTTAAGTATCTTGCTAAAACCTCCTTAGTAATGGGTTCTAGCAATTTCTCTGACAGATGTTAGGCTAAATGGCCTAGTTTCCTGCCTTCTGCCTCCCTCCTTTCTTGAATAAAGATGTTATATTAGCTGTTGCCCAATCCGCTGGGACCCTTCCAGAATCTCTGGAATTTAGGAAGGTTATAAGCAACATATCTTCTCTCTCTGCAGCCACTTCTTTTAAGACTCTAGGATGCAGGCCATCTGGTCCCAGGGACTTGTCAGCCTTTAGGTCTAATGGTTTTCCCAGCACCTTTTCCCTAGTTTTGGCAACTGGTTTAAGTTCCTCCCACCTTGTGATTTTCAAGTACCTTTGGGAAGTTTTCGCAGTCTTCTGGAGAAGACAGATAAAATACCAGTTCAACACCTCTGTTTTGCAGACTGAGGATCAACACTAGCTTTAATTAATCTTTTCCGATTTGAATACTTGTAGAAACTCTTCTTGTATTACTTGCCAGCTTTCTCACTTTTTTAAAAAAAAGTCATTCTTTGCTGATTCTTAAAATCCAACCAATCTTCTGACCTACCATTAATCTTTGCAGATTTGTAGTGTTTCTTTCAATTTGATACTCTCCTTATCTTCCTAATTTAGCCACAGACAATGCATCCTTCTCAAAGAGTTTTTCTTTCACACCGGGATAAACCTTTGCCGAGTTAAGTATCTCCTTAAGTCTGCCACTGCATCTCAACTGTCCTACCTATTAACCTCGTTTCCCAGTGCACTATAGCTAGCTCTGCCATCATAACCATATAATTACGTTTCTTTAGGTTTAAAACACTAGTCTTAGACCCACACATCTCCCCTTCAAACTGAATGTGTAATATTATCATCTGTATGCGTCACCTGCATGTGTATGTGCATTGGCATATTGGGTGTCTGGACTCTCACAAATGGAATTAGAAGATTTCATCAATATCTTCAATAATCATCACTCTTCCATTCAACTTAAAGCCACAAGACACAAGGAAAGCATTAATTTCCTAGACACCACAGTATTTAATTTGGCACAACAGGCAGAAGTTTTCAAGTTTTCTTTCCCCAGGATAACTGAGACACGGTTCTACATACAGAAAGCCATTACAAAAGTCATAGATAAGCCTTCCACAGACTAAGGAGTCACAGCTAATGCATTTCCATCGCATATGCACAAAGCTGCCAAGAATTTAACCAGGCAGTTGCTAACCTTTTTAATTCATCTATGATCTCAATCTCACATTTAACAATTGATCTAGTATTGATATTGATCTAGGATCAATTGCTGTTGCAGAAGACTTCCATCACCCTGTGTTTAGAAGTGTTTTCTAATTTTACTCCTGAAAGATATGGTTTTAATTTTCATATTATGCTCCCTGGTCTTAGACTCGCCTAAATTAATTGATCATTTACCTTATTTCCTATGCCTCATTACAACCACGACAGCACTTCCAAAATATTTCACTGACTATAAAGCACTTATGGTCATAAAAAGCACTGCAAATATTGAAGTCGTTCATTACTATTGGGGATCTCAGTATATGCAAAATGGTTGAATGTTTATCTCTAACAGTCACTGCACCTCTAGTTTACAATATGCAAAACGTTTCAAAATGTGATAACATAAATGCAAGTCATTCTATGAACATACGAATTAGGAGTAGGCCACTCAGCCTCAAGTTAAAAGAGCAGAGATATAGGCTCTGAATTAAAGAGAACTCCAGGGAGCAGACTTTGAGCAAAGTGGGGTCAAGAGAAACCTGATGATCTGAAAAGGCAGCTGAAAGTTGGTTACTCCATGCTGCAGGCCATTGGGGCAAATGTACCCCTTTAGAGCAGTGGTGTTCTGCTTGGCGCAGTCGAAGATCTGAAATTGTGCTTGGAAGGTGACGCTTAATTGTACTCAGAGATCCAGGGCAATAGAATCTTGGAGGGCAAGAGTGAAACCCTGTAAGGTGAGCCATTGTTGAAACCATCTAAGTGAGAGCGACTTTGAGAGAATTCCAAGGCGGGGTCTTCCAATGTGGAGATTGGAAATCCTTATACGAAAGACAAAATTTCAGAGAGATTGGTTGGCTCACAAAGTGACAAGTGTCTTGGTGGGGTGTTGAGAAATTCACAATCTGGTTTGGTTGCATCGATCATCTATTGTGTCGTGTGGTGTGTTTCCAACCACAGTTTGCCTGTTAATTCATATATACCTCATACTTACCCTGAATTTTAGAGTAAAGACAGATATTGTAAATTGTTTTATCTTTCTGAACTTGAAAAATAAAGTCTGTTTTTTGCTGTTCAAAACCTGTGGAATCTTGTGGCTTTATGCACTCAGTAAGCGTCTTGAATCTCAAAGTAAATGCACAGATCAAGATCCATGATCTATATTAGAAGTTCAGCTCTGTACGTTTTGCACAACTCTTGGCCTCAAAGTGCCAGACTCAAACTATAGCTAAAATTAAAAAAGGCCATGATTTCAGGAGTACAGGCTTGAAAGTGCAGTTAAGATCCCATTTTCACAACTCCAGAGATGGCACAAAATTGCAGTCTGGCCTAAAAGGAATTTTAATATATGCATGACATGCTCAAGATGCATTTAATACAAAGTAGGTATCTGATATCATAGTCATTTTTAAATATCTATATTTGTAATCATGAGCATTTTTCAAAAGCATGTGTTCACACAAACGATGGACAAGGCCATTCCACCCACTGTAGACCATCTCCTTAGTAGCCAAACTTTGCCCATTACATTTTCCAGCCTGAGTCTGAACGCCCCTAATATTTTTGTCTCTCCTCCTTCACCTGACAGTGTATACCTATGAAATTTTTAAAAACAAATTTTCACATGTTATTTCATGTTCTCTGGTCCTGCTTTCCTAACTTGAAATTGTTGGGCACCATATATATCATGTAATAACTATGGTTCTTCCATAAGTTTGAAAGAAAGGCAGAGACACAATTAGAGTTACAGTCATTACAGCACAGAAAGAGACTATGCAGCCCATTGAGTGGATGCTCTCTGTAGAGCAATCCAGTCAGTCCCATTCCCTTACTTTATCCTCACAGCCCTGCCAATCTATTTCCCTGAAGTGCCCATCCAATTTCTAAGTCATACGAAAATACGGATTAGGAGTAGGAGGCCAGTTTGGCCCCTTGAGCGTGCTCCGCCATTCAATAAGATCATGGCTGATTTGATTGTGGCCTCAACTTCACATTCCGCCTTCTCCTGATAGATAAGCGAGTCAAAGGTTTTCTCCCTCTGCCTGAAAAATATTCATAGGCCCTGTCTTTTGAGGAAGGGAGCTTCAAAATCTCACTACTCAGAAAAAATTTCTCCTCATCTTTGTTTTAAATGGGCAACCCCTTATTGTTGTGCTTTGGTGACCAAAGGTGACCAGAGCTGAACGCAATACTCAAAGTGCAGCCTGCTCAAAGTATTACACAGTTATGCGATGGATTAGACAGTCAGCCTTGGCTCAGGAGTAGCACACTCACTGCAGTCAGAAAGTCATGAGCTCAAAGCTCCAGTCTGGAGACTTGAGCACATAAAAAGGTTGACACTCCAGTGCAGTACTGCAGTAACATGTTAGTTTCCACCTGTGCCAACACCACCTAGCTCTACCTCACCACCTCTCTTGGCCCCCTTCCCTGTCTCTAAATTGTTTGGCTGCTTGCCCACCATCCAGTACTGAATGAGGAGGAATTTCCTCCAATCATACTGGGAAGACTGAGGCCATTGCCTTCAGCCCCCATTACAAACTCCACTTCATAGCCACCGACTCTATCCTTGTACCTGGCAACTGTCTGAGGCTGAACCAGGCTGTCCCAACCTTGGTTTCACATATGATCCCCAAGATGAGTTTTCAACCATATATCCATGCCATGTTCAAAACTGCTTATTTCCACCTTTAACATTGCCCAACTCCTCCCTGTGCCTCAGTTCATCTGTTGCTGAAACCCTCATCCATACCTTTGTTACCGGTAGACTTGCCTATTCCAATGCACTCCTGGACAATCTCCCACATTTTGCCCTCTGTAAACTTTGTCATCCAAAACTATACTGCCCATGTCCTAACTTGCACCAAATCCCATTCACCGACATCCTTGTGCTAGCTGCCCTACACTGGCTTCTGATTAAAGTAACGATAAATTCCATCACATTTCTCCTTCTCTTTAGCTCTGAAGTCATATGGACTTGAAACGTTTCTCTCCACAGGTGCTGTCAGACAGGCTGAGTTTTTCCAGCATTTTCTGTTTCTATTTCAGATTTCCAACATCACAGTATTTTGCTTTTATTTCATTTTTATAATTCTCACCTTGGTTTTCAAATCCCTCCATGGCCTCACCCTGCCCTATTTCTAAACTCCTCCAACCCTCAGGTATAAACGTGCTCTTCAAAATCTTGTCTCGAACATCCCAGACTTTAATCGCTCCACCATTGGCAGCTTTGCCTTCAGCTGCCTAAGTCCTAAACACCGGAATTCCCTCCCTAAACCTCTGTCTCTCTTTCGTCCTTTAAGATACTCCTTAAAATTTAGCTCTTTGACTCTGATGTTTTTAGTCATCTGCCCTAATATCTTATGTAACTTGGTGTCATATTTTGCATTTAATGCCCCCGTGAAGTACTTTAGATGTTTTATTACATTAAAGGTGCTATCCAAATCACTGTCGAGTGCTGCACTGCTGGAGGTGCCAACTTGTGGATGAAACAGCAAACCCAGAATCTGTTTGCCCTCTTGAGCAAATGTAAAAGATTCCATTGCATTATCTGAAGAACTGGAAAATTCTCCCAATAGCATGGCAAATATTTATCCCTCAGCCAACATTAAAAACAGGTTATTGGTTGTTTTTCTCATTCTTATTTGTGCAGGAGTACTTAATTGGCCATAAAGTGCTTTGGGACATCACGAGGTCATGAAAGGGGCCATATAAATACAAGTTTTTCTTTTCATCCTTGCATTCAAACCCTCACCACCATCTCCCACTGCACCCTGCAACTACTCCACCCACACCCAAATCAAAATGGCCAATCCTCAAATTTTGTTTTGGAATTGTTTCTAAACTGTATAAAGTACAATAAAATTAAAAATGGCACTGTACAAATTACCATAATTCATTACAAACTCTTGACCCACAAACTTGAAAAAATGATCCTTTATGCACAAAAGTGATTTTTAACCTTTTTGTATTCACCTTGGTAACTATTAAACAGCAAAAAGAAATGTTGAATTATAAATTAGTTCTCAAATGTCATCCTGCTCAGTCTTTATAAAGGCAGATATGTTGGACATGCTCTGTGTGAAGCTTATATCAAAGGCCTATAGCTGTGCATTCTCTCATTTCACCTCCTAAGACTGTGTAACCTTTTAAAATGGTGGCAAAAATGTGTATGAGCTATACAAAGCTAAATAAATTATAACACAATGTAAAGAGTGGTTTCTTGCTCAATGCCCCAGCACGAGCCCCCCATTGCTGCAGCAGTGCAGGGGCATTCTCAATCATTTTCCATACTCATACTCCTCCTTCAAAATGTATTCACATCTCAGTTACTGTACCTACCAACACACCCTCTCATTTCGCCCCTCCACCTTACTTTCCTAAATCTTTCCCAAACACGGATCCTCTATTATTCTTTAATTTCTCATAATCTAACTCAAACTACAATCACATCTTATACACAGTAGATCAGAGTGACATTGCCAATAACTTAGGAACAGGAGCAGGCCAGTCTCTTGAGTCGACTCTGCCAGTGAGATTACGGCTGATTCGCACCTCAACTCTACGCAACTGCCATTGTTCCATATACCGTCATATGCTTGCCTAAAATCTCTGCCTGAAAACTCCAATTGTCCTAACATCCAGTCTTTTGGGTGCAAATTCCATATTTCTACAAGCCAGTGTGTGGAGAAACTGCTTCCTGATTGTGCTCTTGAATAGTTGACCTAGCTCCAGTTAAGGTTATGCTTCCTTGTTCTTGATTCTTCAAGAGAAAATAGAGTACTATGGCAAAACAATTATTTTAACATTTTTAACAGTTGGGAAGCAGGGTCATACCTGCACCTGACTACATGGCTGATTATCAGAGTTGGGAAAATCAGAGGGATTGCCAGTCTGATTTTTGTGTGCATCTAATTTGTAACAATATGAAAACAGGTTGCCACTTTACTCAATGTTTGTTGACCTCAGAGTATAAGGACATAAAAAATAGGCTCTTATGCCTAACACAATTGTTTGTACAGATTAAATTGCAAGGTATAATGGAGCTGAGACTCAATTCAGTTATTAAAACTTATTTATCTTTTTTTAAAAAGTGGTCACACGCCTAAATAAATTACCCCTGCACTCCAAAAGAAAATTAGAGGGCACATTTTTTACTAGTCCAGTATTATAGTATGACTAATAAGACTATACTACCATATCCCCCATTCATGCCTACTTTGTTAAAATGCCCAATTTTATGGACAAAAAATTATCAGATTAACCAGACACTCTGAAGAAACTTATTTTGACCGAGTTGGAAAACAGCTTGTAAAACAAATTCAGTCAAGCTCTCCTTCTGGTAAAAAATTTATATTTTAAAAAAATAAATTCACATTTCGGTGTCAATATGTCTACATGCATTGGCAAGCCCCACTCCAGACCCAAGTCCATAATAGGTTGATACATCAGCATAGTATTTAGAGAGTTAATTGTTTAAATAATACATTAGATCAAGGCCCAAACTGTTAACTCCATAACCTATCCAAAATTTATCCCTTAACCAACACCAATCTACACACAACCTCCCACCAAAAGAAATGTGAGGAATGACCAAATAATGTTTTTGGTGGTGTGGCTGAGGGATAAATGTTGGTCCTGTAATCAGTACTGCACTGATGTGTCATTCTAGGTTACCTGCTTAAGTGTAAGAAACAGTCTTCAATCAATCTGCCTCCAAGGTGGGATTCCTACCATTGAAGCTGAGGTTAATGCCTTTAAAAAGTTTAAGAGCACTATAGTCTTTCAACTATCCCACAGTCTATTTGAAATGAACATTTCTCAACCTTGCTGCTGTTCTATGCTTTGACGATCAGCCCAAGAGCAATCATGGCGGGTAGAACTTTCCTTCTGCGACATTGTGAATTTCTATACAGTGACAACAAATTTGTGAAGTGCTACACCAGCTACTAGATTCACTATTTCATAGAACTTGTTCTAAACAAAATGCCTACTTCCAGGTTACTTCAACATTCTAAAAGTACAAAATATAAAAACTAGCATTCACCTAGCATCTTCCATGTAGAAAAGCATCCCAAGAAGCCTCACGTTGGCATAATCAGGTGAAAATTGACTAACCAAAAGCAGGAGATATCAGAAGGGGCAATCTACGATTTGGTCAATGAGATGGGTTTTAAAGGAGGATCTTAAAAGAGGTAGGAAATGGAGAGATGTAAAGGTTTAGGGAGATTCATGTTTAGGACCTAGACAGTTGAATGCACAACTACCACTCGTGGGACAAGAGCCCAGAAAATGCTGGAAATTCTCATTCTTTTTATGGACAGTTAAATAGTGGTATTTTGGACACACACCCTCCACCAAATGACATAAACTACCATTTCTCTATAGACACTGACTGACCTACTGCACTTATTCATTTAACATTTTGTATTTTCACTTCAGATTTCTAACCTGTACCATTATTCCTCTTCAATGGTTAGCACTATTAAACCACAAAGTGATTAGCAAATTACAGCCAGCCTTAATGGTTTAAAATCATAATCTGCCTGAGCTTAAACAAAATCAAGCCAACCTAACTCGGAAAACAACCAGAATCCATGCATAACTACCAACTCCTACAGTACTACATGAGCGAACTGCTCAATGAACAATATGAAAATATTTATTAGAATCCTGTCAGGATGAGCAAGATTTCATCGAACAGAACTGATCATTCCATTGTGTTTCATTAAAAACTGAAACTTAGCAAAACAGTACACATATAAAAATTCTACAGCCAACAGTTACAAGCTTGCCTGTTTCTTTCCTTTAAAAAAAATCAGTCTTTCTATGCACTCTAATTCTTTTTAACTAAACTATATATAAGCACTTTACACATTTCTGCAAAAGAATTAGAATACTGAAAGCAAGCAGCATTAACAATTGAGCAAGAATACGAAGACAACAGTTTTAATTTGTTTGCTTGTTGTGAGGTTAGAAAGAATTTCTGGTGCTTCGGTACTTAGGGTAAGAACCAAAAGCAGAAAGGAAGTTTTCTGCAAATAACAATAATTAATCATTTGCAACTACATTTTTCCAAGACTGCAGAATTGGTATAAGTTTTTACGTGTTCTTCTCAGTCATTTGTCCAGGACCTAAGGGCAAAGTACATTATTGGGGCTCAGGGGTAAGAAATTGTATTAGGGCTAGGATATGGAATTCAACAGATTTTAATTCATTTAAGTTAAATGAGAGTATTATGCACACAGCTGACACTTTTATACTGACATACCAGTGGTTACAAAGCCACATGAGGCAAACTGTCAATTATTTTCAGAATAAAGCGAAGATTTTGGCTAATTGATTTGCAACTGCCCTGAAAGGCAAGGACTACACAGCAAATAGCTAATACAACTATGATTTTTTTAAAGCTTGAAACCTGGCTTTGTTCTAGAATCTATGTTTTCATTGTGATCATAAAATACTCATGATACTGCACATTTCCCAATACTGTAGTTTAATGTAGACATGTTTTGTTTCAGTATAACTTTTACATTATTGTTCTTCTAACAAACTCAATAGTTTTTCCTACTTGAATTGCCTTCAAAATATATCTTCCCTCGCTCATTTTTCCTGTGTCAATATTAACTATAAGACATCTTTGTTTGCATTTCAATTCTTTTGAATTAAACAGAAATTACACGAGTGCATCGTTATAGTGGTGGCACGTACTTAACATGTGCACTGGGCAAATATAGTCCAGTCCTAACCAGAGAACGTCACACCTTTGGTATTAAAACAAGTTTCTCAAGCCCCAATACATAACAGTATTTTTACAATATCCTGTCAATGGAACTATATAACATGGGCAGTTAAAATACCAGTGAAATTGTTTCCATTTTGTATGGAGTTCAAATCTATGCACAGATTAAAGTGGCAATGATCTTACATCTGGCAAAAATGGCAGGTGTGGTCTGTTAAGAACAGCACTGGTCAACTGACGCTTCAAAAACTTTATCCAGTCAAGTTAACTGATAATGGCTAGAGGTTCCAGATTTATAGAGCATTACTTAGACATTAGAACACAAACTAGTAGGGCCAATTAGTGTGTTGGTGTTTATTCTCCAGTGGCAGAATTAGGAACATTGGAGAGGTAGGCCATTCAGCCCATCCAGCCTGTGCCACCATTCAATACAATCATGGCTGATCATCCGCTTCAATGCCTTTTATTCCCTTCTCTCTTTATGTCATTAGTATTTAGAAATTTGTCAATCTCTGCTTTAAACATACTCAATGACTGAGCTTCCATAGTCCTCTGGGTCGAGAATTCCAAAGATTCACAACACTGAGTAAAAAAATTTCTCATCTCGGTCTTAAGTGGCTTCCCCCTTATTTTGGAATTTTGTCCCCTGTTTCTATACTCCCCAACGAGGGGAAACATCTTACCTGCATTTACCTTCTCTATCCCTTTACGTGTTTTGTAGGTTTCAGTGAGATCACTCCTTGAAACTCTAGAGAATACAGGCCCAGTTTCCCCAATCTTGTGTCATAGGAAAGTTCCACCATCCCAGGGACAAGTCTGGTGAACCTTTGTTGCACCATCTCTCTGGCAAAGATACCCTTCCTATGGTAAGGGGACCAAAATGGCACACAGTACTCCAAATGTGCTCTAACCAAGGTTCTATACATTTGAAGCAAGACTTCACTATTCCTGTACTCAAATCCTCTTGCAATAAAGGCTAACATGCCATTAGCCTAATTGCTTGCTGCACCTGCATGTTAGCCTTCAGTACTTACTGACAAGGAGACACAGGCACCTTTGTACAACTACAGTTGCTCTTACCATTTAAAGAATGCTTTGCACATCCGTTCTTCCTACCAAAGTGGATAGCCTCATATTTTTCCACAATATATCCATCTGTTATGTTCTTGACCACTCATTAAGTCTGTCCCATGTCATATCCCCTTATTTCCTTTTCTTTAACAATGTAGCTACCCCATTTTATGTGAACCAGAGATCACCGATTCTACGATTGCATAACTATCAATGGTTTAAAAGTTTCTCCTACTGTCTAACCCAAATCTTATATCTATGCCCTCACCTTCTAACCTCATTTCCTGAAAACAATCTGCTTCTATCTACTTTATCCCATCTCTTCATAATTTGAAACCCATATCAAATCTCTCATCTCTTCTGTTTTAATAGAAACATTCCTATTTTTCAAATCTTGTGTCTTTTCATACCAGGCAACAACTTGGTGTGTCAACAACTTATGATGGAGTGCACAGCACGAGTACACGGTATTGCAATTGTAGTCTTACTAAGCTTTTGTATAGATTCACTATTACATCCCAACTTTTGGATTCTGTATCTCTTGCCAACCTAGTTTTAAAATGGCTTTATTCATTTGGAGATGCTGCTTTTAATATATTGTGAATCTGAACTCCCAAAACACTCTGCTCTTCACCAAATTACTAAATTTTAAAACCAAAATGTGCTACTTCACATTTACTGCCACTGAATTCCTTTTGCCACGTTTTGCATTCTACCAACAATAGAATGTTTGCTACTACCGCCAAGATCTGCACCTGCAGCGGGCTCCACCCGGGCCCGTGCTCACCGCAGTGGCTCCTCCTACTTGCAACAGCCTAGCCCCCGCAGGTTCTCCATTGCCGGCGACAGCCAGGTATGGGCCTGACCATAAGACATAGGAGCAGAAATTAGGCCATTCGGCCCATCGAGTCTGCTCCACCATTCAATCATGGCTGATAAGTTTCTCAACCCCATTCTCCCGCCTTCTCCCCGTAACCTTTGATCCCCTTACAATTCAAAAACCTATCTATCTCCGTCTTAAATACACTCAATTACCTGGCCTCCTCAGCCTTCTGTGGCAATGAATTCCGTAGATTCACCACTCTCTAGCTAAAGAAGTTTCTCCTCATCTCTGTTCTAAAAGGTCTTCCCTTTACTCTGAGGCTGTGCCCTCGGGTCCTAGTCTCTCCTACTCATGGAAACATCTTCCCCACGTCCACTCTATCCAAGCCTTTCAGTATTCTATAAGTTTCAATCAGATCCCCCCTCATTCTTCTAATCTCCATTGAGTATAGACCCAGAGTCCTCAAACGTTCCTCATATGTTAAGCCTTTCATTCCTGGGATCATTCTCGTGAACCTCCTCTGGACCCTCTCCAGGGCCAGCACATCCTTCCTGAGATACGAGGCCCAAAATTGCTCACAATATTCTAAATGTGGTCTGACCAGAGCCTTATAAAGCCTCAGCAGCACATCCCTGCTTTTATATTCTAGTCCTCTCGAAATAAATGCCAACATTGCATGTGCCTTCCTAACTACCGACTCAACCTGCAAGTTAACCTTAAGAGAATCCTGGAATAGGACTCCCAAGTCCCTTTACACTCCAGATTTCTGAATTCTCTCCCCATTTGGAAAATAGTCTATACCTCTATTCTTCCTACCAAAGTGCATGACCTCACACTTGCCCACGTTGTATTCCATCTGCCACTTCTTTGCCCATTCTCCTAACCTGCGCAAATCCTTCTGCAGCCTCCCCGCCTCCTCAATACTACCTGTCCCCCCAGCTCCATCCATTTTCAGGGCTAGTTGATTCTTGTCATCTGCAGCATCCTTTGGTCTTCTGCATTATGTGCTTTGCCTCTTAATTTAATATTCAATCTCCCCAGTTAACTGGCTCAGTCAAGGTAGCAGGTTAAAACTGGCTTCAGTGTTCCAGAGTTGAATCGAATGAAGGGAGGAAAAACAGTCACAGTTCAATACTTCCTGATCATTATTCAATGGCCCTGTTGGAAATGTAGCTGGCTGTTTGTTGATGGTAAGATCAAGCTCAGCTATTACATTCCCCACTGCTGAACATCCTGCCAGCACTCACAATCAAAGCTCACACTCAAGTATTGCCTCTCTTGGGCGAGGTACCAGAGTGACTGTAGATCAGGAAGGATTCACAACTGAGAAAGTTGATTAAAATACATAGCATCAAATTAGACCTTACGAAAATACCAGCCTACAGTAAACTGACCATTTGACCAGTAAAGTTAACTTCCATAAAAAAAGTAAAATTCTGTTTATTTCAAGAAAAAAATTCTTAATATTTTTTTAAATGGTTTTCAATTTTACAATTATTCTGGAAATATATTAGAGCAATGTTTAGAAATCACAAACAGTCTAGAGATTTTAATATGGAATGGGTATGAAAGGGGGCACAAAACATGGCACAGCATTTGTTATTACACACGTCAAGCACATTTATTTCATAATAGGATTATTCAGGCAGTGTGGAGGATATCATGAAGGCCACTGATTTCATGGACCTATTAAGTCAAATTCTACTTTTACAGGTGCTTTGTGGATCAAATTCCCTGCCTGTCCATTATTGCGTGTGAACTGAAAACATGTATGTTCCTAACTTTTTACCTATTGTTTTAACTTGCATTTATATAGCAGATATAATGGAGAAGAAACAAAAAATATTTAGGAGAATTCTAGAATGTGGGGCCTACATGGTTGTCAGAACAACCTGCAGTGGTGGGGTGAAGGGAAGGGCTGCCCAAGGGGTCAGAAATAGTTTTTGGGAGATTGGGTCAGGACTGGAGGATGTTAAGGGATAGGCAGGAGCACGCCAATGTAGACCAACAAGGACAGGCGTGATGGGCAAGCACTGCTTGGTGTGGCACAGGATATGGAGGATAGAGCTCAAGTTTATGAAGGGTGAAGATGGGGAAGCTGCACAGGGGAGCATTGGAATGGTTCAGTCTGGAGTAGACAAAGACTTGGATAAGGGTTTTAGCAACAGTTAGGCTGAGGCAAGTAATGTTTAGAGGTTTTAGTAGGTGACTTTTCGAATGGCAAGTATATGGGAGTTGGGTTCAGGTTTAACCAACACCAAGGTTGAAAACATATCGGTAGAATCCTTGATGGTGGCAAGGAAGGAGATAGATTCCGTGGCAAAGATAGAGTTTGTGACAGGAGCCAAAACTTATGGCTTCAGTCTTCCCGATGTTTAGCTAGAGGAAACTGCAGCTCATCCAATGGATATCAGGCAATATGACATCATAAAGTCAGTGAAGTGATCAAGAGAAGTGGTGGAGGATGTGCCAGCATATGCAAAAGCTAAACTCATGTCTTTGGGTAATTTTGCCAAAGGGCAATATGTAAATGAGGAAAAAGGAAGGGGGGGCAAAGAATAGATCATTGGGGAATACCAGAGAACAGTGCAGGGTTGTGAAGAGAAAACCTTGCTCACAATAGTGTGGCTATAAATGGATAAGAAAGAAAGTAAGAAGGGGAGGTCCCAAGCTGGGAGGGGGATAATGTGTTCAACCCTGTAAAGGACTGGAGGAAGATTAAGAGGAGGATGGAGGGATAATGCACCAAGTCATATGGATGTCTGAGAAACTTTAGTTAGGTTTGTTTCTTGTTGTTAAATGGGGCAGAAACCTATTTATAGATACACTGACCAAGCTGATATGCAAAGATAACAGTCGGGTTCAACATTTGGTACTTACCCAAATATTAAGAGTAGTAGTGTGATCCTGGGCTTTGGTACCAGTGGGCTACAGGTCCTTGAGAATGTGAGGGGATGGCATAGTGGTATTGTCGCTAGGCCAGTAATCCAGATGCCTAGGGTAATGCTCAGGGGCCCTGGATTTGAATCTTGCCACAGCAGATGGTGGAATTTGAATTCAAGTCTAATAATAACCATGGAGCCATTGTCGATTGCTGTTAAAACCCATCTGGTTCACTAACGTCCTGTTCCTCGAGCAGAGGTGGTGGCACAGGGGTATACAGTCAGGAGGGAGTTGCCCTGGGAGTCCTCAACATCAATTCTGGACCCCATGAAGTCTTTTCACATAGGCAAACATAGGCAAGGAAACCTCCTGATTAGCACGTGCCACCCTCCCTCAGCTGATGAATCTGTGCTCCTCCATGTTGAACACCACTAGGAGGAAGCAATGAGGGTGGCAAGGGCACAGAATGTACTCTGCGTAGGAGACTTCAATGTCCATCATCAAAAAAAAAAAGCACCATTACTGACCGAGCTGGCTGAGTCCTAAAGGACATAGCTGCTAGACAGGGTCTGCAGCAGGCGGTGAGGGAACCAAGAGGAAAAAACATACTTGACCTCATTTTCAACGACCTGCTTGCTGCAGATGCATCTGTCCATGACAGTATCGGTAGGAGTGACCACTCCGCAGTCCTTGTGGAGACTAAGTCCCACCTTCAGATTGAGGATACCTTCCATCGTGTTGTGTGGCATACCACCACGCTAAATGGGATAGATTTAGCAACTCGATCGAGCAACTCAAATCGAGCAGATCGAGCAATTCAAGACTGAGCACCCATGAGGCGCCATGGGCCATCAGCAGCGTACTTGAAGACAATCTGTAACCTCATGGCCTGGGATATCCCCCATTCTACCATCAAGCCAGGGATCAACGCTGGTTCAATGAAGAGTGCAGGAGGGCATGCCAGGAGTAGCACCAGGCATACCTAAAAATGAGGTGTCAACCTGGTGAAGCTATAATACATGACTACGTGCGTGTCAAACAGCATAAGCAGCAAGTGATAGACAGAGCTAAGTGATTTCATAACCACCGGATCAGTCCTGCCACATGCAGTCGTGAATGGTGGTGGACAATTTAACAACTCACTGGAGAAGGGGGCGCCATAAATATCCCCATCCCCGATAATGGGGGGGCCCTGCACATCAGTGCAAAATAAAATGTGAAGGTGTAGCATTTGCTAATCTTCAGCAAAAGTGCCGAGTGGATGATCCATCTCAGCCTCCTCCAGGGGTCCTCAGCCAATTCGATTGACTCCACGTGATATCAAGAAACGGCTGAAGGCACTGACAATACTCCAGCAATAGTACTGAAGACTTGTGCTCCAGAACTTGCCGCGCCCCTAGACAAGCTGTTCCAGTACAGCTACAACACTGGCATCTGCCCGGCTATGTGGAAGATTGCCCAGGTATGTCCTGTACACAAAAAGTAGGACAAATCCAACCCGGCTAATTACCACCCCATCAGTCTACTCTCCATCATCAGTAGTAAAGTAATGGAAGGGGTCATCAACAGTGCTTTCAAGCTGCGATTGCTTAGCAATAACTTGCTCACTAACGCCCAGTTTGGGTTGCGCCAGGGCCACTCAGCTTCTGACCTCATTATAGCCTTGGTTCAAACAGGACAGAACTCCCAGGGTGAGTTAAGTGTGACAGCCCTGGACATCAAAGCTGCATTTGACCAAGTGTGGCATCAAAGAGCCCGAGCAAAATTGGAGTCAATAGGAATCAGGAGGAAAACTCTCCGCTGGTTGGAGTCACACTAGCACAAAGGAAGATGGCTGTGGTTGTTGGAGGTCAGTCATCTCAGCTCCAGGAGCTACTAAAAGAGTTCCTCAGGGTAGTGTCCTCAGCCCAACCATCTTCAGCTGCTTCATCAATGACCTTCTTTCCATCGTAAGATCAGAAGTGGGGATGTTCGCTGATGATTACACAATGTTCAGCACCATTCGCAACTCCTCAGTGAAGCAGTCAGTGTCCAGATGCAGCAAGCCCTGGACAATATCCCGACTTGGGTTAACAAGTGGCAAGTAACATTCGTGCCACGCAAGTGCCAGGCAATGACCATCTCCAACATGAGGGAATCTAATCGGCACCACTTGATGTTCAATGGCATTACCATCGCTGAATACCCACTATCAACATCCTGGGGGTTACCACTGACCAAAAACTGAACTGGACTAGCCATATAAATACTGTGTCTACAAAAGGTCAGAGGCTAGGAATCCTGCAATGAGTAACTCACCTCCTGACTCCACACCATCTACAAGGCACAAGTCAGGAGTGTGATGGAATACTCCCCCACTTGCCTGGATGAGTGCAGCTCCCACAACACAAGCAGCTTGACACCGTCTAAGACAAAGCAGCCCACTTGGTTGGTACCACATCCACAAACATTCACTCCCTCCACAACTGACGCACAATAGCAGCTGTGTGTACCGTCTACAAGATGCACTGCAGGAATTCACCAAGGCTTCTTAGGCAGCACCTGCCAAACCCATGACCACTACCATCTAGGAAGACAAAGGAAGCAGATAGATGGGAACACACATCTGGAAGTTCCCCTCCAAGTCACACACCATCCTGACTTGGAACTATATCGCTATTCCCGCACTGTTGCTGGGTCAAAATCCTGGAACTCACTCCCTAACAGCACTGTGGGTATACCTTCACCACATGGACTGCAGCAGTTCAAGAAGGCAGCTCACCACCACCTTCTTAAGGGCAACTAGGGATGGGCTATAAATGCTGTCCCAGCCAGTGAAGCTCACATTCCGTGAATTAATAATTTTTTAAAAAAACCACCTCACAATGCTGTGAAACATCTGTTTCCACAGTGAAGGGTGAACCTCAGACTCAGCGGAATTAAACTGGAGTGACAGGTTTGGCCCATTGAGACAACATGGGCCTGATAACATTAAATGCAGACAGGGTCATCCCAGGTGCCTTTTTGTAATTCAAACGCAAATAGTGCTTTGCGATTTGTTCCTGAGAGTTCACTTGTCTTCCACAGATAACTTATCAAAAGAACAGATGATCAGGAGAATAACAAGTCTTGTTTACTTTCAAAATTAAATGTCCCATTATCCAGTAGTTCTAAATACCAAAGCTCTAACTTCACTGGTATATTCTCAGCTTTTAACTAAAAGTTGGGTATACTTATAATGGGTCACTTGGCCCATCATGTCTATGCTGAAGTATATAATACATAAAATACTTTAAAAATGGGTAAATATCTTACTTAGATACACATCTATATACCACGTCTTTTCCTCACTGGACACCAATGCATATAAACTTTCCAACAAATCAGAATTGGGAACAACCAATAAGTATTTCCTTCCTTGCTCCCTAGCCCATGGACATGGAGGCTGTGCTCCAATAGCTTTCCAAGCTGGCAGCAGCTAATTCAGCACACACCAAGCAATATGACCCCTATCCTTGGCCGGATTTATTCATTAAGCATCTGTAGCTTCAACAATAATGTTGGGCCACAGGTTTTGTGATCCATATGGATAACTTCTCAGATAGGTGATTACAAAAGAAGTCCAACGCATCAATAAAGTTTAATTTCATCCAATTGATTCAGTACCTCCTGAACTATAGAATTCAACTATTTTCTCAAATCAGTGTCACTTTTTTTTCTTCAGTTTGAATACCGGATTAAAGCAGACAGCAACTGACCCAAAATATCCAGATAATAATTCACACAGTTGAGAACACATCTCAGCAACCACATCTGTCTTGATAACAAATTAGAGGTCAAGTTTTACATTCAAACTATGACCCTTTAATACAAGTTTCTAGGAGTTAAAAGCTAAATATAAAAAGTATGCCACATTGTATTAAGTTATGAAATTCTTTGTATAAAATTTAATGAGGCAGCATGTCAGCACACCAATTCTCATGCATTTACACATGTTGATTTAGGATGAAGGTCACTCCAGTAACTCTGCTGCACTGCCCAAACCAAGTAGTACTGAGGTGTCACTGTCAAAATATGCAAATTAGCCTGCACATCTGATGGGAGTGTGGGATTTGAATCGAGTGTATTTTTATTTTATAACATCTGATCAAGCAATTAAAATTTTATGTTTAAATATATAAACATGAATTACAATATGATTTCCCATTTCAACAACTAATTTTGTTATGGGTTTTACTGTTACCTGCAGTGGTACCCAACTAATTTTAATAATGATTACAAAATACTGGGTGCAGAGCACACACATTCAACTCTACCCATCTACACTTACACTGCATTACTTATGGAAGTATGAAATAAAGTCAATAATGCTAAATTCTCCTCTAACCTCAAAGTGGTCTGTTGATTTATGGGTCTTAAATTATCTTCAGATATTATGATCATTTGGGGGTGGCATCTGAATTTTAAAATAATGTAGATAATTGAGTGTACAAATATTGGAAAGGGATGCACTCCTTCACAGAACTAGGTACGTTATTACATTTTATCAATTTCAAAGCAAATCATTCACAATATTGCACGAGTTCTCAATGAATCTAGTTCAGGTCCTATTCCAGGTCAAAAACTTGAGATTCAACCTAACACCCCCATTCTTGATATGGAATCTCAACCATCAAGGTTGGAAGATCCAGCCCAGAGCTACAGCAGTGTCCAGCTAAGCCCAATTTTTTTGTTGTATTGGCCTTTAATTAGAGACCAACCATACTGTTGTCTGACCTGTTGTCTTAAAGAGCTAGATTCAAAAGTCAGGTTTTCAACATGTTAAACTGCCCCAGATAGCCAGAGCATGCCCCAGATTGTCCTGCAGTAAAAATAAAAGTCTATTTAGTTCAAAAATTCTTGTAAACAAATTTAAATCTGTATGTTCATGCAACATTGACCATTCTCTTCTAACTCCCATGGTGTACAATGTTTTAAGGGAAATGAAATGTACCTCATACCTTGAACAAAATTTAGACGAATTACAGATTAATGCACGTACCAATTGCAACAATTAGGTGAAGGGTAGAGAATATGGACAGCATTTACTAGAGCAACACTGAACACCTCTCAGAATCCTGGTTGTATATGCAGATTCTACCTGAATGCATCAGTTTGTTCCATAGTGCATGCCTCATCTTCCCATCTTAAAAAAGCTGACAAACCACTGTGAACTGGCAACCTACATTTTCATGCTGTAATTTCTATATTTAATCAGATGTACACAAAATTAGGCCAGTTGACCAAAACAAACTAGCTGAAAGCAAAGGGAGATTCAGCAGATTGTATGCTACCTAAAAAAAAATCTACAAATTGATTCAAGTACCAGCAGCAAAAAAATTATTTATTGAAGCAAACGGTTTCACTTAGGTTCAGTAAAATATCATTTTGGCATACGACCCAAATACTGAATCAATAAGTGAGCCCATTTATTAAAGCCATGGCGTAGGAAAATACAGCACAAGCAAAAAAATTTGCATGATAAATGTGCCAAGCCCGGCAGCGATATTGTATACACCCAAGGGCTGGTGATAGCTTTCTACTTGGATATACAGCACACCAAGACCAGAGAAAAGAGCCCCTCCGGTAACCTCTGACTAAAAAAAAAATTTCAAGTCAATTTTCTTCCTTTTGAAACGAGTTAGCATCGACACAATAGAAAGTAGGGGTAAACTTCTGTAATTTCGATGCATGGATGTGTGTACACACAGACAAAACGGATTGACGTGTGAGTTAACGCAGTTGCATCAAAGGGGGGGGAAAAAAACTGAAGGAATTTTTAGACTCAAGAGACAATCGAGAGATCAATGCAAAGCGTCCCTTGAGCTTATGAAAGCTTTTTCCAATATTCAAAAAAGGGACAAATTAGCGGGAAACTTAATGCATCAAATGGCATACGCACAAAAATATAATTGACATCGTTCATAAAACGATCAGATTTTAGTGCCTTTCAATTCTTACAAGCAGCAGCCATAACCCGTCCATTTTGAGCATTCGTATCATGCTTCCAAACAGCAGAAATGAGGATTTATAAAGTGCTGGCACCCTTTTCATAATCAATCCACACAGTTTTGTTATATTTATTAAAATGAATATTAAAAACATGATATACTCTTGTTTTGGAAAAAAAAAATCTGGTTATGTATCTGCAGTTCGGTCTCAGCAGAACGATCCCGACCATTTTCACAGTTGTAGTTTTCTGGAGGGGGACTGTTGGCTAAAAGAAAATATTGTCGCTATCACAAAGAAAACAATTCCAACAAACTGACCGACTGAATGCACCAACGTTCATTCATCGCCACCGGACTGGTGAATCGCTTCTACTTTAATTAGATGCAAGCATGCGTCTGTAAGTAAGCTAACAACGTCCATTTTAAAATAAAACAAAAAAAAAATGTACAACTATCCCTTCTCGCTGGACTTGCCAGAGAAAAGGATTGGAGAGGAAGGGGGGCGGGGGAACATGTACTGTAGTGCAGAGAGAGAAAAAAAAAATTGCTGCTGCTGCTGCCTAAACTGAGCGGAAGACAAAACGTATATAAAAAAAAATTAGAAGTTGAATTCTCTTAGAAAAGTTAACATTTTTTTTTTAACAAAAAAAATAAAAACGAGTTAAATTTTAAAAAGTATAAAATCAATTCGTTTTAATTAAATTACGACTATCTCCGCGCCTCGCTACATTCCTGAGGTGAGAGAGAAAAGCTCTTCATCTTCTCTGGGAATGAGAGTCAGTGACCAAGTCCAGCTCCTGCGCCAGCCAACAAAACTCAGCAAACGCCAAACCTCCATTTTTTTATTAGTATTTTTCCTCCTCCTTCGCCACCACCCCCCCCCCCTCCTCCTCCTCCTCCTTCCCCCCCACCACCTTTCCAAACAAATAAATCTCCGCAGCCCTTTTCACCGCCCCCCCCCAAACACATACACAATTAATTAATTGCTCAAGTTGGAGGGGAAGCTAACAGCCCTGCCGCAGCCAAGCCGCAGATTCCACTCAGCAGTCACACAAAAAAAAATACCCCGTCCATTTTAAGAGAAAAATCCCTTTTATTTCTGTCCCTTTCCCCTTCCCTTTCCCCTTCCTCCCCATCACACGCACTCACGCACATCTCGGCTCAAAATGGAAATGAGAAAGGTTTTGATGGTGCCTGAATTCGTGTACATATATAAGGGGGGGGGGGGATATAAAAGGTGCCGCTTACCAGCAAGTACCGAACCGAGCACCTCCCTCCCTGCCTGCCTGCCTGTTGTGTATTTGCTCCCTCTCTCCACGGCACTCAAGCTCCTTCGCAAACCGAACCCAACTGGAGGGAGTGGAGGGGATGGGGGTGGGGGGACGGCATGACGTCACATCCTACCCCGCCCCTCCCCTCTGCGTCATGACGCATGACGACGCGTACGAGCGCCCACCCCCCCCCCCGTTTCCCCCTCCCCCTCCTCCTCCACCTCCTCTCCGGCTGTCAATCACTCATTTGGACGTCCTGAAAGGTAAGGTGAGCCGTTGGAGCGCGGGAGGGGGTCGCATTAGGTCGAGGGTTGCCAGCCCTCCAGGATTGGCCTGGCCTGCAGTCTCCAGGAATTGAAGATCAATCTCCAGGGACACTGCTGTGTGCAAACCTGGAGAAAAATCATCAGGACATCATACGAGATTGTGTTTTTTTTTTCATTTTCTTTGAACATTTCTCTTTACCAGATGTAAAAGTGTTGAAAATGGGGGAAAAAAAACCTGATTGGTTGACAAACATAGGAAATCAGGAGCAGGAGTAGGCCATTCAGCCTGTCCAGCCATTCAAACAGATCAGAGCTGATGATCAAACTCTTCTGCCATTTTCCCCCACTGTGCCCATATCCCTTGTTGGTATCCAGAAATCTGCCGATTCTGTCTTGAACGTGCTCATTGATCGAGCTTCCGCAGCAACCATCTTTCTTTCTTCAAAACTCGTAGAGAATACAGGCCCAGTTTCCTCAATCTCTCCTCATAAAACAATCCTACCATCTCAGGGATTAGTC